>NW_027309790.1:5405000-6005000 GCF_047496795.1 Chiloscyllium punctatum | reverse complement strand
TCGCCCTGTGTTTCAGCCCCGCTGATTCAGCCCCTCTGTTTCAGCCCCTCTGAATCAGCCCCTCTGATTCAGCCCCGCTGTTTCAGCCCCTCTGTTTGAGCCCCTCTGTTTCAGTCCCTCTGTTTCTCGCCCTCTGTTTCAGCCCCTCTGTTTCTCGCCCTCTGTTTCAGCCCCGCTGATTCAGCCCCTCTGTTTCAGCCCCTCTGAATCAGCCCCTCTGATTCAGCCCCTCTGTTTCAGCCCCTCTGTTTGAGCCCCTCTGTTTCAGCCCCTCTGTTTCTCGCCCTCTGTTTCAGCCCCTCTGTTTCTCGCCCTCTGTTTCAGCCCCTCTGTTTCAGCCTCTCTGTTTCTGCCCCACTGTTTCTCGCCCTCTGTTTCAGCCCCTCTGTTTCTCGCCCTCTGTTTCAGCCCCTCTGTTTCAGCCCCTCTGTTTCTCGCCCTCTGTTTCAGCCCCTCTGTTTCTCGCCCTCTGTTTCAGCCCCTCTGTTTCTCGCCCTCTGTTTCAGCCCCGCTGATTCAGCCTCTCTGTTTCAGCCGCTTTTAATCAGCCCCTCTGATTCAGCCCCTCTGTTTCAGCCCCTCTGTTTCAGCCCCTCTGTTTCTCGCCCTCTGTTTCAGCCCCTCTGTTTCTCGCCCTCTGTATCAGCCCCGCTGATTCAGCCCCTCTGTTTCAGCCCCTCTGTTTCAGCCCCTCTGTTTCAGCCCCTCTGTTTCTCGCCCTCTGTTTCAGCCCCTCTGTTTCAGCCCCTCTGTTTCTCGCCCTCTGTTTCAGCCCCTCTGTTTCTCGCCCTCTGTTTCAGCCCCTCTGTTTCAACCCCTCTGTTTCTCGCCCTCTGTTTCAGCCCCTCTGTTTCTCGCCCTCTGTTTCAGCCCCTCTGTTTCTCGCCCTCTGTTTCAGCCCCGCTGATTCAGCCCCTCTGTTTCAGCCGCTCTTAATCAGCCCCACTGATTCAGCCCCTCTGTTTCAGCCCCTCTGTTTCAGCCCCTCTGTTTCTCGCCCTCTGTTTCAGCCCCTCTGTTTCTCGCCCTCTGTATCAGCCCCGCTGATTCAGCCCCTCTGTTTCAGCCCCTCTGTTTCAGCCCCTCTGTTTCTCGCCCTCTGTTTCAGCCCCTCTGTTTCAGCCCCTCTGTTTCTCGGCCTCTGTTTCGGCCCCTCTGTTTCTCGCCCTCTGTTTCAGCCCCTCTGTTTCTCGTCCTCTGTTTCTGCCCCGCTGATTCAGCCCCTCTTTTTCATCCACTCAGAATCAGCCGCTCTGATTCAGCCCCTCTGTTTCTCGCCCTCTGTTTCAGCCCCTCTGTTTCAGCCCCTCTGTTTCAGCCCCTCTGTTTCAGCCCCTCTGTTTCTCGCCCTCTGTTTGAGCCTCTCTGATTCAGCCCCTCTGTTTCAGCCCCTCTGATTCAGCCCCTCTGATTCAGCCCCTCTGATTCAGCCCCTCTGTTTCTCGCCCTCTGTTTCAGCCCCTCTGTTTCAGCCCCTCTGTTTCAGCCCCTCTGTTTCAGCCCCTCTGTTTCTCGCCCTCTGTTTCAGCCCCTCTGTTTCTCGCCCTCTGTTTCAGCCCCTCTGTTTCAGCCCCTCTGTTTCTCGCTCTCTGTTTCTGTCCCTCTGTTTCTCGCCCTCTGTTTCAGCCCCTCTGAATCAGCCCCTCTGTTTCAGCCCCTCTGTTTCAGCCCCTCTGTTTCAGCCCCTCTGTTTCTCGCCCTCTGTTTCAGCCACTCTGTTTCTCGCCCTCTGTTTCAGCCCCGCTGATTCAGCCCCTCTGTTTCAGCCTCTCAGAATCAGCCCCTCTGATTCAGCCCCTCTGTTTCAGTCCCTCTGTTTCTCGCCCTCTGTTTCAGACCCTCTGTTTCTCGCCCTCTGTTTCAGCCCCTCTGTTTCTCGCCCTCTGTTTCAGCCCCTCTGTTTCAGCCCCAATGTTTCCCGCCCTCTGTTTCCGCCCCTCTGTTTATCGCCCTCTGTTTCAGCCCCTCTGTTTCTCGACCTCTGTTTCAGCCACTCTGATTCAGCCTCTCTGTTTCAGCCCCTCTGTTTCTCGCGCTCTGTTTGAGCGCCTCTGTTTCTCGCCCTCTGTTTCAGCCCCTCTGTTTCAGCCCCTCTGATTCAGCCCCTCTGATTCAGCCCCTCTGATTCAGCCCCTCTGTTTCTCGCCCTCTGTTTCAGCCCCTCTGTTTCAGCCCCTCTGTTTCAGCCCCTCTGTTTCAGCCCCTCTGATTCAGCCCCTCTGATTCAGCCCCTCTGATTGAGCCCCTCTGTTTCTCGCCCTCTGTTTCAGCCCCTCTGTTTCTCGCCCTCTGTTTCAGCCCCTCTGTTTCAGCCCCTCTGATTCAGACCCTCTGATTCAGCCCCTCAGATTCTCGCCGTCTGTTTCAGCCCCTCTGTTTCAGCCCCTCTGTTTCAGCCCCTCTGTTTCTCGCCCTCTGTTTCAGCCCCTCTGTTTCTCGCCCTCTGTTTCAGCCCCTCTGTTTCTCGCCCTCTGTTTCAGCCCCTCTGTTTCAGCCCCTCTGTTTCTTGCCCTCTGTTTCAGCCCCGCTGATTCAGCCCCTCTGTTTCAGCCCCTCTTAATCAGCCCCTCTGATTCAGCCCCTCTGTTTCAGCCCATCTGTTTCAGCCCCTCTGTTTCTCGCCCTCTGTTTCAGCCCCTCTGTTTCTCGGCCTCTGTTTCAGCCCCGCTGATTCAGCCCCTCTGTTTCAGCCCCTCTGAATCAGCCCCTCTGATTCAGCCCCTCTGTTTCAGCCCCTCTGTTTGAGCCCCTCTGTTTCAGCCCCTCTGTTTCTCGCCCTCTGTTTCAGCCCCTCTGTTTCTCGCCCTCTGTTTCAGCCCCTCTGTTTCAGCCCCTCTGTTTCAGCCCCTCTGTTTCTCGCACTCTGTTTCAGCCCCTCTGTTTCTCGCCCTCTGTTTCAGCCCCTCTGTTTCAGCCCCTCTGTTTCCGCCCCTCTGTTTCAGCCCCTCTGTTTCTCGCCCTCTGTTTCAGCCCCTCTGTTTCTCGCCCTCTGTTTCAGCCCCTCTGTTTCAGCCCCTCTGTTTCTCGCCCTCTGTTTCAGCCCCTCTGTTTCTCGCCCTCTGTTTCAGCCCCTCTGTTTCTCGCCCTCTGTTTCAGCCCCGCTGATTCAGCCCCGCTGTTTCAGCCCCTCTTAATCAGCCCCTCTGATTCAGCCCCTCTGTTTCAGCCCCTCTGTTTCAGCCCCTCTGTTTCTCGCCCTCTGTTTCAGCCCCTCTGTTTCAGCCCCTCTGTTTCTCGCCCTCTGTTTCTGCCCCTCTGTTTCTCGCCCTCTGTTTCAGCCCCTCTGTTTCTCGTCCTCTGTTTCTGCCCCGCTGATTCAGCCCCTCTGTTTCATCCACTCAGAATCAGCCTCTCTGATTCAGCCCCTCTGTTTCAGCCCCTCTGTTCCAGCCCCTCTGTTTCTCGCCCTCTGTTTCAGCCCCTCTGTTTCTCGCCCTCTGTTTCAGCCCCTCTGATTCAGCCCCTCTGTTTCAGCCCCTCTGATTCAGCCCCTCTGATTCAGCCCCTCTGATTCAGCCCCTCTGTTTCTCGCCCTCTGTTTCAGCCCCTCTGTTTCAGCCCCTCTGTTTCAGCCCCTCTGTTTCTCACCCTCTTTTTCAGCCCCTATGATTCAGCGCCTCTGATTCAGTCCCTCTGATTCAGCCCCTCTGATTCAGCCCCTCTGTTTCAGCCCCTCTGTTTCAGCCCCTCTGTTTCTCGCCCTCTGTTTCAGCCCCTCTGTTTCTCGCCCTCTGTTTGAGCCCCTCTGATTCAGCCCCACTGTTTCAGCCCCTCTGATTCAGCCACTCTGTTTCAGCCCCTCTGATTCAGCCCCTGTGTTTCTCGCCCTCTGTTTCAGCCCCTCTGTTTCAGCCCCTCTGTTTCAGCCCCTCTGTTTCTCATCCTCTGTTTCAGCCCCTCTGATTCAGCGCCTCTGATTCAGCCCCTCTGATTCAGCCACTCTGATTCAGCCCCTCTGTTTCCCGCCCCTCTGTTTCCCGCCCCTCTGTTTCAGACCCTCTGTGTCACGCCCCGTGTTTCAGCCCCTCTGTTTCTCGCCCTCTGTTTCAGCCCCTCAGTTTCTCACCCTCTGTTTCAGCTCCTCTGTTTCTCGCCCTCTGTTTCAGCCCCTCTGTTTCAGCCCCTCTGTTTCTCGCCCTCTGTTTCTGCCCCTCTGTTTCTCGCCCTCTGTTTCAGCCCCTCTGTTTCTCGCCCTCTGTTTCAGCCCCGCTGATTCAGCCCCTCTGTTTCAGCCCCTCAGAATCAGCCCCTCTGATTCAGATCCTCTGTTTCAGTCCCTCCGTTTCTCGCCCTCTGTTTCAGCACCTCTGTTTCTCGCCCTCTGTTTCAGCCTCTCTGTTTCTCGCCCTCTGTTTCTGCCCCGCTGATTCAGCCCCTGTGTTTCATCCACTCAGAATCAGCCCCTCTGATTCAGCCCCTCTGTTTCAGCCCCTCTGTTTCAGCCCCTCTGTTTCTCACCCTCTGTTTCACCCCTCTGATTCAGCGCCTCTGATTCAGCCCCTCTGATTCACCCCCTCTGATACAGCCCCTCTGTTTCCCGCCCCTCTGTTTCCCGCCCCTCTGTTTCAGACCCTCTGTTTCACGCCCCGTGTTTCAGCCCCTCTGTTTCTCGCCCTCTGTTTCAGCCCCTCTGATTCAGCCCCTCTGAATCAGCCCCTCTGTTTCTCGCCTTCTGTTTCAGCCCCTCTGTTTCAGCCCCTCTGATTCAGCCCCTCTGTTTCAGCCCCACTGTTTCTCGCCCTCTGTTTCAGATCCTCTGTTTCTCGCCCTCAGTTTCTGCCCCGCTGTTTCAGCCCCTCTGTTTCAGCCCCTCAGAATCAGCACCTCTGATTCAGCCCCTCTGTTTCAGTCCCTCTGTTTCTCGACCTCTGTTTCAGCCCCTCTGTTTCTCGCCCTCTGTTTCAGCCCCTCTGTTTCTCGCCCTCTGTTTGAGCCCCTCTGATTCAGCCCCTCTGTTTCAGCCCCTCTGATTCTGCCCCTCTGATTCAGCCCCTCTGATTCAGCCCCTCTGTTTCTCGCCCTCTGTTTCAGCCCCTCTGTTTCAGCCCCTCTGGTTCTCACCCTCTGTTTCAGCCCCTCTGATTCAGCCCCTCTGATTCAGCCTCTCTGATTCAGCCCCTCTGATTCAGCCCTCTGTTTCCCGCCCCTCTGTTTCCCGCCCCTCTGTTTCAGACCCTCTGTTTCACGCCCCGTGTTTCAGCCCCTCTGTTTCTCGCCCTCTGTTTCAGCCCCTCTGTTTCTCGCCCTCTGTTTCAGCCCCTCTGTTTCAGCCCCTCTGATTCAGTCCCTCTGTTTCTCGCACTCTGTTTCTCCCCCTCTGATTCAGCCCCTCTGTTTCTCGCCCTCTGTTTCAGCCCCTCTGTTTCTCGCCCTCTGTTTCAGCCCCTCTGTTTCAGCCCTTCTGTTTCTCGCCCTCTGTTTCAGCCTCTCTGTTTCTCGCGCTCTGTTTCAGCCCCTCTGTTTCTCGCCCTCTGTTTCAGCCCCTCTGTTTCTCGCACTCTGTTTCAGCCCCTCTGTTTCAGCCCCTCTCTTTCAGCCCCTCTGTTTCAGCCCCTCTGTTTCTCGCCCTCTGTTTCTGCCCCTCTGTTTCTCGACCTCTGTTTCAGCCCAGCTGATTCAGCCCCTCTGTTTCAGCCCCTCTTAATCAGCCCCTCTGATTCAGCCGTTCTGTTTCAGCCCCTCTGTTTCAGCCCCTCTGTTTCAGCCCCTCTGTTTCTCGCCCTCTGTTTCAGCCCCTCTGTTTCTCGCCCTCTGTTTCAGCCCCGCTGATTCAGCCCCTCTGTTTCAGCCCCTCTGAATCAGATCCTCTGATTCAGCCCCTCTGTTTCAGCCCCTCTGTTTCAGCCCCTCTGTTTCTCGCCCTCTGTTTCGGCCCCTCTGTTTCTCGCCCTCTGTTTCAGACCCTCTGTTTCAGCCCCTCTGTTTCAGCCCCTCTGGTCAGCCCCTCTGTTTCTCGCCCTCTGTTTCAGCCCCTCTGTTTCTCGCCCTCTGTTTCAGCCCCTCTGTTTCTTGAACTCTGTTTCAGCCCCTCTGTTTCAGCCCCTCTGTTTCTCGCCCTCTGTTTCTGCCCCTCTGTTTCTCGCCCTCTGTTTCAGCCCCTCTGTTTCTCGTCCTCTGTTTCTGCCCCGCTGATTCAGCCCCTCTGTTTCATCCACTCAGAATCAGCCCCTCTGATTCAGCCCCTCTGTTTCAGCAACTCTGTTTCAGCCCCTCTGTTTCTCGCCCTCTGTTTCAGCCCCTCTGTTTCTCGCCCTCTGTTTGAGCCCCTCTGATTCAGCCCCTCTGTTTCAGCCCCTCTGATTCAGCCCCTCTGATTCAGCCCCTCTGATTTAGCCCCTCTGTTTCTCGCCCTCTTTTTCAGCCCCTCTGTTTCAGCCCCTCTGTTTCAGCCCCTCTGTTTCTCACCCTCTGTTTCAGCCCCTCTGATTCAGCGCCTCTGATTCAGCCCCTCTGATTCAGCCCCTCTGATTCAGCCCCTCTGTTTCCAGCCCCTCTGTTTCCCGCCCCTCTGTTTCAGACCCACTGTTTCACACCCCGTGTTTCAGCCCCTCTGTTTCTCGCCCTATGTTTCAGCCCCTCTGATTCAGCCCCTCTGAATCAGCCCCTCTGTTTCTCGCCCACTGTTTCAGCCTCTCTGTTTCAGCCCCTCTGTTTCAGCCCCTCTGTTTCAGCCCCTCTGTTTCTCGCCCTGTGTTTCAGCTCCTCTGTTTCTCGCCCTCTGTTTCAGCCCCTCTGTTTCAGCCCCTATGTTTCTCGCCCGCTGTTTCAGCCCCTCTGTTTCTCGCCCTCTGTTGCAGCCCCTCTGTTTCTCGCCCTCAGTTTCAGCCCCACTGATTCAGCCCCTCTGTTTCAGCCCCTCAGAATCAGCACCTCTGATTCAGCCCCTCGTTTCAGTCCCTCTGTTTCTCGCCCTCTGTTTCAGCCCCTCTGTTTCTCGCCCTCTGTTTCAGACCCTCTGTTTCAGCCCCTCTGTTTTAGCCCCTCTGGTCAGCCCCTCTGTTTCTCGCCCTCTGTTTCAGCCCCTCTGTTTCTCGCCCTCTGTTTCAGCCCCTCTGTTTCTTGAACTCTGTTTCAGCCCCTCTGTTTCAGCCCCTCTGTTTCTCGCCCTCTGTTTCTGCCCCTCTGTTTCTCGCCCTCTGTTTCAGCCCCTCTGTTTCTCGTCCTCTGTTTCTGCCCCGCTGATTCAGCCCCTCTGTTTCATCCACTCAGAATCAGCCCCTCTGATTCAGCCCCTCTGTTTCAGCAACTCTGTTTCAGCCCCTCTGTTTCTCGCCCTCTGTTTCAGCCCCTCTGTTTCTCGCCCTCTGTTTGAGCCCCTCTGATTCAGCCCCTCTGTTTCAGCCCCTCTGATTCAGCCCCTCTGATTCAGCCCCTCTGATTTAGCCCCTCTGTTTCTCGCCCTCTTTTTCAGCCCCTCTGTTTCAGCCCCTCTGTTTCAGCCCCTCTGTTTCTCACCCTCTGTTTCAGCCCCTCTGATTCAGCGCCTCTGATTCAGCCCCTCTGATTCAGCCCCTCTGATTCAGCCCCTCTGTTTCTGCCCCTCTGTTTCTCGACCTCTGTTTCAGCCCAGCTGATTCAGCCCCTCTGTTTCAGCCCCTCTTAATCAGCCCCTCTGATTCAGCCGTTCTGTTTCAGCCCCTCTGTTTCAGCCCCTCTGTTTCAGCCCCTCTGTTTCTCGCCCTCTGTTTCAGCCCCTCTGTTTCTCGCCCTCTGTTTCAGCCCCGCTGATTCAGCCCCTCTGTTTCAGCCCCTCTGAATCAGATCCTCTGATTCAGCCCCTCTGTTTCAGCCCCTCTGTTTCAGCCCCTCTGTTTCTCGCCCTCTGTTTCAGCCCCTCTGTTTCTCGCCCTCTGTTTCAGACCCTCTGTTTCAGCCCCTCTGTTTCAGCCCCTCTGGTCAGCCCCTCTGTTTCTCGCCCTCTGTTTCAGCCCCTCTGTTTCTCGCCCTCTGTTTCAGCCCCTCTGTTTCTTGAACTCTGTTTCAGCCCCTCTGTTTCAGCCCCTCTGTTTCTCGCCCTCTGTTTCTGCCCCTCTGTTTCTCGTCCTCTGTTTCTGCCCCGCTGATTCAGCCCCTCTGTTTCATCCACTCAGAATCAGCCCCTCTGATTCAGCCCCTCTGTTTCAGCAACTCTGTTTCAGCCCCTCTGTTTCTCGCCCTCTGTTTCAGCCCCTCTGTTTCTCGCCCTCTGTTTGAGCCCCTCTGATTCAGCCCCTCTGTTTCAGCCCCTCTGATTCAGCCCCTCTGATTCAGCCCCTCTGATTTAGCCCCTCTGTTTCTCGCCCTCTTTTTCAGCCCCTCTGTTTCAGCCCCTCTGTTTCAGCCCCTCTGTTTCTCACCCTCTGTTTCAGCCCCTCTGATTCAGCGCCTCTGATTCAGCCCCTCTGATTCAGCCCCTCTGATTCAGCCCCTCTGTTTCCAGCCCCTCTGTTTCCCGCCCCTCTGTTTCAGACCCACTGTTTCACACCCCGTGTTTCAGCCCCTCTGTTTCTCGCCCTATGTTTCAGCCCCTCTGATTCAGCCCCTCTGAATCAGCCCCTCTGTTTCTCGCCCACTGTTTCAGCCTCTCTGTTTCAGCCCCTCTGTTTCAGCCCCTCTGTTTCAGCCCCTCTGTTTCTCGCCCTGTGTTTCAGCTCCTCTGTTTCTCGCCCTCTGTTTCAGCCCCTCTGTTTCAGCCCCTATGTTTCTCGCCCGCTGTTTCAGCCCCTCTGTTTCTCGCCCTCTGTTGCAGCCCCTCTGTTTCTCGCCCTCAGTTTCAGCCCCACTGATTCAGCCCCTCTGTTTCAGCCCCTCAGAATCAGCACCTCTGATTCAGCCCCTCGTTTCAGTCCCTCTGTTTCTCGCCCTCTGTTTCAGCCCCTCTGTTTCTCGCCCTCTGTTTCAGACCCTCTGTTTCAGCCCCTCTGTTTCAGCCCCTCTGGTCAGCCCCTCTGTTTCTCGCCCTCTGTTTCAGCCCCTCTGTTTCTCGCCCTCTGTTTCAGCCCCTCTGTTTCTTGAACTCTGTTTCAGCCCCTCTGTTTCAGCCCCTCTGTTTCTCGCCCTCTGTTTCTGCCCCTCTGTTTCTCGCCCTCTGTTTCAGCCCCTCTGTTTCTCGTCCTCTGTTTCTGCCCCGCTGATTCAGCCCCTCTGTTTCATCCACTCAGAATCAGCCCCTCTGATTCAGCCCCTCTGTTTCAGCAACTCTGTTTCAGCCCCTCTGTTTCTCGCCCTCTGTTTCAGCCCCTCTGTTTCTCGCCCTCTGTTTGAGCCCCTCTGATTCAGCCCCTCTGTTTCAGCCCCTCTGATTCAGCCCCTCTGATTCAGCCCCTCTGATTTAGCCCCTCTGTTTCTCGCCCTCTTTTTCAGCCCCACTGTTTCAGCCCCTCTGTTTCAGCCCCTCTGTTTCTCACCCTCTGTTTCAGCCCCTCTGATTCAGCGCCTCTGATTCAGCCCCTCTGATTCAGCCCCTCTGATTCAGCCCCTCTGTTTCCAGCCCCTCTGTTTCCCGCCCCTCTGTTTCAGACCCACTGTTTCACACCCCGTGTTTCAGCCCCTCTGTTTCTCGCCCTATGTTTCAGCCCCTCTGATTCAGCCCCTCTGAATCAGCCCCTCTGTTTCTCGCCCACTGTTTCAGCCTCTCTGTTTCAGCCCCTCTGTTTCAGCCCCTCTGTTTCAGCCCCTCTGTTTCTCGCCCTGTGTTTCAGCTCCTCTGTTTCTCGCCCTCTGTTTCAGCCCCTCTGTTTCAGCCCCTATGTTTCTCGCCCGCTGTTTCAGCCCCTCTGTTTCTCGCCCTCTGTTGCAGCCCCTCTGTTTCTCGCCCTCAGTTTCAGCCCCACTGATTCAGCCCCTCTGTTTCAGCCCCTCAGAATCAGCACCTCTGATTCAGCCCCTCGTTTCAGTCCCTCTGTTTCTCGCCCTCTGTTTCAGCCCCTCTGTTTCTCGCCTTCTGTTTCAGCCCCTCTGTTTCTCGCCCTCTGTTTCAGCCCCTCTGTTTCAGCCCCTCTGTTTCAGCCCCTCTTAATCAGCCCCTCTGATTCAGCCGTTCTGTTTCAGCCCCTCTGTTTCAGCCCCTCTGTTTCAGCCACTCTGTTTCTCGCCCTCTGATTCAGCCCCTCTGATTCAGCCCCTCTGATTCAGCCCCTCTGTTTCCAGCCCCTCTGTTTCCCGCCCCTCTGTTTCAGACCCACTGTTTCACACCCCGTGTTTCAGCCCCTCTGTTTCTCGCCCTATGTTTCAGCCCCTCTGATTCAGCCCCCCTGAATCAGCCCCTCTGTTTCTCGCCCACTGTTTCAGCCTCTCTGTTTCAGCCCCTCTGTTTCAGCCCCTCTGTTTCAGCCCCTCTGTTTCTCGCCCTGTGTTTCAGCTCCTCTGTTTCTCGCCCTCTGTTTCAGCCCCTCTGTTTCAGCCCCTATGTTTCTCGCCCGCTGTTTCAGCCCCTCTGTTTCTCGCCCTCTGTTGCAGCCCCTCTGTTTCTCGCCCTCAGTTTCAGCCCCACTGATTCAGCCCCTCTGTTTCAGCCCCTCAGAATCAGCACCTCTGATTCAGCCCCTCGTTTCAGTCCCTCTGTTTCTCGCCCTCTGTTTCAGCCCCTCTGTTTCTCGCCCTCTGTTTCAGCCCCTCTGTTTCTCGCCCTCTGTTTCAGCCCCTCTGTTTCAGCCCCTCTGTTTCAGCCCCTCTTAATCAGCCCCTCTGATTCAGCCGTTCTGTTTCAGCCCCTCTGTTTCAGCCCCTCTGTTTCAGCCACTCTGTTTCTCGCCCTCTGTTTCAGCCCCTCTGTTTCTCGCCCTCTGTTTCAGCCCCGCTGATTCAGCCCCTCTGTATCAGCCCCTCTGAATCAGCCCCTCTGATTCAGCCCCTCTGTTTCAGCCACTCTGTTTCAGCCCCTCTGTTTCAGCCCCTCTGTTTCTCGCCCTCTGTTTCAGCCCCTCTGTTTCTCGCCCTCTGTTTCAGCCCCTCTGTTTCAGCCCCTCTGTTTCAGCCCCTCTGTTTCAGCCCCTCTGTTTCAGTCACTCTGTTTCTCGCACTCTGTTTCTCGCCCTCTGATTCAGCCCCTCTGTTTCTCGCCCTCTGTTTCAGCCCCTCTGTTTCTCGCCCTCTGTTTCAGCCCCTCTGTTCCAGCCCCTCTGTTTCTCGCCCTCTGTTTCAGCCTCTCTGTTACTCGCGCTCTGTTTCAGCCCCTCTGTTTCTCTCCCTCTGTTTCAGCCCCACTGTTTCTCGCACTCTGTTTCAGCCCAGCTGATTCAGCCCCTCTGTTTCAGCCCCTCTTAATCAGCCCCTCTGATTCAGCCGTTCTGTTTCCGCCCCTCTGTTTCAGCCCCTCTGTTTCAGCCCCTCTGTTTCTCGCCCTCTGTTTCAGCCCCTCTGTTTCTCGCCCTCTGTTTCAGCCCCTCTGGTCAGCCCCTCTGTTTCTCGCCCTCTGTTTCAGCCCCTCTGTTTCTCACCCTCAGTTTCAGCCCCTCTGTTTCTCGCCCTCTGTTTCAGCCCCTGTTTCAGCCCCTCTGTTTCTCGCCCTCTGTTTCTGCCCCTCTGTTTCTCGCCCTCTGTTTCAGCCCCTCTGTTTCTCGTCCTCTGTTTCTGCCCCGCTGATTCAGCCCCTCTGTTTCATCCACTCAGAATCAGCCCCTCTGATTCAGCCCCTCTGTTTCAGCAACTCTGTTTCAGCCCCTCTGTTTCTCGCCTTCTGTTTCAGCCACTCTGTTTCTCGCCCTCTGTTTGAGCCCCTCTGATTCAGCCCCTCTGATTCAGCCCCTCTGATTCAGCCCCTCTGATTCAGCCCCTCTGATTCAGCCCCTCTGTTTCTCGCCCTCTGTTTCAGCCCGTCTGTTTCAGCCCCTCTGGTTCAGCCCCTCTGTTTCTCACCCCTCTGTTTCAGCCCCTCTGATTCAGCGCCTCTGATTCAGCCCCTCTGATTCAGCCCCTCTGATTCAGCCCCTCTGTTTCCAGCCCCTCTGTTTCCCGCCCCTCTGTTTCAGACCCTCTGTTTCACGCCCCGTGTTTCAGCCCCTCTGTTTCTCGCCCTATGTTTCAGCCCCTCTGATTCAGCCCCTCTGAATCAGCCCCTCTGTTTCTCGCCCACTGTTTCAGCCTCTCTGTTTCAGCCCCTCTGTTTCAGCTCCTCTGTTTCTCGCCCTCTGTTTCAGCCCCTCTGTTTCAGCCCCTCTGTTTCTCGCCCTCTGTTTCAGCCCCTCTGTTTCAGCCCCTATGTTTCTCGCCCGCTGTTTCAGCCCCTCTGTTTCTCGCCCTCTGTTGCAGCCCCTCTGTTTCTCGCCCTCAGTTTCAGCCCCACTGATTCAGCCCCTCTGTTTCAGCCCCTCAGAATCAGCACCTCTGATTCAGCCCCTCGTTTCAGTCCCTCTGTTTCTCGCCCTCTGTTTCAGCCCCTCTGTTTCTCGCCCTCTGTTTCAGCCCCTCTGTTTCTCGCCCTCTGTTTCAGCCCCTCTGTTTCAGCCCCTCTGTTTCAGCCCCTCTTAATCAGCCCCTCTGATTCAGCCGTTCTGTTTCAGCCCCTCTGTTTCAGCCCCTCTGTTTCAGCCACTCTGTTTCTCGCCCTCTGTTTCAGCCCCTCTGTTTCTCGCCCTCTTTTTCAGCCCCGCTGATTCAGCCCCTCTGTTTCAGCCCCTCTGAATCAGCCCCTCTGATTCAGCCCCTCTGTTTCAGCCACTCTGTTTCAGCCCCTCTGTTTCAGCCCCTCTGTTTCTCGCCCTCTGTTTCAGCCCCTCTGTTTCTCGCCCTCTGTTTCAGCCCCTCTGTTTCAGCCCCTCTGTTTCAGCCCCTCTGTTTCAGCCCCTCTGTTTCAGTCACTCTGTTTCTCGCACTCTGTTTCTCGCCCTCTGATTCAGCCCCTCTGTTTCTCGCCCTCTGTTTCAGCCCCTCTGTTTCTCGCCCTCTGTTTCAGCCCCTCTGTTCCAGCCCCTCTGTTTCTCGCCCTCTGTTTCAGCCTCTCTGTTACTCGCGCTCTGTTTCAGCCCCTCTGTTTCTCTCCCTCTGTTTCAGCCCCACTGTTTCTCGCACTCTGTTTCAGCCCAGCTGATTCAGCCCCTCTGTTTCAGCCCCTCTTAATCAGCCCCTCTGATTCAGCCGTTCTGTTTCCGCCCCTCTGTTTCAGCCCCTCTGTTTCAGCCCCTCTGTTTCTCGCCCTCTGTTTCAGCCCCTCTGTTTCTCGCCCTCTGTTTCAGCCCCGCTGATTCAGCCGCTCTGTTTCAGCCCCTCTGAATCAGCCCCTCTGATTCAGCCCCTCTGTTTCAGCCCCTCTGTTTCAGCCCCTCTGTTTCTCGCCCTCAGTTTCAGCCCCTCTGTTTCTCGCCCTCTGTTTCAGCCCCTCTGTTTCAGCCCCTCTGTTTCAGCCCCTCTGGTCAGCCCCTCTGTTTCTCGCCCTCTGTTTCAGCCCCTCTGTTTCTCACCCTCTGTTTCAGCCCCTCTGTTTCTCGCCCTCTGTTTCAGCCCCTCTGTTTCAGCCCCTCTGTTTCTCGCCCTCTGTTTCTGCCCCTCTGTTTCTCGCCCTCTGTTTCAGCCCCTCTGTTTCTCGTCCTCTGTTTCTGCCCCGCTGATTCAGCCCCTCTGTTTCATCCACTCAGAATCAGCCCCTCTGATTCAGCCCCTCTGTTTCAGCAACTCTGTTTCAGCCCCTCTGTTTCTCGCCTTCTGTTTCAGCCACTCTGTTTCTCGCCCTCTGTTTGAGCCCCTCTGATTCAGCCCCTCTGATTCAGCCCCTCTGATTCAGCCCCTCTGATTCAGCCCCTCTGATTCAGCCCCTCTGTTTCTCGCCCTCTGTTTCAGCCCCTCTGTTTCAGCCCCTCTGTTTCAGCCCCTCTGTTTCTCACCCTCTGTTTCAGTCCCTCTGATTCAGCGCCTCTGATTCAGCCCCTCTGATTCTGCCCCTCTGATTCAGCCCCTCTGTTTCCAGCCCCTCTGTTTCCCGCCCCTCTGTTTCAGACCCTCTGTTTCACGCCCCGTGTTTCAGCCCGTCTGTTTCTCGCCCTATGTTTCAGCCCCTCTGATTCAGCCCCTCTGAATCAGCCCCTCTGTTTCTCGCCCACTGTTTCAGCCTCTCTGTTTCAGCCCCTCTGTTTCAGCCCCTCTGTTTCTCGCACTCTGTTTCAGCCCCTCTGTTTCAGCCCCTCTCTTTCAGCCCCTCTGTTTCAGCCCCTCTGTTTCTCGCCCTCTGTTTCTGCCCCTCTGTTTCTCGCCCTCCGTTTCAGCCCACCTGATTCAGCCCCTCTGTTTCAGCCCCTCTTAATCAGCCCCTCTGATTCAGCCGTTCTGTTTCCGCCCCTCTGTTTCAGCCCCTCTGTTTCAGCCCCTCTGTTTCTCGCCCTCTGTTTAAGCCCCTCTGTTTGGCGCCCTCTGTTTCAGCCCCGCTGATTCAGCCGCTCTGTTTCAGCCCCTCTGAATCAGCCCCTCTGATTCAGCCCCTCTGTTTCAGCCCCTCTGTTTCAGCCCCTCTGTTTCTCGCCCTCAGTTTCAGCCCCTCTGTTTCTCGCCCTCTGTTTCAGCCCCTCTGTTTCAGCCCCTCTGTTTCAGCCCCTCTGGTCAGCCCCTCTGTTTCTCGCCCTCTGTTTCAGCCCCTCTGTTTCTCACCCTCAGTTTCAGCCCCTCTGTTTCTCGCCCTCTGTTTCAGCCCCACTGTTTCAGCCCCTCTGTTTCTCGCCCTCTGTTTCTGCCCCTCTGTTTCTCGCCCTCTGTTTCAGCCCCTCTGTTTCTCGTCCTCTGTTTCTGCCCCGCTGATTCAGCCCCTCTGTTTCATCCACTCAGAATCAGCCCCTCTGATTCAGCCCCTCTGTTTCAGCAACTCTGTTTCAGCCCCTCTGTTTCTCGCCTTCTGTTTCAGCCACTCTGTTTCTCGCCCTCTGTTTGAGCCCCTCTGATTCAGCCCCTCTGATTCAGCCCCTCTGATTCAGCCCCTCTGATTCAGCCCCTCTGTTTCTCGCCCTCTGTTTCAGCCCGTCTGTTTCAGCCCCTCTGGTTCAGCCCCTCTGTTTCTCACCCCTCTGTTTCAGCCCCTCTGATTCAGCGCCTCTGATTCAGCCCCTCTGATTCAGCCCCTCTGATTCAGCCCCTCTGTTTCCAGCCCCTCTGTTTCCCGCCCCTCTGTTTCAGACCCTCTGTTTCACGCCCCGTGTTTCAGCCCCTCTGTTTCTCGCCCTATGTTTCAGCCCCTCTGATTCAGCCCCTCTGAATCAGCCCCTCTGTTTCTCGCCCACTGTTTCAGCCTCTCTGTTTCAGCCCCTCTGTTTCAGCCCCTCTGTTTCAGCCCCTCTGTTTCTCGCCCTCTGTTTCAGCTCCTCTGTTTCTCGCCCTATGTTTCAGCCCCTCTGATTCAGCCCCTCTGAATCAGCCCCTCTGTTTCTCGCCCACTGTTTCAGCCTCTCTGTTTCAGCCCCTCTGTTTCAGCTCCTCTGTTTCTCGCCCTCTGTTTCAGCCCCTCTGTTTCAGCCCCTATGTTTCTCGCCCGCTGTTTCAGCCCCTCTGTTTCTCGCCCTCTGTTTCAGCCCCTCTGTTTCTCACCCTCAGTTTCAGCCCCGCTGATTCAGCCCCTTTGTTTCAGCCCCTCAGAATCAGCACCTCTGATTCAGCCCCTCGTTTCAGTCCCTCTGTTTCTCGCCCTCTGTTTCAGCCCCTCTGTTTCTCGCCCTCTGTTTCAGCCCCTCTGTTTCAGCCCCTCTGTTTCTCGCCCTCTGTTTCAGCGCCTCTGTTTCCCGCCCCTCTGTTTCCCGCCCCTCTGTTTCAGACCCTCTGTTTCAGCCACTCTGATTCAGCCCCTCTGTTCCGGCCCCTCTGTTTCTCGCCCTCTGTTTGAGCCCCTCTGTTTCAGCCCCTCTGTTCCAGCCCCTCTGTTACAGCCCCTCTGTTTCTCGCCCTCTGTTTCAGCCCCTCTGTTTCTCGGCCTCTGTTTCAGCCCCTCTGTTTCAGCCCCTCTGTTTCAGCCCCTCTGTTTCTCCCCCTGTGTTTCAGCCCCTCTGTTTCTCGCCCTCTGTTTCAGCCCCTCTGTTTCTCGTACTCTGTTTCAGCCCCTCTGTTTCAGCCCCTCTGTTTCAGCCCCTCTGTTTCTCGCCCTCTGTTTGTGCCCCTCTGTTTCAGCCCCTCTGTTTCAGCCCCTCTGTTTCTCCCCCTGTGTTTCAGCCCCTCTGTTTCTCGCCCTCTGTTTCAGCCCCTCTGTTTCTCGCACTCTGTTTCAGCCCCTCTGTTTCAGCCCCTCTGTTTCAGCCCCTCTGTTTCAGCCCCTCTGTTTCTCGCCCTCTGTTTGTGCCCCTGTGTTTCTCGCCCTCTGTTTCAGCACAGCTGATTCAGCCCCTCTGTTTCAGCCCCTCTTCATCAGCCCCTCTGATTCAGCCTCTCTGTTTCAGCCCCTCTGTTTCAGCCCCTCTTTTTCTCGCCCTCTGTTTCAGCCCCTCTGTTTCTCGCCCTCTGTTTCAGCCCCGCTGATTCAGCCCCTCTGTTTCAGCCCCTCTGAATCAGCCCCACTGATTCAGCCCCTCTGTTTCAGCCCCTCTGTTTCAGCCCCTCTGTTTCTCGCCCTGTGTTTCAGCCCCTCTGTTTCTCGCCCTCTGTTTCAGCCCCTCTGATTCAGCCCCTCTGTTTCTGCCCCTCTGGTCAGCCCCTCTGTTTCTCGCCCTCTGTTTCAGCCCCTCCGTTTCTCGCCCTCTGTTTCAGCCCCTCTGTTTCTCGCCCTCTGTTTCAGCCCCTCTGTTTCAGGCCCTCTGTTTCTCGCCCTCTGTTTCAGCCCCTCTGTTTCAGCCCCTCTGTTTCTCGCCCTCTGTTTCTGCCCCTCTGTTTCTCGCCCTCTGTTTCAGCCCCTCTGTTTCTCGTCCTCTGTTTCTGCCCCGCTGATTCAGAGCCTCTGTTTAATCCACTCAGAATCAGCCCCTCTGATTCAGCCCCTCTGTTTCAGCAACTCTGTTTCAGCCCCTCTGTTTCTCGCCCTCTGTTTCAGCCACTCTGTTTCTCGCCCTCTGTTTGAGCCCCTCTGATTCAGCCCCTCTGTTTCAGCCCCTCTGATTCAGCCCCTCTGATTCAGCCCCTCTGATTTAGCCCCTCTGTTTCTCGCCCTCTGTTTCAGCCCCTCTGTTTCAGCCCCTCTGTTTCAGCCCCTCTGTTTCTCACCCTCTGTTTCAGCCCCTCTGATTCAGCGCCTCTGATTCAGCCCCTCTGATTCAGCCCCTCTGATTCAGCCCCTCTGTTTCCAGCCCCTCTGTTTCCCGCCCCTCTGTTTCAGACCCACTGTTTCACACCCCGTGTTTCAGCCCCTCTGTTTCTCGCCCTATGTTTCAGCCCCTCTGATTCAGCCCCTCTGAATCAGCCCCTCTGTTTCTCGCCCACTGTTTCAGCCTCTCTGTTTCAGCCCCTCTGTTTCAGCCCCTCTGTTTCAGCCCCTCTGTTTCTCGCCCTGTGTTTCAGCTCCTCTGTTTCTCGCCCTCTGTTTCAGCCCCTCTGTTTCAGCCCCTATGTTTCTCGCCCGCTGTTTCAGCCCCTCTGTTTCTCGCCCTCTGTTGCAGCCCCTCTGTTTCTCGCCCTCAGTTTCAGCCCCGCTGATTCAGCCCCTCTGTTTCAGCCCCTCAGAATCAGCACCTCTGATTCAGCCCCTCTGATTCAGCCCCTCTGTTTCTCGCCCTCTGTTTCAGCCCGTCTGTTTCAGCCCCTCTGGTTCAGCCCCTCTGTTTCTCACCCCTCTGTTTCAGCCCCTCTGATTCAGCGCCTCTGATTCAGCCCCTCTGATTCAGCCCCTCTGATTCAGCCCCTCTGTTTCCAGCCCCTCTGTTTCCCGCCCCTCTGTTTCAGACCCTCTGTTTCACGCCCCGTGTTTCAGCCCCTCTGTTTCTCGCCCTATGTTTCAGCCCCTCTGATTCAGCCCCTCTGAATCAGCCCCTCTGTTTCTCGCCCACTGTTTCAGCCTCTCTGTTTCAGCCCCTCTGTTTCAGCCCCTCTGTTTCAGCCCCTCTGTTTCTCGCCCTCTGTTTCAGCTCCTCTGTTTCTCGCCCTATGTTTCAGCACCTCTGATTCAGCCCCTCTGAATCAGCCCCTCTGTTTCTCGCCCACTGTTTCAGCCTCTCTGTTTCAGCCCCTCTGTTTCAGCTGCTCTGTTTCTCGCCCTCTGTTTCAGCCCCTCTGTTTCAGCCCCTATGTTTCTCGCCCGCTGTTTCAGCCCCTCTGTTTCTCGCCCTCTGTTTCAGCCCCTCTGTTTCTCACCCTCAGTTTCAGCCCCGCTGATTCAGCCCCTTTGTTTCAGCCCCTCAGAATCAGCACCTCTGATTCAGCCCCTCGTTTCAGTCCCTCTGTTTCTCGCCCTCTGTTTCAGCCCCTCTGTTTCTCGCCCTCTGTTTCAGCCCCTCTGTTTCAGCCCCTCTGTTTCTCGCCCTCTGTTTCAGCGCCTCTGTTTCCCGCCCCTCTGTTTCCCGCCCCTCTGTTTCAGACCCTCTGTTTCAGCCACTCTGATTCAGCCCCTCTGTTCCGGCCCCTCTGTTTCTCGCCCTCTGTTTGAGCCCCTCTGTTTCAGCCCCTCTGTTCCAGCCCCTCTGTTACAGCCCCTCTGTTTCTCGCCCTCTGTTTCAGCCCCTCTGTTTCTCGGCCTCTGTTTCAGCCCCTCTGTTTCAGCCCCTCTGTTTCAGCCCCTCTGTTTCTCCCCCTGTGTTTCAGCCCCTCTGTTTCTCGCCCTCTGTTTCAGCCCCTCTGTTTCTCGTACTCTGTTTCAGCCCCTCTGTTTCAGCCCCTCTGTTTCAGCCCCTCTGTTTCTCGCCCTCTGTTTGTGCCCCTCTGTTTCAGCCCCTCTGTTTCAGCCCCTCTGTTTCTCCCCCTGTGTTTCAGCCCCTCTGTTTCTCGCCCTCTGTTTCAGCCCCTCTGTTTCTCGCACTCTGTTTCAGCCCCTCTGTTTCAGCCCCTCTGTTTCAGCCCCTCTGTTTCTCGCCCTCTGTTTGTGCCCCTGTGTTTCTCGCCCTCTGTTTCAGCACAGCTGATTCAGCCCCTCTGTTTCAGCCCCTCTTCATCAGCCCCTCTGATTCAGCCTCTCTGTTTCAGCCCCTCTGTTTCAGCCCCTCTTTTTCTCGCCCTCTGTTTCAGCCCCTCTGTTTCTCGCCCTCTGTTTCAGCCCCGCTGATTCAGCCCCTCTGTTTCAGCCCCTCTGAATCAGCCCCACTGATTCAGCCCCTCTGTTTCAGCCCCTCTGTTTCAGCCCCTCTGTTTCTCGCCCTGTGTTTCAGCCCCTCTGTTTCTCGCCCTCTGTTTCAGCCCCTCTGATTCAGCCCCTCTGTTTCTGCCCCTCTGGTCAGCCCCTCTGTTTCTCGCCCTCTGTTTCAGCCCCTCCGTTTCTCGCCCTCTGTTTCAGCCCCTCTGTTTCTCGCCCTCTGTTTCAGCCCCTCTGTTTCAGGCCCTCTGTTTCTCGCCCTCTGTTTCAGCCCCTCTGTTTCAGCCCCTCTGTTTCTCGCCCTCTGTTTCTGCCCCTCTGTTTCTCGCCCTCTGTTTCAGCCCCTCTGTTTCTCGTCCTCTGTTTCTGCCCCGCTGATTCAGAGCCTCTGTTTAATCCACTCAGAATCAGCCCCTCTGATTCAGCCCCTCTGTTTCAGCAACTCTGTTTCAGCCCCTCTGTTTCTCGCCCTCTGTTTCAGCCACTCTGTTTCTCGCCCTCTGTTTGAGCCCCTCTGATTCAGCCCCTCTGTTTCAGCCCCTCTGATTCAGCCCCTCTGATTCAGCCCCTCTGATTTAGCCCCTCTGTTTCTCGCCCTCTGTTTCAGCCCCTCTGTTTCAGCCCCTCTGTTTCAGCCCCTCTGTTTCTCACCCTCTGTTTCAGCCCCTCTGATTCAGCGCCTCTGATTCAGCCCCTCTGATTCAGCCCCTCTGATTCAGCCCCTCTGTTTCCAGCCCCTCTGTTTCCCGCCCCTCTGTTTCAGACCCACTGTTTCACACCCCGTGTTTCAGCCCCTCTGTTTCTCGCCCTATGTTTCAGCCCCTCTGATTCAGCCCCTCTGAATCAGCCCCTCTGTTTCTCGCCCACTGTTTCAGCCTCTCTGTTTCAGCCCCTCTGTTTCAGCCCCTCTGTTTCAGCCCCTCTGTTTCTCGCCCTGTGTTTCAGCTCCTCTGTTTCTCGCCCTCTGTTTCAGCCCCTCTGTTTCAGCCCCTATGTTTCTCGCCCGCTGTTTCAGCCCCTCTGTTTCTCGCCCTCTGTTGCAGCCCCTCTGTTTCTCGCCCTCAGTTTCAGCCCCGCTGATTCAGCCCCTCTGTTTCAGCCCCTCAGAATCAGCACCTCTGATTCAGCCCCTCGTTTCAGTCCCTCTGTTTCTCGCCCTCTGTTTCAGCCCCTCTGTTTCTCGCCCTCTGTTTCAGCCCCTCTGTTTCTCGCCCTCTGGTTCAGCCCCTCTGTTGCAGCCCCTCTGTTTCAGCCCCTCTTAATCAGCCCCTCTGATTCAGCCGTTCTGTTTCAGCCCCTCTGTTTCAGCCCCTCTGTTTCAGCCACTCTGTTTCTCGCCCTCTGTTTCAGCCCCTCTGTTTCTCGCCCTCTGTTTCAGCCCCGCTGATTCAGCCCCTCTGTTTCAGCCCCTCTGATTCAGCCCCTCTGTTTCCAGCCCCTCTGTTTCCCGCCCCTCTGTTTCAGACCCACTGTTTCACACCCCGTGTTTCAGCCCCTCTGTTTCTCGCCCTCTGTTTGAGCCCCTCTGATTCAGCCCCTCTGTTTCAGCCCCTCTGATTCAGCCCCTCTGATTCAGCGCATCTGATTCAGCCCCTCTGATTCAGCCCCTCTGATTCAGCCCCTCTGTTTCAGCCCCTCTGTTTCAGCCCCTCTGTTTCTCGCCCTCTGTTTCAGCCCCTCTGTTTCTCGCCCTCTGTTTGAGCCCCTCTGATTCAGCCCCACTGTTTCAGCCCCTCTGATTCAGCCCCTCTGTTTCAGCCCCTCTGATTCAGCCCCTCTGTTTCTCGCCCTCTGTTTCAGCCCCTCTGTTTCAGCCCCTCTGTTTCAGCCCCTCTGTTTCTCATCCTCTGTTTCAGCCCCTCTGATTCAGCGCCTCTGATTCAGCCCCTCTGATTCAGCCCCTCTGATTCAGCCCCTCTGTTTCCCGCCCCTCTGTTTCCCGCCCCTCTGTTTCAGACCCTCTGTTTCACGCCCCGTGTTTCAGCCCCTCTGTTTCTCGCCCTCTGTTTCAGCCGCTCTGATTCAGCCCCTCTGAATCAGCCCCTCTGTTTCTCGCCCTCTGTTTCAGCCCCTCTGTTTCTCGCCCTCTGTTTCAGCCCCTCAGTTTCTCACCCTCTGTTTCAGCTCCTCTGTTTCTCGCCCTCTGTTTCAGCCCCTCTGTTTCAGCCCCTCTGTTTCTCGCCCTCTGTTTCTGCCCCTCAGTTTCTCACCCTCTGTTTCAGCCCCTCTGATTCAGCGCCTCTGATTCAGCCCCTCTGATTCAGCCACTCTGATTCAGCCCCTCTGTTTCCCGCCCCTCTGTTTCCCGCCCCTCTGTTTCAGACCCTCTGTTTCACGCCCCGTGTTTCAGCCCCTCTGTTTCTCGCCCTCTGTTTCAGCACCTCTGATTCAGCCCCTCTGAATCAGCCCCTCTGTTTCTCGCCCTCTGTTTCAGCCCCTCTGTTTCTCACCCTCTGTTTCAGCCCCTCAGTTTCTCACCCTCTGTTTCAGCTCCTCTGTTTCTCGCCCTCTGTTTCAGCCCCTCTGTTTCAGCCCCTCTGTTTCTCGCCCTCTGTTTCTGCCCCTCTGTTTCTCGCCCTCTGTTTCAGCCCCTCTGTTTCTGGCCCTCTGTTTCAGCCCCGCTGATTCAGCCCCTCTGTTTCAGCCCCTCAGAATCAGCCCCTCTGATTCAGATCCTCTGTTTCAGTCCCTCCGTTTCTCGCCCTCTGTTTCAGCACCTCTGTTTCTCGCCCTCTGTTTCAGCCTCTCTGTTTCTCGCCCTCTGTTTCTGCCCCGCTGATTCAGCCCCTGTGTTTCATCCACTCAGAATCAGCCCCTCTGATTCAGCCCCTCTGTTTCAGCCCCTCTGTTTCAGCCCCTCTGTTTCTCACCCTCTGTTTCACCCCTCTGATTCAGCGCCTCTGATTCAGCCCCTCTGATTCACCCCCTCTGATACAGCCCCTCTGTTTCCCGCCCCTCTGTTTCCCGCCCCTCTGTTTCAGAACCTCTGTTTCACGCCCCGTGTTTCAGCCCCTCTGTTTCTCGCCCTCTGTTTCAGCCCCTCTGATTCAGCCCCTCTGAATCAGCCCCTCTGTTTCTCGCCTTCTGTTTCAGCCCCTCTGTTTCAGCCCCTCTGT
Source organism: Chiloscyllium punctatum (assembly GCF_047496795.1). NCBI lineage: Eukaryota > Metazoa > Chordata > Chondrichthyes > Orectolobiformes > Hemiscylliidae > Chiloscyllium > Chiloscyllium punctatum. Next base: position 5,982,794 of record NW_027309790.1, on the reverse strand, counting down.
TTCAGCCCCTCTGTTTCAGCCCCACTGTTTCTCGCCCTCTGTTTCAGATCCTCTGTTTCTCGCCCTCTGTTTCAGCACCTCTGTTTTAGCCCCTCTGTTTCTCGCCCTCTGTTTCTGCCCCTCTGTTTCTCGCCCTCAGTTTCTGCCCCGCTGTTTCAGCCCCTCTGTTTCAGCCCCTCAGAATCAGCACCTCTGATTCAGCCCCTCTGTTTCAGTCCCTCTGTTTCTCGACCTCTGTTTCAGCCCCTCTGTTTCTCGCCCTCTGTTTCAGCCCCTCTGTTTCTCGCCCTCTGGTTGAGCCCCTCTGATTCAGCCCCTCTGTTTCAGCCCCTCTGATTCTGCCCCTCTGATTCAGCCACTCTGATTCAGCCCCTCTGTTTCTCGCCCTCTGTTTCAGCCCCTCTGTTTCAGCCCCTCTGTTTCTCACCCTCTGTTTCAGCCCCTCTGATTCAGCCCCTCTGATTCAGCCTCTCTGATTCAGCCCCTCTGATTCAGCCCTCTGTTTCCCGCCCCTCTGTTTCCCGCCCCTCTGTTTCAGACCCTCTGTTTCACGCCCCGTGTTTCAGCCCCTCTGTTTCTCGCCCTCTGTTTCAGCCCCTCTGTTTCTCGCCCTCTGTTTCAGCCCCTCTGTTTCAGCCCCTCTGTTTCAGTCCCTCTGTTTCTCGCACTCTGTTTCTCGCCCTCTGATTCAGCCCCTCTGTTTCTCGCCCTCTGTTTCAGCCCCTCTGTTTCAGCCCTTCTGTTTCTCGCCCTCTGTTTCAGCCTCTCTGTTTCTCGCGCTCTGTTTCAGCCCCTCTGTTTCTCGCCCTCTGTTTCAGCCCCTCTGTTTCTCGCACTCTGTTTCAGCCCCTCTGTTTCTCGCCCTCTGTTTCAGCCCCTCTGTTTCTCGCGCTCTGTTTCAGCCCCTCTGTTTCTCGCCCTCTGTTTCAGCCCCTCTGTTTCTCGCCCTCTGTTTCAGCCCCTCTGTTCCAGCCCCTCTGTTTCTCGCCCTCTGTTTCAGCCTCTCTGTTACTCGCGCTCTGTTTCAGCCCCTCTGTTTCTCGCCCTCTGTTTCAGCCCCTCTGTTTCTCGCACTCTGTTTCAGCCCCTCTGTTTCAGCCCCTCTCTTTCAGCCCCTCTGTTTCAGCCACTCTGTTTCTCGCCCTCTGTTTCTGCCCCTCTGTTTCTCGCCCTCTGTTTCAGCCCAGCTGATTCAGCCCCTCTGTTTCAGCCCCTCTTAATCAGCCCCTCTGATTCAGCCGTTCTGTTTCCGCCCCTCTGTTTCAGCCCCTCTGTTTCAGCCCCTCTGTTTCTCGCCCTCTGTTTCAGCCCCTCTGTTTCTCGCCCTCTGTTTCAGCCCCGCTGATTCAGCCGCTCTGTTTCAGCCCCTCTGAATCAGCCCCTCTGATTCAGCCCCTCTGTTTCAGCCCCTCTGTTTCAGCCCCTCTGTTTCTCGCCCTCAGTTTCAGCCCCTCTGTTTCTCGCCCTCTGTTTCAGCCCCTCTGTTTCAGCCCCTCTGTTTCAGCCCCTCTGGTCAGCCCCTCTGTTTCTCGCCCTCTGTTTCAGCCCCTCTGTTTCTCACCCTCTGTTTCAGCCCCTCTGTTTCTCGCCCTCTGTTTCAGCCCCTCTGTTTCAGCCCCTCTGTTTCTCGCCCTCTGTTTCTGCCCCTCTGTTTCTCGCCCTCTGTTTCAGCCCCTCTGTTTCTCGTCCTCTGTTTCTGCCCCGCTGATTCAGCCCCTCTGTTTCATCCACTCAGAATCAGCCCCTCTGATTCAGCCCCTCTGTTTCAGCAACTCTGTTTCAGCCCCTCTGTTTCTCGCCTTCTGTTTCAGCCACTCTGTTTCTCGCCCTCTGTTTGAGCCCCTCTGATTCAGCCCCTCTGATTCAGCCTCTCTGATTCAGCCCCTCTGATTCAGCCCCATTGATTCAGACCCTCTGTTTCTCGCCCTCTGTTTCAGCCCCTCTGTTTCAGCCCCTCTGTTTCAGCCCCTCTGTTTCTCACCCTCTGTTTCAGTCCCTCTGATTCAGCGCCTCTGATTCAGCCCCTCTGATTCAGCCCCTCTGTTTCAGCCCCTCTTAATCAGCCCCTCTGATTCAGCCGTTCTGTTTCCGCCCCTCTGTTTCAGCCCCTCTGTTTCAGCCCCTCTGTTTCTCGCCCTCTGTTTCAGCCCCTCAGTTTCTCACCCTCTGTTTCAGCTCCTCTGTTTCTCGCCCTCTGTTTCAGCCCCTCTGTTTCAGCCCCTCTGTTTCTCGCCCTCTGTTTCTGCCCCTCTGTTTCTCGCCCTCTGTTTCAGCCCCTCTGTTTCTCGCCCTCTGTTTCAGCCCCGCTGATTCAGCCCCTCTGTTTCAGCCCCTCAGAATCAGCCCCTCTGATTCAGATCCTCTGTTTCAGTCCCTCCGTTTCTCGCCCTCTGTTTCAGCACCTCTGTTTCTCGCCCTCTGTTTCAGCCTCTCTGTTTCTCGCCCTCTGTTTCTGCCCCGCTGATTCAGCCCCTGTGTTTCATCCACTCAGAATCAGCCCCTCTGATTCAGCCCCTCTGGTTCAGCCCCTCTGTTTCAGCCCCTCTGTTTCTCACCCTCTGTTTCACCCCTCTGATTCAGCGCCTCTGATTCAGCCCCTCTGATTCACCCCCTCTGATACAGCCCCTCTGTTTCCCGCCCCTCTGTTTCCCGCCCCTCTGTTTCAGACCCTCTGTTTCACGCCCCGTGTTTCAGCCCCTCTGTTTCTCGCCCTCTGTTTCAGCCCCTCTGATTCAGCCCCTCTGAATCAGCCCCTCTGTTTCTCGCCTTCTGTTTCAGCCCCTCTGTTTCAGCCCCTCTGTTTCAGCCCCTCTGTTTCAGCCCCACTGTTTCTCGCCCTCTGTTTCAGATCCTCTGTTTCTCGCCCTCTGTTTCAGCACCTCTGTTTTAGCCCCTCTGTTTCTCGCCCTCTGTTTCAGCCTCTCTGTTACTCGCGCTCTGTTTCAGCCCCTCTGTTTCTCGCCCTCTGTTTCAGCCCCACTGTTTCTCGCACTCTGTTTCAGCCCCTCTCTTTCAGCCCCTCTCTTTCAGCCCCTCTGTTTCTCGCACTCTGTTTCAGCCCCTCTGTTTCTCGCCCTCTGTTTCAGCCCCTCTGTTTCTCGCACTCTGTTTCAGCCCCTCTGTTTCTCGCCCTCTGTTTCAGCCCCTCTGTTTCTCGCCCTCTGTTTCAGCCCCTCTGTTTCTCGCGCTCTGTTTCAGCCCCTCTGTTTCTCGCCCTCTGTTTCAGCCCCTCTGTTTCTCGCCCTCTGTTTCAGCCCCTCTGTTCCAGCCCCTCTGTTTCTCGCCCTCTGTTTCAGCCACTCTGTTTCTCGCCCTCTGTTTCTGCCCCTCTGTTTCTCGCCCTCTGTTTCAGCCCAGCTGATTCAGCCCCTCTGTTTCAGCCCCTCTTAATCAGCCCCTCTGATTCAGCCGTTCCTTTTTCCGCCCCTCTGTTTCAGCCCCTCTGTTTCAGCCCCTCTGTTTCTCGCCCTCTGTTTCAGCCCCTCTGTTTCTCGCCCTCTGTTTCAGCCCCGCTGATTCAGCCGCTCTGTTTCAGCCCCTCTGAATCAGCCCCTCTGATTCAGCCCCTCTGTTTCAGCCCCTCTGTTTCAGCCCCTCTGTTTCTCGCCCTCAGTTTCAGCCCCTCTGTTTCTCGCCCTCTGTTTCAGCCCCTCTGTTTCAGCCCCTCTGTTTCAGCCCCTCTGGTCAGCCCCTCTGTTTCTCGCCCTCTGTTTCAGCCCCTCTGTTTCTCACCCTCTGTTTCAGCCCCTCTGTTTCTCGCCCTCTGTTTCAGCCCCTCTGTTTCAGCCCCTCTGTTTCTCGCCCTCTGTTTCTGCCCCTCTGTTTCTCGCCCTCTGTTTCAGCCCCTCTGTTTCTCGTCCTCTGTTTCTGCCCCGCTGATTCAGCCCCTCTGTTTCATCCACTCAGAATCAGCCCCTCTGATTCAGCCCCTCTGTTTCAGCAACTCTGTTTCAGCCCCTCTGTTTCTCGCCTTCTGTTTCAGCCACTCTGTTTCTCGCCCTCTGTTTGAGCCCCTCTGATTCAGCCCCTCTGATTCAGCCTCTCTGATTCAGCCCCTCTGATTCAGCCCCTCTGATTCAGCCCCTCTGTTTCTCGCCCTCTGTTTCAGCCCCTCTGTTTCAGCCCCTCTGTTTCAGCCCCTCTGTTTCTCACCCTCTGTTTCAGTCCCTCTGATTCAGCGCCTCTGATTCAGCCCCTCTGATTTAGCCCCTCTGATTCAGCCCCTCTGTTTCCAGCCCCTCTGTTTCCCGCCCCTCTGTTTCAGACCCTCTGTTTCACGCCCCGTGTTTCAGCCCCTCTGTTTCTCGCCCTATGTTTCAGCCCCTCTGATTCAGCCCCTCTGAATCAGCCCCTCTGTTTCAGCCCCTCTGTTTCTCGCACTCTGTTTCAGCCCCTCTGTTTCAGCCCCTCTCTTTCAGCCCCTCTGTTTCAGCCCCTCTGTTTCTCGCCCTCTGTTTCTGCCCCTCTGTTTCTCGCCCTCCGTTTCAGCCCAGCTGATTCAGCCCCTCTGTTTCAGCCCCTCTTAATCAGCCCCTCTGATTCAGCCGTTCTGTTTCCGCCCCTCTGTTTCAGCACCTCTGTTTCAGCCCCTCTGTTTCTCGCCCTCTGTTTAAGCCCCTCTGTTTGGCGCCCTCTGTTTCAGCCCCGCTGATTCAGCCCCTCTGTTTCAGCCCCTCTGAATCAGCCCCTCTGATTCAGCCCCTCTGTTTCAGCCCCTCTGTTTCAGCCCCTCTGTTTCTCGCCCTCTGTTTCAGCCCCTCTGTTTCTCGCCCTCTGTTTCAGCCCCTCTGTTTCAGCCCCTCTGTTTCAGACCCTCTGGTCAGCCCCTCTGTTTCTCGCCCTCTGTTTCAGCCCCTCTGTTTCTCACCCTCAGTTTCAGCCCCTCTGTTTCTCGCCCTCTGTTTCAGCCCCTCTGTTTCAGCCCCTCTGTTTCTCGCCCTCTGTTTCTGCCCCTCTGTTTCTCGCCCTCTGTTTCAGCCCCTCTGTTTCTCGTCCTCTGTTTCTGCCCCGCTGATTCAGCCCCTCTGTTTCATCCACTCAGAATCAGCCCCTCTGATTCAGCCCCTCTGTTTCAGCAACTCTGTTTCAGCCCCTCTGTTTCTCGCCTTCTGTTTCAGCCACTCTGTTTCTCGCCCTCTGTTTGAGCCCCTCTGATCCAGCCCCTCTGATTCAGCCCCTCTGATTCAGCCCCTCTGATTCAGCCCCTCTGATTCAGCCCCTCTGTTTCTCGCCCTCTGTTTCAGCCCGTCTGTTTCAGCCCCTCTGGTTCAGCCCCTCTGTTTCTCACCCCTCTGTTTCAGCCCCTCTGATTCAGCGCCTCTGATTCAGCCCCTCTGATTCAGCCCCTCTGATTCAGCCCCTCTGTTTCCAGCCCCTCTGTTTCCCGCCCCTCTGTTTCAGCCCCTCTGTTTCTCGCACTCTGTTTCAGCCCCTCTGTTTCTCGCCCTCTGTTTCAGCCCCTCTGTTTCTCGCACTCTGTTTCAGCCCCTCTGTTTCTCGCCCTCTGTTTCAGCCCCTCTGTTTCTCGCCCTCTGTTTCAGCCCCTCTGTTCCAGCCCCTCTGTTTCTCGCCCTCTGTTTCAGCCACTCTGTTTCTCGCCCTCTGTTTCAGCCCCTCTGTTTCAGCCCCTCTGTTTCTCGCCCTCTGTTTCAGCCCCTCTGTTTCTCGCCCTCTGTTTCAGCCCCTCTGTTTCAGCCCCTCTGTTTCAGACCCTCTGGTCAGCCCCTCTGTTTCTCGCCCTCTGTTTCAGCCCCTCTGTTTCTCACCCTCAGTTTCAGCCCCTCTGTTTCTCGCCCTCTGTTTCAGCCCCTCTGTTTCAGCCCCTCTGTTTCTCGCCCTCTGTTTCTGCCCCTCTGTTTCTCGCCTTCTGTTTCAGCCACTCTGTTTCTCGCCCTCTGTTTGAGCCCCTCTGATCCAGCCCCTCTGATTCAGCCCCTCTGATTCAGCCCCTCTGATTCAGCCCCTCTGATTCAGCCCCTCTGTTTCTCGCCCTCTGTTTCAGCCCGTCTGTTTCAGCCCCTCTGGTTCAGCCCCTCTGTTTCTCACCCCTCTGTTTCAGCCCCTCTGATTCAGCGCCTCTGATTCAGCCCCTCTGATTCAGCCCCTCTGATTCAGCCCCTCTGTTTCCAGCCCCTCTGTTTCCCGCCCCTCTGTTTCAGCCCCTCTGTTTCTCGCACTCTGTTTCAGCCCCTCTGTTTCTCGCCCTCTGTTTCAGCCCCTCTGTTTCTCGCGCTCTGTTTCAGCCCCTCTGTTTCTCGCCCTCTGTTTCAGCCCCTCTGTTTCTCGCCCTCTGTTTCAGCCCCTCTGTTCCAGCCCCTCTGTTTCTCGCCCTCTGTTTCAGCCACTCTGTTTCTCGCCCTCTGTTTCTGCCCCTCTGTTTCTCGCCCTCTGTTTCAGCCCAGCTGATTCAGCCCCTCTGTTTCAGCCCCTCTTAATCAGCCCCTCTGATTCAGCCGTTCCTTTTTCCGCCCCTCTGTTTCAGCCCCTCTGTTTCAGCCCCTCTGTTTCTCGCCCTCTGTTTCAGCCCCTCTGTTTCTCGCCCTCTGTTTCAGCCCCGCTGATTCAGCCGCTCTGTTTCAGCCCCTCTGAATCAGCCCCTCTGATTCAGCCCCTCTGTTTCAGCCCCTCTGTTTCAGCCCCTCTGTTTCTCGCCCTCAGTTTCAGCCCCACTGTTTCTCGCCCTCTGTTTCAGCCCCTCTGTTTCAGCCCCTCTGTTTCAGCCCCTCTGGTCAGCCCCTCTGTTTCTCGCCCTCTGTTTCAGCCCCTCTGTTTCTCACCCTCTGTTTCAGCCCCTCTGTTTCTCGCCCTCTGTTTCATCCCCTCTGTTTCAGCCCCTCTGTTTCTCGCCCTCTGTTTCTGCCCCTCTGTTTCTCGCCCTCTGTTTCAGCCCCTCTGTTTCTCGTCCTCTGTTTCTGCCCCGCTGATTCAGCCCCTCTGTTTCATCCACTCAGAATCAGCCCCTCTGATTCAGCCCCTCTGTTTCAGCAACTCTGTTTCAGCCCCTCTGTTTCTCGCCTTCTGTTTCAGCCACTCTGTTTCTCGCCCTCTGTTTGAGCCCCTCTGATTCAGCCCCTCTGATTCAGCCTCTCTGATTCAGCCCCTCTGATTCAGCCCCTCTGATTCAGCCCCTCTGTTTCTCGCCCTCTGTTTCAGCCCCTCTGTTTCAGCCCCTCTGTTTCAGCCCCTCTGTTTCTCACCCTCTGTTTCAGTCCCTCTGATTCAGCGCCTCTGATTCAGCCCCTCTGATTTAGCCCCTCTGATTCAGCCCCTCTGTTTCCAGCCCCTCTGTTTCCCGCCCCTCTGTTTCAGACCCTCTGTTTCACGCCCCGTGTTTCAGCCCCTCTGTTTCTCGCCCTATGTTTCAGCCCCTCTGATTCAGCCCCTCTGAATCAGCCCCTCTGTTTCAGCCCCTCTGTTTCTCGCACTCTGTTTCAGCCCCTCTGTTTCAGCCCCTCTCTTTCAGCCCCTCTGTTTCAGCCCCTCTGTTTCTCGCCCTCTGTTTCTGCCCCTCTGTTTCTCGCCCTCCGTTTCAGCCCAGCTGATTCAGCCCCTCTGTTTCAGCCCCTCTTAATCAGCCCCTCTGATTCAGCCGTTCTGTTTCCGCCCCTCTGTTTCAGCCCCTCTGTTTCAGCCCCTCTGTTTCTCGCCCTCTGTTTAAGCCCCTCTGTTTGGCGCCCTCTGTTTCAGCCCCGCTGATTCAGCCCCTCTGTTTCAGCCCCTCTGAATCAGCCCCTCTGATTCAGCCCCTCTGTTTCAGCCCCTCTGTTTCAGCCCCTCTGTTTCTCGCCCTCTGTTTCAGCCCCTCTGTTTCTCGCCCTCTGTTTCAGCCCCTGTGTTTCAGCCCCTCTGTTTCAGACCCTCTGGTCAGCCCCTCTGTTTCTCGCCCTCTGTTTCAGCCCCTCTGTTTCTCACCCTCAGTTTCAGCCCCTCTGTTTCTCGCCCTCTGTTTCAGCCCCTCTGTTTCAGCCCCTCTGTTTCTCGCCCTCTGTTTCTGCCCCTCTGTTTCTCGCCCTCTGTTTCAGCCCCTCTGTTTCTCGTCCTCTGTTTCTGCCCCGCTGATTCAGCCCCTCTGTTTCATCCACTCAGAATCAGCCCCTCTGATTCAGCCCCTCTGTTTCAGCAACTCTGTTTCAGCCCCTCTGTTTCTCGCCTTCTGTTTCAGCCACTCTGTTTCTCGCCCTCTGTTTGAGCCCCTCTGATCTAGCCCCTCTGATTCAGCCCCTCTGATTCAGCCCCTCTGATTCAGCCCCTCTGATTCAGCCCCTCTGTTTCTCGCCCTCTGTTTCAGCCCGTCTGTTTCAGCCCCTCTGGTTCAGCCCCTCTGTTTCTCACCCCTCTGTTTCAGCCCCTCTGATTCAGCGCCTCTGATTCAGCCCCTCTGATTCAGCCCCTCTGATTCAGCCCCTCTGTTTCCAGCCCCTCTGTTTCCCGCCCCTCTGTTTCAGACCCTCTGTTTCAAGCCCCGTGTTTCAGCCCCTCTGTTTCTCGCCCTATGTTTCAGCCCCTCTGATTCAGCCCCTCTGAATCAGCCCCTCTGTTTCTCGCCCACTGTTTCAGCCTCTCTGTTTCAGCCCCTCTGTTTCAGCCCCTCTGTTTCAGCCCCTCTGTTTCTCGCCCTCTGTTTCAGCTCCTCTGTTTCTCGCCCTCTGTTTCAGCCCCTCTGTTTCAGCCCCTATGTTTCTCGCCCGCTGTTTCAGCCCCTCTGTTTCTCGCCCTCTGTTTCAGCCCCTCTGTTTCTCACCCTCAGTTTCAGCCCCGCTGATTCAGTCCCTCTGTTTCAGCCCCTCAGAATCAGCACCTCTGATTCAGCCCCTCGTTTCAGTCCCTCTGTTTCTCGCCCTCTGTTTCAGCCCCTCTGTTTCTCGCCCTCTGTTTCAGCCCCTCTGTTTCTCGCCCTCTGTTTCAGCCCCTCTGTTTCAGCCCCTCTGTTTCTCGCCCTCTGTTTCAGCGCCTCTGTTTCCCGCCCCTCTGTTTCCCGCCCCTCTGTTTCAGACCCTCTGTTTCAGCCACTCTGATTCAGCCCCTCTGTTCCGGCCCCTCTGTTTCTCGCCCTCTGTTTGAGCCCCTCTGTTTCAGCCCCTCTGTTCCAGCCCCTCTGTTACAGCCCCACTGTTTCTCGCCCTCTGTTTCAGCCCCTCTGTTTCTCGGCCTCTGTTTCAGCCCCTCTGTTTCAGCCCCTCTGTTTCAGCCCCTCTGTTTCTCCCCCTGTGTTTCAGCCCCTCTGTTTCTCGCCCTCTGTTTCAGCCCCTCTGTTTCTCGCACTCTGTTTCAGCCCCTCTGTTTCAGCCCCTCTGTTTAAGCCCCTCTGTTTCAGCCCCTCTGTTTCTCGCCCTCTGTTTGTGCCCCTCTGTTTCAGCCCCTCTGTTTCAGCCCCTCTGTTTCTCCCCCTGTGTTTCAGCCCCTCTGTTTCTCGCCCTCTGTTTCAGCCCCTCTGTTTCTCGCACTCTGTTTCAGCCCCTCTGTTTCAGCCCCTCTGTTTCAGCCCCTCTGTTTCAGCCCCTCTGTTTCTCGCCCTCTGTTTGTGCCCCTGTGTTTCTCGCCCTCTGTTTCAGCACAGCTGATTCAGCCCCTCTGTTTCAGCCCCTCTTCATCAGCCCCTCTGATTCAGCCTCTCTGTTTCAGCCCCTCTGTTTCAGCCCCTCTTTTTCTCGCCCTCTGTTTCAGCCCCTCTGTTTCTCGCCCTCTGTTTCAGCCCCGCTGATTCAGCCCCTCTGTTTCAGCCCCTCTAAATCAGCCCCACTGATTCAGCCCCTCTGTTTCAGCCCCTCTGTTTCAGCCCCTCTGTTTCTCGCCCTGTGTTTCAGCCCCTCTGTTTCTCGCCCTCTGTTTCAGCCCCTCTGATTCAGCCCCTCTGTTTCTGCCCCTCTGGTCAGCCCCTCTGTTTCTCGCCCTCTGTTTCAGCCCCTCCGTTTCTCGCCCTCTGTTTCAGCCCCTCTGTTTCTCGCCCTCTGTTTCAGCCCCTCTGTTTCAGGCCCTCTGTTTCTCGCCCTCTGTTTCAGCTCCTCTGTTTCAGCCCCTCTGTTTCTCGCCCTCTGTTTCTGCCCCTCTGTTTCTCGCCCTCTGTTTCAGCCCCTCTGTTTCTCGTCCTCTGTTTCTGCCCCGCTGATTCAGCCCCTCTGTTTCATCCACTCAGAATCAGCCCCTCTGATTCAGCCCCTCTGTTTCAGCAACTCTGTTTCAGCCCCTCTGTTTCTCGCCCTCTGTTTCAGCCCCTCTGTTTCTCGCCCTCTGTTTGAGCCCCTCTGATTCAGCCCCTCTGTTTCAGCCCCTCTGATTCAGCCCCTCTGATTCAGCCCCTCTGATTTAGCCCCTCTGTGTCTCGCCCTCTGTTTCAGCCCCTCTGTTTCAGCCCCTCTGTTTCAGCCCCGCTGTTTCTCACCCTCTGTTTCAGCCCCTCTGATTCAGCGCCTCTGATTCAGCCCCTCTGATTCAGCCCCTCTGATTCAGCCCCTCTGTTTCCAGCCCCTCTGTTTCCCGCCCCTCTGTTTCAGACCCACTGTTTCACACCCCGTGTTTCAGCCCCTCTGTTTCTCGCCCTATGTTTCAGCCCCTCTGATTCAGCCCCTCTGAATCAGCCCCTCTGTTTCTCGCCCACTGTTTCAGCCTCTCTGTTTCAGCCCCTCTGTTTCAGCCCCTCTGTTTCAGCCCCTCTGTTTCTCGCCCTGTGTTTCAGCTCCTCTGTTTCTCGCCCTCTGTTTCAGCCCCTCTGTTTCAGCCCCTATGTTTCTCGCCCGCTGTTTCAGCCCCTCTGTTTCTCGCCCTCTGTTGCAGCCCCTCTGTTTCTCGCCCTCAGTTTCAGCCCCGCTGATTCAGCCCCTCTGTTTCAGCCCCTCAGAATCAGCACCTCTGATTCAGCCCCTCGTTTCAGTCCCTCTGTTTCTCGCCCTCTGTTTCAGCCCCTCTGTTTCTCGCCCTCTGTTTCAGCCCCTCTGTTTCTCGCCCTCTGGTTCAGCCCCTCTGTTTCAGCCCCTCTGTTTCAGCCCCTCTTAATCAGCCCCTCTGATTCAGCCGTTCTGTTTCAGCCCCTCTGTTTCAGCCCCTCTGTTTCAGCCACTCTGTTTCTCGCCCTCTGTTTCAGCCCCTCTGTTTCTCGCCCTCTGTTTCAGCCCCGCTGATTCAGCCCCTCTGTTTCAGCCCCTCTGAATCAGCCCCTCTGACTCAGCCCCTCTGTTTCAGCCCCTCTGTTTCAGCCCCTCTGTTTCTCGCCCTCTGTTTCAGCCCCTCTGTTTCTCGCCCTCTGTTTCAGCCCCTCTGTTTCAGCCCCTCTGTTTCAGCCCCTCTGTTTCAGCCCCTCTGTTTCAGTCACTCTGTTTCTCGCACTCTGTTCCTCGCCCTCTGATTCAGCCCCTCTGTTTCTCGCCCTCTGTTTCAGCCCCTCTGTTTCTCGCCCTCTGTTTCAGCCCCTCTGTTCCAGCCCCTCTGTTTCTCGCCCTCTGTTTCAGCCTCTCTGTTACTCGCGCTCTGTTTCAGCCCCTCTGTTTCTCGCCCTCTGTTTCAGCCCCACTGTTTCTCGCACTCTGTTTCAGCCCCTCTGTTTCAGCCCCTCTCTTTCAGCCCCTCTGTTTCAGCCCCTCTGTTTCTCGCCCTCTGTTTCTGCCCCTCTGTTTCTCGCCCTCTGTTTCAGCCCAGCTGATTCAGCCCCTCTGTTTCAGCCCCTCTTAATCAGCCCCTCTGATTCAGCCGTTCTGTTTCCGCCCCTCTGTTTCAGCCCCTCTGTTTCAGCCCCTCTGTTTCTCGCCCTCTGTTTTAGCCCCTCTGTTTCCCGCCCCTCTGTTTCAGACCCTCTGTTTCAGCCACTCTGATTCAGCCCCTCTGTTCCGGCCCCTCTGTTTCTCGCCCTCTGTTTGAGCCCCTCTGTTTCAGCCCCTCTGTTCCAGCCCCTCTGTTACAGCCCCACTGTTTCTCGCCCTCTGTTTCAGCCCCTCTGTTTCTCCCCCTGTGTTTCAGCCCCTCTGTTTCTCGCCCTCTGTTTCAGCCCCTCTGTTTCTCGCACTCTGTTTCAGCCCCTCTGTTTCAGCCCCTCTGTTTCAGCCCCTCTGTTTCAGCCCCTCTGTTTCTCGCCCTCTGTTTGTGCCCCTCTGGTTCAGCCCCTCTGTTTCAGCCCCTCTGTTTCTCCCCCTGTGTTTCAGCCCCTCTGTTTCTCGCCCTCTGTTTCAGCCCCTCTGTTTCTCGCACTCTGTTTCAGCCCCTCTGTTTCAGCCCCTCTGTTTCAGCCCCTCTGTTTCTCGCCCTCTGTTTGTGCCCCTGTGTTTCTCGCCCTCTGTTTCAGCACAGCTGATTCAGCCCATCTGTTTCAGCCCCTCTTCATCAGCCCCTCTGATTCAGCCTCTCTGTTTCAGCACCTCTGTTTCAGCCCCTCTTTTTCTCGCCCTCTGTTTCAGCCCCTCTGTTTCTCGCCCTCTGTTTCAGCCCCGCTGATTCAGCCCCTCTGTTTCAGCCCCTCTGAATCAGCCCCACTGATTCAGCCCCTCTGTTTCAGCCCCTCTGTTTCAGCCCCTCTGTTTCTCGCCCTGTGTTTCAGCCCCTCTGTTTCTCGCCCTCTGTTTCAGCCCCTCTGATTCAGCCCCTCTGTTTCTGCCCCTCTGGTCAGCCCCTCTGTTTCTCGCCCTCTGTTTCAGCCCCTCCGTTTCTCGCCCTCTGTTTCAGCCCCTCTGTTTCTCGCCCTCTGTTTCAGCCCCTCTGTTTCAGGCCCTCTGTTTCTCGCCCTCTGTTTCAGCCCCTCTGTTTCAGCCCCTCTGTTTCTCGCCCTCTGTTTCTGCCCCTCTGTTTCTCGCCCTCTGTTTCAGCCCCTCTGTTTCTCGTCCTCTGTTTCTGCCCCGCTGATTCAGCCCCTCTGTTTCATCCACTCAGAATCAGCCCCTCTGATTCAGCCCCTCTGTTTCAGCAACTCTGTTTCAGCCCCTCTGTTTCTCGCCCTCTGTTTCAGCCCCTCTGTTTCTCGCCCTCTGTTTGAGCCCCTCTGATTCAGCCCCTCTGTTTCAGCCCCTCTGATTCACCCCTCTGATTCAGCCCCTCTGATTTAGCCCCTCTGTTTCTCGCCCTCTGTTTCAGCCCCTCTGTTTCAGCCCCTCTGTTTCAGCCCCTCTGTTTCTCACCCTCTGTTTCAGCCCCTCTGATTCAGCGCCTCTGATTCAGCCCCTCTGATTCAGCCCCTCTGATTCAGCCCCTCTGTTTCCAGCCCCTCTGTTTCCCGCCCCTCTGTTTCAGACCCACTGTTTCACACCCCGTGTTTCAGCCCCTCTGTTTCTCGCCCTATGTTTCAGCCCCTCTGATTCAGCCCCTCTGAATCAGCCCCTCTGTTTCTCGCCCTATGTTTCAGCCCCTCTGATTCAGCCCCTCTGAATCAGCCCCTCTGTTTCTCGCCCTCTGTTTTAGCCCCTCTGTTTCCCGCCCCTCTGTTTCAGACCCTCTGTTTCAGCCACTCTGATTCAGCCCCTCTGTTCCGGCCCCTCTGTTTCTCGCCCTCTGTTTGAGCCCCTCTGTTTCAGCCCCTCTGTTCCAGCCCCTCTGTTACAGCCCCACTGTTTCTCGCCCTCTGTTTCAGCCCCTCTGTTTCTCCCCCTGTGTTTCAGCCCCTCTGTTTCTCGCCCTCTGTTTCAGCCCCTCTGTTTCTCGCACTCTGTTTCAGCCCCTCTGTTTCAGCCCCTCTGTTTCAGCCCCTCTGTTTCAGCCCCTCTGTTTCTCGCCCTCTGTTTGTGCCCCTCTGGTTCAGCCCCTCTGTTTCAGCCCCTCTGTTTCTCCCCCTGTGTTTCAGCCCCTCTGTTTCTCGCCCTCTGTTTCAGCCCCTCTGTTTCTCGCACTCTGTTTCAGCCCCTCTGTTTCAGCCCCTCTGTTTCAGCCCCTCTGTTTCTCGCCCTCTGTTTGTGCCCCTGTGTTTCTCGCCCTCTGTTTCAGCACAGCTGATTCAGCCCATCTGTTTCAGCCCCTCTTCATCAGCCCCTCTGATTCAGCCTCTCTGTTTCAGCACCTCTGTTTCAGCCCCTCTTTTTCTCGCCCTCTGTTTCAGCCCCTCTGTTTCTCGCCCTCTGTTTCAGCCCCGCTGATTCAGCCCCTCTGTTTCAGCCCCTCTGAATCAGCCCCACTGATTCAGCCCCTCTGTTTCAGCCCCTCTGTTTCAGCCCCTCTGTTTCTCGCCCTGTGTTTCAGCCCCTCTGTTTCTCGCCCTCTGTTTCAGCCCCTCTGATTCAGCCCCTCTGTTTCTGCCCCTCTGGTCAGCCCCTCTGTTTCTCGCCCTCTGTTTCAGCCCCTCCGTTTCTCGCCCTCTGTTTCAGCCCCTCTGTTTCTCGCCCTCTGTTTCAGCCCCTCTGTTTCAGGCCCTCTGTTTCTCGCCCTCTGTTTCAGCCCCTCTGTTTCAGCCCCTCTGTTTCTCGCCCTCTGTTTCTGCCCCTCTGTTTCTCGCCCTCTGTTTCAGCCCCTCTGTTTCTCGTCCTCTGTTTCTGCCCCGCTGATTCAGCCCCTCTGTTTCATCCACTCAGAATCAGCCCCTCTGATTCAGCCCCTCTGTTTCAGCAACTCTGTTTCAGCCCCTCTGTTTCTCGCCCTCTGTTTCAGCCCCTCTGTTTCTCGCCCTCTGTTTGAGCCCCTCTGATTCAGCCCCTCTGTTTCAGCCCCTCTGATTCACCCCTCTGATTCAGCCCCTCTGATTTAGCCCCTCTGTTTCTCGCCCTCTGTTTCAGCCCCTCTGTTTCAGCCCCTCTGTTTCAGCCCCTCTGTTTCTCACCCTCTGTTTCAGCCCCTCTGATTCAGCGCCTCTGATTCAGCCCCTCTGATTCAGCCCCTCTGATTCAGCCCCTCTGTTTCCAGCCCCTCTGTTTCCCGCCCCTCTGTTTCAGACCCACTGTTTCACACCCCGTGTTTCAGCCCCTCTGTTTCTCGCCCTATGTTTCAGCCCCTCTGATTCAGCCCCTCTGAATCAGCCCCTCTGTTTCTCGCCCACTGTTTCAGCCTCTCTGTTTCAGCCCCTCTGTTTCAGCCCCTCTGTTTCAGCCCCTCTGTTTCTCGCCCTGTGTTTCAGCTCCTCTGTTTCTCGCCCTCTGTTTCAGCCCCTCTGTTTCAGCCCCTATGTTTCTCGCCCGCTGTTTCAGCCCCTCTGTTTCTCGCCCTCTGTTGCAGCCCCTCTGTTTCTCGCCCTCAGTTTCAGCCCCGCTGATTCAGCCCCTCTGTTTCAGCCCCTCAGAATCAGCACCTCTGATTCAGCCCCTCGTTTCAGTCCCTCTGTTTCTCGCCCTCTGTTTCAGCCCCTCTGTTTCTCGCCCTCTGTTTCAGCCCCTCTGTTTCTCGCCCTCTGGTTCAGCCCCTCTGTTTCAGCCCCTCTGTTTCAGCCCCTCTTAATCAGCCCCTCTGATTCAGCCGTTCTGTTTCAGCCCCTCTGTTTCAGCCCCTCTGTTTCAGCCACTCTGTTTCTCGCCCTCTGTTTCAGCCCCTCTGTTTCTCGCCCTCTGTTTCAGCCCCGCTGATTCAGCCCCTCTGTTTCAGCCCCTCTGAATCAGCCCCTCTGATTCAGCCCCTCTGTTTCAGCCCCTCTGTTTCAGCCCCTCTGTTTCTCGCCCTCTGTTTCAGCCCCTCTGTTTCTCGCCCTCTGTTTCAGCCCCTCTGTTTCAGCCCCTCTGTTTCAGCCCCTCTGTTTCAGCCCCTCTGTTTCAGTCACTCTGTTTCTCGCACTCTGTTCCTCGCCCTCTGATTCAGCCCCTCTGTTTCTCACCCTCTGTTTCAGCCCCTCTGTTTCTCGCCCTCTGTTTCAGCCCCTCTGTTCCAGCCCCTCTGTTTCTCGCCCTCTGTTTCAGCCTCTCTGTTACTCGCGCTCTGTTTCAGCCCCTCTGTTTCTCGCCCTCTGTTTCAGCCCCACTGTTTCTCGCACTCTGTTTCAGCCCCTCTGTTTCAGCCCCTCTCTTTCAGCCCCTCTGTTTCAACCCCTCTGTTTCTCGCCCTCTGTTTCTGCCCCTCTGTTTCTCGCCCTCTGTTTCAGCCCAGCTGATTCAGCCCCTCTGTTTCAGCCCCTCTTAATCAGCCCCTCTGATTCAGCCGTTCTGTTTCCGCCCCTCTGTTTCAGCCCCTCTGTTTCAGCCCCTCTGTTTCTCGCCCTCTGTTTCAGCCCCTCTGTTTCTCGCCCTCTGTTTCAGCCCCGCTGATTCAGCCCCTCTGTTTCAGCCCCTCTGAATCAGCCCCTCTGATTCAGCCCCTCTGTTTCAGCCCCTCTGTTTCAGCCCCTCTGTTTCTCGCCCTCTGTTTCAGCCCCTCTGTTTCTCGCCCTCTGTTTCAGCCCCTCTGTTTCAGCCCCTCTGTTTCAGCCCCTCTGGTCAGCCCCTCTGTTTCTCGCCCTCTGTTTCAGCCCCTCTGTTTCTCACCCTCTGTTTCAGCCCCTCTGTTTCTCGCCCTCTGTTTCAGCCCCTCTGTTTCAGCCCCTCTGTTTCTCGCCCTCTGTTTCTGCCCCTCTGTTTCTCGCCCTCTGTTTCAGCCCCTCTGTTTCTCGTCCTCTGTTTCTGCCCCGCTGATTCAGCCCCTCTGTTTCATCCACTCAGAATCAGCCCCTCTGATTCAGCCCCTCTGTTTCAGCAACTCTGTTTCAGCCCCTCTGTTTCTCGCCTTCTGTTTCAGCCACTCTGTTTCTCGCCCTCTGTTTGAGCCCCTCTGATTCAGCCCCTCTGATTCAGCCCCTCTGATTCAGCCCCTCTGATTCAGCCCCTCTGTTTCTCGCCCTCTGTTTCAGCCCCTCTGTTTCAGCCCCTCTGTTTCAGCCCCTCTGTTTCTCACCCTCTGTTTCAGTCCCTCTGATTCAGCGCCTCTGATTCAGCCCCTCTGATTCAGCCCCTCTGATTCAGCCCCTCTGTTTCCAGCCCCTCTGTTTCCCGCCCCTCTGTTTCAGACCCTCTGTTTCACGCCCCGTGTTTCAGCCCCTCTGTTTCTCGCCCTATGTTTCAGCCCCTCTGATTCAGCACCTCTGAATCAGCCCCTCTGTTTCTCGCCCACTGTTTCAGCCTCTCTGTTTCAGCCCCTCTGTTTCAGCCCCTCTGTTTCTCGCACTCTGTTTCAGCCCCTCTGTTTCAGCCCCTCTCTTTCAGCCCCTCTGTTTCAGCCCCTCTGTTTCTCGCCCTCTGTTTCTGCCCCTCTGTTTCTCGCCCTCCGTTTCAGCCCAGCTGATTCAGCCCCTCTGTTTCAGCCCCTCTTAATCAGCCCCTCTGATTCAGCCGTTCTGTTTCCGCCCCTCTGTTTCAGCCCCTCTGTTTCAGCCCCTCTGTTTCTCGCCCTCTGTTTCAGCCCCTCTGTTTCAGCCCCTCTGTTTCTCGCCCTCTGTTTCTGCCCCTCTGTATCTCGCCCTCTGTTTCAGCCCCTCTGTTTCTCGTCCTCTGTTTCTGCCCCGCTGATTCAGCCCCTCTGTTTCATCCACTCAGAATCAGCCCCTCTGATTCAGCCCCTCTGTTTCAGCAACTCTGTTTCAGCCCCTCTGTTTCTCGCCTTCTGTTTCAGCCACTCTGTTTCTCGCCCTCTGTTTGAGCCCCTCTGATTCAGCCCCTCTGATTCAGCCCCTCTGATTCAGCCCCTCTGATTCAGCCCCTCTGATTCAGCCCCTCTGTTTCTCGCCCTCTGTTTCAGCCCCTCTGTTTCAGCCCCTCTGTTTCAGCCCCTCTGTTTCTCACCCTCTGTTTCAGTCCCTCTGATTCAGCGCCTCTGATTCAGCCCCTCTGATTCAGCCCCTCTGATTCAGCCCCTGTTTCCAGCCCCTCTGTTTCCCGCCCCTCTGTTTCAGACCCTCTGTTTCACGCCCCGTGTTTCAGCCCCTCTGTTTCTCGCCCTATGTTTCAGCCCCTCTGATTCAGCCCCTCTGAATCAGCCCCTCTGTTTCTCGCCCACTGTTTCAGCCTCTCTGTTTCAGCCCCTCTGTTTCAGCCCCTCTGTTTCTCGCACTCTGTTTCAGCCCCTCTGTTTCAGCCCCTCTCTTTCAGCCCCTCTGTTTCAGCCCCTCTGTTTCTCGCCCTCTGTTTCTGCCCCTCTGTTTCTCGCCCTCCGTTTCAGCCCAGCTGATTCAGCCCCTCTGTTTCAGCCCCTCTTAATCAGCCCCTCTGTTTCAGCCCCTCTGTTTCAGCCCCTCTGGTCAGCCCCTCTGTTTCTCGCCCTCTGTTTCAGCCCCTCTGTTTCTCACCCTCTGTTTCAGCCCCTCTGTTTCTCGCCCTCTGTTTCAGCCCCTCTGTTTCAGCCCCTCTGTTTCTCGCCCTCTGTTTCTGCCCCTCTGTTTCTCGCCCTCTGTTTCAGCCCCTCTGTTTCTCGTCCTCTGTTTCTGCCCCGCTGATTCAGCCCCTCTGTTTCATCCACTCAGAATCAGCCCCTCTGATTCAGCCCCTCTGTTTCAGCAACTCTGTTTCAGCCCCTCTGTTTCTCGCCTTCTGTTTCAGCCACTCTGTTTCTCGCCCTCTGTTTGAGCCCCTCTGATTCAGCCCCTCTGATTCAGCCCCTCTGATTCAGCCCCTCTGATTCAGCCCCTCTGTTTCTCGCCCTCTGTTTCAGCCCCTCTGTTTCAGCCCCTCTGTTTCAGCCCCTCTGTTTCTCACCCTCTGTTTCAGTCCCTCTGATTCAGCGCCTCAGATTCAGCCCCTCTGATTCAGCCCCTCTGATTCAGCCCCTGTTTCCAGCCCCTCTGTTTCCCGCCCCTCTGTTTCAGACCCTCTGTTTCACGCCCCGTGTTTCAGCCCCTGTGTTTCTCGCCCTATGTTTCAGCCCCTCTGATTCAGCCCCTCGGAATCAGCCCCTCTGTTTCTCGCCCACTGTTTCAGCCTCTCTGTTTCAGCCCCTCTGTTTCAGCCCCTCTGTTTCTCGCACTCTGTTTCAGCCCCTCTGTTTCAGCCCCTCTCTTTCAGCCCCTCTGTTTCAGCCCCTCTGTTTCTCGCCCTCTGTTTCTGCCCCTCTGTTTCTCGCCCTCCGTTTCAGCCCAGCTGATTCAGCCCCTCTGTTTCAGCCCCTCTTAATCAGCCCCTCTGATTCAGCCGTTCTGTTTCAGCCCCTCTGTTTCAGCCCCTCTGTTTCAGCCCCTCTGTTTCTCGCCCTCTGTTTAAGCCCCTCTGTTTCGCGCCCTCTGTTTCAGCCCCGCTGATTCAGCCCCTCTGTTTCAGCCCCTCTGAATCAGCCCCTCTGATTCAGCCCCTCTGTTTCAGCCCCTCTGTTTCAGCCCCTCTGTTTCTCGCCCTCTGTTTCAGCCCCTCTGTTTCTCGCCCTCTGTTTCAGCCCCTCTGTTTCAGCCCCTCTGTTTCAGCCCCTCTGGTCAGCCCCTCTGTTTCTCGCCCTCTGTTTCAGCCCCTCTGTTTCTCACCCTCAGTTTCAGCCCCTCTGTTTCTCGCCCTCTGTTTCAGCCCCTCTGTTTCAGCCCCTCTGTTTCTCGCCCTCTGTTTCTGCCCCTCTGTTTCTCGCCCTCTGTTTCAGCCCCTCTGTTTCTCGTCCTCTGTTTCTGCCCCGCTGATTCAGCCCCTCTGTTTCATCCACTCAGAATCAGCCCCTCTGATTCAGCCCCTCTGTTTCAGCAACTCTGTTTCAGCCCCTCTGTTTCTCGTCTTCTGTTTCAGCCACTCTGTTTCTCGCCCTCTGTTTGAGCCCCTCTGATCCAGCCCCTCTGATTCAGCCCCTCTGATTCAGCCCCTCTGATTCAGCCCCTCTGATTCAGCCCCTCTGTTTCTCGCCCTCTGTTTCAGCCCGTCTGTTTCAGCCCCTCTGGCTCAGCCCCTCTGTTTCTCACCCCTCTGTTTCAGCCCCTCTGATTCAGCGCCTCAGAATCAGACGCTCTGATTCAGCCCCTCTGATTCAGCCCCTCTGTTTCCAGCCCCTCTGTTTCCCGCCCCTCTGTTTCAGACCCTCTGTTTCACGCCCCGTGTTTCAGCCCCTCTGTTTCTCACCCTATGTTTCAGCCCCTCTGATTCAGCCCCTCTGAATCAGCCCCTCTGTTTCTCGCCCACTGTTTCAGCCTCTCTGTTTCAGCCCCTCTGTTTCAGCCCCTCTGTTTCAGCCCCTCTGTTTCTCGCCCTCTGTTTCAGCTCCTCTGTTTCTCGCGCTCTGTTTCAGCCCCTCTGTTTCAGCCCCTATGTTTCTCGCCCGCTGTTTCAGCCCCTCTGTTTCTCGCCCTCTGTTTCAGCCCCTCTGTTTCTCACCCTCAGTTTCAGCCCCGCTGATTCAGCCCCTCTGTTTCAGCCCCTCAGAATCAGCACCTCTGATTCAGCCCCTCGTTTCAGTCCCTCTGTTTCTCGCCCTCTGTTTCAGCCCCTCTGTTTCTCGCCCTCTGTTTCAGCTCCTCTGTTTCTCGCCCTATGTTTCAGCCCCTCTGTTTCAGCCCCTCTGTTTCTCGCCCTCTGTTTCAGCACCTCTGTTTCCCGCCCCTCTGTTTCCCGCCCCTCTGTTTCAGACCCTCTGTTTCAGCCACTCTGATTCAGCCCCTCTGTTCCGGCCCCTCTGTTTCTCGCCCTCTGTTTGAGCCCCTCTGTTTCAGCCCCTCTGTTTCAGCCCCTCTGTTACAGCCCCTCTGTTTCTCGCCCTCTGTTTCAGCCCCTCTGTTTCTCGGCCTCTGTTTCAGCCCCTCTGTTTCAGCCCCTCTGTTTCAGCCCCTCTGTTTCTCCCCCTGTGTTTCAGCCCCTCTGTTTCTCGCCCTCTGTTTCAGCCCCTCTGTTTCTCGCACTCTGTTTCAGCCCCTCTGTTTCAGCCCCTCTGTTTCAGCCCCTCTGTTTCAGCCCCTCTGTTTCTCGCCCTCTGTTTGTGCCCCTGTGTTTCTCGCCCTCTGTTTCAGCACAGCTGATTCAGCCCCTCTGTTTCAACCCCTCTTCATCAGCCCCTCTGATTCAGCCTCTCTGTTTCAGCCCCTCTGTTTCAGCCCCTCTTTTTCTCGCCCTCTGTTTCAGCCCCTCTGTTTCTCGCCCTCTGTTTCAGCCCCGCTGATTCAGCCCCTCTGTTTCAGCCCCTCTGAATCAGCCCCACTGATTCAGCCCCTCTGTTTCAGCCCCTCTGTTTCAGCCCCTCTGTTTCTCGCCCTGTGTTTCAGCCCCTCTGTTTCTCGCCCTCTGTTTCAGCCCCTCTGATTCAGCCCCTCTGTTTCTGCCCCTCTGGTCAGCCCCTCTGTTTCTCGCCCTCTGTTTCAGCCCCTCCGTTTCTCGCCCTCTGTTTCTCGCCCTCTGTTTCAGCCCCTCTGTTTCAGCCCCTTTGTTTCTCGCCCTCTGTTTCTGCCCCTCTGTTTCTCGCCCTCTGTTTCAGCACCTCTGTTTCTCGTCCTCTGTTTCTGCCCCGCTGATTCAGCCCCTCTGTTTCATCCACTCAGAATCAGCCCCTCTGTTTCAGCCCCTCTGTTTCAGCCCCTCTGTTTCAGCCCCTCTGTTTCAGTCACTCTGTTTCTCGCACTCTGTTCCTCGCCCTCTGATTCAGCCCCTCTGTTTCTCACCCTCTGTTTCAGCCCCTCTGTTTCTCGCCCTCTGTTTCAGCCCCTCTGTTCCAGCCCCTCTGTTTCTCGCCCTCTGTTTCAGCCTCTCTGTTACTCGCGCTCTGTTTCAGCCCCTCTGTTTCTCGCCCTCTGTTTCAGCCCCACTGTTTCTCGCACTCTGTTTCAGCCCCTCTGTTTCAGCCCCTCTCTTTCAGCCCCTCTGTTTCAGCCCCTCTGTTTCTCGCCCTCTGTTTCTGCCCCTCTGTTTCTCGCCCTCTGTTTCAGCCCAGCTGATTCAGCCCCTCTGTTTCAGCCCCTCTTAATCAGCCCCTCTGATTCAGCCGTTCTGTTTCCGCCCCTCTGTTTCAGCCCCTCTGTTTCAGCCCCTCTGTTTCTCGCCCTCTGTTTCAGCCCCTCTGTTTCTCGCCCTCTGTTTCAGCCCCGCTGATTCAGCCCCTCTGTTTCAGCCCCTCTGAATCAGTCCCTCTGATTCAGCCCCTCTGTTTCAGCCCCTCTGTTTCAGCCCCTCTGTTTCTCGCCCTCTGTTTCAGCCCCTCTGTTTCTCGCCCTCTGTTTCAGCCCCTCTGTTTCAGCCCCTCTGTTTCAGCCCCTCTGGTCAGCCCCTCTGTTTCTCGCCCTCTGTTTCAGCCCCTCTGTTTCTCACCCTCTGTTTCAGCCCCTCTGTTTCTCGCCCTCTGTTTCAGCCCCTCTGTTTCAGCCCCTCTGTTTCTCGCCCTCTGTTTCTGCCCCTCTGTTTCTCGCCCTCTGTTTCAGCCCCTCTGTTTCTCGTCCTCTGTTTCTGCCCCGCTGATTCAGCCCCTCTGTTTCATCCACTCAGAATCAGCCCCTCTGATTCAGCCCCTCTGTTTCAGCAACTCTGTTTCAGCCCCTCTGTTTCTCGCCTTCTGTTTCAGCCACTCTGTTTCTCGCCCTCTGTTTGAGCCCCTCTGATTCAGCCCCTCTGATTCAGCCCCTCTGATTCAGCCCCTCTGATTCAGCCCCTCTGATTCAGCCCCTCTGTTTCTCGCCCTCTGTTTCAGCCCCTCTGTTTCAGCCCCTCTGTTTCAGCCCCTCTGTTTCTCACCCTCTGTTTCAGTCCCTCTGATTCAGCGCCTCTGATTCAGCCCCTCTGATTCAGCCCCTCTGATTCAGCCCCTCTGTTTCCAGCCCCTCTGTTTCCCGCCCCTCTGTTTCAGACCCTCTGTTTCACGCCCCGTGTTTCAGCCCCTCTGTTTCTCGCCCTATGTTTCAGCCCCTCTGATTCAGCACCTCTGAATCAGCCCCTCTGTTTCTCGCCCACTGTTTCAGCCTCTCTGTTTCAGCCCCTCTGTTTCAGCCCCTCTGTTTCTCGCACTCTGTTTCAGCCCCTCTGTTTCAGCCCCTCTCTTTCAGCCCCTCTGTTTCAGCCCCTCTGTTTCTCGCCCTCTGTTTCTGCCCCTCTGTTTCTCGCCCTCCGTTTCAGCCCAGCTGATTCAGCCCCTCTGTTTCAGCCCCTCTTAATCAGCCCCTCTGATTCAGCCGTTCTGTTTCCGCCCCTCTGTTTCAGCCCCTCTGTTTCAGCCCCTCTGTTTCTCGCCCTCTGTTTCAGCCCCTCTGTTTCAGCCCCTCTGTTTCTCGCCCTCTGTTTCTGCCCCTCTGTATCTCGCCCTCTGTTTCAGCCCCTCTGTTTCTCGTCCTCTGTTTCTGCCCCGCTGATTCAGCCCCTCTGTTTCATCCACTCAGAATCAGCCCCTCTGATTCAGCCCCTCTGTTTCAGCAACTCTGTTTCAGCCCCTCTGTTTCTCGCCTTCTGTTTCAGCCACTCTGTTTCTCGCCCTCTGTTTGAGCCCCTCTGATTCAGCCCCTCTGATTCAGCCCCTCTGATTCAGCCCCTCTGATTCAGCCCCTCTGATTCAGCCCCTCTGTTTCTCGCCCTCTGTTTCAGCCCCTCTGTTTCAGCCCCTCTGTTTCAGCCCCTCTGTTTCTCGCCCTCTGTTTCAGCCCCTCTGTTTCTCGCCCTCTGTTTCAGCCCCTCTGTTTCAGCCCCTCTGTTTCTCGCCCTCTGTTTCAGCACCTCTGTTTCCCGCCCCTCTGTTTCCCGCCCCTCTGTTTCAGACCCTCTGTTTCAGCCACTCTGATTCAGCCCCTGTGTTCCGGCCCCTCTGTTTCTCGCCCTCTGTTTGAGCCCCTCTGTTTCAGCCCCTCTGTTCCAGCCCCTCTGTTACAGCCCCTCTGTTTCTCGCCCTCTGTTTCAGCCCCTCTGTTTCTCGGCCTCTGTTTCAGCCCCTCTGTTTCAGCCCCTCTGTTTCAGCCCCTCTGTTTCTCCCCCTGTGTTTCAGCCCCTCTGTTTCTCGCCCTCTGTTTCAGCCCCTCTGTTTCTCGCACTCTGTTTCAGCCCCTCTGTTTCAGCCCCTCTGTTTCAGCCCCTCTGTTTCAGCCCCTCTGTTTCTCGCCCTCTGTTTGTGCCCCTGTGTTTCTCGCCCTCTGTTTCAGCACAGCTGATTCAGCCCCTCTGTTTCAGCCCCTCTTCATCAGCCCCTCTGATTCAGACTCTCTGTTTCAGCCCCTCTGTTTCAGCCCCTCTTTTTCTCGCCCTCTGTTTCAGCCCCTCTGTTTCTCGCCCTCTGTTTCAGCCCCGCTGATTCAGCCCCTCTGTTTCAGCCCCTCTGAATCAGCCCCACTGATTCAGCCCCTCTGTTTCAGCCCCTCTGTTTCAGCCCCTCTGTTTCTCGCCCTGTGTTTCAGCCCCTCTGTTTCTCGCCCTCTGTTTCAGCCCCTCTGATTCAGCCCCTCTGTTTCTGCCCCTCTGGTCAGCCCCTCTGTTTCTCGCCCTCTGTTTCAGCCCCTCCGTTTCTCGCCCTCTGTTTCTCGCCCTCTGTTTCAGCCCCTCTGTTTCAGCCCCTTTGTTTCTCGCCCTCTGTTTCTGCCCCTCTGTTTCTCGCCCTCTGTTTCAGCACCTCTGTTTCTCGTCCTCTGTTTCTGCCCCGCTGATTCAGCCCCTCTGTTTCATCCACTCAGAATCAGCCCCTCTGTTTCAGCCCCTCTGTTTCAGCCCCTCTGTTTCAGTCACTCTGTTTCTCGCACTCTGTTCCTCGCCCTCTGATTCAGCCCCTCTGTTTCTCACCCTCTGTTTCAGCCCCTCTGTTTCTCGCCCTCTGTTTCAGCCCCTCTGTTCCAGCCCCTCTGTTTCTCGCCCTCTGTTTCAGCCTCTCTGTTACTCGCGCTCTGTTTCAGCCCCTCTGTTTCTCGCCCTCTGTTTCAGCCCCACTGTTTCTCGCACTCTGTTTCAGCCCCTCTGTTTCAGCCCCTCTCTTTCAGCCCCTCTGTTTCAGCCCCTCTGTTTCTCGCCCTCTGTTTCTGCCCCTCTGTTTCTCGCCCTCTGTTTCAGCCCAGCTGATTCAGCCCCTCTGTTTCAGCCCCTCTTAATCAGCCCCTCTGATTCAGCCGTTCTGTTTCCGCCCCTCTGTTTCAGCCCCTCTGTTTCAGCCCCTCTGTTTCTCGCCCTCTGTTTCAGCCCCTCTGTTTCTCGCCCTCTGTTTCAGCCCCGCTGATTCAGCCCCTCTGTTTCAGCCCCTCTGAATCAGTCCCTCTGATTCAGCCCCTCTGTTTCAGCCCCTCTGTTTCAGCCCCTCTGTTTCTCGCCCTCTGTTTCAGCCCCTCTGTTTCTCGCCCTCTGTTTCAGCCCCTCTGTTTCAGCCGCTCTGTTTCAGCCCCTCTGGTCAGCCCCTCTGTTTCTCGCCCTCTGTTTCAGCCCCTCTGTTTCTCACCCTCTGTTTCAGCCCCTCTGTTTCTCGCCCTCTGTTTCAGCCCCTCTGTTTCAGCCCCTCTGTTTCTCGCCCTCTGTTTCTGCCCCTCTGTTTCTCGCCCTCTGTTTCAGCCCCTCTGTTTCTCGTCCTCTGTTTCTGCCCCGCTGATTCAGCCCCTCTGTTTCATCCACTCAGAATCAGCCCCTCTGATTCAGCCCCTCTGTTTCAGCAACTCTGTTTCAGCCCCTCTGTTTCTCGCCTTCTGTTTCAGCCACTCTGTTTCTCGCCCTCTGTTTGAGCCCCTCTGATTCAGCCCCTCTGATTCAGCCCCTCTGATTCAGCCCCTCTGATTCAGCCCCTCTGTTTCTCGCCCTCTGTTTCAGCCCCTCTGTTTCAGCCCCTCTGTTTCAGCCCCTCTGTTTCTCACCCTCTGTTTCAGTCCCTCTGATTCAGCGCCTCTGATTCAGCCCCTCTGATTCAGCCCCTCTGATTCAGCCCCTCTGTTTCCAGCCCCTCTGTTTCCCGCCCCTCTGTTTCAGACCCTCTGTTTCACGCCCCGTGTTTCAGCCCCTCTGTTTCTCGCCCTATGTTTCAGCCCCTCTGATTCAGCACCTCTGAATCAGCCCCTCTGTTTCTCGCCCACTGTTTCAGCCTCTCTGTTTCAGCCCCTCTGTTTCAGCCCCTCTGTTTCTCGCACTCTGTTTCAGCCCCTCTGTTTCAGCCCCTCTCTTTCAGCCCCTCTGTTTCAGCCCCTCTGTTTCTCGCCCTCTGTTTCTGCCCCTCTGTTTCTCGCCCTCCGTTTCAGCCCAGCTGATTCAGCCCCTCTGTTTCAGCCCCTCTTAATCAGCCCCTCTGATTCAGCCGTTCTGTTTCCGCCCCTCTGTTTCAGCCCCTCTGTTTCAGCCCCTCTGTTTCTCGCCCTCTGTTTCAGCCCCTCTGTTTCAGCCCCTCTGTTTCTCGCCCTCTGTTTCTGCCCCTCTGTATCTCGCCCTCTGTTTCAGCCCCTCTGTTTCTCGTCCTCTGTTTCTGCCCCGCTGATTCAGCCCCTCTGTTTCATCCACTCAGAATCAGCCCCTCTGATTCAGCCCCTCTGTTTCAGCAACTCTGTTTCAGCCCCTCTGTTTCTCGCCTTCTGTTTCAGCCACTCTGTTTCTCGCCCTCTGTTTGAGCCCCTCTGATTCAGCCCCTCTGATTCAGCCCCTCTGATTCAGCCCCTCTGATTCAGCCCCTCTGATTCAGCCCCTCTGATTCAGCCCCTCTGTTTCAGCCCCTCTGTTTCAGCCCCTCTGTTTCAGCCCCTCTGTTTCTCACCCTCTGTTTCAGTCCCTCTGATTCAGCGCCTCTGATTCAGCCCCTCTGATTCAGCCCCTCTGATTCAGCCCCTGTTTCCAGCCCCTCTGTTTCCCGCCCCTCTGTTTCAGACCCTCTGTTTCACGCCCCGTGTTTCAGCCCCTCTGTTTCTCGCCCTATGTTTCAGCCCCTCTGATTCAGCCCCTCTGAATCAGCCCCTCTGTTTCTCGCCCACTGTTTCAGCCTCTCTGTTTCAGCCCCTCTGTTTCAGCCCCTCTGTTTCTCGCACTCTGTTTCAGCCCCTCTGTTTCAGCCCCTCTCTTTCAGCCCCTCTGTTTCAGCCCCTCTGTTTCTCGCCCTCTGTTTCTGCCCCTCTGTTTCTCGCCCTCCGTTTCAGCCCAGCTGATTCAGCCCCTCTGTTTCAGCCCCTCTTAATCAGCCCCTCTGTTTCAGCCCCTCTGTTTCAGCCCCTCTGGTCAGCCCCTCTGTTTCTCGCCCTCTGTTTCAGCCCCTCTGTTTCTCACCCTCTGTTTCTGCCCCTCTGTTTCTCGCCCTCTGTTTCAGCCCCTCTGTTTCAGCCCCTCTGTTTCTCGCCCTCTGTTTCTGCCCCTCTGTTTCTCGCCCTCTGTTTCAGCCCCTCTGTTTCTCGTCCTCTGTTTCTGCCCCGCTGATTCAGCCCCTCTGTTTCATCCACTCAGAATCAGCCCCTCTGATTCAGCCCCTCTGTTTCAGCAACTCTGTTTCAGCCCCTCTGTTTCTCGCCTTCTGTTTCAGCCACTCTGTTTCTCGCCCTCTGTTTGAGCCCCTCTGATTCAGCCCCTCTGATTCAGCCCCTCTGATTCAGCCCCTCTGATTCAGCCCCTCTGATTCAGCCCCTCTGTTTCTCGCCCTCTGTTTCAGCCCCTCTGTTTCAGCCCCTCTGTTTCAGCCCCTCTGTTTCTCACCCTCTGTTTCAGTCCCTCTGATTCAGCGCCTCAGATTCAGCCCCTCTGATTCAGCCCCTCTGATTCAGCCCCTGTTTCCAGCCCCTCTGTTTCCCGCCCCTCTGTTTCAGACCCTCTGTTTCACGCCCCGTGTTTCAGCCCCTCTGTTTCTCGCCCTATGTTTCAGCCCCTCTGATTCCGCCCCTCGGAATCAGCCCCTCTGTTTCTCGCCCACTGTTTCAGCCTCTCTGTTTCAGCCCCTCTGTTTCAGCCCCTCTGTTTCTCGCACTCTGTTTCAGCCCCTCTGTTTCAGCCCCTCTCTTTCAGCCCCTCTGTTTCAGCCCCTCTGTTTCTCGCCCTCTGTTTCTGCCCCTCTGTTTCTCGCCCTCCGTTTCAGCCCAGCTGATTCAGCCCCTCTGTTTCAGCCCCTCTTAATCAGCCCCTCTGATTCAGCCGTTCTGTTTCAGCCCCTCTGTTTCAGCCCCTCTGTTTCAGCCCCTCTGTTTCTCGCCCTCTGTTTAAGCCCCTCTGTTTCGCGCCCTCTGTTTCAGCCCCGCTGATTCAGCCCCTCTGTTTCAGCCCCTCTGAATCAGCCCCTCTGATTCAGCCCCTCTGTTTCAGCCCCTCTGTTTCAGCCACTCTGTTTCTCGCCCTCTGTTTCAGCCCCTCTGTTTCTCGCCCTCTGTTTCAGCCCCTCTGTTTCAGCCCCTCTGTTTCAGCCCCTCTGGTCAGCCCCTCTGTTTCTCGCCCTCTGTTTCAGCCCCTCTGTTTCTCACCCTCAGTTTCAGCCCCTCCGTTTCTCGCCCTCTGTTTCAGCCCCTCTGTTTCAGCCCCTCTGTTTCTCGCCCTCTGTTTCTGCCCCTCTGTTTCTCGCCCTCTGTTTCAGCCCCTCTGTTTCTCGTCCTCTGTTTCTGCCCCGCTGATTCAGCCCCTCTGTTTCATCCACTCAGAATCAGCCCCTCTGATTCAGCCCCTCTGTTTCAGCAACTCTGTTTCAGCCCCTCTGTTTCTCGCCTTCTGTTTCAGCCACTCTGTTTCTCGCCCTCTGTTTGAGCCCCTCTGATCCAGCCCCTCTGATTCAGCCCCTCTGATTCAGCCCCTCTGATTCAGCCCCTCTGATTCAGCCCCTCTGTTTCTCGCCCTCTGTTTCAGCCCGTCTGTTTCAGCCCCTCTGGTTCAGCCCCTCTGTTTCTCACCCCTCTGTTTCAGCCCCTCTGATTCAGCGCCTCAGAATCAGCCGCTCTGATTCAGCCCCTCTGATTCAGCCCCTCTGTTTCCAGCCCCTCTGTTTCCCGCCCCTCTGTTTCAGACCCTCTGTTTCACGCCCCGAGTTTCAGCCCCTCTGTTTCTCGCCCTATGTTTCAGCCCCTCTGATTCAGCCCCTCTGAATCAGCCCCTCTGTTTCTCGCCCACTGTTTCAGCCTCTCTGTTTCAGCCCCTCTGTTTCAGCCCCTCTGTTTCAGCCCCTCTGTTTCTCGCCGTCTGTTTCAGCTCCTCTGTTTCTCGCGCTCTGTTTCAGCCCCTCTGTTTCAGCCCCTATGTTTCTCGCCCGCTGTTTCAGCCCCTCTGTTTCTCGCCCTCGGTTTCAGCCCCTCTGTTTCTCACCCTCAGTTTCAGCCCCGCTGATTCAGCCCCTCTGTTTCAGCCCCTCAGAATCAGCACCTCTGATTCAGCCCCTCGTTTCAGTCCCTCTGTTTCTCGCCCTCTGTTTCAGCCCCTCTGTTTCTCGCCCTCTGTTTCAGCCCCTCTGTTTCTCGCCCTCTGTTTCAGCCCCTCTGTTTCAGCCCCTCTGTTTCTCGCCCTCTGTTTCAGCACCTCTGTTTCCCGCCCCTCTGTTTCCCGCCCCTCTGTTTCAGACCCTCTGTTTCAGCCACTCTGATTCAGCCCCTCTGTTCCGGCCCCTCTGTTTCTCGCCCTCTGTTTGAGCCCCTCTGTTTCAGCCCCTCTGTTCCAGCCCCTCTGATCCAGCCCCTCTGTTTCTCGCCCTCTGTTTCAGCCCCTCTGTTTCTCGGCCTCTGTTTCAGCCCCTCTGTTTCAGCCCCTCTGTTTCAGCCCCTCTGTTTCTCCCCCTGTGTTTCAGCCCCTCTGTTTCTCGCCCTCTGTTTCAGCCCCTCTGTTTCTCGCACTCTGTTTCAGCCCCTCTGTTTCAGCCCCTCTGTTTCAGCCCCTCTGTTTCAGCCCCTCTGTTTCTCGCCCTCTGTTTGTGCCCCTCTGTTTCTCGCCCTCTGTTTCAGCACAGCTGATTCAGCCCCTCTGTTTCAGCCCCTCTTCATCAGCCCCTCTGATTCAGCCTCTCTGTTTCAGCCCCTCTGTTTCTGCCCCTCTTTTTCTCGCCCTCTGTTTCAGCCCCGCTGATTCAGCCCCTCTGTTTCAGCCCCTCTGTTTCAGCCCCTCTGATTCAGCCCCTCTGTTTCTGCCCCTCTGGTCAGCCCCTCTGTTTCTCGCCCTCTGTTTCAGCCCCTCCGTTTCTCGCCCTCTGTTTCTCGCCCTCTGTTTCAGCCCCTCTGTTTCAGCCCCTTTGTTTCTCGCCCTCTGTTTCTGCCCCTCTGTTTCTCGCCCTCTGTTTCAGCACCTCTGTTTCTCGTCCTCTGTTTCTGCCCCGCTGATTCAGCCCCTCTGTTTCATCCACTCAGAATCAGCCCCTCTGATTCAGCCCCTCTGTTTCAGCCCCTCTGTTTCTCGCGCTCTGTTGCAGCCCCTCTGTTTCTCACCCTCTGTTTCAGCCCCTCTGTTTCTCGCCCTCTGTTTGAGCCCCTCTGATTCAGCCCCTCTGATTCAGCCCCTCTGATTCAGCCCCTCTGATTCAGCCCCTCTGTTTCTCGCCCTCTGTTTCAGCCCCTCTGTTTCAGCCCCTCTGTTTCTCACCCTCTGTTTAACCCCTCTGATTCAGCGCCTCTGATTCAGCCCCTCTGATTCAGCCCCTCTGATTCAGCCCCTCTGTTTCCCGCCCCTCTGTTTCCCGCCCCTCTGTTTCAGACCCTCTGTTTCACGCCCCGTGTTTCAGCCCCTCTGTTTCTCGCCCTCTGTTTCAGCCCCTCTGATTCAGCTCCTCTGTATCAGCCCCTCTGTTTCTCGCCCTCTGTTTCAGCCCCTCTGTTTCAGCCCCTCTGTTTCAGCCCCTCTGTTTCAGCCCCACTGTTTCTCGCCCTCTGTTTCAGATCCTCTGTTTCTCGCCCTCTGTTTCAGCCCCTCTGTTTTAGCCCCTCTGTTTCTCGCCCTCTGTTTCAGCACGTCTGTTTCAGCCCCTCTGGTTCAGCCCCTCTGTTTCTCACCCCTCTGTTTCAGCCCCTCTGATTCAGCGCCTCTGATTCAGCCCCTCTGATTCAGCACCTCTGATTCAGCCCCTCTGTTTCCAGCCCCTCTGTTTCCCGCCCCTCTGTTTCAGACCCTCTGTTTCACGCCCCGAGTTTCAGCCCCTCTGTTTCTCGCCCTATGTTTCAGCCCCTCTGATTCAGCCCCTCTGAATCAGCCCCTCTGTTTCTCGCCCACTGTTTCAGCCTCTCTGTTTCAGCCCCTCTGTTTCAGCCCCTCTGTTTCAGCCCCTCTGTTTCTCGCCCTCTGTTTCAGCTCCTCTGTTTCTCGCCCTCTGTTTCAGCCCCTCTGTTTCAGCCCCTATGTTTCTCGCCCGCTGTTTCAGCCCCTCTGTTTCTCGCCCTCTGTTTCAGCCCCTCTGTTTCTCACCCTCAGTTTCAGCCCCGCTGATTCAGCCCCTCTGTTTCAGCCCCTCAGAATCAGCACCTCTGATTCAGCCCCTCGTTTCAGTCCCTCTGTTTCTCGCCCTCTGTTTCAGCCCCTCTGTTTCTCGCCCTCTGTTTCAGCCCCTCTGTTTCTCGCCCTCTGTTTCAGCCCCTCTGTTTCAGCCCCTCTGTTTCTCGCCCTCTGTTTCAGCACCTCTGTTTCCCGCCCCTCTGTTTCCCGCCCCTCTGTTTCAGACCCTCTGTTTCAGCCACTCTGATTCAGCCCCTCTGTTCCGGCCCCTCTGTTTCTCGCCCTCTGTTTGAGCCCCTCTGTTTCAGCCCCTCTGTTCCAGCCCCTCTGTTACAGCCCCTCTGTTTCTCGCCCTCTGTTTCAGCCCCTCTGTTTCTCGGCCTCTGTTTCAGCCCCTCTGTTTCAGCCCCTCTGTTTCAG
The DNA here is from genome assembly GCF_047496795.1 of Chiloscyllium punctatum. Taxonomy (NCBI): domain Eukaryota; kingdom Metazoa; phylum Chordata; class Chondrichthyes; order Orectolobiformes; family Hemiscylliidae; genus Chiloscyllium; species Chiloscyllium punctatum. The sequence continues at coordinate 5,951,349 of NW_027309790.1, read as the reverse complement.
CCCCTCTGTTTCTCCCCCTGTGTTTCAGCCCCTCTGTTTCTCGCCATCTGTTTCAGCCCCTCTGTTTCTCGCACTCTGTTTCAGCCCCTCTGTTTCAGCCCCTCTGTTTCAGCCCCTCTGTTTCAGCCCCTCTGTTTCTCGCCCTCTGTTTGTGCCCCTCTGTTTCTCGCCCTCTGTTTCAGCACAGCTGATTCAGCCCCTCTGTTTCAGCCCCTCTGAATCAGCCCCACAGATTCAGCCCCTCTGTTTCAGCCCCTCTGTTTCAGCCCCTCTGTTTCTCGCCCTGTGTTTCAGCCCCTCTGTTTCTCGCCCTCTGTTTCAGCCCCTCTGTTTCTGCCCCTCTGGTCAGCCCCTCTGTTTCTCGCCCTCTGTTTCAGCCCCTCCGTTTCTCGCCCTCTGTTTCAGCCCCTCTGTTTCTCGCCCTCTGTTTCAGCCCCTCTGTTTCAGGCCCTCTGTTTCTCGCCCTCTGTTTCAGCCCCTCTGTTTCAGCCCCTCTGTTTCTCGCCCTCTGTTTCTGCCCCTCTGTTTCTCGCCCTCTGTTTCAGCCCCTCAGTTTCTCGTCCTCTGTTTCTGCCCCGCTGATTCAGCCCCTCTGTTTCATCCACTCAGAATCAGCCCCTCTGATTCAGCCCCTCTGTTTCAGCCCCTCTGTTTCAGCCCCTCTGTTTCTCGCGCTCTGTTGCAGCCCCTCTGTTTCTCACCCTCTGTTTCAGCCCCTCTGTTTCTCGCCCTCTGTTTGAGCCCCTCTGATTCAGCCCCTCTGTTTCAGCCCCTCTGATTCAGCCCCTCTGATTCAGCCCCTCTGATTCAGCCCCTCTGTTTCTCGCCCTCTGTTTCAGCCCCTCTGTTTCAGCCCCTCTGTTTCTCACCCTCTGTTTAACCCCTCTGATTCAGCGCCTCTGATTCAGCCCCTCTGATTCAGCCCCTCTGATTCAGCCCCTCTGTTTCCCGCCCCTCTGTTTCCCGCCCCTCTGTTTCAGACCCTCTGTTTCACGCCCCGTGTTTCAGCCCCTCTGTTTCTCGCCCTCTGTTTCAGCCCCTCTGATTCAGCTCCTCTGTATCAGCCCCTCTGTTTCTCGCCCTCTGTTTCAGCCGCTCTGTTTCAGCCCCTCTGTTTCAGCCCCTCTGTTTCAGCCCCACTGTTTCTCGCCCTCTGTTTCAGATCCTCTGTTTCTCGCCCTCTGTTTCAGCCCCTCTGTTTTAGCCCCTCTGTTTCTCGCCCTCTGTTTCTGCCCCTCTGTTTCTCGCCCTCAGTTTCAGCCCCGCTGTTTCAGCCCCTCTGTTTCAGCCCCTCAGAATCAGCACCTCTGATTCAGCCCCTCTGTTTCAGTCCCTCTGTTTCTCGACCTCTGTTTCAGCCCCTCTGTTTCTCGCCCTCTGTTTCAGCCCCTCTGTTTCTCGCCCTCTGTTTGAGCCCCTCTGATTCAGCCCCTCTGTTTCAGCCCCTCTGATTCTGCCCCTCTGATTCAGCCCCTCTGATTCAGCCCCTCTGTTTCTCGCCCTCTGTTTCAGCCCCTCTGTTTCAGCCCCTCTGTTTCAGCCCCTCTGTTTCTCACCCTCTGTTTCAGCCCCTCTGATTCAGCCCCTCTGATTCAGCCTCTCTGATTCAGCCCCTCTGATTCAGCCCTCTGTTTCCCGCCCCTCTGTTTCCCGCCCCTCTGTTTCAGACCCTCTGTTTCACGCCCCGTGTTTCAGCCCCTCTGCTTCTCGCCCTCTGTTTCAGCCCCTCTGTTTCTCGTCCTCTGTTTCAGCCCCTCTGTTTCAGCCCCTCTGTTTCAGTCCATCTGTTTCTCGCACTCTGTTTCTCGCCCTCTGATTCAGCCCCTCTGTTTCTCGCCCTCTGTTTCAGCCCCTCTGTTTCTCGCCCTCTGTTTCAGCCCCTCTGTTTCAGCCCCTCTGTTTCTCGACCTCTGTTTCAGCCTCTCTGTTTCTCGCGCTCTGTTTCAGCCCCTCTGTTTCTCGCCCTCTGTTTCAGCCCCTCTGTTTCTCGCCCTGTGTTTCAGCCCCTCTGTTTCAGCCCCTCTGATTCAGCCCCTCTGTTTCTGCCCCTCTGGTCAGCCCCTCTGTTTCTCGCCCTCTGTTTCAGCCCCTCCGTTTCTCGCCCTCTGTTTCTCGCCCTCTGTTTCAGCCCCTCTGTTTCAGCCCCTTTGTTTCTCGCCCTCTGTTTCTGCCCCTCTGTTTCTCGCCCTCTGTTTCAGCACCTCTGTTTCTCGTCCTCTGTTTCTGCCCCGCTGATTCAGCCCCTCTGTTTCATCCACTCAGAATCAGCCCCTCTGATTCAGCCCCTCTGTTTCAGCCCCTCTGTTTCAGCCCCTCTGTTTCTCGCGCTCTGTTGCAGCCCCTCTGTTTCTCACTCTCTGTTTCAGCCCCTCTGTTTCTCGCCCTCTGTTTGAGCCCCTCTGATTCAGCCCCTCTGTTTCAGCCCCTCTGATTCAGCCCCTCTGATTCAGCCCCTCTGATTCAGCCCCTCTGTTTCTCGCCCTCTGTTTCAGCCCCTCTGTTTCAGCCCCTCTGTTTCTCACCCTCTGTTTAACCCCTCTGATTCAGCGCCTCTGATTCAGCCCCTCTGATTCAGCCCCTCTGATTCAGCCCCTCTGTTTCCCGCCCCTCTGTTTCCCGCCCCTCTGTTTCAGACCCTCTGTTTCACGCCCCGTGTTTCAGCCCCTCTGTTTCTCGCCCTCTGTTTCAGCCCCTCTGATTCAGCTCCTCTGTATCAGCCCCTCTGTTTCTCGCCCTCTGTTTCAGCCGCTCTGTTTCAGCCCCTCTGTTTCAGCCCCTCTGTTTCAGCCCCACTGTTTCTCGCCCTCTGTTTCAGATCCTCTGTTTCTCGCCCTCTGTTTCAGCCCCTCTGTTTTAGCCCCTCTGTTTCTCGCCCTCTGTTTCAGCACGTCTGTTTCAGCCCCTCTGGTTCAGCCCCTCTGTTTCTCACCCCTCTGTTTCAGCCCCTCTGATTCAGCGCCTCTGATTCAGCCCCTCTGATTCAGCCCCTCTGATTCAGCCCCTCTGTTTCCAGCCCCTCTGTTTCCCGCCCCTCTGTTTCAGACCCTCTGTTTCACGCCCCGAGTTTCAGCCCCTCTGTTTCTCGCCCTATGTTTCAGCCCCTCTGATTCAGCCCCTCTGAATCAGCCCCTCTGTTTCTCGCCCACTGTTTCAGCCTCTCTGTTTCAGCCCCTCTGTTTCAGCCCCTCTGTTTCAGCCCCTCTGTTTCTCGCCCTCTGTTTCAGCTCCTCTGTTTCTCGCCCTCTGTTTCAGCCCCTCTGTTTCAGCCCCTATGTTTCTCGCCCGCTGTTTCAGCCCCTCTGTTTCTCGCCCTCTGTTTCAGCCCCTCTGTTTCTCACCCTCAGTTTCAGCCCCGCTGATTCAGCCCCTCTGTTTCAGCCCCTCAGAATCAGCACCTCTGATTCAGCCCCTCGTTTCAGTCCCTCTGTTTCTCGCCCTCTGTTTCAGCCCCTCTGTTTCTCGCCCTCTGTTTCAGCCCCTCTGTTTCTCGCCCTCTGTTTCAGCCCCTCTGTTTCAGCCCCTCTGTTTCTCGCCCTCTGTTTCAGCACCTCTGTTTCCCGCCCCTCTGTTTCCCGCCCCTCTGTTTCAGACCCTCTGTTTCAGCCACTCTGATTCAGCCCCTCTGTTCCGGCCCCTCTGTTTCTCGCCCTCTGTTTGAGCCCCTCTGTTTCAGCCCCTCTGTTCAAGCCCCTCTGTTACAGCCCCTCTGTTTCTCGCCCTCTGTTTCAGCCCCTCTGTTTCAGCCCCTCTGTTTCAGCCCCTCTGTTTCTCCCCCTGTGTTTCAGCCCCTCTGTTTCTCGCCATCTGTTTCAGCCCCTCTGTTTCTCGCACTCTGTTTCAGCCCCTCTGTTTCAGCCCCTCTGTTTCAGCCCCTCTGTTTCAGCCCCTCTGTTTCTCGCCCTCTGTTTGTGCCCCTCTGTTTCTCGCCCTCTGTTTCAGCACAGCTGATTCAGCCCCTCTGTTTCAGCCCCTCTGAATCAGCCCCACTGATTCAGCCCCTCTGTTTCAGCCCCTCTGTTTCATTCCCTCTGTTTCTCGCCCTGTGTTTCAGCCCCTCTGTTTCTCGCCCTCTGTTTCAGCCCCTCTGTTTCTGCCCCTCTGGTCAGCCCCTCTGTTTCTCGCCCTCTGTTTCAGCCCCTCCGTTTCTCGCCCTCTGTTTCAGCCCCTCTGTTTCTCGCCCTCTGTTTCAGCCCCTCTGTTTCAGGCCCTCTGTTTCTCGCCCTCTGTTTCAGCCCCTCTGTTTCAGCCCCTCTGTTTCTCGCCCTCTGTTTCTGCCCCTCTGTTTCTCGCCCTCTGTTTCAGCCCCTCTGTTTCTCGTCCTCTGTTTCTGCCCCGCTGATTCAGCCCCTCTGTTTCATCCACTCAGAATCAGCCCCTCTGATTCAGCCCCTCTGTTTCAGCCCCTCTGTTTCAGCCCCTCTGTTTCTCGCGCTCTGTTGCAGCCCCTCTGTTTCTCACCCTCTGTTTCAGCCCCTCTGTTTCTCGCCCTCTGTTTGAGCCCCTCTGATTCAGCCCCTCTGTTTCAGCCCCTCTGATTCAGCCCCTCTGATTCAGCCCCTCTGATTCAGCCCCTCTGTTTCTCGCCCTCTGTTTCAGCCCCTCTGTTTCAGCCCCTCTGTTTCTCACCCTCTGTTTAACCCCTCTGATTCAGCGCCTCTGATTCAGCCCCTCTGATTCAGCCCCTCTGATTCAGCCCCTCTGTTTCCCGCCCCTCTGTTTCCCGCCCCTCTGTTTCAGACCCTCTGTTTCACGCCCCGTGTTTCAGCCCCTCTGTTTCTCGCCCTCTGTTTCAGCCCCTCTGATTCAGCTCCTCTGTATCAACCCCTCTGTTTCTCGCCCTCTGTTTCAGCCCCTCTGTTTCAGCCCCTCTGTTTCAGCCCCTCTGTTTCAGCCCCACTGTTTCTCGCCCTCTGTTTCAGATCCTCTGTTTCTCGCCCTCTGTTTCAGCCCCTCTGTTTTAGCCCCTCTGTTTCTCGCCCTCTGTTTCTGCCCCTCTGTTTCTCGCCCTCAGTTTCAGCCCCGCTGTTTCAGCCCCTTTGTTTCAGCCCCTCAGAATCAGCACCTCTGATTCAGCCCCTCTGTTTCAGTCCCTCTGTTTCTCGACCTCTGTTTCAGCCCCTCTGTTTCTCGCCCTCTGTTTCAGCCCCTCTGTTTCTCGCCCTCTGTTTGAGCCCCTCTGATTCAGCCCCTCTGTTTCAGCCCCTCTGATTCTGCCCCTCTGATTCAGCCCCTCTGATTCAGCCCCTCTGTTTCTCGCCCTCTGTTTCAGCCCCTCTGTTTCAGCCCCTCTGTTTCAGCCCCTCTGTTTCTGACCCTCTGTTTCAGCCCCTCTGATTCAGCCCCTCTGATTCAGCCTCTCTGATTCAGCCCCTCTGATTCAGCCCTCTGTTTCCCGCCCCTCTGTTTCCCCCCCCTCTGTTTCAGACCCTCTGTTTCACGCCCCGTGTTTCAGCCCCTCTGCTTCTCGCACTCTGTTTCAGCCCCTCTGTTTCTCGTCCTCTGTTTCAGCCCCTCTGTTTCAGCCCCTCTGTTTCAGTCCATCTGTTTCTCGCACTCTGTTTCTCGCCCTCTGATTCAGCCCCTCTGTTTCTCGCCCTCTGTTTCAGCCCCTCTGTTTCTCGCCCTCTGTTTCAGCCCCTCTGTTTCAGCCCCTCTGTTTCTCGACCTCTGTTTCAGCCTCTCTGTTTCTCGCGCTCTGTTTCAGCCCCTCTGTTTCTCGCCCTCTGTTTCAGCCCCTCTGTTTCTCGCCCTGTGTTTCAGCCCCTCTGTTTCAGCCCCTCTGTTTCAGCCCCTCTGTTTCTCGCCCTCTGTTTCAACCCCTCTGTTTCTCGCCCTCTGTTTCAGCCCCTCTGTTCCTCGCCCTCTGTTTCAGTCCCTCTGTTTCAGCCCCTCTGTTCAGCCCTTCTGTTTCAGCCCCTCTGTTTCTCGCCCTCTGTTTCAGCCCCTCTGTTTCTCGCCCTCTGTTTCAGCCCCTCTGTTTCAGCCCATCTGTTTCTCGCCCTCTGTTTCAGCCCCTCTGTTTCTCGGCCCCTGTTTCAGCCCCTCTGTTTCTCGCCCTCAGTTTCAGCCCCTCTGATTCAGCCCTTCAGTTTCAGCCACTCAGAATCAGCACCTCTGATTCAGCCCCTCGTTTCAGTCCCTCTGTTTGTCGCCCTCTGTTTCAGCCCCTCTGTTTCTCGACCTCTGTTTCAGCCCCTCTGTTTCAGCCCCTCTGTTTCAGCCACTCTGATTCAGCCCCTCTGTTCCGGCCCCTCTGTTTCTCGCCCTCTGTTTGAGCCCCTCTGTTTCAGCCCCTCTGTTCCAGCCCCTCTGTTACAGCCCCTCTGTTTCTCGCCCTCTGTTTCAGCTCCTCTGTTTCTCGGCCTCTGTTTCAGCCCCTCTGTTTCAGACCCTCTGTTTCAGCCCCTCTGTTTCTCCCCCTGTGTTTCAGCCCCTCTGTTTCTTGCCCTCTGTTTCAGCCCCTCTGTTTCTCGCACTCTGTTTCAGCCCCTCTGTTTAAGCCCCTCTGTTTCAGCTCCTCTGTTTCAGCCCCTCTGTTTCTCGCCCTCTGTTTCTGCCCCTCTGTTTCTCGCCCTCTGTTTCAGCACAGCTGATTCAGCCCCTCTGTTTCAGCCCCTCTTAATCAGCCCCTCTGAATCAGCCCCTCTGATTCAGCCCCTCTGTTTCCGCCCCTCTGTTTCAGCCCCTCTGTTTCAGCCCCTCTGTTTCTCGCCCTCTGTTTCAGCCCCTCTGTTTCTTGCCCTCTGTTTCAGCCCCTCTGTTTCAGCCCCTCTATTTCAGCCCCTCTGGTCAGCCCCTCTCTTTCTCGCCCTCTGTTTCAGCCCCTCCGTTTCTCGCCCTCTGTTTCAGCCCCTCTGTTTCTCGCCCTCTGTTTCAGCCCCTCTGTTTCAGGCCCTCTGTTTCTCGCCCTCTGTTTCAGCCCCTCTGTTTCAGCCCCTCTGTTTCTCACCCTATGTTTCTGCCCCTCTGTTTCTCGCCCTCTGTTTCAGCCCCTCTGTTTCTCGTCCTCTGTTTCTGCCCCGCATATTCAGCCCCTCTGTTTCATCCACTCAGAATCAGCCCCTCTGATTCAGCCCCTCTGTTTCAGCCCCTCTGTTTCAGCCCCTCTGTTTCTCGCGCTCTGTTGCAGCCCCTCTGTTTCTCACCCTCTGTTTCAGCCCCTCTGTTTCTCGCCCTCTGTTTGAGCCCCTCTGATTCAGCCCCTCTGTTTCAGCCCCTCTGATTCAGCCCCTCTGATTCAGCCCCTCTGATTCAGCCCCTCTGTTTCTCGCCCTCTGTTTCAGCCCCTCTGTTTCTGCCCCTCTGTTTCTCACCCTCTGTTTAACCCCTCTGATTCAGCGCCTCTGATTCAGCCCCTCTGATTCAGCCCCTCTGATTCAGCCCCTCTGTTTCCCGCCCCTCTGTTTCCCGCCCCTCTGTTTCAGACCCTCTGTTTCACGCCCCGTGTTTCAGCCCCTCTGTTTCTCGCCCTCTGTTTCAGCCCCTCTGATTCAGCTCCTCTGTATCAGCCCCTCTGTTTCTCGCCCTCTGTTTCAGCCCCTCTGTTTCAGCCCCTCTGTTTCAGCCCCTCTGTTTCAGCCCCACTGTTTCTCGCCCTCTGTTTCAGATCCTCTGTTTCTCGCCCTCTGTTTCAGCCCCTCTGTTTTAGCCCCTCTGTTTCTCGCCCTCTGTTTCTGCCCCTCTGTTTCTCGCCCTCAGTTTCAGCCCCGCTGTTTCAGCCCCTCTGTTTCAGCCCCTCAGAATCAGCACCTCTGATTCAGCCCCTCTGTTTCAGTCCCTCTGTTTCTCGACTTCTGTTTCAGCCCCTCTGTTTCTCGCCCTCTGTTTCAGCCCCTCTGTTTCTCGCCCTCTGTTTGAGCCCCTCTGATTCAGCCCCTCTGTTTCAGCCCCTCTGATTCTGCCCCTCTGATTCAGCCCCTCTGATTCAGCCCCTCTGTTTCTCGCCCTCTGTTTCAGCCCCTCTGTTTCAGCCCCTCTGTTTCAGCCCCTCTGTTTCTCACCCTCTGTTTCAGCCCCTCTGTTTCAGCCCATCTGATTCAGCCTCTCTGATTCAGCCCCTCTGATTCAGCACTCTGTTTCCCGCTCCTCTGTTTCCCGCCCCTCTGTTTCAGACCCTCTGTTTCTCGCCCTCTGTTTCAGCCCCTCTGTTTCTCGTCCTCTGTTTCAGCCCCTCTGTTTCAGCCCCTCTGTTTCTCGCCCTCTGTTTCAGCCCCTCTGTTTCTCGTCCTCTGTTTCAGCCCCTCTGTTTCAGCCCCTCTGTTTCAGTCCCTCTGTTTCTCGCACTCTGTTTCTCGCCCTCTGATTCAGCCCCTCTGTTTCTCGCCCTCTGTTTCAGCCCCTCTGTTTCTCGCCCTCTGTTTCAGCCCCTCTGTTTCAGCCCCTCTGTTTCTCGACCTCTGTTTCAGCCTCTCTGTTTCTCGCGCTCTGTTTCAGCCCCTCTGTTTCTCGCCCTCTGTTTCAGCCCCTCTGTTTCTCGCCCTGTGTTTCAGCCCCTCTGTTTCAGCCCCTCTGTTTCAGCCCCTCTGATCCAGCCCCTCTGTTTCCCGCCCCTCTGTTTCAGACCCTCTGTTTCAGCCACTCTGATTCAGCCCCTCTGTTCCAGCCCCTCTGTTTCTCGCCCTCTGTTTGAGCCCCTCTGTTTCAGCCCCTCTGTTCCAGCCCCTCTGTTACAGCCCCTCTGTTTCTCGGACTCTGTTTCAGCCCCTCTGTTTCTTGGCCTCTGTTTCAGCCCCTCTGTTTCAGCCCCTCTGTTTCAGCCCCTCTGTTTCTCCCCCTGTGTTTCAGCCCCTCTGTTTCTCGCCCTCTGTTTCAGCCCCTCTGTTTCTCGCACTCTGTTTCAGCCCCTCTGTTTCAGCCCCTCTGTTTCAGCCCCTCTGTTTCAGCCCCTCTGTTTCTCGCCCTCTGTTTGTGCCCCTCTGTTTCTCGCCCTCTGTTTCAGCACAGCTGATTCAGCCCCTCTGTTTCAGCCCCTCTTCATCAGCCCCTCTGATTCAGCCTCTCTGTTTCAGCCCCTCTGTTTCAGCCCCTCTTTTTCTCGCCCTCTGTTTCAGCCCCTCTGTTTCTCGCCCTCTGTTTCAGCCCCGCTGATTCAGCCCCTCTGTTTCAGCCCCTCTGAATCAGCCCCACTGATTCAGCCCCTCTGTTTCTCGCCCTCTGTTTCAGCCCCTCTGTTTCTCGCCCTCTGTTTCAGCCCCTCTGTTTCTCGCCCTCTGTTTCAGCCCCTCTGTTTCAGGCCCTCTGTTTCTCGCCCTCTGTTTCAGCCCCTCTGTTTCAGCCCCTCTGTTTCTCGCCCTCTGTTTCTGCCCCTCTGTTTCTCGCCCTCTGTTTCAGCCCCTCTGTTTCTCGTCCTCTGTTTCTGCCCCGCTGATTCAGCCCCTCTGTTTCATCCACTCAGAATCAGCCCCTCTGATTCAGCCCCTCTGTTTCAGCCCCTCTGTTTCAGCCCCTCTGTTTCTCGCGCTCTGTTGCAGCCCCTCTGTTTCTCACCCTCTGTTTCAGCCCCTCTGTTTCTCGCCCTCTGTTTGAGCCCCTCTGATTCAGCCCCTCTGTTTCAGCCCCTCTGATTCAGCCCCTCTGATTCAGCCCCTCTGATTCAGCCCCTCTGTTTCTCGCCCTCTGTTTCAGCCCCTCTGTTTCAGCCCCTCTGTTTCTCACCCTCTGTTTAACCCCTCTGATTCAGCGCCTCTGATTCAGCCCCTCTGATTCAGCCCCTCTGATTCAGCCCATCTGTTTCCCGCCCCTCTGTTTCCCGCCCCTCTGTTTCAGACCCTCTGTTTCACGCCCCGTGTTTCAGCCCCTCTGTTTCTCGCCCTCTGTTTCAGCCCCTCTGATTCAGCTCCTCTGTATCAGCCCCTCTGTTTCTCGCCCTCTGTTTCAGCCCCTCTGTTTCAGCCCCTCTGTTTCAGTCCCTCTGTTTCAGCCCCACTGTTTCTCGCCCTCTGTTTCAGATCCTCTGTTTCTCGCCCTCTGTTTCAGCCCCTCTGTTTTAGCCCCTCAGTTTCTCGCCCTCTGTTTCTGCCACTCTGTTTCTCGCCCTCAGTTTCAGCCCCGCTGTTTCAGCCCCTCTGTTTCAGCCCCTCAGAATCAGCACCTCTGATTCAGCCCCTCTGTTTCAGTCCCTCTGTTTCTCGACCTCTGTTTCAGCCCCTCTGTTTCTCGCCCTCTGTTTCAGCCCCGCTGATTCAGCCCCTCTGTTTCAGCCCCTCTGTTTCAGCCCCTCTTTTTCTCGCCCTCTGTTTCAGCCCCTCTGTTTCTCGCCCTCTGTTTCAGCCCCGCTGATTCAGCCCCTCTGTTTCAGCCCCTCTGAATCAGCCCCACTGATTCAGCCCCTCTGTTTCTCGCCCTCTGTTTCAGCCCCTCTGTTTCTCGCCCTCTGTTTCAGCCCCTCTGTTTCTCGCCCTCTGTTTCAGCCCCTCTGTTTCAGGCCCTCTGTTTCTCGCCCTCTGTTTCAGCCCCTCTGTTTCAGCCCCTCTGTTTCTCGCCCTCTGTTTCTGCCCCTCTGTTTCTCGCCCTCTGTTTCAGCCCCTCTGTTTCTCGTCCTCTGTTTCTGCCCCGCTGATTCAGCCCCTCTGTTTCATCCACTCAGAATCAGCCCCTCTGATTCAGCCCCTCTGTTTCAGCCCCTCTGTTTCAGCCCCTCTGTTTCTCGCGCTCTGTTGCAGCCCCTCTGTTTCTCACCCTCTGTTTCAGCCCCTCTGTTTCTCGCCCTCTGTTTGAGCCCCTCTGATTCAGCCCCTCTGTTTCAGCCCCTCTGATTCAGCCCCTCTGATTCAGCCCCTCTGATTCAGCCCCTCTGTTTCTCGCCCTCTGTTTCAGCCCCTCTGTTTCAGCCCCTCTGTTTCTCACCCTCTGTTTAACCCCTCTGATTCAGCGCCTCTGATTCAGCCCCTCTGATTCAGCCCCTCTGATTCAGCCCCTCTATTTCCCGCCCCTCTGTTTCCCGCCCCTCTGTTTCAGACCCTCTGTTTCACGCCCCGTGTTTCAGCCCCTCTGTTTCTCGCCCTCTGTTTCAGCCCCTCTGATTCAGCTCCTCTGTATCAGCCCCTCTGTTTCTCGCCCTCTGTTTCAGCCCCTCTGTTTCAGCCCCTCTGTTTCAGTCCCTCTGTTTCAGCCCCACTTTTTCTCGCCCTCTGTTTCAGATCCTCTGTTTCTCGCCCTCTGTTTCAGCCCCTCTGTTTTAGCCCCTCTGTTTCTCGCCCTCTGTTTCTGCCACTCTGTTTCTCGCCCTCAGTTTCAGCCCCGCTGTTTCAGCCCCTCTGTTTCAGCCCCTCAGAATCAGCACCTCTGATTCAGCCCCTCTGTTTCAGTCCCTCTGTTTCTCGACCTCTGTTTCAGCCCCTCTGTTTCTCGCCCTCTGTTTCAGCCCCGCTGATTCAGCCCCTCTGTTTCAGCCCCTCTGAATCAGCCCCACTGATTCAGCCCCTCTGTTTCTCGCCCTCTGTTTCAGCCCCTCTGTTTCTCGCCCTCTGTTTCAGCCCCTCTGTTTCTCGCCCTCTGTTTCAGCCCCTCTGTTTCAGGCCCTCTGTTTCTCGCCCTCTGTTTCAGCCCCTCTGTTTCAGCCCCTCTGTTTCTCGCCCTCTGTTTCAGCCCCGCTGATTCAGCCCCTCTGTTTCAGCCCCTCTGAATCAGCCCCACTGATTCAGCCCCTCTGTTTCTCGCCCTCTGTTTCAGCCCCTCTGTTTCTCGCCCTCTGTTTCAGCCCCTCTGTTTCTCGCCCTCTGTTTCAGCCCCTCTGTTTCAGGCCCTCTGTTTCTCGCCCTCTGTTTCAGCCCCTCTGTTTCAGCCCCTCTGTTTCTCGCCCTCTGTTTCTGCCCCTCTGTTTCTCGCCCTCTGTTTCAGCCCCTCTGTTTCTCGTCCTCTGTTTCTGCCCCGCTGATTCAGCCCCTCTGTTTCATCCACTCAGAATCAGCCCCTCTGATTCAGCCCCTCTGTTTCAGCCCCTCTGTTTCAGCCCCTCTGTTTCTCGCGCTCTGTTGCAGCCCCTCTGTTTCTCACCCTCTGTTTCAGCCCCTCTGTTTCTCGCCCTCTGTTTGAGCCCCTCTGATTCAGCCCCTCTGTTTCAGCCCCTCTGATTCAGCCCCTCTGATTCAGCCCCTCTGATTCAGCCCCTCTGTTTCTCGCCCTCTGTTTCAGCCCCTCTGTTTCAGCCCCTCTGTTTCTCACCCTCTGTTTAACCCCTCTGATTCAGCGCCTCTGATTCAGCCCCTCTGATTCAGCCCCTCTGATTCAGCCCCTCTGTTTCCCGCCCCTCTGTTTCCCGCCCCTCTGTTTCAGACCCTCTGTTTTACGCCCCGTGTTTCAGCCCCTCTGTTTCTCGCCCTCTGTTTCAGCCCCTCTGATTCAGCTCCTCTGTATCAGCCCCTCTGTTTCTCGCCCTCTGTTTCAGCCCCTCTGTTTCAGCCCCTCTGTTTTAGCCCCTCTGTTTCTCGCCCTCTGTTTCTGCCCCTCTGTTTCTCGCCCTCAGTTTCCGCCCCGCTGTTTCAGCCCCTCTGTTTCAGCCCCTCAGAATCAGCACCTCTGATTCAGCCCCTCTGTTTCAGTCCCTCTGTTTCTCGACCTCTGTTTCAGCCCCTCTGTTTCTCGCCCTCTGTTTCAGCCCCTCTGTTTCTCGCCCTCTGTTTGAGCCCCTCTGATTCAGCCCCTCTGTTTCAGCCCCTCTGATTCTGCCCCTCTGATTCAGCCCCTCTGATTCAGCCCCTCTGTTTCTCGCCCTCTGTTTCAGCCCCTCTGTTTCAGCCCCTCTGTTTCAGCCCCTCTGTTTCTCACCCTCTGTTTCAGCCCCTCTGATTCAGCCCCTCTGATTCAGCCTCTCTGATTCAGCCCCTCTGATTCAGCCCTCTGTTTCCCTCCCCTCTGTTTCCCGCCCCTCTGTTTCAGACCCTCTGTTTCACGCCCCGTGTTTCAGCCCCTCTGCTTCTCGCCCTCTGTTTCAGCCCCTCTGTTTCTCGTCCTCTGTTTCAGCCCCTCTGTTTCAGCCCCTCTGTTTCAGTCCCTCTGTTTCTCGCACTCTGTTTCTCGCCCTCTGATTCAGCCCCTCTGTTTCTTGCCCTCTGTTTCAGCCCCTCTGTTTCTCGCCCTCTGTTTCAGCCCCTCTGTTTCAGCCCCTCTGTTTCTCGACCTCTGTTTCAGCCTCTCTGTTTCTCGCGCTCTGTTTCAGCCCCTCTGTTTCTCGCCCTCTGTTTCAGCCCCTCTGTTTCTCGCCCTGTGTTTCAGCCCCTCTGTTTCAGCCCCTCTGTTTCAGCCCCTCTGTTTCAGCCCCTCTGTTTCTCGCCCTCTGTTTCAGCCCCTCTGTTTCTTGCCCTCTGTTTCAGCCCCTCTGTTTCAGCCCATCTGTTTCTCGCCCTCTGTTTCAGCCCCTCTGTTTCTCGGCCCCTGTTTCAGCCCCTCTGTTTCTCGCCCTCAGTTTCAGCCCCTCTGATTCAGCCCTTCTGTTTCAGCCACTCAGAATCAGCACCTCTGATTCAGCCCCTCGTTTCAGTCCCTCTGTTTCTCGCCCTCTGTTTCAGCCCCTCTGTTTCTCGCCCTCTGTTTCAGCCCCTCTGTTTCAGCCCCTCTGTTTCAGCCACTCTGATTCAGCCCCACTGTTCCGGCCCCTCTGTTTCTCGCCCTCTGTTTGAGCCCCTCTGTTTGAGCCCCTCTGTTCCAGCCCCTCTGTTACAGCCCCTCTGTTTCTCGCCCTCTGTTTCAGCTCCTCTGTTTCTCGGCCTCTGTTTCAGCCCCTCTGTTTCAGACCCTCTGTTTCAGCCCCTCTGTTTCTCCCCCTGTGTTTCAGCCCCTCTGTTTCTTGCCCTCTGTTTCAGCCCCTCTGTTTCTCGCACTCTGTTTCAGCCCCTCTGTTTAAGCCCCTCTGTTTCAGCTCCTCTTTTTCAGCCCCTCTGTTTCTCGCCCTCTGTTTCTGCCCCTCTGTTTCTCGCCCTCTGTTTCAGCACAGCTGATTCGGCCCCTCTGTTTCAGCCCCTCTTAATCAGCCCCTCTGAATCAGCCCCTCTGATTCAGCCCCTCTGTTTCAGCCCCTCTGTTTCAGCCCCTCTGTTTCAGCCCCTCTGTTTCTCGCCCTGTGTTTCAGCCCCTCTGTTTCTCGCCCTCTGTTTCAGCCCCTCTGTTTCAGCCCCTCTGTTTCAGCCCCTCTGGTCAGCCCCTCTCTTTCTCGCCCTCTGTTTCAGCCCCTCCGTTTCTCGCCCTCTGTTTCAGCCCCTCTGTTTCTCGCCCTCTGTTTCAGCCCCTCTGTTTCAGGCCCTCTGTTTCTCGCCCTCTGTTTCAGCCCCTCTGTTTCAGCCCCTCTGTTTCTCGCCCTCTGTTTCTGCCCCTCTGTTTCTCGCCCTCTGTTTCAGCCCCTCTGTTTCTCGTCCTCTGTTTCTGCCCCGCTGATTCAGCCCCTCTGTTTCATCCACTCAGAATCAGCCCCTCTGATTCAGCCCCTCTGTTTCAGCCCCTCTGTTTCAGCCCCTCTGTTTCTCGCGCTCTGTTGCAGCCCCTCTGTTTCTCACCCTCTGTTTCAGCCCCTCTGTTTCTCGCCCTCTGTTTGAGCCCCTCTGATTCAGCCCCTCTGTTTCAGCCCCTCTGATTCAGCCCCTCTGATTCAGCCCCTCTGATTCAGCCCCTCTGTTTCTCGCCCTCTGTTTCAGCCCCTCTGTTTCAGCCCCTCTGTTTCTCACCCTCTGTTTAACCCCTCTGATTCAGCGCCTCTGATTCAGCCCCTCTGATTCAGCCCCTCTGATTCAGCCCCTCTGTTTCCCACCCCTCTGTTTCCCGCCTCTCTGTTTCAGACCCTCTGTTTCACGCCCCGTGTTTCAGCCCCTCTGTTTCTCGCCCTCTGTTTCAGCCCCTCTGATTCAGCTCCTCTGTATCAGCCCCTCTGTTTCTCGCCCTCTGTTTCAGCCTCTCTGTTTCAGCCCCTCTGTTTCAGCCCCTCTGTTTCAGCCCCACTGTTTCTCGCCCTCTGTTTCAGATCCTCTGTTTCTCGCCCTCTGTTTCAGCCCCTCTGTTTTAGCCCCTCTGTTTCTCGCCCTCTGTTTCTGCCCCTCTGTTTCTCGCCCTCAGTTTCAGCCCCGCTGTTTCAGCCCCTCTGTTTCAGCCCCTCAGAATCAGCACCTCTGATTCAGCCCCTCTGTTTCAGTCCCTCTGTTTCTCGACCTCTGTTTCAGCCCCTCTGTTTCTCGCCCTCTGTTTCAGCCCCTCTGTTTCAGCCCCTCTGTTTCAGCCCCTCTGGTCAGCCCCTCTCTTTCTCGCCCTCTGTTTCAGCCCCTCCGTTTCTCGCCCTCTGTTTCAGCCCCTCTGTTTCTCGCCCTCTGTTTCAGCCCCTCTGTTTCAGCCCCTCTGTTTCAGCCCCTCTGTTTCTCACCCTCTGTTTCAGCCCCTCTGTTTCTCGCCCTCAGATTCAGCCCCGCTGTTTCAGCCCCTCTGTTTCAGCCCCTCAGAATCAGCACCTCTGATTCAGCCCCTCTGTTTCAGTCCCTCTGTTTCTTGACCTCTGTTTCAGCCCCTCTGTTTCTCCCCCTCTGTTTCAGCCCCTCTGTTTCTCGCCCTCTGTTTGAGCCCCTCTGATTCAGCCCCTCTGTTTCAGCCCCTCTGATTCTGCCCCTCTGATTCAGCCCCTCTGATTCAGCCCCTCTGTTTCTCGCCCTCTGTTTCAGCCCCTCTGTTTCAGCCCCTCTGTTTCAGCCCCTCTGTTTCTCACCCTCTGTTTCAGCCCCTCTGATTCAGCCCCTCTGATTCAGCCTCTCTGATTCAGCCCCTCTGATTCAGCCCTCTGTTTCCCGCCCCTCTGTTTCCCGCCCCTCTGTTTCAGACCCTCTGTTTCACGCCCCGTGTTTCAGCCCCTCTGATTCTCGCCCTCTGTTTCAGCCCCTCTGTTTCTCGTCCTCTGTTTCAGCCCCTCTGTTTCAGCCCCTCTGTTTCAGTCCCTCTGTTTCTCGCACTCTGTTTCTCGCCCTCTGATTCAGCCCCTCTGTTTCTCGCCCTCTGTTTCAGCCCCTCTGTTTCTCGCCCTCTGTTTCAGCCCCTCTGTTTCAGCCCCTCTGTTTCTCGACGTCTGTTTCAGCCTCTCTGTTTCTCGCGCTCTGTTTCAGCCCCTCTGTTTCTCGCCCTCTGTTTCAGCCCCTCTGTTTCTCGCCCTCTGTTTCAGCCCCTCTGTTCCTCGCCCTCTGTTTCAGTCACTCTGTTTCAGCCCCTCTGTTCAGCCCCTCTGTTTCAGCCCCACTGTTTCTCGCCCTCTGTTTCAGCCCCTCTGTTTCTCGCCCTCTGTTTCAGCCCCTCTGTTTCAGCCCATCTGTTTCTCGCCCTCTGTTTCAGCCCCTCTGTTTCTCGGCCCCTGTTTCAGCCCCTCTGTTTCTCGCCCTCAGTTTCAGCCCCTCTGATTCAGCCCTTCTGTTTCAGCCACTCAGAATCAGCACCTCTGATTCAGCCCCTCGTTTCAGTCCCTCTGTTTGTCGCCCTCTGTTTCAGCCCCTCTGTTTCTCGCCCTCTGTTTCAGCCCCTCTGTTTCAACCCCTCTGTTTCAGCCACTCTGATTCAGCCCCTCTGTTCCGGCCCCTCTGTTTCTCGCCCTCTGTTTGAGCCCCTCTGTTTCAGCCCCTCTGTTCCAGCCCCTCTGTTACAGCCCCTCTGTTTCTCGCCCTCTGTTTCAGCTCCTCTGTTTCTCAGCCTCTGTTTCAGCCCCTCTGTTTCAGACCCTCTGTTTCAGCCCCTCTGTTTCTCCCCCTGTGTTTCAGCCCCTCTGTTTCTTGCCCTCTGTTTCAGCCCCTCTGTTTCTCGCACTCTGTTTCAAACCCCTCTGTTTAAGCCCCTCTGTTTCAGCTCCTCTGTTTCAGCCCCTCTGTTTCTCGCCCTCTGTTTCTGCCCCTCTGTTTCTCGACCTCTGTTTCAGCACAGCTGATTCAGCCCCTCTGTTTCAGCCCCTCTTAATCAGCCCCTCTGAATCAGCCCCTCTGATTCAGCCCCTCTGTTTCAGCCCCTCTGTTTCAGCCCCTCTGTTTCAGCCCCTCTGTTTCTCGCCCTGTATTTCAGCCCCTCTGTTTCTCGCCCTCTGTTTCAGCCCCTCTGTTTCAGCCCCTCTGTTTCAGCCCCTCTGGTCAGCCCCTCTGTTTCTCGCCCTCTGTTTCAGCCCCTCCGTTTCTCGCCCTCTGTTTCAGCCCCTCTGTTTCTCGCCCTCTGTTTCAGCCCCTCTGTTTCAGGCCCTCTGTTTCTCGCCCTCTGTTTCAGCCCTTCTGTTTCACCCCCTCTGTTTCTCGCCCTCTGTTTCTGCCCCTCTGTTTCTCGCCCTCTGTTTCAGCCCCTCTGTTTCTCGTCCTCTGTTTCTGCCCCTCTGATTCAGCCCCTCTGTTTCAGCCCCTCTGTTTCAGCCCCTCTCTTTCTCGCGCTCTGTTGCAGCCCCTCTGTTTCTCACCCTCTGTTTCAGCCCCTCTGTTTCTCGCCCTCTGTTTGAGCCCCTCTGATTCAGCCCCTCTGTTTCAGCCCCTCTGATTCAGCCCCTCTGATTCAGCCCCTCTGATTCAGCCCCTCTGTTTCTCGCCCTCTGTTTCAGCCCCTCTGTTTCAGCCCCTCTGTTTCTCACCCTCTGTTTAACCCCTCTGATTCAGCGCCTCTGATTCAGCCCCTCTGATTCAGCCCCTCTGATTCAGCCCCTCTGTTTCCCGCCCCTCTGTTTCCCGCCCCTCTGTTTCAGTCCCTCTGTTTCTCGCCCTCTGTTTCTCGCCCTCTGATTCAGCCCCTCAGTTTCTCGCCCTCTGTTTCAGCCCCTCTGTTTCTCGCCCTCTGTTTCAGCCCCTCTGTTTCAGCCCCTCTGTTTCTCGCCCTCTGTTTCAGCCTCTCTGTTTCTCGCGCTCTGTTTCAGCCCCTCTGTTTCTCGCCCTCTGATTCAGCCCCTCTGTTTCCCGCCCCTCTGTTTCCCGCCCCTCTGTTTCAGACCCTCTGTTTCACGCCCCTCTGAATCAGCCCCTCTGTTTCTCGCCCTCTGTTTCAGCCCCTCTGTTTCTCGCCCTCTGTTTCAGCCCCTCTGTTTCAGCCCCTCTGTTTCAGTCCCTCTGTTTCTCGCCCTCTGTTTCTCGCCCTCTGATTCAGCCACTCTGTTTCTCGCCCTCTGTTTCAGCCCCTCTGTTTCTCGCCCTCTGTTTCAGCCCCTCAGTTTCAGCCCCTCTGTTTCTCGCCCTCTGTTTCAGCCTCTCTGTTTCTCGCGCTCTGTTTCAGCCCCTCTGTTTCTCGCCCGCTGTTTAAGCCCCTCTGTTTCTCGCCCACTGTTTCAGCCCCTCTGTTTCAGCCCCTCTGCTTCAGTGACTCTGATTCAGCGCCTCAGTTTCTCGCCCTCAGTTTCTCGCCCTCTGTTTCAGCCCCTCTGTTCCAGCCCCTCTGTTCCAGCCCCTCTGTTTCTCGCCCTCTGTTTCAGCCCCTCTGTTTCTCGGCCACTGTTTCAGCCCCTCTATTTCAGCCCCTCTGTTTCAGCCCCTCTGTTTCTCGCCCTCTGTTTCAGCCCCTCTGTTTCTCGCCCTCTGTTTCAGCCCCTCTGTTTCTCGCACTCTGTTTCTGCCCCTCTGTTTCAGCCCCTCTCTTTCAGCCCCTCTGTTTCTCGCCCTCTGTTTCAGCCCCTCTGTTTCTCGCCCTCTGTTTCTGCCCGTCTGTTTCTCGCCCTCTGTTTCAGCCCAGCTGATTCAGGCCCTCTGTTTCAGCCCCTCTTAATCAGCCCCTCTGATTCAGCCCCTCTGTTTCAGCCCCTCTGTTTCAGCCCCTCTGTTTCAGCCCCTCTGTTTCTCGCCCTCTGTTTCAGCCCCTCTGTTTCTCGCCCTGTGTTTCAGCCCCTCTGTTTCAGCCCCTCTGTTTCAGCACCTCTGGTCAGCCCCTCTGTTTCTCGCCCTCTGTTTCAGCCCTTCTGTTTCTCGCGCTCTATTTCAGCCCCTCTGTTTCTCGCCCTCTGTTTCAGCCCCTCTGTTTCAGCCCCTCTGTTTCTCGTCCTCTGTTTCAGCCCCTCTGTTTCAGCCCCTCTGTTTCTCGCCCTCTGTTTCTGCCCCTCTGTTTCTCGCCCTCTGTTTCAGCCCCTCTGTTTCTCGTCCTCTGTTTCTGCCCCACTGATTCAGCCCCTCTGTTTCATCCACTTAGAATCAGCCCCTCTGATTCAGCCCCTCTGTTTCAGCCACTCTGTTTCAGCCCCTCTGTTTCTCGCCATCTGTTTCAGCACCTCTGTTTGTCGCCCTCTGTTTGAGCCCCTCTGATTCAGCCCCTCTGTTTCAGCCCCTATGATTCAGCCCCTCTGATTCAGCCCCTCTGTTTCAGCCCCTCTGTTTCAGCCCCTCTGTTTCTCGCCCTCTGTTTCAGCCCCTCTGTTTCTTGCCCTCTGTTTCAGCCCCGCTGATTCAGCCCCTCTGTTTCAGCCCCTCTTAATCAGCCCCTCTGATTCAGCCCCTCTGTTTCAGCCCCTCTGTTTCAGCCCCTCTGTTTCAGCCCCTCTGTTTCAGCCCCTCTGTTTCTCGCCCTCTGTTTCAGCCCCTCTGTTTCTCGCCCTGTGTTTCAGCCCCTCTGTTTCAGCCCCTCTGTTTCAGCACCTCTGGTCAGCCCCTCTGTTTCTCGCCCTCTGTTTCAGCCCTTCTGTTTCTCGCGCTCTATTTCAGCCCCTCTGTTTCTCGCCCTCTGTTTCAGCCCCTCTGTTTCAGCCCCTCTGTTTCTCGTCCTCTGTTTCAGCCCCTCTGTTTCAGCCCCTCTGTTTCTCGCCCTCTGTTTCTGCCCCTCTGTTTCTCGCCCTCTGTTTCAGCCCCTCTGTTTCTCGTCCTCTGTTTCTGCCCCACTGATTCAGCCCCTCTGTTTCATCCACTTAGAATCAGCCCCTCTGATTCAGCCCCTCTGTTTCAGCCACTCTGTTTCAGCCCCTCTGTTTCTCGCCATCTGTTTCAGCACCTCTGTTTGTCGCCCTCTGTTTGAGCCCCTCTGATTCAGCCCCTCTGTTTCAGCCCCTATGATTCAGCCCCTCTGATTCAGCCCCTCTGATTCAGCCCCTCTGTTTCTCGCCCTCTGTTTCAGCCCCTCTGTTTCAGCCCCTCTGTTTCTCACCCTCTGTTTCTGCCCCTCTTATTCAGCGCCTCTGATTCAGCCCCTCTGATTCAGCCCCTCTGATTCAGCCACTCTGTTTCCCGCCCCTCTGTTACCCGCCCCTCTGTTTCAGACCCTCTGTTTCACACCCCGTGTTTCAGCCCCTCTGTTTCTCGCCCTCTGTTTCAGCCCCTCTGATTCAGCCCCTCTGAATCAGCCCCTCTGTTTCTCGCCCACTGTTTCAGCCCCTCTGTTTCAGCCCCTCTGTTTCAGCCCCTCTGTTTCAGCCCCTCTGTTTCTCGCCCTCTGTTTCAGCCCCTCTGTTTCTCGCCCTCTGTTTCAGCCCCTCTGTTTCAGCCCCTATGTTTCTCGCCCTCTGTTTCAGCCCTTCTCTTTCTCGCCCTCTGTTTCAGCCCCTCTGTTTCTCGGCCCCTGTTTCAGCCCCTCTGTTTCTCGCCCTCAGTTTCAGCCCCTCTGATTCAGCCCTTCTGTTTCAGCCACTCAGAATCAGCACCTCTGATTCAGCCCCTCGTTTCAGTCCCTCTGTTTGTCGCCCTCTGTTTCAGCCCCTCTGTTTCTCGCCCTCTGTTTCAGCCCCTCTGTTTCAACCCCTCTGTTTCAGCCACTCTGATTCAGCCCCTCTGTTCCGGCCCCTCTGTTTCTCGCCCTCTGTTTGAGCCCCTCTGTTTCAGCCCCTCTGTTCCAGCCCCTCTGTTACAGCCCCTCTGTTTCTCGCCCTCTGTTTCAGCTCCTCTGTTTCTCAGCCTCTGTTTCAGCCCCTCTGTTTCAGACCCTCTGTTTCAGCCCCTCTGTTTCTCCCCCTGTGTTTCAGCCCCTCTGTTTCTTGCCCTCTGTTTCAGCCCCTCTGTTTCTCGCACTCTGTTTCAAACCCCTCTGTTTAAGCCCCTCTGTTTCAGCTCCTCTGTTTCAGCCCCTCTGTTTCGAGCCCTCTGTTTCTGCCCCTCTGTTTCTCGACCTCTGTTTCAGCACAGCTGATTCAGCCCCTCTGTTTCAGCCCCTCTTAATCAGCCCCTCTGAATCAGCCCCTCTGATTCAGCCCCTCTGTTTCAGCCCCTCTGTTTCAGCCCCTCTGTTTCAGCCCCTCTGTTTCTCGCCCTGTATTTCAGCCCCTCTGTTTCTCGCCCTCTGTTTCAGCCCCTCTGTTTCAGCCCCTCTGTTTCAGCCCCTCTGGTCAGCCCCTCTGTTTCTCGCCCTCTGTTTCAGCCCCTCCGTTTCTCGCCCTCTGTTTCAGCCCCTCTGTTTCTCGCCCTCTGTTTCAGCCCCTCTGTTTCAGGCCCTCTGTTTCTCGCCCTCTGTTTCAGCCCTTCTGTTTCACCCCCTCTGTTTCTCGCCCTCTGTTTCTGCCCCTCTGTTTCTCGCCCTCTGTTTCAGCCCCTCTGTTTCTCGTCCTCTGTTTCTGCCCCTCTGATTCAGCCCCTCTGTTTCAGCCCCTCTGTTTCAGCCCCTCTCTTTCTCGCGCTCTGTTGCAGCCCCTCTGTTTCTCACCCTCTGTTTCAGCCCCTCTGTTTCTCGCCCTCTGTTTGAGCCCCTCTGATTCAGCCCCTCTGTTTCAGCCCCTCTGATTCAGCCCCTCTGATTCAGCCCCTCTGATTCAGCCCCTCTGTTTCTCGCCCTCTGTTTCAGCCCCTCTGTTTCAGCCCCTCTGTTTCTCACCCTCTGTTTAACCCCTCTGATTCAGCGCCTCTGATTCAGCCCCTCTGATTCAGCCCCTCTGATTCAGCCCCTCTGTTTCCCGCCCCTCTGTTTCCCGCCCCTCTGTTTCAGTCCCTCTGTTTCTCGCCCTCTGTTTCTCGCCCTCTGATTCAGCCCCTCAGTTTCTCGCCCTCTGTTTCAGCCCCTCTGTTTCTCGCCCTCTGTTTCAGCCCCTCTGTTTCAGCCCCTCTGTTTCTCGCCCTCTGTTTCAGCCTCTCTGTTTCTCGCGCTCTGTTTCAGCCCCTCTGTTTCTCGCCCTCTGATTCAGCCCCTCTGTTTCCCGCCCCTCTGTTTCCCGCCCCTCTGTTTCAGACCCTCTGTTTCACGCCCCTCTGAATCAGCCCCTCTGTTTCTCGCCCTCTGTTTCAGCCCCTCTGTTTCTCGCCCTCTGTTTCAGCCCCTCTGTTTCAGCCCCTCTGTTTCAGTCCCTCTGTTTCTCGCCCTCTGTTTCTCGCCCTCTGATTCAGCCACTCTGTTTCTCGCCCTCTGTTTCAGCCCCTCTGTTTCTCGCCCTCTGTTTCAGCCCCTCAGTTTCAGCCCCTCTGTTTCTCGCCCTCTGTTTCAGCCTCTCTGTTTCTCGCGCTCTGTTTCAGCCCCTCTGTTTCTCGCCCGCTGTTTAAGCCCCTCTGTTTCTCGCCCACTGTTTCAGCCCCTCTGTTTCAGCCCCTCTGCTTCAGTGACTCTGATTCAGCGCCTCAGTTTCTCGCCCTCAGTTTCTCGCCCTCTGTTTCAGCCCCTCTGTTCCAGCCCCTCTGTTCCAGCCCCTCTGTTTCTCGCCCTCTGTTTCAGCCCCTCTGTTTCTCGGCCACTGTTTCAGCCCCTCTATTTCAGCCCCTCTGTTTCAGCCCCTCTGTTTCTCGCCCTCTGTTTCAGCCCCTCTGTTTCTCGCCCTCTGTTTCAGCCCCTCTGTTTCTCGCACTCTGTTTCTGCCCCTCTGTTTCAGCCCCTCTCTTTCAGCCCCTCTGTTTCTCGCCCTCTGTTTCAGCCCCTCTGTTTCTCGCCCTCTGTTTCTGCCCGTCTGTTTCTCGCCCTCTGTTTCAGCCCAGCTGATTCAGGCCCTCTGTTTCAGCCCCTCTTAATCAGCCCCTCTGATTCAGCCCCTCTGTTTCAGCCCCTCTGTTTCAGCCCCTCTGTTTCAGCCCCTCTGTTTCTCGCCCTCTGTTTCAGCCCCTCTGTTTCTCGCCCTGTGTTTCAGCCCCTCTGTTTCAGCCCCTCTGTTTCAGCACCTCTGGTCAGCCCCTCTGTTTCTCGCCCTCTGTTTCAGCCCTTCTGTTTCTCGCGCTCTATTTCAGCCCCTCTGTTTCTCGCCCTCTGTTTCAGCCCCTCTGTTTCAGCCCCTCTGTTTCTCGTCCTCTGTTTCAGCCCCTCTGTTTCAGCCCCTCTGTTTCTCGCCCTCTGTTTCTGCCCCTCTGTTTCTCGCCCTCTGTTTCAGCCCCTCTGTTTCTCGTCCTCTGTTTCTGCCCCACTGATTCAGCCCCTCTGTTTCATCCACTTAGAATCAGCCCCTCTGATTCAGCCCCTCTGTTTCAGCCACTCTGTTTCAGCCCCTCTGTTTCTCGCCATCTGTTTCAGCACCTCTGTTTGTCGCCCTCTGTTTGAGCCCCTCTGATTCAGCCCCTCTGTTTCAGCCCCTATGATTCAGCCCCTCTGATTCAGCCCCTCTGTTTCAGCCCCTCTGTTTCAGCCCCTCTGTTTCTCGCCCTCTGTTTCAGCCCCTCTGTTTCTTGCCCTCTGTTTCAGCCCCGCTGATTCAGCCCCTCTGTTTCAGCCCCTCTTAATCAGCCCCTCTGATTCAGCCCCTCTGTTTCAGCCCCTCTGTTTCAGCCCCTCTGTTTCAGCCCCTCTGTTTCAGCCCCTCTGTTTCTCGCCCTCTGTTTCAGCCCCTCTGTTTCTCGCCCTGTGTTTCAGCCCCTCTGTTTCAGCCCCTCTGTTTCAGCACCTCTGGTCAGCCCCTCTGTTTCTCGCCCTCTGTTTCAGCCCTTCTGTTTCTCGCGCTCTATTTCAGCCCCTCTGTTTCTCGCCCTCTGTTTCAGCCCCTCTGTTTCAGCCCCTCTGTTTCTCGTCCTCTGTTTCAGCCCCTCTGTTTCAGCCCCTCTGTTTCTCGCCCTCTGTTTCTGCCCCTCTGTTTCTCGCCCTCTGTTTCAGCCCCTCTGTTTCTCGTCCTCTGTTTCTGCCCCACTGATTCAGCCCCTCTGTTTCATCCACTTAGAATCAGCCCCTCTGATTCAGCCCCTCTGTTTCAGCCACTCTGTTTCAGCCCCTCTGTTTCTCGCCATCTGTTTCAGCACCTCTGTTTGTCGCCCTCTGTTTGAGCCCCTCTGATTCAGCCCCTCTGTTTCAGCCCCTATGATTCAGCCCCTCTGATTCAGCCCCTCTGATTCAGCCCCTCTGTTTCTCGCCCTCTGTTTCAGCCCCTCTGTTTCAGCCCCTCTGTTTCTCACCCTCTGTTTCTGCCCCTCTTATTCAGCGCCTCTGATTCAGCCCCTCTGATTCAGCCCCTCTGATTCAGCCACTCTGTTTCCCGCCCCTCTGTTACCCGCCCCTCTGTTTCAGACCCTCTGTTTCACACCCCGTGTTTCAGCCCCTCTGTTTCTCGCCCTCTGTTTCAGCCCCTCTGATTCAGCCCCTCTGAATCAGCCCCTCTGTTTCTCGCCCACTGTTTCAGCCCCTCTGTTTCAGCCCCTCTGTTTCAGCCCCTCTGTTTCAGCCCCTCTGTTTCTCGCCCTCTGTTTCAGCCCCTCTGTTTCTCGCCCTCTGTTTCAGCCCCTCTGTTTCAGCCCCTATGTTTCTCGCCCTCTGTTTCAGCCCTTCTCTTTCTCGCCCTCTGTTTCAGCCCCTCTGTTTCTCGCCCTCAGTTTCAGCCCCGCTGATTCAGACCCGCTGTTTCAGCCCCTCAGAATCAGCACCTCTGATTCAGCCCCTCGTTTCGGTCCCTCTGTTTCTCGCCCTCTGTTTCAGCCCCTCTGTTTCTCGCCCTCTGTTTCAGCCCCTCTGTTTCTCGCCCTCTGTTTCAGCCCCACTGTTTCAGCCCCTCTGTTTCTCGCCCTCTGTTTCAGCACCTCTGTTTCTCGCCCTCTGTTTCAGCCCCTCTGTTTCTCGCCCTCTGTTTCAGCCACTCTGATTCAGCCCCTCTGTTCCGGCTCCTCTGTTTCTCGCCCTCTGTTTGAGCCCCTCTGTTTCAGCCCCTCTGTTTCTCGCCCTCTGTTTCAGCCCCTCTGTTTCTCGCCCTCTGTTCCAGCCCCTCTGTTTCAGCCCCTCTGTTTCTCGCCCTCTGTTTCAGCACCTCTGTTTCTCGCCCTCTGTTTCAGCCCCTCTGTTTCTCGCCCTCTGTTTCAGCCACTCTGATTCAGCCCCTCTGTTCCGGCTCCTCTGTTTCTCGCCCTCTGTTTGAGCCCCTCTGTTTCAGCCCCTCTGTTCCAGCCCCTCTGTTACAGCCCCGCTGTTTCTCGCCCTCTGTTTCAGCCCCTCTGTTTTTCGGCCTCTGTTTCAGCCCATCTGTTTCAGCCCCTCTGTTTCAGCCCCTCTGTTTCTCGCCCTCTGTTTCAGCCCCTCTGTTTCTCGCCCTCTGTTTCAGCCCCTCTGTTTCTCACACTCTGTTTCAGCCACTCTGTTTCAGCCCCTCTGTTTCAGCCCCTCTGTTTCAGCCCCTCTGTTTCTCGCCCTCTGTTTCTGCCCCTCTGTTTCTCGCACTCTGTTTCAGCACAGCTGATTCAGCCCCTCTGTTTCAGCCCCTCTGTTTCAGCCCCTCTGTTTCTCGCCCTCTGTTTCAGCCCCGCTGTTTCTCGCCCTCTGTTTCAGCCCCGCTGATTCAGCCCCTCTGTTTCAGCCCCTCTGAATCAGCCTTTCTGATTCAGCCCCTCTGTTTCAGCCCCTCTGTTTCCGCCCCTCTGTTTCAGCCCCTCTCTTTCTCGCCCTGTGTTTCAGCCCCTCTGTTTCTCGCCCTCTGTTTCAGCCCCTCGGTTTCAGCACCTCTGTTTCAGACCTTCTGGTCAGCCCCTCTGTTTCTCGCCCTCTGTTTCAGCCCCTCTGTTTCTCACCCTCTGTTTCAGCACCTCTGTTTCTCGCCCTCTGTTTCAGCCCCTCTGTTTCAGCCCCTCTGTTTCTCGCCCTCTGTTTCAGCCCCTCTGTTTCAGCCCCTCTGTTTCTCGCCCTCTGTTTCTGCCCCTCTGTTTCTCGCCCTCTGTTTCAGCCCCTCTGTTTCTCGTCCTCTGTTTCTGCCCCGCTGATTCAGCCCCTCTGTTTCATCCACTCAGAATCAGCCCCACTGATTCAGCCCCTCTGTTTCAGCCCCTCTGTTTCTCGCGCTCTGTTGCAGCCCCTCTGTTTCTCGCCCTCTGTTTCAGCCCCTCTGTTTCTCGCCCTCTGTTTGAGCCCCTCTTATTCAGCCCCTCTGTTTCAGCCCCTCTGATTCAGCCCCTCTGATGCAGCCCCTCTGATTCAGCCCCTCTGTTTCTCGCCCTCTGTTTCAGCCCCTCTGTTTCAGCCCCTCTGTTTCAGCCCCTCTGTTACTCACCCTCTGTTTCACCCCTCTGATTCAGCGCCTATGATTCAGCCCCTCTGATTCAGCCCCTCTGATTCAGCCGCTCTGTTTCCCGCCCCTCTGTTTCCCGCCCCTCTGTTTCAGACCCTCTGTTTCACGCCCCGTGTTTCAGCCCCTCTGTTTCTCGCCCTCTGTTTCAGCCCCTCTTATTCAGCCCCTCTGAATCAGCCCCTCTGTTTCTCGCCCTCTGTTTCAGCCCCTCTGTTTCAGCCCCTCTGTTTCAGCCCCACTGTTTCTCGCCCTCTGTTTCAGCTCCTCTGTTTCTCGTCCTCTGTTTCAGCCCCTCTGTTTCAGCCCCTCTGTTCCTCGCCCTCTGTTTCTGCCCCTCTGTTTCTCGCCCTCTGTTTCAGCCCCTCTGTTTCACGCCCTCAGTTTCAGCCCCGCTGATTCAGCCCCTCTGTTTCAGCCCCTCAGAATCAGCACCTCTGATTCAGCCCCTCTGTTTCAGTCCCTCTGTTTCTCGCCCTCTGTATCAGCCCCTCTGTTTCTCGCCCTCTGTTTCAGCCCCTCTGTTTCTCGCCCTCTGTTTCAGCCCCTCTGTTTCAGCCCCTCTGTTTCTCGCCCTCTGTTTCAGCCCCTCTGTTTCTCGCCCTCTGTTTCAGCCCCTCTGTTTCTCGCCCTCTGTTTCAACCACTCTGATTCAGCCCCTCTGTTCCAGCCCCTCTGTTTCTCGCCCTCTGTTTGAGCCCCTCTGATTCAGCCCCTCTGTTTCAGCCCCTCTGATTCAGCCCCTCTGATTCCGCCCCTCTGATTCAGCCCCTCTGTTTCTCGCCCTCTGTTTCTGCCCCTCTGTTTCAGCCCCTCTGTTTCAGCCCCTCTGTTTCTCGCCCTCTGTTTCTCGCCCGCTGTTTCAGCCCCTCTGTTTCTCGCCCTCTGTTTCAGCCCCTCTGTTTCAGCCCCTCTGATTCAGCCCCTCTGATTCAGCCCCTCAGTTTCTCGCCCTCTGTTTCAGCCCCTCTGTTTCAGCCCCTCTGTTTCAGCCCCGCTGTTTCAACCACTCTGTTTCTCGCCCTCTGTTTCAGCCCCTCTGTTTCTCGGCCTCTGTTTCAGCCCCTCTGTTTCAGCCCCTCTGTTTCAGCCCCTCTGTTTCTCGCCCTGTTTCAGCCCCTGTGTTTCTCGCCCTCTGTTTCAGCTCCTCTGTTTCTCGCCCTCTGCTTCAGCCCCTCTGTTTCAGCCCCACTGTTTCAGCCCCTCTGTTTTTCGCCCTCTGTTTCAGCCCCTCTGTTTCTCGCCCTCTGTTTCAGCCCCTCTGTTTCAGCCCCTCTGTTTCTCGCCCTCTGTTTCTGCCCCTCTGTTTCTCGCCCTCTGTTTCAGCCCCTCTGAATCAGCCCCTCTGATTCAGCCCCTCTGTTTCAGCCCCTCTGTTTCTCGCCCTCTGTTTCAGCCCCTCTGTTTCTTGCCCTCTTTTTCAGCCCCGCTGATTCAGCACCTCTGTTTCAGCCCCTCTGAATCAGCCCCTCTGATTCAGCCCCTCTGTTTCAGACCCTCTGTTTCAGCCCCTCTGTTTCAGCCCCTCTGTTTCTCGCCCTCTGTTTCAGCCCCTCTGTTTCTCGCCCTCTGTTTCAGCCCCTCTGTTTCAGCCCCTCTGTTTTAGCCCCTCTGTTTCTCGCCCTCTGTTTCAGCCCCTCTGTTTCTCGCCCTCTGTTTCAGCCCCTCTGTTTCTCGCCCTCTGTTTCAGCCCCTCTGTTTCAGCCCCTCTGTTTCTCGCCCTCTGTTTCAGCCCCTCTGTTTCAGCCCCTCTGTTTCTCGCCCTCTGTTTCTGCCCCTCTGTTTCTCGCCGTCTGTTTCAGCCCCTCTGTTTCTCGCCCTCTGTTTCTGCCCCGCTGATTCAGCCCCTCTGTTTCATCCACTCAGAATCAGCCCCTCTGATTCAGCCCCTCTGTTTCAGCCCCTCTGTTTCAGCCCCTCTGTTTCTCGCCCTCTGTTTCAGCCCCTCTGTTTCTCGCCCTCTGTTTCAGCCCCACTGTTTCAGCCCCTCTGTTTCAGCCCCTCTGGTCAGCCCCTCTGTTTCTCTCCCTCTGTTTCAGCCCCTCTGTTTCTCGCCCTCTGTTTCAGCCCCTCTGTTTCTCGCCCTCTGTTTCAGCCCCTCTGATTCTGCCCCTCTGATTCAGCCCCCTAATTCAGCCCCTCTGTTTCTCGCCCTCTGTTTCAGCCCCTCTGTTTCAGCCCCTCTCTTTCAGCCCCTCTGTTTCTCACCCTCTGTTTCAGCCCCTCTGATTCAGCCCCTCTGTTTCAGCCCCTCTGATTCAGCCCCTCTGATTCAGCCCCTCTGTTTCAGCCCCTCTGTTTCAGCCCCTCTGTTTCTCGCCCTCTGTTTCAGCCCCTCTGTTTCTCGCCCTCTGTTTCAGCCCCTCTGTTTCAGCCCCTCTGTTTTAGCCCCTCTGTTTCTCGCCCTCTGTTTCAGCCCCTCTGTTTCTCGCCCTCTGTTTCAGCCCCTCTGTTTCTCGCCCTCTGTTTCAGCCCCTCTGTTTCAGCCCCTCTGTTTCTCGCCCTCTGTTTCAGCCCCTCTGTTTCAGCCCCTCTGTTTCTCGCCCTCTGTTTCTGCCCCTCTGTTTCTCGCCGTCTGTTTCAGCCCCTCTGTTTCTCGCCCTCTGTTTCTGCCCCGCTGATTCAGCCCCTCTGTTTCATCCACTCAGAATCAGCCCCTCTGATTCAGCCCCTCTGTTTCAGCCCCTCTGTTTCAGCCCCTCTGTTTCTCGCCCTCTGTTTCAGCCCCTCTGTTTCTCGCCCTCTGTTTCAGCCCCTCTGTTTCTCGCCCTCTGTTTCAGCCCCTCTGTTTCTCGCCCTCTGTTTCAGCCCCTCTGATTCTGCCCCTCTGATTCAGCCCCCTGATTCAGCCCCTCTGTTTCTCGCCCTCTGTTTCAGCCCCTCTGTTTCAGCCCCTCTCTTTCAGCCCCTCTGTTTCTCACCCTCTGTTTCAGCCCCTCTGATTCAGCCCCTCTGATTCAGCCCCTCTGATTCAGCCCCTCTGATTCAGCCCCTCTGTTTACCGCCCCTCTGTTTCCCGCCCCTCTGTTTCAGACCCTCTGTTTCACGCCCCGTGTTTCAGCCCCTCTGTTTCGCGCCCTCTGTTTCATTCCCTCTGTTTCTCGCCCTCTGTTTCAGCCCCTCTGTTTCAGCCCCCCTGTTCCAGCCCCTCTGTTACAGCCCCTCTGTTTCTCGCCCTCTGTTTCAGACCCTCTGTTTCTCGCCCTCTGTTTCAGCCCCTCTGTTTCTCACCCTCTGTTTCAGCCACTCTGATTCAGCCCCTCTGTTCCGGCCCCTCTGTTTCTCGCCCTCTGTTTGAGCCCCTCTGTTTCAGCCCCTCTGTTCCAGCCCCTCTGTTACAGCCCCTCTGTTTCTCGCCCTCTGTTTCAGACCCTCTGTTTCTCGGCCTCTGTTTCAGCCCCTCTGTTTCAGCCCCTCTGTTTCTCCCCCTATGTTTCAGCCCCTCTGTTTCTCGCCCTCTGTTTCAGCCCCTCTGTTTCTCGCCCTCTGTTTCAGCCCCTCTGTTTCTCGCCCTCTGTTTCAGCCCCTCTGTACCGGCTCCTCTGTTTCTCGCCCTCTGTTTGAGCCCCTCTGTTTCAGCCCCTCTGTTTCTCGCCCTCTGTTTCAGCCCCTCTGTTTCTCGCCCTCTGTTCCAGCCCCTCTGTTTCAGCCCCTCTGTTTCTCGCCCTCTGTTTCAGCACCTCTGTTTCTCGCCCTCTGTTTCAGCCCCTCTGTTTCTCGCCCTCTGTTTCAGCCACTCTGATTCAGCCCCTCTGTTCCGGCTCCTCTGTTTCTCGCCCTCTGTTTGAGCCCCTCTGTTTCAGCCCCTCTGTTCCAGCCCCTCTGTTACAGCCCCTCTGTTTCTCGCCCTCTGTTTCAGCCCCTCTGTTTTTCGGCCTCTGTTTCAGCCCATCTGTTTCAGCCCCTCTGTTTCAGCCCCTCTGTTTCTCGCCCTCTGTTTCAGCCCCTCTGTTTCTCGCCCTCTGTTTCAGCCCCTCTGTTTGTCACAATCTGTTTCAGCCACTCTGTTTCAGCCCCTCTGTTTCAGCCCCTCTGTTTCAGCCCCTCTGTTTCTCGCCCTCTGTTTCTGCCCCTCTGTTTCTCGCACTCTGTTTCAGCACAGCTGATTCAGCCCCTCTGTTTCAGCCCCTCTGTTTCAGCCCCTCTGTTTCAGCCCCTCTGTTTCTCGCCCTCTGTTTCAGCCCCGCTGTTTCTCGCCCTCTGTTTCAGCCCCGCTGATTCAGCCCCTCTGTTTCAGCCCCTCTGAATCAGCCTTTCTGATTCAGCCCCTCTGTTTCAGCCCCTCTGTTTCAGCCCCTCTGTTTCAGCCCCTCTGTTTCTCGCCCTGTGTTTCTTCCCCATGTTTCTCGCCCTCTGTTTCAGCCCCTCGGTTTCAGCCCCTCTGTTTCAGCCCTTCTGGTCAGCCCCTCTGTTTCTCGCCCTCTGTTTCAGCCCCTCTGTTTCTCGCCCTCTGTTTCAGCACCTCTGTTTCTCGCCCTCTGTTTCAGCCCCTCTGTTTCAGCCCCTCTGTTTCTCGCCCTCTGTTTCAGCCCCTCTGTTTCATCACCTCTGTTTCTCGCCCTCTGTTTCTGCCCCTCTGTTTCTCGCCCTCTGTTTCAGCCCCTCTGTTTCTCGTCCTCTGTTTCTGCCCCGCTGATTCAGCCCCTCTGTTTCATCCACTCAGAATCAGCCCCACTGATTCAGCCCCTCTGTTTCAGCCCCTCTGTTTCTCGCGCTCTGTTGCAGCCCCTCTGTTTCTCGCCCTCTGTTTCAGCCCCTCTGTTTCTCGCCCTCTGTTTGAGCCCCTCTTATTCAGCCCCTCTGTTTCAGCCCCTCTGATTCAGCCCCTCTGATTCAGCCCCTCTGATTCAGCCCCTCTGTTTCTCGCCCTCTGTTTCAGCTCCTCTGTTTCAGCCCCTCTGTTTCAGCCCCACTGTTTCTCACCCTCTGTTTCACCCCTCTGATTCAGCGCCTATGATTCAGCCCCTCTGATTCAGCCCCTCTGATTCAGCCGCTCTGTTTCCCGCCCCTCTGTTTCCCGCCCCTCTGTTTCAGACCCTCTGTTTCACGCCCCGTGTTTCAGCCCCTCTGTTTCTCGCCCTCTGTTTCAGCCCCTCTGATTCAGCCCCTCTGAATCAGCCCCTCTGTTTCTCGCCCTCTGTTTCAGCCCCTCTGTTTCAGCCCCTCTGTTTCAGCCCCACTGTTTCTCGCCCTCTGTTTCAGCTCCTCTGTTTCTCGCCCTCTGTTTCAGCCCCTCTGTTTCAGCCCCTCTGTTCCTCGCCCTCTGTTTCTGCCCCTCTGTTTCTCGCCCTCTGTTTCAGCCCCTCTGTTTCACGCCCTCAGTTTCAGCCCCGCTGATTCAGCCCCTCTGTTTCAGCCCCTCAGAATCAGCACCTCTGATTCAGCCCCTCTGTTTCAGTCCCTCTTTTTCTCGCCCTCTGTATAAGCCCCTCTGTTTCTCGCCCTCTGTTTCAGCCCCTCTGTTTCTCGCCGTCTGTTTCAGCCCCTCTGTTTCAGCCCCTCTGTTTCTCGCCCTCTGTTTCAGCCCCTCTGTTTCTCGCCCTCTGTTTCAGCCCCTCTGTTTCTCGACCTCTGTTTTAACCACTCTGATTCAGCCCCTCTGTTCCAGCCCCTCTGTTTCTCGCCCTCTGTTTCAGCCCCGCTGTTTCTCGCCCTCTGTTTCAGCCCCTCTGTTTCTCGCCCTCTGTTCCAGCCCCTCTGTTTCAGCCCCTCTGTTTCTCGCCCTCTGTTTCAGCACCTCTGTTTCTCGCCCTCTGTTTCAGCCCCTCTGTTTCTAGCCCTCTGTTTCAGCCACTCTGATTCAGCCCCTCTGTTCCGGCTCCTCTGTTTCTCGCCCTCTGTTTGAGCCCCTCTGTTTCAGCCCCTCTGTTCCAGCCCCTCTGTTACAGCCCCTCTGTTTCTCGCCCTCTGTTTCAGCCCCTCTGTTTTTCGGCCTCTGTTTCAGCCCATCTGTTTCAGCCCCTCTGTTTCAGCCCCTCTGTTTCTCGCCCTCTGTTTCAGCCCCTCTGTTTCTCGCCCTCTGTTTCAGCCCCTCTGTTTGTCACAATCTGTTTCAGCCACTCTGTTTCAGCCCCTCTGTTTCAGCCCCTCTGTTTCAGCCCCTCTGTTTCTCGCCCTCTGTTTCTGCCCCTCTGTTTCTCGCACTCTGTTTCAGCACAGCTGATTCAGCCCCTCTGTTTCAGCCCCTCTGTTTCAGCCCCTCTGTTTCAGCCCCTCTGTTTCTCGCCCTCTGTTTCAGCCCCGCTGTTTCTCGCCCTCTGTTTCAGCCCCGCTGATTCAGCCCCTCTGTTTCAGCCCCTCTGAATCAGCCTTTCTGATTCAGCCCCTCTGTTTCAGCCCCTCTGTTTCAGCCCCTCTGTTTCAGCCCCTCTGTTTCTCGCCCTGTGTTTCTTCCCCATGTTTCTCGCCCTCTGTTTCAGCCCCTCGGTTTCAGCCCCTCTGTTTCAGCCCTTCTGGTCAGCCCCTCTGTTTCTCGCCCTCTGTTTCAGCCCCTCTGTTTCTCGCCCTCTGTTTCAGCACCTCTGTTTCTCGCCCTCTGTTTCAGCCCCTCTGTTTCAGCCCCTCTGTTTCTCGCCCTCTGTTTCAGCCCCTCT
The DNA here is from genome assembly GCF_047496795.1 of Chiloscyllium punctatum. Taxonomy (NCBI): domain Eukaryota; kingdom Metazoa; phylum Chordata; class Chondrichthyes; order Orectolobiformes; family Hemiscylliidae; genus Chiloscyllium; species Chiloscyllium punctatum. The sequence goes on along the minus strand of NW_027309790.1, from coordinate 5,918,505 downwards.
GTTTCATCACCTCTGTTTCTCGCCCTCTGTTTCTGCCCCTCTGTTTCTCGCCCTCTGTTTCAGCCCCTCTGTTTCTCGTCCTCTGTTTCTGCCCCGCTGATTCAGCCCCTCTGTTTCATCCACTCAGAATCAGCCCCACTGATTCAGCCCCTCTGTTTCAGCCCCTCTGTTTCTCGCGCTCTGTTGCAGCCCCTCTGTTTCTCGCCCTCTGTTTCAGCCCCTCTGTTTCTCGCCCTCTGTTTGAGCCCCTCTTATTCAGCCCCTCTGTTTCAGCCCCTCTGATTCAGCCCCTCTGATTCAGCCCCTCTGATTCAGCCCCTCTGTTTCTCGCCCTCTGTTTCAGCTCCTCTGTTTCAGCCCCTCTGTTTCAGCCCCACTGTTTCTCACCCTCTGTTTCACCCCTCTGATTCAGCGCCTATGATTCAGCCCCTCTGATTCAGCCCCTCTGATTCAGCCGCTCTGTTTCCCGCCCCTCTGTTTCCCGCCCCTCTGTTTCTCGCCCTCTGTTTCTGCCCCTCTGTTTCTCGCCGTCTGTTTCAGCCCCTCTGTTTCTCGCCCTCTGTTTCTGCCCCGCTGATTCAGCCCCTCTGTTTCATCCACTCAGAATCAGCCCCTCTGATTCAGCCCCTCTGTTTCAGCCCCTCTGTTTCAGCCCCTCTGTTTCTCGCCCTCTGTTTCAGCCCCTCTGTTTCTCGCCCTCTGTTTCAGCCCCACTGTTTCAGCCCCTCTGTTTCAGCCCCTCTGGTCAGCCCCTCTGTTTCTCGCCCTCTGTTTCAGCCCCTCTGTTTCTCGCCCTCTGTTTCAGCCCCTCTGTTTCTCGCCCTCTGTTTCAGCCCCTCTGATTCTGCCCCTCTGATTCAGCCCCCTGATTCAGCCCCTCTGTTTCTCGCCCTCTGTTTCAGCCCCTCTGTTTCAGCCCCTCTCTTTCAGCCCCTCTGTTTCTCACCCTCTGTTTCAGCCCCTCTGATTCAGCCCCTCTGATTCAGCCCCTCTGATTCAGCCCCTCTGATTCAGCCCCTCTGTTTACCGCCCCTCTGTTTCCCGCCCCTCTGTTTCAGACCCTCTGTTTCACGCCCCGTGTTTCAGCCCCTCTGTTTCGCGCCCTCTGTTTCATTCCCTCTGTTTCTCGCCCTCTGTTTCAGCCCCTCTGTTTCAGCCCCTCTGTTCCAGCCCCTCTGTTACAGCCCCTCTGTTTCTCGCCCTCTGTTTCAGACCCTCTGTTTCTCGCCCTCTGTTTCAGCCCCTCTGTTTCTCACCCTCTGTTTCAGCCACTCTGATTCAGCCCCTCTGTTCCGGCCACTCTGTTTCTCGCCCTCTGTTTGAGCCCCTCTGTTTCAGCCCCTCTGTTCCAGCCCCTCTGTTACAGCCCCTCTGTTTCTCGCCCTCTGTTTCAGACCCTCTGTTTCTCGGCCTCTGTTTCAGCCCCTCTGTTTCAGCCCCTCTGTTTCTCCCCCTATGTTTCAGCCCCTCTGTTTCTCGCCCTCTGTTTCAGCCCCTCTGTTTCTCGCCCTCTGTTTCAGCCCCTCTGTTTCTCGCCCTCTGTTTCAGCCCCTCTGTTTCAGCCCCTCTGTTTCTCGCCCTCTGTTTCAGCACCTCTGTTTCTCGCCCTCTGTTTCAGCCCCTCTGTTTCTCGCCCTCTGTTTCAGCCACTCTGATTCAGCCCCTCTGTACCGGCTCCTCTGTTTCTCGCCCTCTGTTTGAGCCCCTCTGTTTCAGCCCCTCTGTTTCTCGCCCTCTGTTTCAGCCCCTCTGTTTCTCGCCCTCTGTTCCAGCCCCTCTGTTTCAGCCCCTCTGTTTCTCGCCCTCTGTTTCAGCACCTCTGTTTCTCGCCCTCTGTTTCAGCCCCTCTGTTTCTCGCCCTCTGTTTCAGCCACTCTGATTCAGCCCCTCTGTTCCGGCTCCTCTGTTTCTCGCCCTCTGTTTGAGCCCCTCTGTTTCAGCCCCTCTGTTCCAGCCCCTCTGTTACAGCCCCTCTGTTTCTCGCCCTCTGTTTCAGCCCCTCTGTTTTTCGGCCTCTGTTTCAGCCCATCTGTTTCAGCCCCTCTGTTTCAGCCCCTCTGTTTCTCGCCCTCTGTTTCAGCCCCTCTGTTTCTCGCCCTCTGTTTCAGCCCCTCTGTTTGTCACAATCTGTTTCAGCCACTCTGTTTCAGCCCCTCTGTTTCAGCCCCTCTGTTTCAGCCCCTCTGTTTCTCGCCCTCTGTTTCTGCCCCTCTGTTTCTCGCACTCTGTTTCAGCACAGCTGATTCAGCCCCTCTGTTTCAGCCCCTCTGTTTCAGCCCCTCTGTTTCAGCCCCTCTGTTTCTCGCCCTCTGTTTCAGCCCCGCTGTTTCTCGCCCTCTGTTTCAGCCCCGCTGATTCAGCCCCTCTGTTTCAGCCCCTCTGAATCAGCCTTTCTGATTCAGCCCCTCTGTTTCAGCCCCTCTGTTTCAGCCCCTCTGTTTCAGCCCCTCTGTTTCTCGCCCTGTGTTTCTTCCCCATGTTTCTCGCCCTCTGTTTCAGCCCCTCGGTTTCAGCCCCTCTGTTTCAGCCCTTCTGGTCAGCCCCTCTGTTTCTCGCCCTCTGTTTCAGCCCCTCTGTTTCTCGCCCTCTGTTTCAGCACCTCTGTTTCTCGCCCTCTGTTTCAGCCCCTCTGTTTCAGCCCCTCTGTTTCTCGCCCTCTGTTTCAGCCCCTCTGTTTCATCACCTCTGTTTCTCGCCCTCTGTTTCTGCCCCTCTGTTTCTCGCCCTCTGTTTCAGCCCCTCTGTTTCTCGTCCTCTGTTTCTGCCCCGCTGATTCAGCCCCTCTGTTTCATCCACTCAGAATCAGCCCCACTGATTCAGCCCCTCTGTTTCAGCCCCTCTGTTTCTCGCGCTCTGTTGCAGCCCCTCTGTTTCTCGCCCTCTGTTTCAGCCCCTCTGTTTCTCGCCCTCTGTTTGAGCCCCTCTTATTCAGCCCCTCTGTTTCAGCCCCTCTGATTCAGCCCCTCTGATTCAGCCCCTCTGATTCAGCCCCTCTGTTTCTCGCCCTCTGTTTCAGCTCCTCTGTTTCAGCCCCTCTGTTTCAGCCCCACTGTTTCTCACCCTCTGTTTCACCCCTCTGATTCAGCGCCTATGATTCAGCCCCTCTGATTCAGCCCCTCTGATTCAGCCGCTCTGTTTCCCGCCCCTCTGTTTCCCGCCCCTCTGTTTCAGACCCTCTGTTTCACGCCCCGTGTTTCAGCCCCTCTGTTTCTCGCCCTCTGTTTCAGCCCCTCTGATTCAGCCCCTCTGAATCAGCCCCTCTGTTTCTCGCCCTCTGTTTCAGCCCCTCTGTTTCAGCCCCTCTGTTTCAGCCCCACTGTTTCTCGCCCTCTGTTTCAGCTCCTCTGTTTCTCGCCCTCTGTTTCAGCCCCTCTGTTTCAGCCCCTCTGTTCCTCGCCCTCTGTTTCTGCCCCTCTGTTTCTCGCCCTCTGTTTCAGCCCCTCTGTTTCACGCCCTCAGTTTCAGCCCCGCTGATTCAGCCCCTCTGTTTCAGCCCCTCAGAATCAGCACCTCTGATTCAGCCCCTCTGTTTCAGTCCCTCTTTTTCTCGCCCTCTGTATAAGCCCCTCTGTTTCTCGCCCTCTGTTTCAGCCCCTCTGTTTCTCGCCGTCTGTTTCAGCCCCTCTGTTTCAGCCCCTCTGTTTCTCGCCCTCTGTTTCAGCCCCTCTGTTTCTCGCCCTCTGTTTCAGCCCCTCTGTTTCTCGACCTCTGTTTTAACCACTCTGATTCAGCCCCTCTGTTCCAGCCCCTCTGTTTCTCGCCCTCTGTTTCAGCCCCGCTGTTTCTCGCCCTCTGTTTCAGCCCCTCTGTTTCTCGCCCTCTGTTCCAGCCCCTCTGTTTCAGCCCCTCTGTTTCTCGCCCTCTGTTTCAGCACCTCTGTTTCTCGCCCTCTGTTTCAGCCCCTCTGTTTCTCGCCCTCTGTTTCAGCCACTCTGATTCAGCCCCTCTGTTCCGGCTCCTCTGTTTCTCGCCCTCTGTTTGAGCCCCTCTGTTTCAGCCCCTCTGTTCCAGCCCCTCTGTTACAGCCCCTCTGTTTCTCGCCCTCTGTTTCAGCCCCTCTGTTTTTCGGCCTCTGTTTCAGCCCATCTGTTTCAGCCCCTCTGTTTCAGCCCCTCTGTTTCTCGCCCTCTGTTTCAGCCCCTCTGTTTCTCGCCCTCTGTTTCAGCCCCTCTGTTTGTCACAATCTGTTTCAGCCACTCTGTTTCAGCCCCTCTGTTTCAGCCCCTCTGTTTCAGCCCCTCTGTTTCTCGCCCTCTGTTTCTGCCCCTCTGTTTCTCGCACTCTGTTTCAGCACAGCTGATTCAGCCCCTCTGTTTCAGCCCCTCTGTTTCAGCCCCTCTGTTTCAGCCCCTCTGTTTCTCGCCCTCTGTTTCAGCCCCGCTGTTTCTCGCCCTCTGTTTCAGCCCCGCTGATTCAGCCCCTCTGTTTCAGCCCCTCTGAATCAGCCTTTCTGATTCAGCCCCTCTGTTTCAGCCCCTCTGTTTCAGCCCCTCTGTTTCAGCCCCTCTGTTTCTCGCCCTGTGTTTCTTCCCCATGTTTCTCGCCCTCTGTTTCAGCCCCTCGGTTTCAGCCCCTCTGTTTCAGCCCTTCTGGTCAGCCCCTCTGTTTCTCGCCCTCTGTTTCAGCCCCTCTGTTTCTCGCCCTCTGTTTCAGCACCTCTGTTTCTCGCCCTCTGTTTCAGCCCCTCTGTTTCAGCCCCTCTGTTTCTCGCCCTCTGTTTCAGCCCCTCTGTTTCATCACCTCTGTTTCTCGCCCTCTGTTTCTGCCCCTCTGTTTCTCGCCCTCTGTTTCAGCCCCTCTGTTTCTCGTCCTCTGTTTCTGCCCCGCTGATTCAGCCCCTCTGTTTCATCCACTCAGAATCAGCCCCACTGATTCAGCCCCTCTGTTTCAGCCCCTCTGTTTCTCGCGCTCTGTTGCAGCCCCTCTGTTTCTCGCCCTCTGTTTCAGCCCCTCTGTTTCTCGCCCTCTGTTTGAGCCCCTCTTATTCAGCCCCTCTGTTTCAGCCCCTCTGATTCAGCCCCTCTGATTCAGCCCCTCTGATTCAGCCCCTCTGTTTCTCGCCCTCTGTTTCAGCTCCTCTGTTTCAGCCCCTCTGTTTCAGCCCCACTGTTTCTCACCCTCTGTTTCACCCCTCTGATTCAGCGCCTATGATTCAGCCCCTCTGATTCAGCCCCTCTGATTCAGCCGCTCTGTTTCCCGCCCCTCTGTTTCCCGCCCCTCTGTTTCAGACCCTCTGTTTCACGCCCCGTGTTTCAGCCCCTCTGTTTCTCGCCCTCTGTTTCAGCCCCTCTGATTCAGCCCCTCTGAATCAGCCCCTCTGTTTCTCGCCCTCTGTTTCAGCCCCTCTGTTTCAGCCCCTCTGTTTCAGCCCCACTGTTTCTCGCCCTCTGTTTCAGCTCCTCTGTTTCTCGCCCTCTGTTTCAGCCCCTCTGTTTCAGCCCCTCTGTTCCTCGCCCTCTGTTTCTGCCCCTCTGTTTCTCGCCCTCTGTTTCAGCCCCTCTGTTTCACGCCCTCAGTTTCAGCCCCGCTGATTCAGCCCCTCTGTTTCAGCCCCTCAGAATCAGCACCTCTGATTCAGCCCCTCTGTTTCAGTCCCTCTTTTTCTCGCCCTCTGTATAAGCCCCTCTGTTTCTCGCCCTCTGTTTCAGCCCCTCTGTTTCTCGCCGTCTGTTTCAGCCCCTCTGTTTCAGCCCCTCTGTTTCTCGCCCTCTGTATCAGCCCCTCTGTTTCTCGCCCTCTGTTTCAGCCCCTCTGTTTCTCGACCTCTGTTTTAACCACTCTGATTCAGCCCCTCTGTTCCAGCCCCTCTGTTTCTCGCCCTCTGTTTCAGCCCCGCTGTTTCTCGCCCTCTGTTTCAGCCCCTCTGTTTCTCGCCCTCTGTTCCAGCCCCTCTGTTTCAGCCCCTCTGTTTCTCGCCCTCTGTTTCAGCACCTCTGTTTCTCGCCCTCTGTTTCAGCCCCTCTGTTTCTCGCCCTCTGTTTCAGCCACTCTGATTCAGCCCCTCTGTTCCGGCTCCTCTGTTTCTCGCCCTCTGTTTGAGCCCCTCTGTTTCAGCCCCTCTGTTCCAGCCCCTCTGTTACAGCCCCTCTGTTTCTCGCCCTCTGTTTCAGCCCCTCTGTTTTTCGGCCTCTGTTTCAGCCCATCTGTTTCAGCCCCTCTGTTTCAGCCCCTCTGTTTCTCGCCCTCTGTTTCAGCCCCTCTGTTTCTCGCCCTCTGTTTCAGCCCCTCTGTTTGTCACAATCTGTTTCAGCCACTCTGTTTCAGCCCCTCTGTTTCAGCCCCTCTGTTTCAGCCCCTCTGTTTCTCGCCCTCTGTTTCTGCCCCTCTGTTTCTCGCACTCTGTTTCAGCACAGCTGATTCAGCCCCTCTGTTTCAGCCCCTCTGTTTCAGCCCCTCTGTTTCAGCCCCTCTGTTTCTCGCCCTCTGTTTCAGCCCCGCTGTTTCTCGCCCTCTGTTTCAGCCCCGCTGATTCAGCCCCTCTGTTTCAGCCCCTCTGAATCAGCCTTTCTGATTCAGCCCCTCTGTTTCAGCCCCTCTGTTTCAGCCCCTCTGTTTCAGCCCCTCTGTTTCTCGCCCTGTGCTTCTTCCCCATGTTTCTCGCCCTCTGTTTCAGCCCCTCGGTTTCAGCCCCTCTGTTTCAGCCCTTCTGGTCAGCCCCTCTGTTTCTCGCCCTCTGTTTCAGCCCCTCTGTTTCTCGCCCTCTGTTTCAGCACCTCTGTTTCTCGCCCTCTGTTTCAGCCCCTCTGTTTCAGCCCCTCTGTTTCTCGCCCTCTGTTTCAGCCCCTCTGTTTCATCACCTCTGTTTCTCGCCCTCTGTTTCTGCCCCTCTGTTTCTCGCCCTCTGTTTCAGCCCCTCTGTTTCTCGTCCTCTGTTTCTGCCCCGCTGATTCAGCCCCTCTGTTTCATCCACTCAGAATCAGCCCCACTGATTCAGCCCCTCTGTTTCAGCCCCTCTGTTTCTCGCGCTCTGTTGCAGCCCCTCTGTTTCTCGCCCTCTGTTTCAGCCCCTCTGTTTCTCGCCCTCTGTTTGAGCCCCTCTTATTCAGCCCCCCTGTTTCAGCCCCTCTGATTCAGCCCCTCTGATTCAGCCCCTCTGATTCAGCCCCTCTGTTTCTCGCCCTCTGTTTCAGCTCCTCTGTTTCAGTCCCTCTGTTTCAGCCCCACTGTTTCTCACCCTCTGTTTCACCCCTCTGATTCAGCGCCTATGATTCAGCCCCTCTGATTCAGCCCCTCTGATTCAGCCGCTCTGTTTCCCGCCCCTCTGTTTCCCGCCCCTCTGTTTCAGACCCTCTGTTTCACGCCCCGTGTTTCAGCCCCTCTGTTTCTCGCCCTCTGTTTCAGCCCCTCTGATTCAGCCCCTCTGAATCAGCCCCTCTGTTTCTCGCCCTCTGTTTCAGCCCCTCTGTTATCAGCCCCTCTGTTTCTGCCCCTCTGTTTCTCGCCCTCTGTTTCAGCTCCTCTGTTTCTCGCCCTCTGTTTCAGCCCCTCTGTTTCAGCCCCTCTGTTCCTCGCCCTCTGTTTCAGCCCCTCTGTTTCTCGCCCTCTGTTTCAGCCCCTCTGTTTCACGCCCTCAGTTTCAGCCCCGCTGATTCAGCCCCTCTGTTTCAGCCCCTCAGAATCAGCACCTCTGATTCAGCCCCTCTGTTTCAGTCCCTCTTTTTCTCGCCCTCTGTATAAGCCCCTCTGTTTCTCGCCCTCTGTTTCAGCCCCTCTGTTTCTCGCCGTCTGTTTCAGCCCCTCTGTTTCAGCCCCTCTGTTTCTCGCCCTCTGTTTCAGCCCCTCTGTTTCTCGCCCTCTGTTTCAGCCCCTCTGTTTCTCGACCTCTGTTTTAACCACTCTGATTCAGCCCCTCTGTTCCAGCCCCTCTGTTTCTCGCCCTCTGTTTGAGCCCCTCTGATTCAGCCCCTCTGTTTCAGCCCCTCTGATTCAGCCCCTCTGATTCCGCCCCTCTGATTCAGCCCCTCTGTTTCTCGCCATCTGTTTCTGCCCCTCTGTTTCAGCCCCTCTGTTTCAGCCCCTCTGTTTCTCGCCCTCTGTTTCTCGCCCGCTGTTTCAGCCCCTCTGTTTCTCGCCCTCTGTTTCAGCCCCTCTGTTTCAGCCCCTCTGATTCAGCCCCTCTGATTCAGCCCCTCAGTTTCTCGCCCTCTGTTTCAGCCCCTCTGTTTCAGCCCCTCTGTTTCAGCCCCGCTGTTTCAGCCACTCTGTTTCTCGCCCTCTGTTTCAGCCCCTCTGTTTCTCGGCCTCTGTTTTAGCCCCTCTGTTTCAGCCCCTCTGTTTCAGCCCCTCTGTTTCTCGCCCTGTTTCAGCCCCTGTGTTTCTCGCCCTCTGTTTCAGCTCCTCTGTTTCTCGCCCTCTGCTTCAGCCCCTCTGTTTCAGCCCCTCTGTTTCAGCCCCACTGTTTCAGCCCCTCTGTTTTTCGCCCTCTGTTTCAGCCCCTCTGTTTCTCGCCCTCTGTTTCAGCCCCTCTGTTTCAGCCCCTCTGTTTCTCGCCCTCTGTTTCTGCCCCTCTGTTTCTCGCCCTCTGTTTCAGCCCCTCTGATTCATCCCCTCTGATTCAGCCCCTCTGTTTCAGCCCCTCTGTTTCTCTCCCTCTGTTTCAGCCCCTCTGTTTCTCGCCCTCTTTTTCAGCCCCGCTGATTCAGCACCTCTGTTTCAGCCCCTCTGAATCAGCCCCTCTGATTCAGCCCCTCTGTTTCAGCCCCTCTGTTTCAGCCCCTCTGTTTCTCGCCCTCTGTTTCAGCCCCTCTGTTTCTCGCCCTCTGTTTCAGCCCCTCTGTTTCAGCCCCTCTGTTTTAGCCCCTCTGTTTCTCGCCCTCTGTTTCAGCCCCTCTGTTTCTCGCCCGCTGTTTCAGCCCCTCTGTTTCTCGCCCTCTGTTTCAGCCCCTCTGTTTCAGCCCCTCTGTTTCTCGCCCTCTGTTTCAGCCCCTCTGTTTCAGCCCCTCTGTTCCTCGCCCTCTGTTTCTGCCCCTCTGTTTCTCGCCGTCTGTTTCAGCCCCTCTGTTTCTCGCCCTCTGTTTCTGCCCCGCTGATTCAGCCCCTCTGTTTCATCCACTCAGAATCAGCCCCTCTGATTCAGCCCCTCTGTTTCAGCCCCTCTGTTTCAGCCCCTCTGTTTCTCGCCCTCTGTTTCAGCCCCTCTGTTTCTCGCCCTCTGTTTCAGCCCCACTGTTTCAGCCCCTCTGTTTCAGCCCCTCTGGTCAGCCCCTCTGTTTCTCGCCCTCTGTTTCAGCCCCTCTGTTTCTCGCCCTCTGTTTCAGCCCCTCTGTTTCTCGCCCTCTGTTTCAGCCCCTCTGATTCTGCCCCTCTGATTCAGCCCCCTGATTCAGCCCCTCTGTTTCTCGCCCTCTGTTTCAGCCCCTCTGTTTCAGCCCCTCTGTTTCAGCCCCTCTGTTTCTCACCCTCTGTTTCAGCCCCTCTGATTCAGCCCCTCTGATTCAGCCCCTCTGATTCAGCCCCTCTGATTCAGCCCCTCTGTTTACCGCCCCTCTGTTTCCCGCCCCTCTGTTTCAGACCCTCTGTTTCACGCCCCGTGTTTCAGCCCCTCTGTTTCGCGCCCTCTGTTTCAGTCCCTCTGTTTCTCGCCCTCTGTTTCAGCCACTCTGTTTCAGCCCCTCTGTTTCTCGCCCTCTGTTTCAACACCTCTGTTTCTCGCCCTCTGTTTCAGCCCCTCTGTTTCTCACCCTCTGTTTCAGCCACTCTGATTCAGCCCCTCTGTTCCGGCCCCTCTGTTTCTCACCCTCTGTTTGAGCCCCTCTGTTTCAGCCCCTCTGTTCCAGCCCCTCTGTTACAGCCCCTCTGTTTCTCGCCCTCTGTTTCAGACCCTCTGTTTCTCGGCCTCTGTTTCAGCCCCTCTGTTTCAGCCCCTCTGTTTCTCCCCCTGTGTTTCAGCCCCTCTGTTTCTCGCCCTCTGTTTCAGCCCCTCTGTTTCTCGCACTCTGTTTCAGCCCCTCTGTTTCAGCCCCTCTGTTTCAGCCCCTCTGTTTCAGCCCCTCTGTTTCTCGCCCTCTGTTTCTGCCCCTCTGTTTCTCGCACTCTGTTTCAGCACAGCTGATTCAGCCCCTCTGTTTCAGCCCCTCTTAATCAGCCCCTCTGATTCAGCCTCTCTGTTTCAGCCTCTCTGTTTCAGCCCCTCTGTTTCTCGCCCTCTGTTTCAGCCCCTCTGTTTCTCGCCCTCTGTTTCAGCCCCGCTGATTCAGCCCCTCTGTTTCAGCCCCTCTGTTTCAGCCCCTCTGTTTCTCGCCCTCTGTTTCAGCCCCTCTGTTTCTTGCCCTCTGTTTCAGCCCTGCTGATTCAGCCCCTCTGTTTCAGCCCCTCTTAATCAGCCCCTCTGATTCAGCCCCTCTGTTTCAGCCCCTCTGTTTCAGCCCCTCTGTTTCAGCCCCTCTGTTTCAGCCCCTCTGTTTCTCGCCCTCTGTTTCAGCCCCTCTGTTTCTCGGCCTCTGTTTCAGCCCCTCTGTTTCAGCCCCTCTGTTTCAGCACCTCTGGTCAGCCCCTCTGTTTCTCGCCCTCTGTTTCAGCCCCTCTGTTTCTCGCGCTCTGTTTCAGCCCCTCTGTTTCTCGCCCTCTGTTTCAGCCCCTCTGTTTCAGCCCCTCTGTTTCTCGCCCTCTGTTTCAGCCCCTCTGTTTCAGCCCCTCTGTTTCTCGCCCTCTGTTTCTGCCCCTCTGTTTCTCGCCCTCTGTTTCAGCCCCTCTGTTTCTCGTCCTCTGTTTCTGCCCCACTGATTCAGCCCCTCTGTTTCATCCACTCAGAATCAGCCCCTCTGATTCAACCCCTCTGTTTCAGCCCCTCTGTTTCTCGCCATCTGTTTCAGCCCCTCTGTTTGTCGCCCTCTGTTTGAGCCCCTCTGATTCAGCCCCTCTGTTTCAGCCCCTATGATTCAGCCCCTCTGAATCAGCCCCTCTGATTCAGCCCCTCTGTTTCTCGCCCTCTGTTTCAGCCCCTCTGTTTCAGCCCCTCTGTTTCTCAGCCTCTGTTTCTGCCCCTCTGATTCAGCGCCTCTGATTCAGCCCCTCTGATTCAGCCCCTCTGATTCAGCCACTCTGTTTCCCGCCCCTCTGTTTTCCCGCCCCTCTGTTTCAGACCCTCTGTTTCACGCCCCGTGTTTCAGCCCCTCTGTTTCTCGCCCTCTGTTTCAGCCCCTCTGATTCAGCCCCTCTGAATCAGCCCCTCTGTTTCTCGCCCACTGTTTCAGCCCCTCTGTTTCAGCCCCTCTGTTTCAGCCCCTCTGTTTCAGCCCCTCTGTTTCTCGCCCTCTGTTTCAGCTCCTCTGTTTCTCGCCCTCTGTTTCAGCCCCTCTGTTTCAGCCCCTATGTTTCTCGCCCTCTGTTTCAGCCCTTCTGTTTCTCGCCCTCTGTTTCAGCCCCTCTGTTTCTCGCCCTCAGTTTCAGCCCCGCTGATTCAGCCCCTCTGTTTCAGCCCCTCAGAATCTGCACCTCTGATTCAGCCCCTCGTTTCAGTCCCTCTGTTTCTCGCCCTCTGTTTCAGCCCCTCTGTTTCTCGCCCTCTGTTTCAGCCCCTCTGTTTCAGCCCCTCTGCTTCTCGCCCTCTGTTTCAGCACCTCTGTTTCTCGCCCTCTGTTTCAGCCCCTCTGTTTCTCGCCCTCTGTTTCAGCCACTCTGATTCAGCCCCTCTGTTCCGGCCCCTCTGTTTCGCGCCCTCTGTTTGAGCCCCTCTGTTTCAGCCCCTCTGTTCCAGCCCCTCTGTTACAGCCCCTCTGTTTCTCGCCCTCTGTTTCAGCCCCTCTGTTTCTCGGCCTCTGTTTCAGCCTCTCTGTTTCAGCCCCTCTGTTTCAGCCCCTCTGTTTCTCGCCCTCTGTTTCAGCCCCTCTGTTTCTCGCCCTCTGTTTCAGCCCCTCTGTTCCTCGCACTCTGTTTCAGCCACTCTGTTTCAGCCCCTCTGTTTCAGCCCCTCTGTTTCAGCCCCTCTGTTTCTCGCCCTCTGTTTCTGCCCCTCTGTTTCTCGCACTCTGTTTCAGCACAGCTGATTCAGCCCCTCTGTTTCAGCCCCTCTGTTTCAGCCCCTCTGTTTCTCGCCCTCTGTTTCAGCCCCTCTGTTTCTCGCCCTCTGTTTCAGCCCCGCTGATTCAGCCCCTCTGTTTCAGCCCCTCTGAATCAGCCTTTCTGATTCAGCCCCTCTGTTTCAGCCCCTCTGTTTCAGCCCCTCTGTTTCAGCCCCTCTGTTTCTCGCCCTGTGTTTCAGCCCCTCTGTTTCTCGCCCTCTGTTTCAGCCCCTCGGTTTCAGCCCCTCTGTTTCAGCCCCTCTGGTCAGCCCCTCTGTTTCTCGCCCTCTGTTTCAGCCCCTCTGTTTCTCGCCCTCTGTTTCAGCCCCTCTGTTTCTCGCCCTCTGTTTCAGCCCCTCTGTTTCAGCCCCTCTGTTTCTCGCCCTCTGTTTCAGCCCCTCTGTTTCAGCCCCTCTGTTTCTCGCCCTCTGTTTCTGCCCCTCTGTTTCTCGCCCTCTTTTTCAGCCCCTCTGTTTCTCGTCCTCTGTTTCTGCCCCGCTGATTCAGCCCCTCTGTTTCATCCACTCAGAATCAGCCCCACTGATTCAGCCCCTCTGTTTCAGCCCCTCTGTTTCTCGCGCTCTGTTGCAGCCCCTCTGTTTCTCGCCCTCTGTTTCAGCCCCTCTGTTTCTCGCCCTCTGTTTGAGCCCCTATGATTCAGCCCCTCTGTTTCAGCCCCTCTGATTCAGCCACTCTGATTCAGCCCCTCTGATTCAGCCCCTCTGTTTCTCGCCCTCTGTTTCAGCCCCTCTGTTTCAGCCCCTCTGTTTCAGCCCCTCTGTTTCTCAACCTCTGTTTCACCCCTCTGATTCAGCGCCTATGATTCAGCCCCTCTGATTCAGCCCCTCTGATTCAGCCCCTCTGTTTACCGCCCCTCTGTTTCCCGCCCCTCTGTTTCAGACCCTCTGTTTCACGCACCGTGTTTCAGCCCCTCTGTTTCTCGCCCTCTGTTTCAGCCCCGCTGATTCAGCCCCTCTGTTTCAGCCCCTCTGTTTCAGCCCCTCTGTTTCTCGCCCTCTGTTTCAGCCCCTCTGTTTCTTGCCCTCTGTTTCAGCCCTGCTGATTCAGCCCCTCTGTTTCAGCCCCTCTTAATCAGCCCCTCTGATTCAGCCCCTCTGTTTCAGCCCCTCTGTTTCAGCCCCTCTGTTTCAGCCCCTCTGTTTCAGCCCCTCTGTTTCTCGCCCTCTGTTTCAGCCCCTCTGTTTCTCGGCCTCTGTTTCAGCCCCTCTGTTTCAGCCCCTCTGTTTCAGCACCTCTGGTCAGCCCCTCTGTTTCTCGCCCTCTGTTTCAGCCCCTCTGTTTCTCGCGCTCTGTTTCAGCCCCTCTGTTTCTCGTCCTCTGTTTCAGCCCCTCTGTTTCAGCCCCTCTGTTTCTCGCCCTCTGTTTCAGCCCCTCTGTTTCAGCCCCTCTGTTTCTCGCCCTCTGTTTCTGCCCCTCTGTTTCTCGCCCTCTGTTTCAGCCCCTCTGTTTCTCGTCCTCTGTTTCTGCCCCACTGATTCAGCCCCTCTGTTTCATCCACTCAGAATCAGCCCCTCTGATTCAGCCCCTCTGTTTCAGCCCCACTGTTTCTCGCCATCTGTTTCAGCCCCTCTGTTTGTCGCCCTCTGTTTGAGCCCCTCTGATTCAGCCCCTCTGTTTCAGCCCCTATGATTCAGCCCCTCTGATTCAGCCCCTCTGATTCAGCCCCTCTGTTTCTCGCCCTCTGTTTCAGCCCCTCTGTTTCAGCCCCTCTGTTTCTCAGCCTCTGTTTCTGCCCCTCTGTTTCAGCCCCTCTGTTTCTCGCACTCTGTTTCAGCCACTCTGTTTCAGCCCCTCTGTTTCAGCCCCTCTGTTTCAGCCCCTCTGTTTCTCGCCCTCTGTTTCTGCCCCTCTATTTCTCGCACTCTGTTTCAGCACAGCTGATTCAGCCCCTCTGTTTCAGCCCCTCTGTTTCAGCCCCTCTGTTTCTCGCCCTCTGTTTCAGCCCCTCTGTTTCTCGCCCTCTGTTTCAGCCCCGCTGATTCAGCCCCTCTGTTTCAGCCCCTCTGAATCAGCCTTTCTGATTCAGCCCCTCTGTTTCAGCACCTCTGTTTCAGCCCCTCTGTTTCAGCCCCTCTGTTTCTCGCCCTGTGTTTCAGCCCCTCTGTTTCTCGCCCTCTGTTTCAGCCCCTCGGTTTCAGCCCCTCTGTTTCAGCCCCTCTGGTCAGCCCCTCTGTTTCTCGCCCTCTGTTTCAGCCCCTCTGTTTCTTGCCCTCTGTTTCAGCCCCTCTGTTTCTCGCCCTCTGTTTCAGCCCCTCTGTTTCAGCCCCTCTGTTTCTCGCCCTCTGTTTCAGCCCCTCTGTTTCAGCCCCTCTGTTTCTCGCCCTGTGTTTCTGCCCCTCTGTTTCTCGCCCTCTGTTTCAGCCCCTCTGTTTCTCGTCCTCTGTTTCTGCCCCGCAGATTCAGCCCCTCTGTTTCATCCACTCAGAATCAGCCCCACTGATTCAGCCCCTCTGTTTCAGCCACTCTGTTTCTCGCGCTCTGTTGCAGCCCCTCTGTTTCTCGCCCTCTGTTTCAGCCCCTCTGTTTCTCGCCCTCTGTTTGAGCCCCTCTGATTCAGCCCCTCTGTTTCAGCCCCTCTGATTCAGCCCCTCTGATTCAGCCCCTCTGATTCAGCCCCTCTGTTTCTCGCCCTCTGTTTCAGCCCCTCTGTTTCAGCCCCTCTGTTTCAGCCCCTCTGTTTCTCACCCTCTGTTTCACCCCTCTGATTCAGCGCCTATGATTCAGCCCCTCTGATTCAGCCCCTCTGATTCAGCCCCTCTGTTTACCGCCCCTCTGTTTCCCGCCCCTCTGTTTCAGACCCTCTGTTTCACGCACCGTGTTTCAGCACCTCTGTTTCTCGCCCTCTGTTTCAGCCCCGCTGATTCAGCCCCTCTGTTTCAGCCCCTCTGTTTCAGCCCCTCTGTTTCTCGCCCTCTGTTTCAGCCCCTCTGTTTCTTGCCCTCTGTTTCAGCCCTGCTGATTCAGCCCCTCTGTTTCAGCCCCTCTTAATCAGCCCCTCTGATTCAGCCCCTCTGTTTCAGCCCCTCTGTTTCAGCCCCTCTGTTTCAGCCCCTCTGTTTCAGCCCCTCTGTTTCCCGCCCTCTGTTTCAGCCCCTCTGTTTCTCGGCCTCTGTTTCAGCCCCTCTGTTTCAGCCCCTCTGTTTCAGCACCTCTGGTCAGCCCCTCTGTTTCTCGCCCTCTGTTTCAGCCCCTCTGTTTCTCGCGCTCTGTTCCAGCCCCTCTGTTTCTCGCCCTCTGTTTCAGCCCCTCTGTTTCAGCCCCTCTGTTTCTCGCCCTCTGTTTCAGCCCCTCTGTTTCAGCCCCTCTGTTTCTCGCCCTCTGTTTCTGCCCCTCTGTTTCTCGCCCTCTGTTTCAACCCCTCTGTTTCTCGTCCTCTGTTTCTGCCCCACAGATTCAGCCCCTCTGTTTCATCCACTCAGAATCAGCCCCTCTGATTCAGCCCCTCTGTTTCAGCCCCTCTGTTTCTCGCCATCTGTTTCAGCCCCTCTGTTTGTCGCCCTCTGTTTGAGCCCCTCTGATTCAGCCCCTCTGTTTCAGCCCCTATGATTCAGCCCCTCTGATTCAGCCCCTCTGATTCAGCCCCTCTGTTTCTCGACCTCTCTTTCAGCCCCTCTGTTTCAGCCCCTCTGTTTCTCAGCCTCTGTTTCTGCCCCTCTGATTCAGCGCCTCTGATTCAGCCCCTCTGATTCAGCCCCTCTGATTCAGCCACTCTGTTTCCCGCCCCTCTGTTACCCGCCCCTCTGTTTCAGACCCTCTGTTTCACGCCCCGTGTTTCAGCCCCTCTGTTTCTCGCCCTCTGTTTCAGCCCCTCTGTTTCAGCCCCTCTGTTTCTCGCCCTCTGTTTCAGCCCCTCTGTTTCAGCCCCTCTGTTTCAGCCCCTCTGTTTCAGCCCCTCTGTTTCTCGCCCTCTGTTTCAGCTCCTCTGTTTCTCGCCCTCTGTTTCAGCCCCTCTGTTTCAGCACCTCTGTTTCTTGCCCTCTGTTTCAGCACCTCTGTTTCTCGCCCTCTGTTTCAGCCCCTCTGTTTCTCGCCCTCTGTTTCAGCCCCTCTGTTTCAGCCCCTCTGTTTCTCGCCCTCTGTTTCAGCCCCTCTGTTTCAGCCCCTCTGTTTCTCGCCCTCTGTTTCTGCCCCTCTGTTTCTCGCCCTCTGTTTCAGCCCCTCTGTTTCTCGTCCTCTGTTTCTGCCCCGCTGATTCAGCCCCTCTGTTTCATCCACTCAGAATCAGCCCCACTGATTCAGCCCCTCTGTTTCAGCCCCTCTGTTTCTCGCGCTCTGTTGCAGCCCCTCTGTTTCTCGCCCTCTGTTTCAGCCCCTCTGATTCAGCCCCTCTGTTTGAGCCCCTCTGATTCAGCCCCTCTGTTTCAGCCCCTCTGATTCAGCCCCTCTGATTCAGCCCCTCTGATTCAGCCCCTCTGTTTCTCGCCCTCTGTTTCAGCCCCTCTGTTTCAGCCCCTCTGTTTCAGCCCCTCTGTTTCTCGCCCTCTGTTTGAGCCCCTCTGATTCAGCCCCTCTGTTTCAGCCCCTCTGATTCAGCCCCTCTGATTCAGCCCCTCTGATTCAGCCCCTCTGTTTCTCGCCCTCTGTTTCAGCCCCTCTGTTTCAGCCCCTCTGTTTCAGCCCCTCTGTTTCTCGCCCTCTGTTTCAGCCCCTCTGTTTCTCGGCCTCTGTTTCAGCCCCTCTGTTTCAGCCCCTCTGTTTCTCGCGCTCTGTTTCAGCCCCTCTGTTTCTCGCCCTCTGTTTCAGCCCCTCTGTTTCAGCCCCTCTGTTTCTCGCCCTCTGTTTCAGCCCCTCTGTTTCAGCCCCTCTGTTTCTCGCCCTCTGTTTCTGCCCCTCTGTTTCTCGCCCTCTGTTTCAGCCCCTCTGTTTCTCGTCCTCTGTTTCTGCCCCACTGATTCAGCCCCTCTGTTTCATTGACTCAGAATCAGCCCCTCTGATTCAGCCCCTCTGTTTCAGCCCCTCTGTTTCTCGCCATCTGTTTCAGCCCCTCTGTTTGTCGCCCTCTGTTTGAGCCCCTCTGATTCAGCCCCTCTGTTTCAGCCCCTATGATTCAGCCCCTCTGATTCAGCCCCTCTGATTCAGCCCCTCTGTTTCTCGCCCTCTGTTTCAGCCCCTCTGTTTCAGCCCCTCTGTTTCTCAGCCTCTGTTTCTGCCCCTCTGATTCAGCGCCTCTGATTCAGCCCCTCTGATTCAGCCCCTCTGATTCAGCCACTCTGTTTCCCGCCCCTCTGTTACCCGCCCCTCTGTTTCAGACCCTCTGTTTCACGCCCCGTGTTTCAGCCCCTCTGTTTCTCGCCCACTGTTTCAGCCCCTCTGATTCAGCCCCTCTGAATCAGCCCCTCTGTTTCTCGCCCACTGTTTCAGCCCCTCTGTTTCAGCCCCTCTGTTTCAGCCCCTCTGTTTCAACCCCTCTGTTTCTCGCCCTCTGTTTCAGCTCCTCTGTTTCTCGCCCTCTGTTTCAGCCCCTCTGTTTCAGCACCTCTGTTTCTCGCCCTCTGTTTCAGCACCTCTGTTTCTCGCCCTCTGTTTCAGCCCCTCTGTTTCTCGCCCTCAGTTTCAGCCCCGCTGATTCAGCCCCTCTGTTTCAGCCCCTCAGAATCAGCACATCTGATTCAGCCCCTCGTTTCAGTCCCTCTGTTTCTCGCCCTCTGTTTCAGCCCCTCTGTTTCTCGCCCTCTGTTTCAGCCCGTCTGTTTCTCGCCCTCTGTTTCAGCCCCTCTGTTTCAGCCCCTCTGATTCAGCCCCTCGTTTCAGTCCCTCTGTTTCTCGCCCTCTGTTTCAGCCCCTCTGTTTCTCGCCCTCTGTTTCAGCCCCACTGTTTCTCGCCCTCTGTTTCAGCCCCACTGTTTCAGCCCCTCTGTTTCTCGCCCTCTGTTTCAGCACCTCTGTTTCTCGCCCTCTGTTTCAGCCCCTCTGTTTCTCGCCCTCTGTTTCAGCCACTCTGATTCAGCCCCTCTGTTCCGGCCCCTCTGTTTCTCGCCCTCTGTTTCAGCCACTCTGATTCTCGCCCTCTGTTTCAGCCCCTCTGTTTCTCGCCCTCTGTTTCAGCCCCTCTGTTTCAGCCCCTCTGTTTCTCGCCCTCTGTTTCAGCCCCTCTGTTTCAGCCCCTCTGTTTCTCGCCCTCTGTTTCTGCCCCTCTGTTTCTCGCCCTCTGTTTCAGCCCCTCTGTTTCTCGCCCTCTGTTTCTGCCCCGCTGATTCAGCCCCTCTGTTTCATCCACTCAGAATCAGCCCCTCTGATTCAGCCCCTCTGTTTCAGCCCCTCTGTTTCAGCCCCTCTGTTTCTCGCCCTCTGTTTCAGCCCCTCTGTTTCTCGCCCTCTGTTTCAGCCCCACTGTTTCAGCCCCTCTGTTTCAGCCCCTCTGGTCAGCCCCTCTGTTTCTCGCCCTCTGTTTCAGCCCCTCTGTTTCTCGCCCTCTGTTTCAGCCCCTCTGTTTCTCGCCCTCTGTTTCAGCCCCTCTGATTCTGCCCCTCTGATTCAGCCCCCTGATTCAGCCCCTCTGTTTCTCGCCCTCTGTTTCAGCCCCTCTGATTCAGCCCCTCTGTTTCAGCCCCTCTGTTTCTCACCCTCTGTTTCAGCCCCTCTGATTCAGCCCCTCTGATTCAGCCCCTCTGATTCAGCCCCTCTGATTCAGCCCCTCTGTTTACCGCCCCTCTGTTTCCCGCCCCTCTGTTTCAGACCCTCTGTTTCACGCCCCGTGTTTCAGCCCCTCTGTTTCGTGCCCTCTGTTTCAGTCCCTCTGTTTCTCGCCCTCTGTTTCAGCCCCTCTGTTTCAGCCCCTCTGTTTCTCGCCCTCTGTTTCAGCACCTCTGTTTCTCGCCCTCTGTTTCAGCCCCTCTGTTTCTCACCCTCTGTTTCAGCCACTCTGATTCAGCCCCTCTGTTCCGGCCCCTCTGTTTCTCGCCCTCTGTTTGAGCCCCTCTGTTTCAGCCCCTCTGTTCCAGCCCCTCTGTTACAGCCCCTCTGTTTCTCGCCCTCTGTTTCAGACCCTCTGTTTCACGGCCTCTGTTTCAGCCCCTCTGTTTCAGCCCCTCTGTTTCAGCCCCTCTGTTTCTCCCCGTGTTTCAGCCCCTCTGTTTCTCGCCCTCTGTTTCAGCCCCTCTGTTTCTCGCACTCTGTTTCAGCCCCTCTGTTTCAGCCCCTCTGTTTCAGCCCCTCTGTTTCAGCCCCTCTGTTTCTCGCCCTCTGTTTCTGCCCCTCTGTTTCTCGCCCTCTGTTTCAGCACAGCTGATTCAGCCCCTCTGTTTCAGCCCCTCTTAATCAGCCCCTCTGATTCAGCCTCTCTGTTTCAGCCCCTCTGTTTCAGCCCCTCTGTTTCTCGCCCTCTGTTTCAGCCCCTCTGTTTCTCGCCCTCTGTTTCAGCCCCGCTGATTCAGCCCCTCTGTTTCAGCCCCTCTGTTTCAGCCCCTCTGTTTCTCGCCCTCTGTTTCAGCCCCACTGTTTCTTGCCCTCTGTTTCAGCCCTGCTGATTCAGCCCCTCTGTTTCAGCCCCTCTTAATCAGCCCCTCTGATTCAGCCCCTCTGTTTCAGCCCCTCTGTTTCAGCCCCTCTGTTTCAGCCCCTCTGTTTCAGCCCCTCTGTTTCTCGCCCTCTGTTTCAGCCCCTCTGTTTCTCGGCCTCTGTTTCAGCCCCTCTGTTTCAGCTCCTCTGTTTCAGCACCTCTGGTCAGCCCCTCTGTTTCTCGCCCTCTGTTTCAGCCCCTCTGTTTCTCGCGCTCTGTTTCAGCCCCTCTGTTTCTCGCCCTCTGTTTCAGCCCCTCTGTTTCAGCCCCTCTGTTTCTCGCCCTCTGTTTCAGCCCCTCTGTTTCAGCCCCTCTGTTTCTCGCCCTCTGTTTCTGCCCCTCTGTTTCTCGCCCTCTGTTTCAGCCCCTCTGTTTCTCGTCCTCTGTTTCTGCCCCACTGATTCAGCCCCTCTGTTTCATCCACTCAGAATCAGCCCCTCTGATTCAGCCCCTCTGTTTCAGCCCCTCTGTTTCTCGCCATCTGTTTCAGCCCCTCTGTTTGTCGCCCTCTGTTTGAGCCCCTCTGATTCAGCCCCTCCGTTTCAGCCCCTATGATTCAGCCCCTCTGATTCAGCCCCTCTGATTCAGCCCCTCTGTTTATCGCCCTCTGTTTCAGCCCCTCTGTTTCAGCCCCTCTGTTTCTCAGCCTCTGATTCTGCCCCTCTGATTCAGCGCCTCTGATTCAGCGCCTCTGATTCAGCCCCTCTGATTCAGCCACTCTGTTTCCCGCCCCTCTGTTACCCGCCCCTCTGTTTCAGACCCTCTGTTTCACGCCCCATGTTTCAGCCCCTCTGTTTCTCGCCCTCTGTTTCAGCCCCTCTGATTCAGCCCCTCTGAATCAGCCCCTCTGTTTCTCGCCCACTGTTTCATCCCCTCTGTTTCAGCCCCTCTGTTTCAGCCCCTCTGTTTCTCGCCCTCTGTTTCAGCTCCTCTGTTTCTCGCCCTCTGTTTCAGCCCCTCTGTTTCAGCCCCTATGTTTCTCGCCCTCTGTTTCAGCCCTTCTGTTTCTCGCCCTCTGTTTCAGCCCCTCTGTTTCTCGCCCTCAGTTTCAGCCCCGCTGATTCAGCCCCTCTGTTTCAGCCCCTCAGAATCTGCACCTCTGATTCAGCCCCTCGTTTCAGTCCCTCTGTTTCTCGCCCTCTGTTTCAGCCCCTCTGTTTCTCGCCCTCTGTTTCAGCCCCTCTGTTTCTCGCCCTCTGTTTCAGCCCCTCTGTTTCAGCCCCTCTGCTTCTCGCCCTCTGTTTCAGCACCACTGTTTCTCGCCCTCTGTTTCAGCCCCTCTGTTTCTCGCCCTCTGTTTCAGCCACTCTGATTCAGCCACTCTGTTCCGGCCCCTCTGTTTCTCGCCCTCTGTTTGAGCCCCTCTGTTTCAGCCCCTCTGTTCCAGCCCCTCTGTTACAGCCCCTCTGTTTCTCGCCCTCTGTTTCAGCCCCTCTGTTTCTCGGCCTCTGTTTCAGCCCCTCTGTTTCAGCCCCTCTGTTTCAGCCCCTCTGTTTCTCGCCCTCTGTTTCAGCCCCTCTGTTTCTCGCCCTCTGTTTCAGCCCCTCTGTTTCTCGCACTCTGTTTCAGCCACTCTGTTTCAGCCCCTCTGTTTCAGCCCCTCTGTTTCAGCCCCTCTGTTTCTCGCCCTCTGTTTCTGCCCCTCTGTTTCTCGCACTCTGTTTCAGCACAGCTGATTCAGCTCCTCTGTTTCAGCCCCTCTGTTTCAGCCCCTCTGTTTCTCGCCCTCTGTTTCAGCCCCTCTGTTTCTCGCCCTCTGTTTCAGCCCCGCTGATTCAGCCCCTCTGTTTCAGCCCCTCTGAATCAGCCTTTCTGATTCAGCCCCTCTGTTTCAGCCCCTCTGTTTCAGCCCCTCTGTTTCAGCCCCTCTGTTTCTCGCCCTGTGTTTCAGCCCCTCTGTTTCTCGCCCTCTGTTTCAGCCCCTCGGTTTCAGCCCCTCTGTTTCAGCCCCTCTGGTCAGCCCCTCTGTTTCTCGCCCTCTGATTCAGCCCCTTTGTTTCAGCCCCTCTGATTCAGCCCCTCTGTTTCTCGCCCTCTGTTTCAGCCCCTCTGTTTCAGCCCCTCTGTTTCTCGCCCTCTGTTTCAGCCCCTCTGTTTTAGCCCCTCTGTTTCTCGCCCTCTGTTTCTGCCCCTCTGTTTCTCGCCCTCTGTTTCAGCCCCTCTGTTTCTCGTCCTCTGTTTCTGCCCCGCTGATTCAGCCCCTCTGTTTCATCCACTCAGAATCAGCCCCACTGATTCAGCCCCTCTGTTTCAGCCCCTCTGTTTCTCGCGCTCTGTTGCAGCCCCTCTGTTTCTCGCCCTCTGTTTCAGCCCCTCTCTTTCTCGCCCTCTGTTTGAGCCCCTCTGATTCAGCCCCTCTGTTTCAGCCCCTCTGATTCAGCCCCTCTGATTCAGCCCCTCTGATTCAGCCCCTCTGTTTCTCGCCCTCTGTTTCAGCCCCTCTGTTTCAGCCCCTCTGTTTCAGCCCCTCTGTTTCTCACCCTCTGTTTCACCCCTCTGATTCAGCGCCTATGATTCAGCCCCTCTGATTCAGCCCCTCTGATTCAGCCCCTCTGTTTACCGCCCCTCTGTTTCCCGCCCCTCTGTTTCAGACCCTCTGTTTCACGCCCAGTGTTTCAGCCCCTCTGTTTCTCGCCCTCTGTTTCAGCCCCGCTGATTCAGCCCCTCTGTTTCAGCCCCTCTGTTTCAGCCCCTCTGTTTCTCGCCCTCTGTTTCAGCCCCTCTGTTTCTTGCCCTCTGTTTCAGCCCTGCTGATTCAGCCCCTCTGTTTCAGCCCCTCTTAATCAGCCCCTCTCATTCAGCCCCTCTGTTTCAGCCCCTCTGTTTCAGCCCCTCTGTTTCAGCCCCTCTGTTTCTCGCTCTCTGTTTGAGCCCCTCTGATTCAGCCCCTCTGTTTCAGCCCCTCTGATTCAGCCCCCCTGATTCAGCCCCTCTGATTCAGCCCCTCTGTTTCCCGCCCCTCTGTTTCCCGCCCCTCTGTTTCAGACCCTCTGTTTCACGCCCCGTGTTTCAGCCCCTCTGTTTCTCGCCCTCTGTTTCAGCCCCTCTGATTCAGCCCCTCTGAATCAGCCCCTCTGTTTATCGCCCTCTGTTTCAGCCCCTCTGTTTCAGCCCCTCTGTTTCAGCCCCTCTGTTTCAGCCCCACTGTTTCTCGCCCTCTGTTTCAGCTCCTCTGTTTCTCGCCCTCTGTTTCAGCCCCTCTGTTTCAGCCCCTCTGTTCCTCGCCCTCTGTTTCTGCCCCTCTGTTTCTCGCCCTCTGTTTCAGCCCCTCTGTTTCTCTCCCTCAGTTTCAGCCCCGCTGATTCAGCCCCTCTGTTTCAGCCCCTCAGAATCAGCACCTCTGATTCAGCCCCTCTGTTTCAGTCCCTCTGTTTCTCGCCCTCTGTATCAGCCCCGCTGATTCAGCCCCTCTGTTTCAGCCCCTCAGAATCAGCACCTCTGATTCAGCCCCTCTGTTTCAGTCCCTCTGTTTCTCGACCTCTGTTTCAGCCCCTCTGTTTCTCGCCCTCTGTTTCAGCCCCGCTGATTCAGCCCCTCTGTTTCAGCCCCTCTGTTTCAGCCCCTCTGTTTCTCGCCCTCTGTTTCAGCCCCTCTGTTTCTTGCCCTCTGTTTCAGCCCTGCTGATTCAGCCCCTCTGTTTCAGCCCCTCTTAATCAGCCCCTCTCATTCAGCCCCTCTGTTTCAGCCCCTCTGTTTCAGCCCCTCTGTTTCAGCCCCTCTGTTTCAGCCCCTCTGTTTCTCGCCCTCTGTTTCAGCCCCTCTGTTTCTCGGCCTCTGTTTCAGCCCCTCTGTTTCAGCACCTCTGGTCAGCCCCTCTGTTTCTCGCCCTCTGTTTCAGCCCCTCTGTTTCTCGCACTCTGTTTCAGCCCCTCTGTTTCTCGCCCTCTGTTTCAGCCCCTCTGTTTCAGCCCCTCTGTTTCTCGCCCTCTGTTTCAGCCCCTCTGTTTCAGCCCCTCTGTTTCTCGCCCTCTGTTTCTGCCCCTCTGTTTCTCGCCCTCTGTTTCAGCCCCTCTGTTTCTCGTCCTCTGTTTCTGCCCCACTGATTCAGCCCCTCTGTTTCATCCACTCAGAATCAGCCCCTCTGATTCAGCCCCTCTGTTTCAGCCCCTCTGTTTCTCGCCATCTGTTTCAGCCCCTCTGTTGGTCGCCCTCTGTTTGAGCCCCTCTGATTCAGCCCCTCTGTTTCAGCCCCTATGATTCAGCCCCTCTGATTCAGCCCCTCTGATTCAGCCCCTCTGTTTCTCGCCCTCTGTTTCAGCCCCTCTGTTTCAGCCCCTCTGTTTCTCACCCTCTGTTTCTGCCCCTCTGATTGAGCGCCTCTGATTCAGCCCCTCTGATTCAGCCCCTCTGATTCAGCCACTCTGTTTCCCGCCCCTCTGTTACCCGCCCCTCTGTTTCAGACCCTCTGTTTCACGCCCCGTGTTTCAGCCCCTCTGTTTCTCGCCCTCTGTTTCAGCCCCTCTGATTCAGCCCCTCTGAATCAGCCCCTCTGTTTCTCGCCCACTGTTTCAGCCCCTCTGTTTCAGCCCCTCTGTTTCAGCCCCTCTGTTTCTCGCCCTCTGTTTCAGCTCCTCTGTTTCTCGCCCTCTGTTTCAGCCCCTCTGTTTCAGCCCCTCTGTTTCTCGCCCTCTGTTTCAGCACCTCTGTTTCTCGCCCTCTGTTTCAGCCCCTCTGTTTCTCGCCCTCAGTTTCAGCCCCGCTGATTCAGCCCCTCTGTTTCAGCCCCTCAGAATCAGCAACTCTGATTCAGCCCCTCGTTTCAGTCCCTCGGTTTCTCGCCCTCTGTTTCAGCCCCTCTGTTTCTCGCCCTCTGTTTCAGCCCCTCTGTTTCTCGCCCTCTGTTTCAGCCCCTCTGTTTCAGCCCCTCTGTTTCTCGCCCTCTGTTTCAGCACCTCTGTTTCTCGCCCTCTGTTTCAGCCCCTCTGTTTCTCGCCCTCTGTTTCAGCCACTCTGATTCAGCCCCTCTGTTCCGGCCCCTCTGTTTCTCGCCCTCTGTTTGAGCCCCTCTGTTTCAGCCCCTCTGTTCCAGCCCCTCTGTTACAGCCCCTCTGTTTCTCGCCCTCTGTTTCAGACCCTCTGTTTCTCGGCCTCTGTTTCAGCCCCTCTGTTTCAGCCCCTCTGTTTCAGCCCCTCTGTTTCTCGCCCTCTGTTTCAGCCCCTCTGTTTCTCGCCCTCTGTTTCAGCCCCTCTGTTTCTCGCACTCTGTTTCAGCCACTCTGTTTCAGCCCCTCTGTTTCAGCCCCTCTGTTTCAGCCCCTCTGTTTCTCGCCCTCTGTTTCTGCCCCTCTGTTTCTCGCACTCTGTTTCAGCACAGCTGATTCAGCCCCTCTGTTTCAGCTCCTCTGTTTCAGCCCCTCTGTTTCTCGCCCTCTGTTTCAGCCCCTCTGTTTCTCGCCCTCTGTTTCAGCCCCGCTGATTCAGCCCCTCTGTTTCAGCCCCTCTGAATCAGCCTTTCTGATTCAGCCCCTCTGTTTCAGCCCCTCTGTTTCAGCCCCTCTGTTTCAGCCCCTCTGTTTCTCGCCCTGTGTTTCAGCCCCTCTGTTTCTCGCCCTCTGTTTCAGCCCATCGGTTTCAGCCCCTCTGTTTCAGCCCCTCTGGTCAGCCCCTCTGTTTCTCGCCCTCTGTTTCAGCCCCTCTGTTTCTCGCCCTCTGTTTCAGCCCCTCTGTTTCTCGCCCTCTGTTTCAGCCCCTCTGTTTCAGCCCCTCTGTTTCTCGCCCTCTGTTTCAGCCCCTCTGTTCCAGCCCCTCTGTTTCTCGCCCTCTGTTTCTGCCCCTCTGTTTCTCGCCCTCTGTTTCAGCCCCTCTGTTTCTCGTCCTCTGTTTCTGCCCCGCTGATTCAGCCCCTCTGTTTCATCCACTCAGAATCAGCCCCACTGATTCAGCCCCTCTGTTTCAGCCCCTCTGTTTCTCGCGCTCTGTTGCAGCCCCTCTGTTTCTCGCCCTCTGTTTCAGCCCCTCTGTTTCTCGCTCTCTGTTTGAGCCCCTCTGATTCAGCCCCTCTGTTTCAGCCCCTCTGATTCAGCCCCCCTGATTCAGCCCCACTGATTCAGCCCCTCTGTTTCCCGCCCCTCTGTTTCCCGCCCCTCTGCTTCAGACCCTCTGTTTCACGCCCCGTGTTTCAGCCCCTCTGTTTCTCGCCCTCTGTTTCAGCCCCTCTGATTCAGCCCCTCTGAATCAGCCCCTCTGTTTCTCGCCCTCTGTTTCAGCCCCTCTGTTTCAGCCCCTCTGTTTCTCGCCCTCTGTTTGAGCCCCTCTGTTTCAGCCCCTCTGTTTCAGCCCCTCTGTTTCAGCCCCTCTGTTTCAGCCCCACTTTTTCTCGCTCTCTGTTTCAGCTCCTCTGTTTCTCGCCCTCTGTTTCAGCCCCTCTGTTTCAGCCCCTCTGTTCCTCGCCCTCTGTTTCTGCCCCTCTGTTTCTCGCCCTCTGTTTCAGCCCCTCTGTTTCTCTCCCTCATTTTCAGCCCCGCTGATTCAGCCCCTCTGTTTCAGCCCCTCAGAATCAGCACCTCTGATTCAGCCCCTCTGTTTCAGTCCCTCTGTTTCTCGCCCTCTGTATCAGCCCCTCTGTTTCTCGCCCTCTGTTTCAGCCCCTCTGTTTCTCGCCCTCTGTTTCAGCCCCTCTGTTTCAGCCCCTCTGTTTCTCGCCCTCTGTTTCAGCCCCTCTGTTTCTCGCCCTCTGTTTCAGCCCCTCTGTTTCTCGCCCTCTGTTTCAACCACTCTGATTCAGCCCCTCTCTTCCAGCCCCTCTGTTTCTCGCCCTCTGTTTGAGCCCCTCTGATTCAGCCCCTCTGTTTCAGCCCCTCTGATTCAGTCCCTCTGATTCCGCCCCTCTGATTCAGCCCCTCTGTTTCTCGCCCTCTGTTTCTGCCCCTCTGTTTCAGACCCTCTATTTCAGCCCCTCTGTTTCAGCCCCTCTGATTCAGCCCCTCTGATTCAGCCCCTCAGTTTCTCGCCCTCTGTTTCAGCCCCTCTGTTTCAGCCCCTCTGTTTCAGCCCCGCTGTTTCAGCCACTCTGTTTCTCGCCCTCTGTTTCAGCCCCTCTGTTTCTCGGCCTCTGTTTCAGCCCCTCTATTTCAGCCCTTCTGTTTCAGCCCCTCTGTTTCTCGCCCTGTTTCAGCCCCTGTGTTTCTCGCCCTCTGTTTCAGCTCCTCTGTTTCTCGCCCTCTGCTTCAGCCCCTCTTTTTCAGCCCCTCTGTTTCAGCCCCTCTGTTTCAGCCCCTCTGTTTTTCGCCCTCTGTTTCAGCCCCTCTGTTTCTTGCCCTCTGTTTCAGCCCCTCTGTTTCAGCCCCTCTGTTTCTCGCCCTCTGTTTCTACCCCTCTGTTTCTCGCCCTCTGTTTCAGCCCCTCTGAATCAGCCCCTCTGATTCAGCCCCTCTGTTTCAGCCCCTCTGTTTCTCGCCCTCTGTTTCAGCCCCTCTGTTTCTCGCCCTCTTTTTCAGCCCCGCTGATTCAGCACCTCTGTTTCAGCCCCTCTGAATCAGCCCCTCTGATTCAGCCCCTCTGTTTCTCGCCCTCTGTTTCAGCCCCTCTGTTCCAGCCCCTCTGTTTCTCGCCCTCTGTTTCTGCCCCTCTGTTTCTCGCCCTCTGTTTCAGCCCCTCTGTTTCTCGTCCTCTGTTTCTGCCCCGCTGATTCAGCCCCTCTGTTTCATCCACTCAGAATCAGCCCCACTGATTCAGCCTCTCTGTTTCAGTCCCTCGGTTTCTCGCCCTCTGTTTCAGCCCCTCTGTTTCTCGCCCTCTGTTTCAGCCCCTCTGTTTCTCGCCCTCTGTTTCAGCCCCTCTGTTTCAGCCCCTCTGTTTCTCGCCCTCTGTTTCAGCACCTCTGTTTCTCGCCCTCTGTTTCAGCCCCTCTGTTTCTCGCCCTCTGTTTCAGCCACTCTGATTCAGCCCCTCTGTTCCGGCCCCTCTGTTTCTCGCCCTCTGTTTGAGCCCCTCTGTTTCAGCCCCTCTGTTCCAGCCCCTCTGTTACAGCCCCTCAGAATCAGCACCTCTGATTCAGCCCCTCTGTTTCAGTCCCTCTGTTTCTCGCCCTCTGTATCAGCCCCTCTGTTTCTCGCCCTCTGTTTCAGCCCCTCTGTTTCTCGCCCTCTGTTTCAGCCCCTCTGTTTCAGCCCCTCTGTTTCTCGCCCTCTGTTTCAGCCCCTCTGTTTCTCGCCCTCTGTTTCAGCCCCTCTGTTTCTCGCCCTCTGTTTCAACCACTCTGATTCAGCCCCTCTCTTCCAGCCCCTCTGTTTCTCGCCCTCTGTTTGAGCCCCTCTGATTCAGCCCCTCTGTTTCAGCCCCTCTGA
The DNA here is from genome assembly GCF_047496795.1 of Chiloscyllium punctatum. Taxonomy (NCBI): domain Eukaryota; kingdom Metazoa; phylum Chordata; class Chondrichthyes; order Orectolobiformes; family Hemiscylliidae; genus Chiloscyllium; species Chiloscyllium punctatum. The sequence goes on along the minus strand of NW_027309790.1, from coordinate 5,890,702 downwards.
TTCAGTCCCTCTGATTCCGCCCCTCTGATTCAGCCCCTCTGTTTCTCGCCCTCTGTTTCTGCCCCTCTGTTTCAGACCCTCTATTTCAGCCCCTCTGTTTCAGCCCCTCTGATTCAGCCCCTCTGATTCAGCCCCTCAGTTTCTCGCCCTCTGTTTCAGCCCCTCTGTTTCAGCCCCTCTGTTTCAGCCCCGCTGTTTCAGCCACTCTGTTTCTCGCCCTCTGTTTCAGCCCCTCTGTTTCTCGGCCTCTGTTTCAGCCCCTCTATTTCAGCCCTTCTGTTTCAGCCCCTCTGTTTCTCGCCCTGTTTCAGCCCCTGTGTTTCTCGCCCTCTGTTTCAGCTCCTCTGTTTCTCGCCCTCTGCTTCAGCCCCTCTTTTTCAGCCCCTCTGTTTCAGCCCCTCTGTTTCAGCCCCTCTGTTTTTCGCCCTCTGTTTCAGCCCCTCTGTTTCTTGCCCTCTGTTTCAGCCCCTCTGTTTCAGCCCCTCTGTTTCTCGCCCTCTGTTTCTACCCCTCTGTTTCTCGCCCTCTGTTTCAGCCCCTCTGAATCAGCCCCTCTGATTCAGCCCCTCTGTTTCAGCCCCTCTGTTTCTCGCCCTCTGTTTCAGCCCCTCTGTTTCTCGCCCTCTTTTTCAGCCCCGCTGATTCAGCACCTCTGTTTCAGCCCCTCTGAATCAGCCCCTCTGATTCAGCCCCTCTGTTTCTCGCCCTCTGTTTCAGCCCCTCTGTTCCAGCCCCTCTGTTTCTCGCCCTCTGTTTCTGCCCCTCTGTTTCTCGCCCTCTGTTTCAGCCCCTCTGTTTCTCGTCCTCTGTTTCTGCCCCGCTGATTCAGCCCCTCTGTTTCATCCACTCAGAATCAGCCCCACTGATTCAGCCTCTCTGTTTCAGCCCCTCTGTTTCTCGCGCTCTGTTGCAGCCCCTCTGTTTCTCGCCCTCTGTTTCAGCCCCTCTGTTTCTCGCTCTCTGTTTGAGCCCCTCTGATTCAGCCCCTCTGTTTCAGCCCCTCTGATTCAGCCCCCCTGATTCAGCCCCACTGATTCAGCCCCTCTGTTTCCCGCCCCTCTGTTTCCCGCCCCTCTGCTTCAGACCCTCTGTTTCACGCCCCGTGTTTCAGCCCCTCTGTTTCTCGCCCTCTGTTTCAGCCCCTCTGATTCAGCCCCTCTGAATCAGCCCCTCTGTTTCTCGCCCTCTGTTTCAGCCCCTCTGTTTCAGCCCCTCTGTTTCAGCCCCTCTGTTTCAGCCCCACTTTTTCTCGCCCTCTGTTTCAGCTCCTCTGTTTCTCGCCCTCTGTTTCAGCCCCTCTGTTTCAGCCCCTCTGTTCCTCGCCCACTGTTTCTGCCCCTCTGTTTCTCACCCTCTGTTTCAGCCCCTCTGTTTCTCTCCCTCATTTTCAGCCCCGCTGATTCAGCCCCTCTGTTTCAGCCCCTCAGAATCAGCACCTCTGATTCAGCCCCTCTGTTTCAGTCCCTCTGTTTCTCGCCCTCTGTATCAGCCCCTCTGTTTCTCGCCCTCTGTTTCAGCCCCTCTGTTTCTCGCCCTCTGTTTCAGCCCCTCTGTTTCAGCCCCTCTGTTTCTCGCCCTCTGTTTCAGCCCCTCTGTTTCTCGCTCTCTGTTTGAGCCCCTCTGATTCAGCCCCTCTGTTTCAGCCCCTCTGATTCAGCCCCCCTGATTCAGCCCCACTGATTCAGCCCCTCTGTTTCCCGCCCCTCTGTTTCCCGCCCCTCTGCTTCAGACCCTCTGTTTCACGCCCCGTGTTTCAGCCCCTCTGTTTCTCGCCCTCTGTTTCAGCCCCTCTGATTCAGCCCCTCTGAATCAGCCCCTCTGTTTCTCGCCCTCTGTTTCAGCCCCTCTGTTTCAGCCCCTCTGTTTCAGCCCCTCTGTTTCAGCCCCACTTTTTCTCGCCCTCTGTTTCAGCTCCTCTGTTTCTCGCCCTCTGTTTCAGCCCCTCTGTTTCAGCCCCTCTGTTCCTCGCCCTCTGTTTCTGCCCCTCTGTTTCTCGCCCTCTGTTTCAGCCCCTCTGTTTCTCTCCCTCATTTTCAGCCCCGCTGATTCAGCCCCTCTGTTTCAGCCCCTCAGAATCAGCACCTCTGATTCAGCCCCTCTGTTTAAGTCCCTCTGTTTCTCGCCCTCTGTATCAGCCCCTCTGTTTCTCGCCCTCTGTTTCAGCCCCTCTGTTTCTCGCCCTCTGTTTCAGCCCCTCTGTTTCAGCCCCTCTGTTTCTCGCCCTCTGTTTCAGCCCCTCTGTTTCTCGCCCTCTGTTTCAGCCCCTCTGTTTCTCGCCCTCTGTTTCAACCACTCTGATTCAGCCCCTCTGTTCCAGCCCCTCTGTTTCTCGCCCTCTGTTTGAGCCCCTCTGATTCAGCCCCTCTGTTTCAGCCCCTCTGATTCAGCCCCTCTGATTCAGCCCCTCAGTTTCTCGCCCTCTGTTTCAGCCCCTCTGTTTCAGCCCCTCTGTTTCAGCCCCGCTGTTTCAGCCACTCTGTTTCTCGCCCTCTGTTTCAGCCCCTCTGTTTCTCGGCCTCTGTTTCAGCCCCTCTATTTCAGCCCTTCTGTTTCAGCCCCTCTGTTTCTCGCCCTGTTTCAGCCCCTGTGTTTCTCGCCCTCTGTTTCAGCTCCTCTGTTTCTCGCCCTCTGCTTCAGCCCCTCTTTTTCAGCCCCTCTGTTTCAGCCCCTCTGTTTCAGCCCCTCTGTTTTTCGCCCTCTGTTTCAGCCCCTCTGTTTCTTGCCCTCTGTTTCAGCCCCTCTGTTTCAGCCCCTCTGTTTCTCGCCCTCTGTTTCTACCCCTCTGTTTCTCGCCCTCTGTTTCAGCCCCTCTGAATCAGCCCCTCTGATTCAGCCCCTCTGTTTCAGCCCCTCTGTTTCTCGCCCTCTGTTTCAGCCCCTCTGTTTCTCGCCCTCTTTTTCAGCCCCGCTGATTCAGCACCTCTGTTTCAGCCCCTCTGAATCAGCCCCTCTGATTCAGCCCCTCTGTTTCTCGCCCTCTGTTTCAGCCCCTCTGTTCCAGCCCCTCTGTTTCTCGCCCTCTGTTTCTGCCCCTCTGTTTCTCGCCCTCTGTTTCAGCCCCTCTGTTTCTCGTCCTCTGTTTCTGCCCCGCTGATTCAGCCCCTCTGTTTCATCCACTCAGAATCAGCCCCACTGATTCAGCCCCTCTGTTTCAGCCCCTCTGTTTCTCGCGCTCTGTTGCAGCCCCTCTGTTTCTCGCCCTCTGTTTCAGCCCCTCTGTTTCTCGCTCTCTGTTTGAGCCCCTCTGATTCAGCCCCTCTGTTTCAGCCCCTCTGATTCAGCCCCCCTGATTCAGCCCCACTGATTCAGCCCCTCTGTTTCCCGCCCCTCTGTTTCCCGCCCCTCTGCTTCAGACCCTCTGTTTCACGCCCCGTGTTTCAGCCCCTCTGTTTCTCGCCCTCTGTTTCAGCCCCTCTGATTCAGCCCCTCTGAATCAGCCCCTCTGTTTCTCGCCCTCTGTTTCAGCCCCTCTGTTTCAGCCCCTCTGTTTCAGCCCCTCTGTTTCAGCCCCACTTTTTCTCGCCCTCTGTTTCAGCCCCTCTGTTCCTCGCCCACTGTTTCTGCCCCTCTGTTTCTCACCCTCTGTTTCAGCCCCTCTGTTTCTCTCCCTCATTTTCAGCCCCGCTGATTCAGCCCCTCTGTTTCAGCCCCTCAGAATCAGCACCTCTTATTCAGCCCCTCTGTTTCAGTCCCTCTGTTTCTCGCCCTCTGTATCAGCCCCTCTGTTTCTCGCCCTCTGTTTCAGCCCCTCTGTTTCTCGCCCTCTGTTTCAGCCCCTCTGTTTCAGCCCCTCTGTTTCTCGCCCTCTGTTTCAGCCCCTCTGTTTCTCGCCCTCTGTTTCAGCCCCTCTGTTTCTCGCCCTCTGTTTCAACCACTCTGATTCAGCCCCTCTCTTCCAGCCCCTCTGTTTCTCGCCCTCTGTTTGAGCCCCTCTGATTCAGCCCCTCTGTTTCAGCCCCTCTGATTCAGTCCCTCTGATTCCGCCCCTCTGATTCAGCCCCTCTGTTTCTCGCCCTCTGTTTCTGCCCCTCTGTTTCAGCCCCTCTGTTTCAGCCCCTCTGTTTCTCGCCCTCTGTTTCTTGCCCACTGTTTCAGCCCCTCTGTTTCTCGCCCTCTATTTCAGCCCCTCTGTTTCAGCCCCTCTGATTCAGCCCCTCTGATTCAGCCCCTCAGTTTCTCGCCCTCTGTTTCAGCCCCTCTGTTTCAGCCCCTCTGTTTCAGCCCCGCTGTTTCAGCCACTCTGTTTCTCGCCCTCTGTTTCAGCCCCTCTGTTTCTCGGCCTCTGTTTCAGCCCCTCTATTTCAGCCCTTCTGTTTCAGCCCCTCTGTTTCTCGCCCTGTTTCAGCCCCTGTGTTTCTCGCCCTCTGTTTCAGCTCCTCTGTTTCTCGCCCTCTGCTTCAGCCCCTCTTTTTCAGCCCCTTTGTTTCAGCCCCTCTGTTTCAGCCCCTCTGTTTTTCGCCCTCTGTTTCAGCCCCTCTGTTTCTTGCCCTCTGTTTCAGCCCCTCTGTTTCAGCCCCTCTGTTTCTCGCCCTCTGTTTCTACCCCTCTGTTTCTCGCCCTCTGTTTCAGCCCCTCTGAATCAGCCCCTCTGATTCAGCCCCTCTGTTTCAGCCCCTCTGTTTCTCGCCCTCTGTTTCAGCCCCTCTGTTTCTCGCCCTCTTTTTCAGCCCCGCTGATTCAGCACCTCTGTTTCAGCCTCTCTGAATCAGCCCCTCTGATTCAGCCCCTCTGTTTCAGCCCCTCTGTTTCAGCCCCTCTGTTTCTCGCCCTCTGTTTCAGCCCCTCTGTTTCTCGCCCTCTGTTTCAGCCCCTCTGTTTCAGCCCCTCTGTTTCAGCCCCTCTGTTTTAGCCCCTCTGTTTCTCGCCCTCTGTTTCAGCCCCTCTGTTTCTCGCCCTCTGTTTCAGCCCCTCTGTTTCTCGCCCTCTGTTTCAGCCCCTCTGTTTCAGCCCCTCTGTTTCTCGCCCTCTGTTTCAGCCCCTCTGTTTCAGCCCCTCTGTTTCTCGCCCTATGTTTCTGCCCCTCTGTTTCTCGCCCTCTGTTTCAGCCCCTCTGTTTCTCGCCCTCTGTTTCTGCCCCGCTGATTCAGCCCCTCTGTTTCATCCACTCAGAATCAGCCCCTCTGATTCAGCCCCTCTGTTTCAGCCCCTCTGTTTCAGCCCCTCTGTTTCTCGCCCTCTGTTTCAGCCCCTCTGTTTCTCGCCCTCTGTTTCAGCCCCACTGTTTCAGCCCCTCTGTTTCAGCCCCTCTGGTCAGCCCCTCTGTTTCTCGCCCTCTGTTTCAGCCCCTCTGTTTCTCGCCCTCTGTTTCAGCCCCTCTGTTTCTCGCCCTCTGTTTCAGCCCCTCTGATTCTGCCCCTCTGATTCAGCCCCCTGATTCAGCCCCTCTGTTTCTCGCCCTCTGTTTCAGCCCCTCTGTTTCAGCCCCTCTGTTTCAGCCCCTCTGTTTCTCACCCTCTGTTTCAGCCCCTCTGATTCAGCCCCTCTGATTCAGCCCCTCTGATTCAGCCCCTCTGATTCAGCCCCTCTGTTTACCGCCCCTCTGTTTCCCGCCCCTCTGTTTCAGACCCTCTGTTTCACGCCCCGTGTTTCAGCCCCTCTGTTTCTCGCCCTCTGTTTCAGTCCCTCTGTTTCTCGCCCTCTGTTTGAGCCCCTCTGTTTCAGCCCCTCTGTTCCAGCCCCTCTGTTACAGCCCCTCTGTTTCTCGCCCTCTGTTTCAGACCCTCTGTTTCTCGGCCTCTGTTTCAGCCCCTCTGTTTCAGCCCCTCTGTTTCAGCCCCTCTGTTTCTCCCCCTGTGTTTCAGCCCCTCTGTTTCTCGCTCTCTGTTTCAGCCCCTCTGTTTCTCGCACTCTGTTTCAGCCCCTCTGTTTCAGCCCCTCTGTTTCAGCCCATCTGTTTCAGCCCCTCTGTTTCTCGCCCTCTGTTTCTGCCCCTCTGTTTCTCGCCCTCTGTTTCAGCACAGCTGATTCAGCCCCTCTGTTTCAGCCCCTCTTAATCTGCCCCTCTGATTCAGCCTCTCTGTTTCAGCCCCTCTGTTTCAGCCCCTCTGTTTCTCGCCCTCTGTTTCAGCCCCTCTGTTTCTCGCCCTCTGTTTCAGCCCCGCTGATTCAGCCCCTCTGTTTCAGCCCCTCTGAATCAGCCCCTCTGATTCAGCCCCTCTGTTTCAGCCCCTCTGTTTCTCGCCCTCTGTTTCAGCCCCTCTGTTTCAGCCCCTCTGTTTCTCGCCCTCTGTTTCAGCCCCTCTGTTTCTCGCCCTCTGTTTCAGCCCCTCTGTTTCTCGCCCTCTGTTTCAGCCCCTCTGTTTCAGCCCCTCTGTTTCTCGCCCTCTGTTTCCGCCCCTCTGTTTCAGCCCCTCTGTTTCTCGCCCTCTGTTTCTGCCCCTCTGTTTCTAGCCCTCTGTTTCAGCCCCTCTGTTTCTCGTCCTCTGTTTCTGCCCCGCTGATTCAGCCCCTCTGTTTCATCCACTCAGAATCAGCCCCTCTGATTCAGCACCTCTGTTTCTCGCCCTCTGTTTCAGCCCCTCTGTTTCTCGCCCTCTGTTTGAGCCCCTCTGATTCAGCCCCTCTGTTTCAGCCCTTCTAATTCAGCCCCTCTGATTCAGCCCCTCTGTTTCACGCCCTCTGTTTCAGCCCCTCTGTTTCAGCCCCTCTGTTTCAGCCCCTCTGTTTCTCACTCTCTGTTTCACCCCTCTGATTCAGCGCCTCTGATTCAGCCCCTCTGATTCAGCCCCTCTGATTCAGCCCCTCTGTTTCCCGCCCCTCTGTTTCCCGCCCCTCTGTTTCAGACCCTCTGTTTCACGCCCCGTGTTTCAGCCCCTCTGTTTCTCGCCCTCTGTTTCAGCCCCTCTGATTCAGCCCCTCTGAATCAGCTCCTCTGTTTCTCGCCCTCTGTTTCAGCCCCTCTGTTTCAGCCCCTCTGTTTCAGCCCCTCTGTTTCTCGCCCTCTGTTTCAGCCCCTCTGTTTCAGCCCCTCTGTTTCTCGCCCTCTGTTTCTGCCCCTCTGTTTCTCGCCCTCTGTTTCAGCCCCTCTGTTTCAGCCCCTCTGTTTCAGCCCCTCTGTTTCTCGCCCTCTGTTTCAGCCCCTCTGTTTCTCGCCCTCTGTTTCAGCCCCTCTGTTTCTCGCACTCTGTTTCAGCCACTCTGTTTCAGCCCCTCTGTTTCAGCCCCTCTGTTTCAGCCCCTCTGTTTCTCGCCCTCTGTTTCTGCCCCTCTGTTTCTCGCACTCTGTTTCAGCACAGCTGATTCAGCCCCTCTGTTTCAGCCCCTCTGTTTCAGCCCCTCTGTTTCTCGCCCTCTGTTTCAGCCCCTCTGTTTCTCGCCCTCTGTTTCAGCCCCGCTGATTCAGCCCCTCTGTTTCAGCCCCTCTGAATCAGCCTTTCTGATTCAGCCCCTCTGTTTCAGCCCCTCTGTTTCAGCCCCTCTGTTTCAGCCCCTCTGTTTCTCGCCCTGTGTTTCAGCCCCTCTGTTTCTCGCCCTCTGTTTCAGCCCATCGGTTTCAGCCCCTCTGTTTCAGCCCCTCTGGTCAGCCCCTCTGTTTCTCGCCCTCTGTTTCAGCCCCTCTGTTTCTCGCCCTCTGTTTCAGCCCCTCTGTTTCTCGCCCTCTGTTTCAGCCCCTCTGTTTCAGCCCCTCTGTTTCTCGCCCTCTGTTTCAGCCCCTCTGTTCCAGCCCCTCTGTTTCTCGCCCTCTGTTTCTGCCCCTCTGTTTCTCGCCCTCTGTTTCAGCCCCTCTGTTTCTCGTCCTCTGTTTCTGCCCCGCTGATTCAGCCCCTCTGTTTCATCCACTCAGAATCAGCCCCACTGATTCAGCCCCTCTGTTTCAGCCCCTCTGTTTCTCGCGCTCTGTTGCAGCCCCTCTGTTTCTCGCCCTCTGTTTCAGCCCCTCTGTTTCTCGCTCTCTGTTTGAGCCCCTCTGATTCAGCCCCTCTGTTTCAGCCCCTCTGATTCAGCCCCCCTGATTCAGCCCCACTGATTCAGCCCCTCTGTTTCCCGCCCCTCTGTTTCCCGCCCCTCTGCTTCAGACCCTCTGTTTCACGCCCCGTGTTTCAGCCCCTCTGTTTCTCGCCCTCTGTTTCAGCCCCTCTGATTCAGCCCCTCTGAATCAGCCCCTCTGTTTCTCGCCCTCTGTTTCAGCCCCTCTGTTTCAGCCCCTCTGTTTCAGCCCCTCTGTTTCAGCCCCACTTTTTCTCGCCCTCTGTTTCAGCTCCTCTGTTTCTCGCCCTCTGTTTCAGCCCCTCTGTTTCAGCCCCTCTGTTCCTCGCCCTCTGTTTCTGCCCCTCTGTTTCTCGCCCTCTGTTTCAGCCCCTCTGTTTCTCTCCCTCATTTTCAGCCCCGCTGATTCAGCCCCTCTGTTTCAGCCCCTCAGAATCAGCACCTCTGATTCAGCCCCTCTGTTTCAGTCCCTCTGTTTCTCGCCCTCTGTATCAGCCCCTCTGTTTCTCGCCCTCTGTTTCAGCCCCTCTGTTTCTCGCCCTCTGTTTCAGCCCCTCTGTTTCAGCCCCTCTGTTTCTCGCCCTCTGTTTCAGCCCCTCTGTTTCTCGCCCTCTGTTTCAGCCCCTCTGTTTCTCGCCCTCTGTTTCAACCACTCTGATTCAGCCCCTCTCTTCCAGCCCCTCTGTTTCTCGCCCTCTGTTTGAGCCCCTCTGATTCAGCCCCTCTGTTTCAGCCCCTCTGATTCAGTCCCTCTGATTCCGCCCCTCTGATTCAGCCCCTCTGTTTCTCGCCCTCTGTTTCTGCCCCTCTGTTTCAGCCCCTCTGTTTCAGCCCCTCTGTTTCTCGCCCTCTGTTTCTTGCCCACTGTTTCAGCCCCTCTGTTTCTCGCCCTCTATTTCAGCCCCTCTGTTTCAGCCCCTCTGATTCAGCCCCTCTGATTCAGCCCCTCAGTTTCTCGCCCTCTGTTTCAGCCCCTCTGTTTCAGCCCCTCTGTTTCAGCCCCGCTGTTTCAGCCACTCTGTTTCTCGCCCTCTGTTTCAGCCCCTCTGTTTCTCGGCCTCTGTTTCAGACCCTCTATTTCAGCCCTTCTGTTTCAGCCCCTCTGTTTCTCGCCCTGTTTCAGCCCCTGTGTTTCTCGCCCTCTGTTTCAGCTCCTCTGTTTCTCGCCCTCTGCTTCAGCCCCTCTTTTTCAGCCCCTCTGTTTCAGCCCCTCTGTTTCAGCCCCTCTGTTTTTCGCCCTCTGTTTCAGCCCCTCTGTTTCTTGCCCTCTGTTTCAGCCCCTCTGTTTCAGCCCCTCTGTTTCTCGCCCTCTGTTTCTACCCCTCTGTTTCTCGCCCTCTGTTTCAGCCCCTCTGAATCAGCCCCTCTGATTCAGCCCCTCTGTTTCAGCCCCTCTGTTTCTCGCCCTCTGTTTCAGCCCCTCTGTTTCTCGCCCTCTTTTTCAGCCCCGCTGATTCAGCACCTCTGTTTCAGCCCCTCTGAATCAGCCCCTCTGATTCAGCCCCTCTGTTTCTCGCCCTCTGTTTCAGCCCCTCTGTTCCAGCCCCTCTGTTTCTCGCCCTCTGTTTCTGCCCCTCTGTTTCTCGCCCTCTGTTTCAGCCCCTCTGTTTCTCGTCCTCTGTTTCTGCCCCGCTGATTCAGCCCCTCTGTTTCATCCACTCAGAATCAGCCCCACTGATTCAGCCCCTCTGTTTCAGCCCCTCTGTTTCTCGCGCTCTGTTGCAGCCCCTCTGTTTCTCGCCCTCTGTTTCAGCCCCTCTGTTTCTCGCTCTCTGTTTGAGCCCCTCTGATTCAGCCCCTCTGTTTCAGCCCCTCTGATTCAGCCCCCCTGATTCAGCCCCACTGATTCAGCCCCTCTGTTTCCCGCCCCTCTGTTTCCCGCCCCTCTGCTTCAGACCCTCTGTTTCACGCCCCGTGTTTCAGCCCCTCTGTTTCTCGCCCTCTGTTTCAGCCCCTCTGATTCAGCCCCTCTGAATCAGCCCCTCTGTTTCTCGCCCTCTGTTTCAGCCCCTCTGTTTCAGCCCCTCTGTTTCAGCCCCTCTGTTTCAGCCCCACTTTTTCTCGCCCTCTGTTTCAGCTCCTCTGTTTCTCGCCCTCTGTTTCAGCCCCTCTGTTTCAGCCCCTCTGTTCCTCGCCCTCTGTTTCTGCCCCTCTGTTTCTCACCCTCTGTTTCAGCCCCTCTGTTTCTCTCCCTCATTTTCAGCCCCGCTGATTCAGCCCCTCTGTTTCAGCCCCTCAGAATCAGCACCTCTGATTCAGCCCCTCTGTTTCAGTCCCTCTGTTTCTCGCCCTCTGTATCAGCCCCTCTGTTTCTCGCCCTCTGTTTCAGCCCCTCTGTTTCTCGCCCTCTGTTTCAGCCCCTCTGTTTCAGCCCCTCTGTTTCTCGCCCTCTGTTTCAGCCCCTCTGTTTCTCGCCCTCTGTTTCAGCCCCTCTGTTTCTCGCCCTCTGTTTCAACCACTCTGATTCAGCCCCTCTCTTCCAGCCCCTCTGTTTCTCGCCCTCTGTTTGAGCCCCTCTGATTCAGCCCCTCTGTTTCAGCCCCTCTGATTCAGTCCCTCTGATTCCGCCCCTCTGATTCAGCCCCTCTGTTTCTCGCCCTCTGTTTCTGCCCCTCTGTTTCAGCCCCTCTGTTTCAGCCCCTCTGTTTCTCGCCCTCTGTTTCTTGCCCACTGTTTCAGCCCCTCTGTTTCTCGCCCTCTATTTCAGCCCCTCTGTTTCAGCCCCTCTGATTCAGCCCCTCTGATTCAGCCCCTCAGTTTCTCGCCCTCTGTTTCAGCCCCTCTGTTTCAGCCCCTCTGTTTCAGCCCCGCTGTTTCAGCCACTCTGTTTCTCGCCCTCTGTTTCAGCCCCTCTGTTTCTCGGCCTCTGTTTCAGCCCCTCTATTTCAGCCCTTCTGTTTCAGCCCCTCTGTTTCTCGCCCTGTTTCAGCCCCTGTGTTTCTCGCCCTCTGTTTCAGCTCCTCTGTTTCTCGCCCTCTGCTTCAGCCCCTCTTTTTCAGCCCCTCTGTTTCAGCCCCTCTGTTTCAGCCCCTCTGTTTTTCGCCCTCTGTTTCAGCCCCTCTGTTTCTTGCCCTCTGTTTCAGCCCCTCTGTTTCAGCCCCTCTGTTTCTCGCCCTCTGTTTCTACCCCTCTGTTTCTCGCCCTCTGTTTCAGCCCCTCTGAATCAGCCCCTCTGATTCAGCCCCTCTGTTTCAGCCCCTCTGTTTCTCGCCCTCTGTTTCAGCCCCTCTGTTTCTCGCCCTCTTTTTCAGCCCCGCTGATTCAGCACCTCTGTTTCAGCCTCTCTGAATCAGCCCCTCTGATTCAGCCCCTCTGTTTCAGCCCCTCTGTTTCAGCCCCTCTGTTTCTCGCCCTCTGTTTCAGCCCCTCTGTTTCTCGCCCTCTGTTTCAGCCCCTCTGTTTCAGCCCCTCTGTTTCAGCCCCTCTGTTTTAGCCCCTCTGTTTCTCGCCCTCTGTTTCAGCCCCTCTGTTTCTCGCCCTCTGTTTCAGCCCCTCTGTTTCTCGCCCTCTGTTTCAGCCCCTCTGTTTCAGCCCCTCTGTTTCTCGCCCTCTGTTTCAGCCCCTCTGTTTCAGCCCCTCTGTTTCTCGCCCTATGTTTCTGCCCCTCTGTTTCTCGCCCTCTGTTTCAGCCCCTCTGTTTCTCGCCCTCTGTTTCTGCCCCGCTGATTCAGCCCCTCTGTTTCATCCACTCAGAATCAGCCCCTCTGATTCAGCCCCTCTGTTTCAGCCCCTCTGTTTCAGCCCCTCTGTTTCTCGCCCTCTGTTTCAGCCCCTCTGTTTCTCGCCCTCTGTTTCAGCCCCACTGTTTCAGCCCCTCTGTTTCAGCCCCTCTGGTCAGCCCCTCTGTTTCTCGCCCTCTGTTTCAGCCCCTCTGTTTCTCGCCCTCTGTTTCAGCACCTCTGTTTCTCGCCCTCTGTTTCAGCCCCTCTGATTCTGCCCCTCTGATTCAGCCCCCTGATTCAGCCCCTCTGTTTCTCGCCCTCTGTTTCAGCCCCTCTGTTTCAGCCCCTCTGTTTCAGCCCCTCTGTTTCTCACCCTCTGTTTCAGCCCCTCTGATTCAGCCCCTCTGATTCAGCCCCTCTGATTCAGCCCCTCTGATTCAGCCCCTCTGTTTACCGCCCCTCTGTTTCCCGCCCCTCTGTTTCAGACCCTCTGTTTCACGCCCCGTGTTTCAGCCCCTCTGTTTCTCGCCCTCTGTTTCAGTCCCTCTGTTTCTCGCCCTCTGTTTGAGCCCCTCTGTTTCAGCCCCTCTGTTCCAGCCCCTCTGTTACAGCCCCTCTGTTTCTCGCCCTCTGTTTCAGACCCTCTGTTTCTCGGCCTCTGTTTCAGCCCCTCTGTTTCAGCCCCTCTGTTTCAGCCCCTCTGTTTCTCCCCCTGTGTTTCAGCCCCTCTGTTTCTCGCTCTCTGTTTCAGCCCCTCTGTTTCTCGCACTCTGTTTCAGCCCCTCTGTTTCAGCCCCTCTGTTTCAGCCCATCTGTTTCAGCCCCTCTGTTTCTCGCCCTCTGTTTCTGCCCCTCTGTTTCTCGCCCTCTGTTTCAGCACAGCTGATTCAGCCCCTCTGTTTCAGCCCCTCTTAATCTGCCCCTCTGATTCAGCCTCTCTGTTTCAGCCCCTCTGTTTCAGCCCCTCTGTTTCTCGCCCTCTGTTTCAGCCCCTCTGTTTCTCGCCCTCTGTTTCAGCCCCGCTGATTCAGCCCCTCTGTTTCAGCCCCTCTGAATCAGCCCCTCTGATTCAGCCCCTCTGTTTCAGCCCCTCTGTTTCTCGCCCTCTGTTTCAGCCCCTCTGTTTCAGCCCCTCTGTTTCTCGCCCTCTGTTTCAGCCCCTCTGTTTCTCGCCCTCTGTTTCAGCCCCTCTGTTTCTCGCCCTCTGTTTCAGCCCCTCTGTTTCAGCCCCTCTGTTTCTCGCCCTCTGTTTCCGCCCCTCTGTTTCAGCCCCTCTGTTTCTCGCCCTCTGTTTCTGCCCCTCTGTTTCTAGCCCTCTGTTTCAGCCCCTCTGTTTCTCGTCCTCTGTTTCTGCCCCGCTGATTCAGCCCCTCTGTTTCATCCACTCAGAATCAGCCCCTCTGATTCAGCACCTCTGTTTCTCGCCCTCTGTTTCAACCCCTCTGTTTCTCGCCCTCTGTTTGAGCCCCTCTGATTCAGCCCCTCTGTTTCAGCCCTTCTAATTCAGCCCCTCTGATTCAGCCCCTCTGTTTCACGCCCTCTGTTTCAGCCCCTCTGTTTCAGCCCCTCTGTTTCAGCCCCTCTGTTTCTCACTCTCTGTTTCACCCCTCTGATTCAGCGCCTCTGATTCAGCCCCTCTGATTCAGCCCCTCTGATTCAGCCCCTCTGTTTCCCGCCCCTCTGTTTCCCGCCCCTCTGTTTCAGAACCTCTGTTTCACGCCCCGTGTTTCAGCCCCTCTGTTTCTCGCCCTCTGTTTCAGCCCCTCTGATTCAGCCCCTCTGAATCAGCTCCTCTGTTTCTCGCCCTCTGTTTCAGCCCCTCTGTTTCAGCCCCTCTGTTTCAGCCCCTCTGTTTCAGCCCCACTGTTTCTCGCCCTCTGTTTCAGCTCCTCTGTTTCTCGCCCTCTGTTTCAGCCCCTCTGTTTCAGCCCCTCTGTTTCTCGCCCTCTGTTTCTGCCCCTCTGTTTCTCGCCCTCTGTTTCAGCCCCTCTGTTTCTCGCCCACAGTTTCAGCCCCGCTGATTCAGCCCCTCTGTTTCAGCCCCTCAGAATCAGCCCCTCTGATTCAGCCCCTCTGTTTCAGTCCCTCTGTTTCTCGCCCTCTGTTTTAGCCCCTCTGTTTCTCGCCCTCTGTTTCAGCCCCTCTGTTTCTCGCCCTCTGTTGGAGCCCCTCTGATTCAGCCCCTCTGTTTCAGCCCCTCTGTTTCTCACCCTCTGTTTCAGCCCCTCTGATTCAGCCCCTCTGATTCAGCCCCTCTGTTTCCCGCCCCTCTGTTTCCCGCCCCTCTGTTTCAGACCCTCTGTTTCACGCCCCGTGTTTCAGCTCCTCTGTTTCTCGCCCTCTGTTTCAGCCCCTCTGTTTCTCGCCCTCTGTTTCAGCCCCTCTGTTTCAGCCCCTCTGTTTCAGTCCCTCTGTTTCTCGCCCTCTGTTTCTCGCCCTCTGATTCAGCCCCTCTGTTTCTCGCCCTCTGTTTCAGCCCCTCTGTTTCTCGCCCTCTGTTTCAGCCCCTCTGTTTCAGCCCCTCTGTTTCTCGCCCTCTGTTTCAGCCTCTCTGTTTCTCGCGCTCTGTTTCAGCCCCTCTGTTTCTCGCCCTCTGATTCAGCCCCTCTGTTTCCCGCCCCTCTGTTTCCCGCCCCTCTGTTTCAGACCCTCTGTTTCACGCCCCGTGTTTCAGCCCCTCTGTTTCTCGCCCTCTGTTTCAGCCCCTCTGTTTCTCGCCCTCTGTTTCAGCCCCTCTGTTTCAGCCCCTCTGTTTCAGTCCCTCTGTTTCTCGCCCTCTGTTTCTCGCCCTCTGATTCAGCCCCTCTGTTTCTCGCCCTCTGTTTCAGCCCCTCTGTTTCTCGCCCTCTGTTTCAGCCCCTCTGTTTCAGCCCCTCTGTTTCTCGCCCTCTGTTTCAGACTCTCTGTTTCTCGCGCTCTGTTTCAGCCCCTCTGTTTCTCTCCCGCTGTTTCAGCCCCTCTGTTTCTCGCCCACTGTTTCAGCCCCTCTGTTTCAGCCCCTCTGATTCAGTGCCTCTGATTCAGCGCCTCAGTTTCTCGCCCTCAGTTTCTCGCCCTCTGTTTCAGCCCCTCTGCTCCAGCCCCTCTGTTACAGCCCCTCTGTTTCTCGCCCTCTGTTTCAGCCCCTCTGTTTCTCGGCCACTGTTTCAGCCCCTCTATTTCAGCCCCTCTGTTTCAGCCCCTCTGTTTCTCGCTCTCTGTTTCAGCCCCTCTGTTTCTCGCCCTCTGTTTCAGCCCCTCTGTTTCTCGCACTCTGTTTCTGCCCCTCTGTTTCAGCCCCTCTCTTTCAGCCCCTCTGTTTCTCGCCCTCTGTTTCAGCCCCTCTGTTTCTCGCCCTCTGTTTCTGCCCCTCTGTTTCTCGCCCTCTGTTTCAGCCCAGCTGATTCAGCCCCTCTGTTTCAGCCCCTCTGAATCAGCCCCTCTCATTCAGCCCCTCTGTTTCAGCCCCTCTGTTTCAGCCCCTCTGTTTCAGCCCCTCTGTTTCTCGCCCTGTGTTTCAGCCCCTCTGTTTCTCGCCCTCTGTTTCAGCCCCTCTGTTTCAGCCCCTCTGTTTCAGCCCCTCTGGTCAGCCCCTCTGTTTCTCGCCCTCTGTTTCAGCCCCTCTGTTTCTCGCCCTCTGTTTCAGCCCCTCTGTTTCTCGCCCTCTGTTTCAGCCCCTCTGTTTCAGCCCCTCTGTTTCTCGCCCTCTGGTTCAGCCCCTCTGTTTCAGCCCCTCTGTTTCTCGCCCTCTGTTTCTGCCCCTCTGTTTCTCGCCCTCTGTTTCAGCCCCTCTGTTTCTCGTCCTCTGTTTCTGCCCCGCTGATTCAGCCCGTCTGTTTCATCCACTCAGAATCAGCCCCTCTGATTCAGCACCTCTGTTTCAGCCCCTCTGTTTCTCGCGCTCTGTTGCAGCCCCTCTGTTTCTCGCCCTCTGTTTCAGCCCCTCTGTTTCTCGCCCTCTGTTTCAGCCCCTCTGTTTCAGCCCCTCTGTTTCAGCCCCTCTGGTCAGCCCCTCTGTTTCTCGCCCTCTGTTTCAGCCCCTCTGTTTCTCGCCCTCTGTTTCAGCCCCTCTGTTTCTCGCCCTCTGTTTCAGCCCCTCTGTTTCAGCCCCTCTGTTTCAGTCCCTCTGTTTCCCGCCCCTCTGTTTCCCGCCCCTCTGTTTCAGACCCTCTGTTTCACGCCCCGTGTTTCAGCCCCTCTGTTTCTCGCCCTCTGATTCAGCCCCTCTGTTTCTCGCCCTCTGTTTCAGCCCCTCTGTTTCAGCCCCTCTGTTTCAGTCCCTCTGTTTCTCGCCCTCTGTTTCTCGCCCTCTGATTCAGCCCCTCTGTTTCTCGCCCTCTGTTTCAGCCCCTCTGTTTCTCGCCCTCTGTTTCAGCCCCTCTATTTCAGCCCCTCTGTTTCTCGCCCTCTGTTTCAGCCTCTCTGTTTCTCGCGCTCTGTTTCAGCCCCTCTGTTTCTCGCCCGCTGTTTCAGCCCCTCTGTTTCTCGCCCACTGTTTCAGCCCCTCTGTTTCAGCCCCTCTGATTCAGTGCCTCTGATTCAGCGCCTCAGTTTCTCGCCCTCAGTTTCTCGCCCTCTGTTTCAGCCCCTCTGCTCCAGCCCCTCTGTTACAGCCCCTCTGTTTCTCGCCCTCTGTTTCAGCCCCTCTGTTTCTCGGCCACTGTTTCAGCCCCTCTATTTCAGCCCCTCTGTTTCAGCCCCTCTGTTTCTCGCCCTCTGTTTCAGCCCCTCTGTTTCTCGCCCTCTGTTTCAGCCCCTCTGTTTCTCGCACTCTGTTTCTGCCCCTCTGTTTCAGCCCCTCTCTTTCAGCCCCTCTGTTTCTCGCCCTCTGTTTCAGCCCCTCTGTTTCTCGCCCTCTGTTTCTGCCCCTCTGTTTCTCGCCCTCTGTTTCAGCCCAGCTGATTCAGCCCCTCTGTTTCAGCCCCTCTGAATCAGCCCCTCTCATTCAGCCCCTCTGTTTCAGCCCCTCTGTTTCAGCCCCTCTGTTTCAGCCCCTCTGTTTCTCGCCCTGTGTTTCAGCCCCTCTGTTTCTCGCCCTCTGTTTCAGCCCCTCTGTTTCAGCCCCTCTGTTTCAGCCCCTCTGGTCAGCCCCTCTGTTTCTCGCCCTCTGTTTCAGCCCCTCTGTTTCTCGCCCTCTGTTTCAGCCCCTCTGTTTCTCGCCCTCTGTTTCAGCCCCTCTGTTTCAGCCCCTCTGTTTCTCGCCCTCTGGTTCAGCCCCTCTGTTTCAGCCCCTCTGTTTGTCGCCCTCTGTTTCTGCCCCTCTGTTTCTCGCCCTCTGTTTCAGCTCCTCTGTTTCTCGTCCTCTGTTTCTGCCCCGCTGATTCAGCCCGTCTGTTTCATCCACTCAGAATCAGCCCCTCTGATTCAGCACCTCTGTTTCAGCCCCTCTGTTTCTCGCGCTCTGTTGCAGCCCCTCTGTTTCTCGCCCTCTGTTTCAGCCCCTCTGTTTCTCGCCCTCTGTTTGAGCCCCTCTGATTCAGCCCCTCTGTTTCAGCCCTTCTAATTCAGCCCCTCTGATTCAGCCCCTCTGATTCAGCCCCTCTGTTTCTCGCCCTCTGTTTCAGCCCCTCTGTTTCAGCCCCTCTGTTTCAGCCCCTCTGTTTCTCACTCTCTGTTTCACCCCTCTGATTCAGCGCCTCTGATTCAGCCCCTCTGATTCAGCCCCTCTGATTCAGCCCCTCTGTTTCCCGCCCCTCTGTTTCCCGCCCCTCTGTTTCAGACCCTCTGTTTCACGCCCCGTGTTTCAGCCCCTCTGTTTCTCGCCCTCTGTTTCAGCCCCTCTGATTCAGCCCCTCTGAATCAGCTCCTCTGTTTCTCGCCCTCTGTTTCAGCCCCTCTGTTTCAGCCCCTCTGTTTCAGCCCCTCTGTTTCAGCCCCACTGTTTCTCGCCCTCTGTTTCAGCTCCTCTGTTTCTCGCCCTCTGTTTCAGCCCCTCTGTTTCAGCCCCTCTGTTTCTCGCCCTCTGTTTCTGCCCCTCTGTTTCTCGCCCTCTGTTTCAGCCCCTCTGTTTCTCGCCCACAGTTTCAGCCCCGCTGATTCAGCCCCTCTGTTTCATTCCCTCTGTTTCTCGCCCTCTGAATCAGCCCCTCTGTTTCTCGCCCTCTGTTTGAGCCCCTCTGATTCAGCCCCTCTGTTTCAGCCCCTCTGATTCTGCCCCTCTGATTCAGCCCCTCTGATTCAGCCCCTCTGTTTCTCGCCCTCTGTTTCAGCCCCTCTGTTTCAGCCCCTCTGATTCAGCCCCTCTGATTCAGCCTCTCTGTTTCTCGCCCTCTGTTTCAGCCCCTCTGTTTCAGCCCCTCTGTTTCTCACCCTCTGTTTCAGCCCCTCTGATTCAGCCCCTCTGATTCAGCCCCTCTGATTCAGCCCCTCTGTTTCCCGCCCCTCTGTTTCCCGCCCCTCTGTTTCAGAACCTCTGTTTCACGCCAGGTGTTTCAGCTCCTCTGTTTCTCGCCCTCTGTTTCAGCCCCTCTGTTTCTCGCCCTCTGTTTCAGCCCCTCTGTTTCAGCCCCTCTGTTTCAGTCCCTCTGTTTCTCGCCCTCTGTTTCTCACCCTCTGATTCAGCCCCTCTGTTTCTCGCCCTCTGTTTCAGCCCCTCTGTTTCTCGCCCTCTGTTTCAGCCCCTCTGTTTCAGCCCCTCTGTTTCTCGCCCTCTGTTTCAGCCTCTCTGTTTCTCGCGCTCTCTTTCAGCCCCTCTGTTTCTCGCCCTCTGATTCAGCCCATCTGTTTCCCGCCCCTCTGTTTCCCGCCCCTCTGTTTCAGACCCTCTGTTTCACGCCCCGTGTTTCAGCCCCTCTGTTTCTCGCCCTCTGTTTCAGCCCCTCTGTTTCTCGCCCTCTGTTTCAGCCCCTCTGTTTCAGCCCCTCTGTTTCAGTCCCTCTGTTTCTCGCCCTCTGTTTCTCGCCCTCTGATTCAGCCCCTCTGTTTCTCGCCCTCTGTTTCAGCCCCTCTGTTTCTCGCCCTCTGTTTCAGCCCCTCTGTTTCTCGCCCTCTGTTTCAGCCCCTCTGTTTCAGCCCCTCTGTTTCAGCCCCTCTGGTCAGCCCCTCTGTTTCTCGCCCTCTGTTTCAGCCCCTCTGTTTCTCGCCGTCTGTTTCAGCCCCTCTGTTTCTCGCCCTCTGTTTCAGCCCCTCTGTTTCAGCCCCTCTGTTTCTCGCCCTCTGGTTCAGCCCCTCTGTTTCTGCCCCTCTGTTTCTCGCCCTCTGTTTCTGCCCCTCTGTTTCTCGCCCTCTGTTTCAGCCCCTCTGTTTCTCGTCCTCTGTTTCTGCCCCGCTGATTCAGCCCGTCTGTTTCATCCACTCAGAATCAGCCCCTCTGATTCAGCACCTCTGTTTCAGCCCCTCTGTTTCTCGCGCTCTGTTGCAGCCCCTCTGTTTCTCGCCCTCTGTTTCAGCCCCTCTGTTTCTCGCCCTCTGTTTGAGCCCCTCTGATTCAGCCCCTCTGTTTCAGCTCTTCTAATTCAGCCCCTCTGATTCAGCCCCTCTGATTCAGCCCCTCTGTTTCTCGCCCTCTGTTTCAGCCCCTCTGTTTCAGCCCCTCTGTTTCAGCCCCTCTGTTTCTCACTCTCTGTTTCACCCCTCTGATTCAGCGCCTCTGATTCAGCCCCTCTGATTCAGCCCCTCTGATTCAGCCCCTCTGTTTCCCGCCCCTCTGTTTCCCGCCCCTCTGTTTCAGACCCTCTGTTTCACGCCCCGTGTTTCAGCCCCTCTGTTTCTCGCCCTCTGTTTCAGCCCCTCTGATTCAGCCCCTCTGAATCAGCTCCTCTGTTTCTCGCCCTCTGTTTCAGCCCCTCTGTTTCAGCCCCTCTGTTTCAGCCCCTCTGTTTCAGCCCCACTGTTTCTCGCCCTCTGTTTCAGCTCCTCTGTTTCTCGCCCTCTGTTTCAGCCCCTCTGTTTCAGCCCCTCTGTTTCTCGCCCTCTGTTTCTGCCCCTCTGTTTCTCGCCCTCTGTTTCAGCCCCTCTGTTTCTCGCCCACAGTTTCAGCCCCGCTGATTCAGCCCCTCTGTTTCATTCCCTCTGTTTCTCGCCCTCTGAATCAGCCCCTCTGTTTCTCGCCCTCTGTTTGAGCCCCTCTGATTCAGCCCCTCTGTTTCAGCCCCTCTGATTCTGCCCCTCTGATTCAGCCCCTCTGATTCAGCCCCTCTGTTTCTCGCCCTCTGTTTCAGCCCCTCTGTTTCAGCCCCTCTGATTCAGCCCCTCTGATTCAGCCTCTCTGTTTCTCGCCCTCTGTTTCAGCCCCTCTGTTTCAGCCCCTCTGTTTCTCACCCTCTGTTTCAGCCCCTCTGATTCAGCCCCTCTGATTCAGCCCCTCTGATTCAGCCCCTCTGTTTCCCGCCCCTCTGTTTCCCGCCCCTCTGTTTCAGACCCTCTGTTTCACGCCCCGTGTTTCAGCTCCTCTGTTTCTCGCCCTCTGTTTCAGCCCCTCTGTTTCTCGCCCTCTGTTTCAGCCCCTCTGTTTCAGCCCCTCTGTTTCAGTCCCTCTGTTTCTCGCCCTCTGTTTCTCGCCCTCTGATTCAGCCCCTCTGTTTCTCGCCCTCTGTTTCAGCCCCTCTGTTTCTCGCCCTCTGTTTCAGCCCCTCTGTTTCAGCCCCTCTGTTTCTCGCCCTCTGTTTCAGCCTCTCTGTTTCTCGCGCTCTGTTTCAGCCCCTCTGTTTCTCGCCCTCTGATTCAGCCCCTCTGTTTCCCGCCCCTCTGTTTCCCGCCCCTCTGTTTCAGACCCTCTGTTTCACGCCCCGTGTTTCAGCCCCTCTGTTTCTCGCCCTCTGTTTCAGCCCCTCTGTTTCTCGCCCTCTGTTTCAGCCCCTCTGTTTCAGCCCCTCTGTTTCAGTCCCTCTGTTTCTCGCCCTCTGTTTCTCGCCCTCTGATTCAGCCCCTCTGTTTCTCGCCCTCTGTTTCAGCCCCTCTGTTTCTCGCCCTCTGTTTCAGCCCCTCTGTTTCTCGCCCTCTGTTTCAGCCTCTCTGTTTCTCGCGCTCTGTTTCAGCCCCTCTGTTTTTCGCCCGCTGTTTCAGCCCCTCTGTTTCTCGCCCACTGTTTCAGCCCCTCTGTTTCAGCCCCTCTGATTCAGTGCCGCTGATTCAGCGCCTCAGTTTCTCGCCCCCAGTTTCTCGCCCTCTGTTTCAGCCCCTCTGTTCCAGCCCCTCTTTTACAGCCCCTCTGTTTCTCGCCCTCTGTTTCAGCCCCTCTGTTTCTCGGCCACTGTTTCAGCCCCTCTATTTCAGCCCCTCTGTTTCAGCCCCTCTGTTTCTCGCCCTCTGTTTCAGCCCCTCTGTTTCTCGCCCTCTGTTTCAGCCCCTCTGTTTCTCGCACTCTGTTTCTGCCCCTCTGTTTCAGCCCCTCTCTTTCAGCCCCTCTGTTTCTCGCCCTCTGTTTCAGCCCCTCTGTTTCTCGCCCTCTGTTTCTGCCCCTCTGTTTCTCGCCCTCTGTTTCAGCCCAGCTGATTCAGCCCCTCTGTTTCAGCCCCTCTTAATCAGCCCCTCTGATTCAGCCCCTCTGTTTCAGCCCCTCTGTTTCAGCCCCTCTGTTTCAGCCCCTCTGTTTCTCGCCCTCTGTTTCAGCCCCTCTGTTTCTCGCCCTCTGTTTCAGCCCCTCTGTTTTAACCCCTCTGTTTCAGCCCCTGTGTTTCAGCCCCTCTGTTTCTCGCCCTCTGTTTTAGCCCCTCTGTTTCTCGCCCTCTGTTTCAGCCCCTCTGTTTCTCGCCCTCTGTTTCAGCCCCTCTGTTTCAGCCCCTCAGTTTCAGCCCCTCTGTTTCAGCCCCTCTGTTTCTCACACTCTGTTTCTGCCCCTCTGTTTCTCGCCCACTGTTTCTCGCCCTCTGTTTTAGCCCCTCTGTTTCTCGCCCTCTGTTTCAGCCCCTCTGTTTCTCGCCCTCTGTTTCAGCCCCTCTGTTTCAGCCCCTCAGTTTCAGCCCCTCTGTTTCAGCCCCTCTGTTTCTCACACTCTGTTTTAGCCCCTCTGTTTCTCGCCCTCTGTTTCAGCCCCTCTGTTTCTCGCCCTCTGTTTCAGCCCCTCTGTTTCAGCCCCTCAGTTTCAGCCCCTCTGTTTCAGCCCCTCTGTTTCTCGCCCTCTGTTTCAGCCCCTCTGTATCTCGCCCTCTGTTTCTGCACCTCTGTTTCTCGCCCTCTGTTTCAGCCCCTCTGTTTATCGCCCTCTGTTTCAGCGAGGCTGATTCAGCCCCTCTGTTTCAGCCCCTCTGTATCAGCCCCTCTGATTCAGCCCCTCTGTTTCAGCCCCTCTGTTTCAGCCCCTCTATTTCTCGCCCTCTGTTTCAGCCACTCTGTTTCTCGCCCTGTGTTTCAGCACGTCTGTTTCAGCCACTCTCTTTCTCGCCCTCTGTTTCAGCCCCTCTGTTTCTCACCCTCTGTTTCAGCCCCTCTGTTTCTCGCCCTCTGTTTCAGAGGGGCTCAAACAGAGGGCGAGAAACAGAGGGGCTGAAACAGCGGGAGAGAAACAGAGGGGCTGAAACAGAGCGCGAGAAACAGAGAGTCTGAAACAGAGGGCGAGAAACAGAGGGGCTGAAACAGAGGGGCTGAAACAGAGGGCGAGAAACAGAGGGGCTGAAACAGAGGGCGAGAAACAGAGGGGCTGAATCAGAGGGCGAGAAACAGAGGGCGAGAAACAGAGGGACTGAAACAGAGGGGCTGAAACAGAGGGGCTGAAACAGAGGGCGAGAAACAGAGGGGCTGAAACAGAGGGCGAGAAACAGAGGGGCTGAAACAGAGGGCGAGAAACAGAGGGGCTAAAACAGAGGGCGAGAAACAGAGGGGCTGAAACACAGGGGCTGAAACAGAGGGGTTAAAACAGAGGGGCTGAAACAGAGGGCGAGAAACACAGGGGCTGAAACAGAGGGCGAGAAACAGAGGGGCTGAAACAGAGGGTGAGAAACAGAGGGGCTGAATCAGATGGGCTGAATCAGAGGGGCTGAAACAGAGGGCGAGAAACACAGAGGCTGAAACAGAGGGCGAGAAACACAGGGGCTGAAACAGAGGGCGAGAAACAGAGAGCGAGAAACAGAGGGACTGAAACAGAGGGGCTGAAACAGAGGGGCTGAAACAGAGGGGCTGAAACAGAGGGGCTGAAACAGAGGGCGAGAAACAGAGGCGCTGAAACAATGGGCGAGAAACAGCGGGGCTGAAACAGAGGGCGAGAAACAGAGGGGCTGAAACAGAGGGTGAGAAACAGAGGGGCTGAAACAGAGGGGCTGAAACAGAGCGGCTGAAACAGAGGGGCTGAAACAGAGGGGCGGGAAACAGAGGGGCTGAAACAGAGGGCAAGAAACAGAGGGGCTGAAACAGAGTGCGAGAAACAGAAGGGCTGAATCAGAGGGGCTGAAACAGAGGGCGAGAAACAGAGGGGCTGAAACAGATTGCGAGAAACAGAGGGGATGAAACAGAGGGGCTGAAACAGAGGGTGAGAAACAGAGGGGCTGAAACATAGGGCGAGAAACAGAGGGGATGGAACAGAGGGCGAGAAACAGATGGGCTGAAACAGAGGGCGAGAAACAGAGGGGCTGAAACAGAGGGCGAGAAACAGAGGGGCTGAAACAGAGGGGCTGAAACAGTGGGCGAGATACAGAGGGGCTGAAACAGAGGGGCTGAAACAGAGGGGCTGAAACAGACGGGCTGAAACAGAGGGCGAGAAACAGAGGGGCTGAAACAGAGGGGCTGAAACAGAGGGGAGGGAAACAGAGGGGCGGGAAACAGAGGGGCGGGGAACAGAGTGGCTGAATCAGAGGGGCTGAATCAGAGGGGCTGAATCAGAGGGGCTGAATCAGATGGGCTGAAACAGAGGGTGAGAAACAGAGGGGCTGAAACAGAGGGGCTGAAACACAGGGCGAGAAACAGAGGGGCTGAATCAGAGGGGCTGAATTAAAAGGGCTGAATCAGAGGGGCTGAAACAGAGGGGCTGAAACAGAGGGGCTGAAACAGAGGGGCTGAATCAGGGGGGCTGTATCAGAGGGGCTGATTCAGAGGGGCTGAAAAAGAGGGGCTGAATCAGCGGGGCTGAAACAGAGGGCGAGAAACAGAAGGGCTGAAACAGAGGGCGAGAAACAGAGGGGCAGAAACAGAGGGCGAGAAACAGAGGGGCTGAAACAGAGGGGCTGAAACAGAGGGCGAGAAACAGAGGGGCAGAAACAGAGGGCGAGAAACAGAGGGGCTGAAACAGAGGTGCTGAAACAGAGGGGCTGAAAAAGAGGGGCTGAAACAGAGTGCGAGAAACAGAGGGGCTGAAACAGAGGGCGAGAAACAGAAGGGTTGAAACAGAGGGCGAGAAACAGAGGGGCTGAAACAGAGGGCGAGAAACATAGGGGCTGAAACAGAGGGGCTGAAACAGAGGGGCTGAATCAGCGGGGCTGAAACAGAGGGCGAGAAACAGAGGAGCTGAAACAGAGGGCGAGATACAGAGGGGCTGAATCAGAGGGCGAGAAACAGAGGGGCTGAAACAGAGGGCGAGAAACAGAGGGGCTGAATCAGAGGGGCTGAAACAGAGGGCGAGAAACAGAGGGGCTGAAACAGAGGGGCTGAAAGAGAGGGGGAGAAACAGAGGGGCTGAAGCAGAGGGCGAGAAACAGAGTGGCTGAAACACACGGGCTGAAACAGAGGGCGAGAAACAGAGTGGCTGAAACAGAGGGCGAGAAACAGAGGGGATGGAACACAGGGCGAGAAACAGATGGGCTGAAACAGAGGGCTAGAAACAGAGGGGCTGAAACAGAGGGCGAGAAACAGAGGGTCTGAAACAGTGGGGCTGAAACAGTGGGCGAAAACAGAGGGGCTGAAACAGAGGGGCTGAAACAGAGGGGCTGAAACAGAGGGCGAGAAACAGAGGGGCTGAACCAGAGGGGCTGAAACAGAGGGGAGGGAAACAGAGGGGAGGGAAACAGAGGGGCGGAAAACAGAGGGGCTGAATCAGAGGGGCTGAATCAGAGGGGCTGAATCAGAGGGGCTGAAACAGAGGGTGAGAAACAGAGGGGCTGAAACAGAGGGGCTGAAACAGAGGGGCTGAAACAGAGGGCGAGAAACAGAGGGGCTGAAACAGAGGGCGAGAAACAGAGGGGCTGAAACAGAGGGGCTGAAACAGAGGGGCTGAAACAGAGGGGCTGAATCAGAGTGTGAGAAGCAGCGGGGCTGAAACAGAGGGGTTGAAACAGAGGGGCTGAAAAAGAGTGTGAGAAGCAGCGGGGCTGAAACAGAGGGGTTGAAACAGAGGGGCTGAAAAAGAGTGGCTGAAACAGAGGGCGAGAAACAGAGGGGCTGAAACAGAGGCCGAGAAACAGAGTGGCTGAAACAGAGGGCGAGAAACAGAGGGGCTGAAACAGAGGGGCTGAAACAGAGGGGCTGAAACAGAGTGCAAGAAACAGAGGGGCTGAAACAGAGGGGCTGAAACAGAGGGGCTGAAACAGAGGGCGAGAAATAGAGGGGCTGAATCAGAGGGGCTGAATCAGAGGGGCTGAAACAGAGGGGCTGAAACAGAGGGCGAGAAACAGAGGGGCTGAAACAGACGGGCTGAAACAGAGAGCCTGAAACAGAGGGCGAGAAACAGAGGGGCTGAAACAGAGGGCGAGAAACAGAGGGGCTGAAACAGAGGGGCTGAAACAGAGGGGCTGAATCAGAGCGGCTGATTCAGAGGGGCTGAAACAGAGGGCGAGAAACAGAGGGGCTGAAACAGAGGGGCTGAAACAGAGGGGCTGAATCAGAGGGGCTGATTCAGAGGGGCTGAAACAGAGGGCGAGAAACAGAGGGGCTGAAACAGAGGGCGAGAAACAGAGGGGCAGAAACAGCGGGCGAGAAACAGAGGGGCTAAAACAGAGGGGCTGAAACAGCGGGGCTGAAACAGAGGGTGAGAAACAGAGGGGCTGAAACAGAGGGCGAGAAACAGAGGGGCAGAAACAGCGGGCGAGAAACAGAGGGGCTAAAACAGAGGGGCTGAAACAGAGGGCGAGAAACAGAGGGGCTGAAACAGAGTGTGAGATGCAGAGGGGCTGAAACAGAGGGGTTGAAACAGAGGGGCTGAAAAAGAGTGGCTGAAACAGAGGGCGAGAAACAGAGGGGCTGAAACAGAGGCCGAGAAACAGAGTGGCTGAAACAAAGGGCGAGAAACAGAGGGGCTGAAACAGAGGGGCAGAAACAGAGGGGCTGAAACAGAGTGCAAGAAACAGAGGGGCTGAAACAGAGGGGCTGAAACAGAGGGGCTGAAACAGAGGGGCTGAAACAGAGGGCGAGAAACAGAGGGGCTGAATCAGAGGGGCTGAATCAGAGGGGCTGAAACAGAGGGGCTGAAACAGAGGGCGAGAAACAGAGGGGCTGAAACAGACGGGCTGAAACAGAGAGCCTGAAACAGAGGGCGAGAAACAGAGGGGCTGAAACAGAGGGCGAGAAACAGAGGGGATGGAACACAGGGCGAGAAACAGATGGGCTGAAACAGAGGGCGAGAAACAGAGGGGCTGAAACAGAGGGCGAGAAACAGAGGGTCTGAAACAGTGGGGCTGAAACAGTGGGCGAGATACAGAGGGGCTGATACAGAGGGGCTGAAACAGAGGGGCTGAAACAGAGGGGCTGAAACAGAGGGCGAGAAACAGAGGGGCTGAAACAGCGGGGCTGAAACAGAGGGGAGGGAAACAGATGGGCGGGAAACAGAGGGGCGGGGAACAGAGTGGCTGAATCAGAGGGGCTGAATCAGAGGGGCTGAATCAGAGGGGCTGAATCAGAGGGGCTGAAACAGAGGGTGAGAAACAGAGGGGCTGAAAAAGAGGGGCTGAAACACAGGGCGAGAAACAGAGGGGCTGAATCAGAGGGGCTGAATTAAAAGGGCTGAATCAGAGGGGCTGAAACAGAGGGGCTGAAACAGAGGGGCTGAAACAGAGGGGCTGAATCAGGGGGGCTGAATCAGAGGGGCTGATTCAGCCGGTCTGAAACAGAGGGGCTGAATCAGCGGGGCTGAAACAGAGGGCGAGAAACAGAAGGGCTGAAACAGAGGGCGAGAAACAGAGGGGCAGAAACAGAGGGCGAGAAACAGAGGTGCTGAAACAGAGGGGCTGAAAAAGAGGGGCTGAAACAGAGTGCGAGAAACAGAGGGGCTGAAACAGAGGGCGAGAAACAGAAGGGTTGAAACAGAGGGCGAGAAACAGAGGGGCCGAAACAGAGGGCGAGAAACATAGGGGCTGAAACAGAGGGGGCTGAAACAGAGGGGCTGAAACAGAGGGGCTGAATCACAGGGGCTGATTCAGAGGGGCTGAAACAGAGGGGCTGAATCAGCGGGGCTGAAACAGAGGGCGAGAAACAGAGGAGCTGAAACAGAGGGCGAGATACAGAGGGGCTGAATCAGAGGGCGAGAAACAGAGGGGCTGAAACAGAGGGCGAGAAACAGAGGGGCTGAATCAGAGGGGCTGAAACAGAGGGCGAGAAACAGAGGGCGAGAAACAGAGGGGCTGAAACAGACGGGCTGAAACAGAGAGCCTGAAACAGAGGGCGAGAAACAGAGGGGCTGAAACAGAGGGCGAGAAACTGAGGGTGAGAAACAGAGGGCGAGAAACAGAGGGGCTGAAACAGAGGGGCTGAAACAGAGGGGCTGAAACAGAGGGGCTGAATCAGAGGGGCTGAAACAGAGGGGCTGAATCAGAGGGGCTGAAACAGAGGGGCTGAATCAGAGGGGCTGAAACAGAGGGCGATAAACAGAGGGGCTGAAACAGAGGGCGAGAAACAGAGGGGCTGAAACAGAGGGCGAGAAACTGTGGGTGAGAAACAGAGGGCGAGAAACAGAGGGGCTGAAACAGAGGGGCTGAAACAGAGCGGCTGAAACAGAGGGGCTGAATCAGAGGGGCTGAAACAGAGGGGCTGAATCAGAGGGGCTGAAACAGAGGGCGATAAACAGAGGGGCTGAAACAGAGGGCGAGAAACAGAGGGGCTGAAACAGAGGGCGAGAAACAGAGGGGCTGAAACAGAGGGGGTGAAACAGAGGGCGAGAAACAGATGGGCTGAAACAGAGGGCGAGAATCAGAGGGGCTGAATCAGAGGGGCTGAATCAGAGGGGCTGAAACAGAGGGGCTGAAACAGAGGGCGAGAAACAGAGGGGCTGAAACAGACGGGCTGAAACAGAGGGCGAGAAACAGAGGGGCTGAATCAGAGGGGCTGAATCAGAGGGGCTGAAACAGAGGGGCTGAAACAGAGGGTGAGAAACAGAGGGGCTGAAACAGACGGGCTGAAACAGAGAGCCTGAAACAGAGGGCGAGAAACAGAGGGGCTGAAACAGAATGCGAGAAACTGAGGGTGAGAAACAGAGGGCGAGAAACAGAGGGGCTGAAACAGAGGGGCTGAAACAGAGGGGCTGAATCAGAGGGGCTGAAACAGAGGGGCTGAATCAGAGGGGCTGAAACAGAGGGGCTGAATCAGAGGGGCTGAAACAGAGGGCGATAAACAGAGGGGCTGAAACAGAGGGCGAGAAACAGAGGGGCTGAAACAGAGGGCGAGAAACTGAGGGTGAGAAACAGAGGGCGAGAAACAGAGGGGCTGAAACAGAGGGGCTGAAACAGAGGGGCTGAAACAGAGGGGCTGAATCAGAGGGGCTGAATCAGAGGGGCTGAATCAGAGGGGCTGAAACAGAGGGCGATAAACAGAGGGGCTGAAACAGAGGGCGAGAAACAGAGGGGCTGAAACAGAGGGCGAGAAACAGAGGGGCTGAAACAGAGGGGGTGAAACAGAGGGCGAGAAACAGATGGGCTGAAACAGAGGGCGAGAATCAGAGGGGCTGAAACAGAGGGCGAGAAACAGAGGGGCTGAAACAGAGGGCGAGAAACAGAGGTGATGAAACAGAGGGGTTGAAACAGAGGGCGAGAAACAGAGGGGCTGAATCAGAGGGGCTGAAACAGAGGGCGAGAAACAGAGGGGCTGAAACAGAGGGCGAGAAACAGAGGGGCTGAAACAGAGGGGCTGAAACAGAGGGTGAGAAACAGAGGGGCTGAAACAGAGGGCGAGAAACAGAGGGGCTGAAACAGAGGTGCTGAAACAGTGGGCGAGATACAGAGGAGCTGAAACAGAGGGGCTGAAACAGAGGGGCTGAAACAGAGGGGTTGAAACAGAGGGCGAGAAACAGATGGGCTGAATCAGAGGGGCTGAAACAGAGGGCGAGAAACAGTGGGGCTGAAACAGAGGGGTTGAAACAGAGGGCGAGAAACAGAGGGGCTGAATCAGAGTGGCTGAAACAGAGGGCGAGAAACAGAGGGGCTGAAACAGAGGGCGAGAAACAGAGGGGCTGAAACAGAGGTGCTTTTAACAGAGGGTGAGAAACAGAGGGGCTAAAACAGAGGGTGAGAAACAGAGTGGCTGACATAGACGGGCTGAAACAGAGGGCAAGAAACAGAGTGGCTGAAACAGAGGGCGAGGAACAGAGGGGATGGAACAGAGGGCGAGAAACAGATGGGCTGAAACAGAGGGTGAGAAACAGAGAGGCTGAAACAGAGGGTGAGAAACAGACGGGCTGAAACAGAGGGGGTGAAACAGAGGGCGAGAAACAGATGGGCTGAAACAGAGGGCGAGAATCAGAGGGGCTGAAACAGAGGGCGAGAAACAGAGGGGCTGAAACAGAGGGCGAGAAACAGAGGTGCTGAAACAGAGGGGTTGAAACAGAGGGCGAGAAACAGAGGGGCTGAATCAGAGGGGCTGAAACAGAGGGCGAGAAACAGAGGGGCTGAAACAGAGGGCGAGAAACAGAGAGGCAGAAACAGAGGGCGAGAAACAGAGGGGCTGAAACAGAGGGGCTGAAACAGAGGGCGAGAAACAGAGAGGCTGAAACAGAGGGCGAGAAACAGAGGGGCTGAAACAGAGGTGCTGACACAGAGGGGCTGAAACAGAGGGGCTGAAACAGAGGGCGAGAAACAGAGGGGCTGAAACAGAGGGCGAGAAACAGAGGGGTTGAAACAGAGGGCGAGAAACAGAGGGGCTGAAACAGAGGTGCTGACACAGAGGGGCTGAAACAGAGGGGCTGAAACAGAGGGCGAGAAACGGAGGGGCTGAAACAGAGGGCGAGAAACAGAGGGGTTGAAACAGAGGGCGAGAAACAGAGGGGCTGAAACAGAGGGGCTGAAACAGAGGGGCTGAAACAGAGGGCGAGAAACAGAGGGGCAGAAACAGAGGGCGAGAAACAGAGGGGCTGAAACAGAGGGGCTGAAACAGAGTGGCTGAAACAGAGGGGCTGAATCAGAGGGGCTGATTCAGAGGGGCTGAAACAGAGGGGCTGAATCAGCGGGGCTGAAACAGAGGGCGAGAAACAGAGTGGCTGAAACAGAGGGCGAGAAACAGAGGGGCAGAAACAGCGGGAGAGAAACAGAGGGGCTAAAACAGAGGGGCTGAAACAGAGGGCGAGAAACAGAGGGGCTGAAACAGAGTGCGAGAAACAGAGGGGCTGAAACAGAGGGGTTGAAACAGAGGGGCTGAAAAAGAGTGGCTGAAACAGAGGGCGAGAAACAGAGTGTCTGAAAGAGAGGGCGAGAAAGAGAGGGGCTGAAACAGAGGGGCTGAAACAGAGGGGCTGAAACAGAGGGCGAGAAAGAGAGGGGCTGAAACAGAGGGCGAGAAACAGAGGGGCTGAAACAGAGGTGCTGAAACAGAGGGGCTGAAACAGAGGGGCTGAAACAGAGGGCCAGAAACAGAGGGGCTGAATCAGAGGGGCTGAATCAGAGGGGCTGAAACAGAGGGGCTGAAACAGAGGGCGAGAAACAGAGGGGCTGAAACAGACGGGCTGAAACAGAGAGCCTGAAACAGAGGGCGAGAAACAGAGAGGCTGAAACAGAGGGCGAAAAACAGAGGGGCTGAAACAGAGGGGCTGAAACAGAGGGGCTGAAACAGAGGGGCTGAATCAGAGGGGCTGAAACAAAGGGGCTGAATCAGAGGGGCTGAAACAGAGGGCGATAAACAGAGGGGCTGAAACAGAGGGCGAGAAACAGAGGGGCTGAAACAGACGGCGAGAAACAGAGGGGCTGAAACAGAGGGGGTGAAACAGAGGGCGAGAAATAGATGGGCTGAAACAGAGGGCGAGAATCAGAGGGGCTGAAACAGAGGGCGAGAAACAGAGGTGCTGAAACAGAGGGGTTGAAACAGAGGGCGAGAATCAGAGGGGCTGAATCAGAGGGGCTGATTCAGAGGGGCTGAAACAGAGGGGCTGAATCAGCGGGG
Organism: Chiloscyllium punctatum; assembly: GCF_047496795.1. Lineage (NCBI taxonomy): Eukaryota > Metazoa > Chordata > Chondrichthyes > Orectolobiformes > Hemiscylliidae > Chiloscyllium > Chiloscyllium punctatum. The sequence continues at coordinate 5,859,980 of NW_027309790.1, read as the reverse complement.
CTGAAACAGAGGGCGAGAAACAGAGTGGCTGAAACAGAGGGCGAGAAACAGAGGGGCAGAAACAGCGGGCGAGAAACAGAGGGGCTAAAACAGAGGGGCTGAAACAGAGGGCGAGAAACAGAGGGGCTGAAACAGAGTGCGAGAAACAGAGGGGCTGAAACAGAGTGGTTGAAACAGAGGGGCTGAAAAAGAGTGGCTGAAACAGAGGGTGAGAAACAGAGGGGCTGAAACAGAGGCCGAGAAAGAGAGGGGCTGAAACAGAGGGGCTGAAACAGAGGGGCTGAAACAGAGGGCGAGAAACAGAGGGGCTGAAACAGAGGGCGAGAAACAGAGGGGCTGAAACAGAGGGGCTGAAACAGAGGGGCTGAAACAGAGGGGCTGAAACAGAGGGCGAGAAACAGAGGGGCTGAAACAGAGGGGCTGAAACAGACGGGCTGAAACAGAGAGCCTGAAACAGAGGGCGGGAAACAGAGGGGCTGAAACAGAGGGCAAGATACAGAGGGGCTGAAACAGAGGGCGAGAAACTGAGGGGCTGAAACAGAGGGCGAGAAACAGAGGGGCTGAATCAGAGGGGCTGAAACAGAGGGCGAGAAACAGAGGGGCTGAAACAGAGGGGCTGAAAGAGAGGGGGAGAAACAGAGGGGCTGAAGCAGAGGGCGAGAAACAGAGTGGCTGAAACACACGGGCTGAAACAGAGGGCGAGAAACAGAGTGGCTGAAACAGAGGGCGAGAAACAGAGGGGATGGAACAGAGTGCGAGAAACAGATGGGCTGAAACAGAGGGCGAGAAACAGAGGGGCTGAAACAGAGGGCGAGAAACAGAGGGTCTGAAACAGTGGGGCTGAAACAGTGGGCGAGATACAGAGGGGCTGAAACAGAGGGGCTGAAACAGAGGGCGAGAAACAGAGGGGCTGAAGCAGAGGGGCTGAAACAGAGGGGAGGGAAACAGAGAGGCGGGAAACAGAGGGGCGGAAAACAGAGGGGTTGAATCAGAGGGGCTGAATCAGAGGGGCTGAATCAGAGGGGCTGAAACAGAGGGTGAGAAACAGAGGGGCTGAAACAGAGGGGCTGAAACAGAGGGGCTGAAACAGAGGGCGAGAAACAGAGGGGCTGAATCTGAGGGGCTGAATCAGAGGGGCTGAAACAGAGGGGCTGAATCAGCGGGGCTGAAACAGAGGGCGAGAAACAGAAGGGCTGAAAGAGAGGGCGAGAAACAGAGGGGCAGAAACAGAGGGCGAGAAACAGAGGGGCTGAAACAGAGGGGCTGAAACAGAGGGCGAGAAACAGAGTGGCTGAAACAGAGGGCGAGAAACAGAGGGGCTGAAACAGAGGTGCTGACACAGAGGGGCTGAAACAGAGGGGCTGAAACAGAGGGGGAGAAACATAGGGGCTGAAACAGAGGGCGAGAAACAGAGGGGTTGAAACAGAGGGCGAGAAACAGAGGGGCTGAAACAGAGGTGCTGACACAGAGGGGCTGAAACAGAGGACCTGAAACAGAGGGCGAGAAACAGAGGGGCTGAAACAGAGGGCGAGAAACAGAGAGGTTGAAACAGAGGGCGAGAAACAGAGGGGTTGAAACAGAGGGGCTGAAACAGAGGGGCTGAAACAGAGGGCGAGAAACTGAGGGGCAGAAACAGAGGGCGAGAAACAGAGGGGCTGAAACAGAGGTGCTGAAACAGAGGGGCTGAAACAGAGGGGCTGAATCAGAGGGGCTGATTCAGAGGGGCTGAAACAGAGGGGCTGAATCAGCCGGGCTGAAACAGAGGGCGAGAAACAGAGTGGCTGAAACAGAGGGCGAGAAACAGAGGGGCAGAAACAGCGGGCGAGAAACAGAGGGGCTAAAACAGAGGGGCTGAAACAGAGGGCGAGAAACAGAGGGGCTGAAACAGAGTGCGAGAAACAGAGGGGCTGAAACAGAGGGGTTGAAACAGAGGGGCTGAAAAAGAGTGGCTGAAACAGAGGGCGAGAAACAGAGGGGCTGAAACAGAGGCCGAGAAACAGAGTGGCTGAAACAGAGGGCGAGAAAGAGAGGGGCTGAAACAGAGGGGCTGAAACAGAGGGGCTGAAACAGAGGGCGAGAAACAGAGGGGCTGAAACAGAGGGCGAGAAACAGAGGGGCTGAAACAGAGGGGCTGAAACAGAGGGGCTGGAACAGAGGGGCTGAAACAGAGGGCGAGAAACAGAGGGGCTGAATCAGAGGGGCTGAATCAGAGGGGCTGAAACAGAGGGGCTGAAACAGAGGGCGAGAAACAGAGGGGCTGAAACAGATGGGCTGAAACAGAGAGCCTGAAACAGAGGGCGAGAAACAGAGGGCGAGAAACAGAGGGCGAGAAACAGAGGGGCAGAAACAGAGGGCGAGAAACTGAGGGTGAGAAACAGAGGGGCTGAAACAGAGGGGCTGAATCAGAGGGGCTGAAACAGAGGGGCTGAATCAGAGGGCGATAAACAGAGGGGCTGAAACAGAGGGCGAGAAACAGAGGGGCTGAAACAGAGGGCGAGAAACTGAGGGTGAGAAACAGAGGGCGAGAAACAGAGGGGCTGAAACAGAGGGGCTGAAACAGAGGGGCTGAAACAGAGGGGCTGAATCAGAGGGGCTGAAACAGAGGGGCTGAATCAGAGGGGCTGAAACAGAGGGCGATAAACAGAGGGGCTGAAAAAGAGGGCGAGAAACAGAGGGGCTGAAACAGAGGGCGAGAAACAGAGGGGCTGAAACAGAGGGGGTGAAACAGAGGGCGAGAAACAGATGGGCTGAAACAGAGGGCGAGAATCAGAGGGGCTGAATCAGAGGGGCTGAATCAGAGGGGCTGAAACAGAGGGGCTGAAACAGAGGGCGAGAAACAGAGGGGCTGAAACAGACGGGCTGAATCAGAGGGCGAGAAACAGAGGGGCTGAATCAGAGGGGCTGAAACAGAGGGGCTGAAACAGAGGGCGAGAAACAGAGTGGCTGAAACACACGGTCTGAAACAGAGGGCGAGAAACAGAGTGGCTGAAACAGAGGGCGAGAAACAGAGGGGATGGAACAGAGTGCGAGAAACAGATGGGCTGAAACAGAGGGCGAGAAACAGAGGGGCTGAAACAGAGGGCGAGAAACAGAGGGTCTGAAACAGTGGGGCTGAAACAGAGGGGAGAGAAACAGAGAGGCGGGAAACAGAGGGGCGGAAAACAGAGGGGTTGAATCAGAGGGGCTGAATCAGAGGGGCTGAATCAGAGGGGCTGAAACAGAGGGTGAGAAACAGAGGGGCTGAAACAGAGGGACTGAAACAGAGGGGCTGAAACAGAGGGCGAGAAACAGAGGGGCTGAATCTGAGGGGCTGAATCAGAGGGGCTGAAACAGAGGGGCTGAATCAGCGGGGCTGAAACAGAGGGCGAGAAACAGAAGGGCTGAAACAGAGGGCGAGAAACAGAGGGGCAGAAACACAGGGCGAGAAACAGAGGGGCTGAAACAGAGGGGCTGAAACAGAGGGCGAGAAACAGAGTGGCTGAAACAGAGTGCGAGAAACAGAGGGTCTGAAACAGAGGTGCTGACACAGAGGGGGAGAAACAGAGGACCTGAAACAGAGGGCGAGAAACAGAGGGGTTGAAACAGAGGGGCTGAAACAGAGGGGCTGAAACAGAGGGCGAGAAACTGAGGGGCAGAAACAGAGGGCGAGAAACAGAGGGGCTGAAACAGAGGTGCTGAAACAGAGGGGCTGAAACAGAGGGGCTGAATCAGAGGGGCTGATTCAGAGGGGCTGAAACAGAGGGGCTGAATCAGCCGGGCTGAAACAGAGGGCGAGAAACAGAGTGGCTGAAACAGAGGGCGAGAAACAGAGGGGCAGAACCAGCGGGCGAGAAACAGAGGGGCTAAAACAGAGGGGCTGAAACAGAGGGCGAGAAACAGAGGGGCTGAAACAGAGTGCGAGAAACAGAGGGGCTGAAACAGAGGGGTTGAAACAGAGGGGCTGAAAAAGAGTGGCTGAAACAGAGGGCGAGAAACAGAGGGGCTGAAACAGAGGCCGAGAAACAGAGTGGCTGAAACAGAGGGCGAGAAAGAGAGGGGCTGAAACAGAGGGGCTGAAACAGAGGGGCTGAAACAGAGGGCGAGAAACAGAGGGGCTGAAACAGAGGGCGAGAAACAGAGGGGCTGAAACAGAGGGGCTGAAACAGAGGGGCTGGAACAGAGGGGCTGAAACAGAGGGCGAGAAACAGAGGGGCTGAATCAGAGGGGCTGAATCAGAGGGGCTGAAACAGAGGGGCTGAAACAGAGGGCGAGAAACAGAGGGGCTGAAACAGATGGGCTGAAACAGAGAGCCTGAAACAGAGGGCGAGAAACAGAGGGCGAGAAACAGAGGGCGAGAAACAGAGGGGCAGAAACAGAGGGCGAGAAACTGAGGGTGAGAAACAGAGGGGCTGAAACAGAGGGGCTGAATCAGAGGGGCTGAAACAGAGGGGCTGAATCAGAGGGCGATAAACAGAGGGGCTGAAACAGAGGGCGAGAAACAGAGGGGCTGAAACAGAGGGCGAGAAACTGAGGGTGAGAAACAGAGGGCGAGAAACAGAGGGGCTGAAACAGAGGGGCTGAAACAGAGGGGCTGAAACAGAGGGGCTGAATCAGAGGGGCTGAAACAGAGGGGCTGAATCAGAGGGGCTGAAACAGAGGGCGATAAACAGAGGGGCTGAAAAAGAGGGCGAGAAACAGAGGGGCTGAAACAGAGGGCGAGAAACAGAGGGGCTGAAACAGAGGGGGTGAAACAGAGGGCGAGAAACAGATGGGCTGAAACAGAGGGCGAGAATCAGAGGGGCTGAATCAGAGGGGCTGAATCAGAGGGGCTGAAACAGAGGGGCTGAAACAGAGGGCGAGAAACAGAGGGGCTGAAACAGACGGGCTGAATCAGAGGGCGAGAAACAGAGGGGCTGAATCAGAGGGGCTGAAACAGAGGGGCTGAAACAGAGGGCGAGAAACAGAGTGGCTGAAACACACGGTCTGAAACAGAGGGCGAGAAACAGAGTGGCTGAAACAGAGGGCGAGAAACAGAGGGGATGGAACAGAGTGCGAGAAACAGATGGGCTGAAACAGAGGGCGAGAAACAGAGGGGCTGAAACAGAGGGCGAGAAACAGAGGGTCTGAAACAGTGGGGCTGAAACAGTGGGCGAGATACAGAGGGGCTGAAACAGAGGGGCTGAACCAGAGGGGCTGAAACAGAGGGGAGGGAAACAGAGAGGCGGGAAACAGAGGGGCGGAAAACAGAGGGGTTGAATCAGAGGGGCTGAATCAGAGGGGCTGAATCAGAGGGGCTGAAACAGAGGGTGAGAAACAGAGGGGCTGAAACAGAGGGGCTGAAACAGAGGGGCTGAAACAGAGGGCGAGAAACAGAGGGGCTGAATCTGAGGGGCTGAATCAGAGGGGCTGAAACAGAGGGGCTGAATCAGCGGGGCTGAAACAGAGGGCGAGAAACAGAAGGGCTGAAACAGAGGGCGAGAAACAGAGGGGCAGAAACACAGGGCGAGAAACAGAGGGGCTGAAACAGAGGGGCTGAAACAGAGGGCGAGAAACAGAGTGGCTGAAACAGAGTGCGAGAAACAGAGGGGCTGAAACAGAGGTGCTGACACAGAGGGGGAGAAACAGAGGGCGAGAAACAGAGGGGTTGAAACAGAGGGCGAGAAACAGAGGGGCTGAAACAGAGGTGCTGACACAGAGGGGCTGAAACAGAGGACCTGAAACAGAGGGCGAGAAACAGAGGGGCTGAAACAGAGGGCGAGAAACAGATAGGTTGAAACAGAGGGCGAGAAACAGAGGGGTTGAAACAGAGGGGCTGAAACAGAGGGGCTGAAACAGAGGGCGAGAAACTGAGGGGCAGAAACAGAGGGCGAGAAACAGAGGGGCTGAAACAGAGGTGCTGAAACAGAGGGGCTGAAACAGAGGGGCTGAATCAGAGGGGCTGATTCAGAGGGGCTGAAACGGAGGGGCTGAATCAGCGGGGCTGAAACAGAGGGCGAGAAACAGAGTGGCTGAAACAGAGGGCGAGAAACAGAGGGGCAGAAACAGCGGGCGAGAAACAGAGGGGCTAAAACAGAGGGGCTGAAACAGAGGGCGAGAAACAGAGGAGCTGAAACAGAGTGCGAGAAACAGAGGGGCTGAAACAGAGGGGTTGAAACAGAGGGGCTGAAAAAGAGTGGCTGAAACAGAGGGCGAGAAACAGAGGGGCTGAAACAGAGGCCGAGAAACAGAGTGTGTGAAACAGAGGGCGAGAAAGAGAGGGGCTGAAACAGAGGGGCTGAAACAGAGGGGCTGAAACAGAGGGGCTGAAACAGAGGGGCTGAAACAGAGGGCGAGAAACAGAGGGGCTGAAACAGAGGGCGAGAAACAGAGGGGCTGAAACAGAGGGGCTGAAACAGAGGGGCTGAAACAGAGGGGCTGAAACAGAGGGCGAGAAACAGAGGGGCTGAAACAGAGGGGCTGAAACAGACGGGCTGAAACAGAGAGCCTGAAACAGAGGGCGGGAAACAGAGGGGCTGAAACAGAGGGCAAGATACAGAGGGGCTGAAACAGAGGGCGAGAAACAGAGGGGCTGAAACAGAGGGCGAGAAACAGAGGGGCTGAATCAGAGGGGCTGAAACAGAGGGCGAGAAACAGAGGGGCTGAAACAGAGGGGCTGAAAGAGAGGGGGAGAAACAGAGGGGCTGAAGCAGAGGGCGAGAAACAGAGTGGCTGAAACACACGGGCTGAAACAGAGGGCGAGAAACAGAGTGGCTGAAACAGAGGGCGAGAAAAAGAGGGGATGGAACAGAGTGCGAGAAACAGATGGGCTGAAACAGAGGGCGAGAAACAGAGGGGCTGAAACAGAGGGCGAGAAACAGAGGGTCTGAAACAGTGGGGCTGAAACAGTGGGCGAGATACAGAGGGGCTGAAACAGAGGGGCTGAAACAGAGGGCGAGAAACAGAGGGGCTGAAGCAGAGGGGCTGAAACAGAGGGGCTGAAACAGAGGGGAGGGAAACAGAGAGGCGGGAAACAGAGGGGCGGAAAACAGAGGGGTTGAATCAGAGGGGCTGAATCAGAGGGGCTGAATCAGAGGGGCTGAAACAGAGGGTGAGAAACAGAGGGGCTGAAACAGAGGGGCTGAAACAGAGGGGCTGAAACAGAGGGCGAGAAACAGAGGGGCTGAATCTGAGGGGCTGAATCAGAGGGGCTGAAACAGAGGGGCTGAATCAGCGGGGCTGAAACAGAGGGCGAGAAACAGAAGGGCTGAAAGAGAGGGCGAGAAACAGAGGGGCAGAAACAGAGGGCGAGAAACAGAGGGGCTGAAACAGAGTGGCTGAAACAGAGGGCGAGAAACAGAGTGGCTGAAACAGAGGGCGAGAAACAGAGGGGCTGAAACAGAGGTGCTGACACAGAGGGGCTGAAACAGAGGGGCTGAAACAGAGGGGGAGAAACATAGGGGCTGAAACAGAGGGCGAGAAACAGAGGGGTTGAAACAGAGGGCGAGAAACAGAGGGGCTGAAACAGAGGTGCTGACACAGAGGGGCTGAAACAGAGGACCTGAAACAGAGGGCGAGAAACAGAGGGGCTGAAACAGAGGTCGAGAAACAGAGAGGTTGAAACAGAGGGCGAGAAACAGAGGGGTTGAAACAGAGGGGCTGAAACAGAGGGGCTGAAACAGAGGGCGAGAAACTGAGGGGCAGAAACAGAGGGCGAGAAACAGAGGGGCTGAAACAGAGGTGCTGAAACAGAGGGGCTGAAACAGAGGGGCTGAATCAGAGGGGCTGATTCAGAGGGGCTGAAACAGAGGGGCTGAATCAGCCGGGCTGAAACAGAGGGCGAGAAACAGAGTGGCTGAAACAGAGGGCGAGAAACAGAGGGGCAGAAACAGCGGGCGAGAAACAGAGGGGCTAAAACAGAGGGGCTGAAACAGAGGGCGAGAAACAGAGGGGCTGAAACAGAGTGCGAGAAACAGAGGGGCTGAAACAGAGGGGTTGAAACAGAGGGGCTGAAAAAGAGTGGCTGAAACAGAGGGCGAGAAACAGAGGGGCTGAAACAGAGGCCGAGAAACAGAGTGGCTGAAACAGAGGGCGAGAAAGAGAGGGGCTGAAACAGAGGGGCTGAAACAGAGGGGCTGAAACAGAGGGCGAGAAACAGAGGGGCTGAAACAGAGGGCGAGAAACAGAGGGGCTGAAACAGAGGGGCTGAAACAGAGGGGCTGGAACAGAGGGGCTGAAACAGAGGGCGAGAAACAGAGGGGCTGAATCAGAGGGGCTGAATCAGAGGGGCTGAAACAGAGGGGCTGAAACAGAGGGCGAGAAACAGAGGGGCTGAAACAGATGGGCTGAAACAGAGAGCCTGAAACAGAGGGCGAGAAACAGAGGGCGAGAAACAGAGGGCGAGAAACAGAGGGGCAGAAACAGAGGGCGAGAAACTGAGGGTGAGAAACAGAGGGGCTGAAACAGAGGGGCTGAATCAGAGGGGCTGAAACAGAGGGGCTGAATCAGAGGGCGATAAACAGAGGGGCTGAAACAGAGGGCGAGAAACAGAGGGGCTGAAACAGAGGGCGAGAAACTGAGGGTGAGAAACAGAGGGCGAGAAACAGATGGGCTGAAACAGAGGGGCTGAAACAGAGGGCGAGAAACAGAGGGGCTGAAACAGATGGGCTGAAACAGAGAGCCTGAAACAGAGGGCGAGAAACAGAGGGCGAGAAACAGAGGGCGAGAAACAGAGGGGCAGAAACAGAGGGCGAGAAACTGAGGGTGAGAAACAGAGGGGCTGAAACAGAGGGGCTGAATCAGAGGGGCTGAAACAGAGGGGCTGAATCAGAGGGCGATAAACAGAGGGGCTGAAACAGAGGGCGAGAAACAGAGGGGCTGAAACAGAGGGCGAGAAACTGAGGGTGAGAAACAGAGGGCGAGAAACAGAGGGGCTGAAACAGAGGGGCTGAAACAGAGGGGCTGAAACAGAGGGGCTGAATCAGAGGGGCTGAAACAGAGGGGCTGAATCAGAGGGGCTGAAACAGAGGGCGATAAACAGAGGGGCTGAAAAAGAGGGCGAGAAACAGAGGGGCTGAAACAGAGGGCGAGAAACAGAGGGGCTGAAACAGAGGGGGTGAAACAGAGGGCGAGAAACAGATGGGCTGAAACAGAGGGCGAGAATCAGAGGGGCTGAATCAGAGGGGCTGAATCAGAGGGGCTGAAACAGAGGGGCTGAAACAGAGGGCGAGAAACAGAGGGGCTGAAACAGACGGGCTGAATCAGAGGGCGAGAAACAGAGGGGCTGAATCAGAGGGGCTGAAACAGAGGGGCTGAAACAGAGGGCGAGAAACAGAGTGGCTGAAACACACGGTCTGAAACAGAGGGCGAGAAACAGAGTGGCTGAAACAGAGGGCGAGAAACAGAGGGGATGGAACAGAGTGCGAGAAACAGATGGGCTGAAACAGAGGGCGAGAAACAGAGGGGCTGAAACAGAGGGCGAGAAACAGAGGGTCTGAAACAGTGGGGCTGAAACAGTGGGCGAGATACAGAGGGGCTGAAACAGAGGGGCTGAACCAGAGGGGCTGAAACAGAGGGGAGGGAAACAGAGAGGCGGGAAACAGAGGGGCGGAAAACAGAGGGGTTGAATCAGAGGGGCTGAATCAGAGGGGCTGAATCAGAGGGGCTGAAACAGAGGGTGAGAAACAGAGGGGCTGAAACAGAGGGGCTGAAACAGAGGGGCTGAAACAGAGGGCGAGAAACAGAGGGGCTGAATCTGAGGGGCTGAATCAGAGGGGCTGAAACAGAGGGGCTGAATCAGCGGGGCTGAAACAGAGGGCGAGAAACAGAAGGGCTGAAACAGAGGGCGAGAAACAGAGGGGCAGAAACACAGGGCGAGAAACAGAGGGGCTGAAACAGAGGGGCTGAAACAGAGGGCGAGAAACAGAGTGGCTGAAACAGAGTGCGAGAAACAGAGGGGCTGAAACAGAGGTGCTGACACAGAGGGGGAGAAACAGAGGGCGAGAAACAGAGGGGTTGAAACAGAGGGCGAGAAACAGAGGGGCTGAAACAGAGGTGCTGACACAGAGGGGCTGAAACAGAGGACCTGAAACAGAGGGCGAGAAACAGAGGGGCTGAAACAGAGGGCGAGAAACAGATAGGTTGAAACAGAGGGCGAGAAACAGAGGGGTTGAAACAGAGGGGCTGAAACAGAGGGGCTGAAACAGAGGGCGAGAAACTGAGGGGCAGAAACAGAGGGCGAGAAACAGAGGGGCTGAAACAGAGGTGCTGAAACAGAGGGGCTGAAACAGAGGGGCTGAATCAGAGGGGCTGATTCAGAGGGGCTGAAACGGAGGGGCTGAATCAGCGGGGCTGAAACAGAGGGCGAGAAACAGAGTGGCTGAAACAGAGGGCGAGAAACAGAGGGGCAGAAACAGCGGGCGAGAAACAGAGGGGCTAAAACAGAGGGGCTGAAACAGAGGGCGAGAAACAGAGGAGCTGAAACAGAGTGCGAGAAACAGAGGGGCTGAAACAGAGGGGTTGAAACAGAGGGGCTGAAAAAGAGTGGCTGAAACAGAGGGCGAGAAACAGAGGGGCTGAAACAGAGGCCGAGAAACAGAGTGTGTGAAACAGAGGGCGAGAAAGAGAGGGGCTGAAACAGAGGGGCTGAAACAGAGGGGCTGAAACAGAGGGGCTGAAACAGAGGGGCTGAAACAGAGGGCGAGAAACAGAGGGGCTGAAACAGAGGGCGAGAAACAGAGGGGCTGAAACAGAGGGGCTGAAACAGAGGGGCTGAAACAGAGGGGCTGAAACAGAGGGCGAGAAACAGAGGGGCTGAAACAGAGGGGCTGAAACAGACGGGCTGAAACAGAGAGCCTGAAACAGAGGGCGGGAAACAGAGGGGCTGAAACAGAGGGCAAGATACAGAGGGGCTGAAACAGAGGGCGAGAAACAGAGGGGCTGAAACAGAGGGCGAGAAACAGAGGGGCTGAATCAGAGGGGCTGAAACAGAGGGCGAGAAACAGAGGGGCTGAAACAGAGGGGCTGAAAGAGAGGGGGAGAAACAGAGGGGCTGAAGCAGAGGGCGAGAAACAGAGTGGCTGAAACACACGGGCTGAAACAGAGGGCGAGAAACAGAGTGGCTGAAACAGAGGGCGAGAAAAAGAGGGGATGGAACAGAGTGCGAGAAACAGATGGGCTGAAACAGAGGGCGAGAAACAGAGGGGCTGAAACAGAGGGCGAGAAACAGAGGGTCTGAAACAGTGGGGCTGAAACAGTGGGCGAGATACAGAGGGGCTGAAACAGAGGGGCTGAAACAGAGGGCGAGAAACAGAGGGGCTGAAGCAGAGGGGCTGAAACAGAGGGGCTGAAACAGAGGGGAGGGAAACAGAGAGGCGGGAAACAGAGGGGCGGAAAACAGAGGGGTTGAATCAGAGGGGCTGAATCAGAGGGGCTGAATCAGAGGGGCTGAAACAGAGGGTGAGAAACAGAGGGGCTGAAACAGAGGGGCTGAAACAGAGGGGCTGAAACAGAGGGCGAGAAACAGAGGGGCTGAATCTGAGGGGCTGAATCAGAGGGGCTGAAACAGAGGGGCTGAATCAGCGGGGCTGAAACAGAGGGCGAGAAACAGAAGGGCTGAAAGAGAGGGCGAGAAACAGAGGGGCAGAAACAGAGGGCGAGAAACAGAGGGGCTGAAACAGAGTGGCTGAAACAGAGGGCGAGAAACAGAGTGGCTGAAACAGAGGGCGAGAAACAGAGGGGCTGAAACAGAGGTGCTGACACAGAGGGGCTGAAACAGAGGGGCTGAAACAGAGGGGGAGAAACATAGGGGCTGAAACAGAGGGCGAGAAACAGAGGGGTTGAAACAGAGGGCGAGAAACAGAGGGGCTGAAACAGAGGTGCTGACACAGAGGGGCTGAAACAGAGGACCTGAAACAGAGGGCGAGAAACAGAGGGGCTGAAACAGAGGTCGAGAAACAGAGAGGTTGAAACAGAGGGCGAGAAACAGAGGGGTTGAAACAGAGGGGCTGAAACAGAGGGGCTGAAACAGAGGGCGAGAAACTGAGGGGCAGAAACAGAGGGCGAGAAACAGAGGGGCTGAAACAGAGGTGCTGAAACAGAGGGGCTGAAACAGAGGGGCTGAATCAGAGGGGCTGATTCAGAGGGGCTGAAACAGAGGGGCTGAATCAGCCGGGCTGAAACAGAGGGCGAGAAACAGAGTGGCTGAAACAGAGGGCGAGAAACAGAGGGGCAGAAACAGCGGGCGAGAAACAGAGGGGCTAAAACAGAGGGGCTGAAACAGAGGGCGAGAAACAGAGGGGCTGAAACAGAGTGCGAGAAACAGAGGGGCTGAAACAGAGGGGTTGAAACAGAGGGGCTGAAAAAGAGTGGCTGAAACAGAGGGCGAGAAACAGAGGGGCTGAAACAGAGGCCGAGAAACAGAGTGGCTGAAACAGAGGGCGAGAAAGAGAGGGGCTGAAACAGAGGGGCTGAAACAGAGGGGCTGAAACAGAGGGCGAGAAACAGAGGGGCTGAAACAGAGGGCGAGAAACAGAGGGGCTGAAACAGAGGGGCTGAAACAGAGGGGCTGGAACAGAGGGGCTGAAACAGAGGGCGAGAAACAGAGGGGCTGAATCAGAGGGGCTGAATCAGAGGGGCTGAAACAGAGGGGCTGAAACAGAGGGCGAGAAACAGAGGGGCTGAAACAGATGGGCTGAAACAGAGAGCCTGAAACAGAGGGCGAGAAACAGAGGGCGAGAAACAGAGGGCGAGAAACAGAGGGGCAGAAACAGAGGGCGAGAAACTGAGGGTGAGAAACAGAGGGGCTGAAACAGAGGGGCTGAATCAGAGGGGCTGAAACAGAGGGGCTGAATCAGAGGGCGATAAACAGAGGGGCTGAAACAGAGGGCGAGAAACAGAGGGGCTGAAACAGAGGGCGAGAAACTGAGGGTGAGAAACAGAGGGCGAGAAACAGATGGGCTGAAACAGAGGGGCTGAAACAGAGGGGCTGAAACAGAGGGGCTGAATCAGAGGGGCTGAAACAGAGGGGCTGAATCAGAGGGGCTGAAACAGAGGGCGATAAACAGAGGGGCTGAAAAAGAGGGCGAGAAACAGAGGGGCTGAAACAGAGGGCGAGAAACAGAGGGGCTGAAACAGAGGGGGTGAAACAGAGGGCGAGAAACAGATGGGCTGAAACAGAGGGCGAGAATCAGAGGGGCTGAATCAGAGGGGCTGAATCAGAGGGGCTGAAACAGAGGGGCTGAAACAGAGGGCGAGAAACAGAGGGGCTGAAACAGACGGGCTGAATCAGAGGGCGAGAAACAGAGGGGCTGAATCAGAGGGGCTGAAACAGAGGGGCTGAAACAGAGGGCGAGAAACAGAGTGGCTGAAACACACGGGCTGAAACAGAGGGCGAGAAACAGAGTGGCTGAAACAGAGGGCGAGAAACAGAGGGGATGGAACAGAGTGCGAGAAACAGATGGGCTAAAACAGAGGGCGAGAAACAGAGGGGCTGAAACAGAGGGCGAGAAACAGAGGGTCTGAAACAGTGGGGCTGAAACAGTGGGCGAGATACAGAGGGGCTGAAACAGAGGGGCTGAACCAGAGGGGCTGAAACAGAGGGGAGGGAAACAGAGAGGCGGGAAACAGAGGGGCGGAAACAGAGGGGTTGAATCAGAGGGGCTGAATCAGAGGGGCTGAATCAGAGGGGCTGAAACAGAGGGTGAGAAACAGAGGGGCTGAAACAGAGGGGCTGAAACAGAGGGGCTGAAACAGAGGGCGAGAAACAGAGGGGCTGAATCTGAGGGGCTGAATCAGAGGGGCTGAAACAGAGGGGCTGAATCAGCGGGGCTGAAACAGAGGGCGAGAAACAGAAGGGCTGAAACAGAGGGCGAGAAACAGAGGGGCAGAAACACAGGGCGAGAAACAGAGGGGCTGAAACAGAGGGGCTGAAACAGAGGGCGAGAAACAGAGTGGCTGAAACAGAGTGCGAGAAACAGAGGGGCTGAAACAGAGGTGCTGACACAGAGGGGCTGAAACAGAGGGTCTGAAACAGAGGGGGAGAAACAGAGGGCGAGAAACAGAGGGGTTGAAACAGAGGGCGAGAAACAGAGGGGCTGAAACAGAGGTGCTGACACAGAGGGGCTGAAACAGAGGACCTGAAACAGAGGGCGAGAAACAGAGGGGCTGAAACAGAGGGCGAGAAACAGATAGGTTGAAACAGAGGGCGAGAAACAGAGGGGTTGAAACAGAGGGGCTGAAACAGAGGGGCTGAAACAGAGGGCGAGAAACTGAGGGGCAGAAAAAGAGGGCGAGAAACAGAGGGGCTGAAACAGAGGTGCTGAAACAGAGGGGCTGAAACAGAGGGGCTGAATCAGAGGGGCTGATTCAGAGGGGCTGAAACAGAGGGGCTGAATCAGCGGGGCTGAAACAGAGGGCGAGAAACAGAGTGGCTGAAACAGAGGGCGAGAAACAAGAGGGGCAGAAACAGCGGGCGAGAAACAGAGGGGCTAAAACAGAGGGGCTGAAACAGAGGGCGAGAAACAGAGGAGCTGAAACAGAGTGCGAGAAACAGAGGGGCTGAAACAGAGGGGTTGAAACAGAGGGGCTGAAAAAGAGTGGCTGAAACAGAGGGCGAGAAACAGAGGGGCTGAAACAGAGGCGGAGAAACAGAGTGTGTGAAACAGAGGGCGAGAAAGAGTGGGGCTGAAACAGAGGGGCTGAAACAGAGGGGCTGAAACAGAGGGGCTGAAACAGAGGGGCTGAAACAGAGGGCGAGAAACAGAGGGGCTGAAACAGAGGGCGAGAAACAGAGGGGCTGAAACAGAGGGGCTGAAACAGAGGGGCTGAAACAGAGGGGCTGAAACAGAGGGCGAGAAACAGAGGGGCTGAAACAGAGGGGCTGAAACAGACGGGCTGAAACAGAGAGCCTGAAACAGAGGGCGGGAAACAGAGGGGCTGAAACAGAGGGCAAGATACAGAGGGGCTGAAACAGAGGGCGAGAAACAGAGGGGCTGAAACAGAGGGCGAGAAACAGAGGGGCTGAATCAGAGGGGCTGAAACAGAGGGCGAGAAACAGAGGGGCTGAAACAGAGGGGCTGAAAGAGAGGGGGAGAAACAGAGGGGCTGAAGCAGAGGGCGAGAAACAGAGTGGCTGAAACACACGGGCTGAAACAGAGGGCGAGAAACAGAGTGGCTGAAACAGAGGGCGAGAAACAGAGGGGATGGAACAGAGTGCGAGAAACAGATGGGCTGAAACAGAGGGCGAGAAACAGAGGGGCTGAAACAGAGGGTGAGAAACAGAGGGTCTGAAACAGTGGGGCTGAAACAGTGGGCGAGATACAGAGGGGCTGAAACAGAGGGGCTGAAACAGAGGGCGAGAAACAGAGGGGCTGAAGCAGAGGGGCTGAAACAGAGGGGAGGGAAACAGAGAGGCGGGAAACAGAGGGGCGGAAAACAGAGGGGTTGAATCAGAGGGGCTGAATCAGAGGGGCTGAATCAGAGGGGCTGAAACAGAGGGTGAGAAACAGAGGGGCTGAAACAGAGGGGCTGAAACAGAGGGGCTGAAACAGAGGGCGAGAAACAGAGGGGCTGAATCTGAGGGGCTGAATCAGAGGGGCTGAAACAGAGGGGCTGAATCAGCGGGGCTGAAACAGAGGGCGAGAAACAGAAGGGCTGAAAGAGAGGGCGAGAAACTGAGGGGCAGAAACAGAGGGCGAGAAACAGAGGGGCTGAAACAGAGGGGCTGAAACAGAGGGCGAGAAACAGAGTGGCTGAAACAGAGGGCGAGAAACAGAGGGGCTGAAACAGAGGTGCTGACACAGAGGGGCTGAAACAGAGGGGCTGAAACAGAGGGGGAGAAACATAGGGGCTGAAACAGAGGGCGAGAAACAGAGGGGTTGAAACAGAGGGCGAGAAACAGAGGGGCTGAAACAGAGGTGCTGACACAGAGGGGCTGAAACAGAGGACCTGAAACAGAGGGCGAGAAACAGAGGGGCTGAAACAGAGGGCGAGAAACAGAGAGGTTGAAACAGAGGGCGAGAAACAGAGGGGTTGAAATAGAGGGGCTGAAACAGAGGGGCTGAAACAGAGGGCGAGAAACTGAGGGGCAGAAACAGAGGGCGAGAAACAGAGGGGCTGAAACAGAGGTGCTGAAACAGAGGGGCTGAAACAGAGGGGCTGAATCAGAGGGGCTGATTCAGAGGGGCTGAAACAGAGGGGCTGAATCAGAGGGGCTGAAACAGAGGGCGAGAAACAGAGGGGCTGAAACAGAGGGGCTGAAAGAGAGGGGGAGAAACAGAGGGGCTGAAGCAGAGGGCGAGAAACAGAGTGGCTGAAACACACGGGCTGAAACAGAGGGCGAGAAACAGAGTGGCTGAAACAGAGGGCGAGAAACAGAGGGGATGGAACAGAGTGCGAGAAACAGATGGGCTGAAACAGAGGGCGAGAAACAGAGGGGCTGAAACAGAGGGTGAGAAACAGAGGGTCTGAAACAGTGGGGCTGAAACAGTGGGCGAGATACAGAGGGGCTGAAACAGAGGGGCTGAAACAGAGGGCGAGAAACAGAGGGGCTGAAGCAGAGGGGCTGAAACAGAGGGGAGGGAAACAGAGAGGCGGGAAACAGAGGGGCGGAAAACAGAGGGGTTGAATCAGAGGGGCTGAATCAGAGGGGCTGAATCAGAGGGGCTGAAACAGAGGGTGAGAAACAGAGGGGCTGAAACAGAGGGGCTGAAACAGAGGGGCTGAAACAGAGGGCGAGAAACAGAGGGGCTGAATCTGAGGGGCTGAATCAGAGGGGCTGAAACAGAGGGGCTGAATCAGCGGGGCTGAAACAGAGGGCGAGAAACAGAAGGGCTGAAAGAGAGGGCGAGAAACTGAGGGGCAGAAACAGAGGGCGAGAAACAGAGGGGCTGAAACAGAGGGGCTGAAACAGAGGGCGAGAAACAGAGTGGCTGAAACAGAGGGCGAGAAACAGAGGGGCTGAAACAGAGGTGCTGACACAGAGGGGCTGAAACAGAGGGGCTGAAACAGAGGGGGAGAAACATAGGGGCTGAAACAGAGGGCGAGAAACAGAGGGGTTGAAACAGAGGGCGAGAAACAGAGGGGCTGAAACAGAGGTGCTGACACAGAGGGGCTGAAACAGAGGACCTGAAACAGAGGGCGAGAAACAGAGGGGCTGAAACAGAGGGCGAGAAACAGAGAGGTTGAAACAGAGGGCGAGAAACAGAGGGGTTGAAACAGAGGGGCTGAAACAGAGGGGCTGAAACAGAGGGCGAGAAACTGAGGGGCAGAAACAGAGGGCGAGAAACAGAGGGGCTGAAACAGAGGTGCTGAAACAGAGGGGCTGAAACAGAGGGGCTGAATCAGAGGGGCTGATTCAGAGGGGCTGAAACAGAGGGGCTGAATCAGCCGGGCTGAAACAGAGGGCGAGAAACAGAGTGGCTGAAACAGAGGGCGAGAAACAGAGGGGCAGAAACAGCGGGCGAGAAACAGAGGGGCTAAAACAGAGGGGCTGAAACAGAGGGCGAGAAACAGAGGGGCTGAAACAGAGTGCGAGAAACAGAGGGGCTGAAACAGAGGGGTTGAAACAGAGGGGCTGAAAAAGAGTGGCTGAAACAGAGGGCGAGAAACAGAGGGGCTGAAACAGAGGCCGAGAAACAGAGTGGCTGAAACAGAGGGCGAGAAAGAGAGGGGCTGAAACAGAGGGGCTGAAACAGAGGGGCTGAAACAGAGGGCGAGAAACAGAGGGGCTGAAACAGAGGGCGAGAAACAGAGGGGCTGAAACAGAGGGGCTGAAACAGAGGGGCTGGAACAGAGGGGCTGAAACAGAGGGCGAGAAACAGAGGGGCTGAATCAGAGGGGCTGAATCAGAGGGGCTGAAACAGAGGGGCTGAAACAGAGGGCGAGAAACAGAGGGGCTGAAACAGATGGGCTGAAACAGAGAGCCTGAAACAGAGGGCGAGAAACAGAGGGCGAGAAACAGAGGGCGAGAAACAGAGGGGCAGAAACAGAGGGCGAGAAACTGAGGGTGAGAAACAGAGGGGCTGAAACAGAGGGGCTGAATCAGAGGGGCTGAAACAGAGGGGCTGAATCAGAGGGCGATAAACAGAGGGGCTGAAACAGAGGGCGAGAAACAGAGGGGCTGAAACAGAGGGCGAGAAACTGAGGGTGAGAAACAGAGGGCGAGAAACAGAGGGGCTGAAACAGAGGGGCTGAAACAGAGGGGCTGAATCAGAGGGGCTGAAACAGAGGGGCTGAATCAGAGGGGCTGAAACAGAGGGCGATAAACAGAGGGGCTGAAAAAGAGGGCGAGAAACAGAGGGGCTGAAACAGAGGGCGAGAAACAGAGGGGCTGAAACAGAGGGGGTGAAACAGAGGGCGTGAAACAGATGGGCTGAAACAGCGGGCGAGAATCAGAGGGGCTGAATCAGAGGGGCTGAATCAGAGGGGCTGAAACAGAGGGGCTGAAACAGAGGGCGAGAAACAGAGGGGCTGAAACAGACGGGCTGAATCAGAGGGCGAGAAACAGAGGGGCTGAATCAGAGGGGCTGAAACAGAGGGGCTGAAACAGAGGGCGAGAAACAGAGTGGCTGAAACACACGGGCTGAAACAGAGGGCGAGAAACAGAGTGGCTGAAACAGAGGGCGAGAAACAGAGGGGATGGAACAGAGTGCGAGAAATAGATGGGCTGAAACAGAGGGCGAGAAACAGAGGGGCTGAAACAGAGGGCGAGAAACAGAGGGTCTGAAACAGTGGGGCTGAAACAGTGGGCGAGATACAGAGGGGCTGAAACAGAGGGGCTGAACCAGAGGGGCTGAAACAGAGGGGAGGGAAACAGAGAGGCGGGAAACAGAGGGGCGGAAAACAGAGGGGTTGAATCAGAGGGGCTGAATCAGAGGGGCTGAATCAGAGGGGCTGAAACAGAGGGTGAGAAACAGAGGGGCTGAAACAGAGGGGCTGAAACAGAGGGGCTGAAACAGAGGGCGAGAAACAGAGGGGCTGAATCTGAGGGGCTGAATCAGAGGGGCTGAAACAGAGGGGCTGAATCAGCGGGGCTGAAACAGAGGGCGAGAAACAGAAGGGCTGAAACAGAGGGCGAGAAACAGAGGGGCAGAAACACAGGGCGAGAAACAGAGGGGCTGAAACAGAGGGGCTGAAACAGAGGGCGAGAAACAGAGTGGCTGAAACAGAGTGCGAGAAACAGAGGGGCTGAAACAGAGGTGCTGACACAGAGGGGCTGAAACAGAGGGTCTGAAACAGAGGGGGAGAAACAGAGGGCGAGAAACAGAGGGGTTGAAACAGAGGGCGAGAAACAGAGGGGCTGAAACAGAGGTGCTGACACAGAGGGGCTGAAACAGAGGACCTGAAACAGAGGGCGAGAAACAGAGGGGCTGAAACAGAGGGCGAGAAACAGATAGGTTGAAACAGAGGGCGAGAAACAGAGGGGTTGAAACAGAGGGGCTGAAACAGAGGGGCTGAAACAGAGGGCGAGAAACTGAGGGGCAGAAACAGAGGGCGAGAAACAGAGGGGCTGAAACAGAGGTGCTGAAACAGAGGGGCTGAAACAGAGGGGCTGAATCAGAGGGGCTGATTCAGAGGGGCTGAAACAGAGGGGCTGAATCAGCGGGGCTGAAACAGAGGGCGAGAAACAGAGTGGCTGAAACAGAGGGCGAGAAACAGAGGGGCAGAAACAGCGGGCGAGAAACAGAGGGGCTAAAACAGAGGGGCTGAAACAGAGGGCGAGAAACAGAGGAGCTGAAACAGAGTGCGAGAAACAGAGGGGCTGAAACAGAGGGGTTGAAACAGAGGGGCTGAAAAAGAGTGGCTGAAACAGAGGGCGAGAAACAGAGGGGCTGAAACAGAGGCGGAGAAACAGAGTGTGTGAAACAGAGGGCGAGAAAGAGAGGGGCTGAAACAGAGGGGCTGAAACAGAGGGGCTGAAACAGAGGGCGAGAAACAGAGGGGCTGAAACAGAGGGCGAGAAACAGAGGGGCTGAAACAGAGGGGCTGAAACAGAGGGGCTGGAACAGAGGGGCTGAAACAGAGGGCGAGAAACAGAGGGGCTGAATCAGAGGGGCTGAATCAGAGGGGCTGAAACAGAGGGGCTGAAACAGAGGGCGAGAAACAGAGGGGCTTAAACAGACGGGCTGAAACAGAGAGCCTGAAACAGAGGGCGAGAAACAGAGGGGCTGAAACAGAGGGCGAGAAACTGAGGGTGAGAAACAGAGGGCGAGAAACAGAGGGGCTGAAACAGAGGGGCTGAAACAGAGGGGATGAAACAGAGGGGCTGAATCAGAGGGGCTGAAACAGAGGGGCTGAATCAGAGGGGCTGAAACAGAGGGGCTGAATCAGAGGGGCTGAAACAGAGGGCGATAAACAGAGGGGCTGAAACAGAGGGCGAGAAACAGAGGGGCTGAAACAGAGGGCGAGAAACTGAGGGTGAGAAACAGAGGGCGAGAAACAGAGGGGCTGAAACAGAGGGGCTGAAACAGTGGGGCTGAAACAGAGGGGCTGAATCAGAGGGGCTGAAACAGAGGGGCTGAATCAGAGGGGCTGAAACAGAGGGCGATAAACAGAGGGGCTGAAACAGAGGGCGAGAAACAGAGGGGCTGAAACAGAGGGCGAGAAACAGAGGGGCTGAAACAGAGGGGGTGAAACAGAGGGCGAGAAACAGATGGGCTGAAACAGAGGGTGAGAATCAGAGGGGCTGAATCAGAGGGGCTGAATTAGAGGGGCTGAAACAGAGGGGCTGAAACAGAGGGCGAGAAACAGAGGGACTGAAACAGACGGGCTGAAACAGAGGGCGAGAAACAGAGGGGCTGAATCAGAGGGGCTGAATCAGAGGGGCTGAAACAGAGGGGCTGAAACAGAGGGCGAGAAACAGAGGGGCTGAAACAGACGGGCTGAAACAGAGAGCCTGAAACAGAGGGCGAGAAACAGAGGGGCTGAAACAGAATGCGAGAAACTGAGGGTGAGAAACAGAGGGCGAGAAACAGAGGGGCTGAAACAGAGGGGCTGAAACAGAGGGGCTGAATCAGAGGGGCTGAAACAGAGGGGCTGAATCAGAGGGGCTGAAACAGAGGGGCTGAATCAGAGGGCGAGAAACAGAGAGGTTGAAACAGAGGGCGAGAAACAGAGGGGTTGAAACAGAGGGGCTGAAACAGAGGGGCTGAAACAGAGGGCGAGAAACTGAGGGGCAGAAACAGAGGGCGAGAAACAGAGGGGCTGAAACAGAGGTGCTGAAACAGAGGGGCTGAAACAGAGGGGCTGAATCAGAGGGGCTGATTCAGAGGGGCTGAAACAGAGGGGCTGAATCAGCCGGGCTGAAACAGAGGGCGAGAAACAGAGTGGCTGAAACAGAGGGCGAGAAACAGAGTGGCAGAAACAGCGGGCGAGAAACAGAGGGGCTAAAACAGAGGGGCTGAAACAGAGGGCGAGAAACAGAGGGGCTGAAACAGAGTGCGAGAAACAGAGTGGCTGAAACAGAGGGCGAGAAACAGAGGGGCAGAAACAGCGGGCGAGAAACAGAGGGGCTAAAACAGAGGGGCTGAAACAGAGGGCGAGAAACAGAGGGGCTGAAACAGAGTGCGAGAAACAGAGGGGCTGAAACAGAGGGGTTGAAACAGAGGGGCTGAAAAAGAGTGGCTGAAACAGAGGGCGAGAAACAGAGGGGCTGAAACAGAGGCCGAGAAAGAGAGGGGCTGAAACAGAGGGGCTGAAACAGAGGGGCTGAAACAGAGGGCGAGAAACAGAGGGGCTGAAACAGAGGGCGAGAAAGAGAGGGGCTGAAACAGAGGGGCTGAAACAGAGGGGCTGAAACAGAGGGCGAGAAACAGAGGGGCTGAAACAGAGGGCGAGAAACAGAGGGGCGGAAACAGAGGGGCTGAAACAGAGGGGCTGGAACAGAGGGGCTGAAACAGAGGGCGAGAAACAGAGGGGCTGAATCAGAGGGGCTGAATCAGAGGGGCTGAAACAGAGGGGCTGAAACAGAGGGCGAGAAACAGAGGGGCTGAAACAGATGGGCTGAAACAGAGAGCCTGAAACAGAGGGCGACAAACAGAGGGGCTGAAACAGAGGGCGAGAAACAAAGTAGCAGAAACAGAGGGCGAGAAACTGAGGGTGAGAAACAGAGGGGCTGAAACAGAGGGGCTGAATCAGAGGGGCTGAAACAGAGGGGCTGAATCAGAGGGCGATAAACAGAGGGGCTGAAACAGAGGGCGAGAAACAGAGGGGCTGAAACAGAGGGCGAGAATCTGAGGGTGAGAAACAGAGGGCGAGAAACAGAGGGGCTGAAACAGAGGGGCTGAAACAGAGGGGCTGCATCAGAGGGGCTGAAACAGAGGGGCTGAATCAGAGGTGCTGAAACAGAGGGCGATAAACAGAGGGGCTGAAAAAGAGGGCGAGAAACAGATGGGCTGAAACAGAGGGCGAGAAACAGAGGGGCTGAAACAGAGGGGGTGAAACAGAGGGCGAGAAACAGATGGGCTGAAACAGAGGGCGAGAATCAGAGGGGCTGAATCAGAGGGGCTGAATCAGAGGGGCTGAAACAGAGGATCTGAAACAGAGGGCGAGAAACAGAGGGGCTGAAACAGACGGGCTGAATCAGAGGGCGAGAAACAGAGGGGCTGAATCAGAGGGGCTGAAACAGAGGGGCTGAAACAGAGGGCGAGAAACAGAGTGGCTGAAACACACGGGCTGAAACAGAGGGCGAGAAACAGAGTGGCTGAAACAGAGGGCGAGAAACAGAGGGGATGGAACAGAGTGCGAGAAACAGTTGGGCTGAAGCAGAGCGCGAGAAACAGAGGGGCTGAAACAGAGGGCGAGAAACAGAGGGTCTGAAACAGTGGGGCTGAAACAGTGGGCGAGATACAGAGGGGCTGAAACAGAGGGGCTGAAACAGAGGGCGAGAAACAGAGGGGCTGAACCAGAGGGGCTGAAACAGAGGGGAGGGAAACAGAGAGGCGGGAAACAGAGGGGCGGAAAACAGAGGGGTTGAATCAGAGGGGCTGAATCAGAGGGGCTGAATCAGAGGGGCTGAAACAGAGGGTGAGAAACAGAGGGGCTGAAACAGAGGGGCTGAAACAGAGGGGCTGAAACAGAGGGCGAGAAACAGAGGGGCTGAATCTGAGGGGCTGAATCAGAGGGGCTGAAACAGAGGGGCTGAATCAGCGGGGCTGAAACAGAGGGCGAGAAACAGAAGGGCTGAAACAGAGGGCGAGAAACAGAGGGGCAGAAACACAGGGCGAGAAACAGAGGGGCTGAAACAGAGGGGCTGAAACAGAGGGCGAGAAACAGAGTGGCTGAAACAGAGTGCGAGAAACAGAGGGGCTGAAACAGAGGGCGAGAAACAGAGGGGCTGAATCAGAGGGGCTGAATCAGAGGGGCTGAAACAGAGGGGCTGAAACAGAGGGCGAGAAACAGAGGGGCTGAAACAGATGGGCTGAAACAGAGAGCCTGAAACAGAGGGCGAGAAACAGAGGGGCTGAAACAGAGGGCGAGAAACAGAGGGGCAGAAACAGAGGGCGAGAAACTGAGGGTGAGAAACAGAGGGGCTGAAACAGAGGGGCTGAATCAGAGGGGCTGAAACAGAGGGCGAGAAACAGAGTGGCTGAAACACACGGGCTGAAACAGAGGGCGAGAAACAGAGTGGCTGAAACAGAGGGCGAGAAACAGAGGGGATGGAACAGAGTGCGAGAAATAGATGGGCTGAAACAGAGGGCGAGAAACAGAGGGGCTGAAACAGAGGGCGAGAAACAGAGGGTCTGAAACAGTGGGGCTGAAACAGTGGGCGAGATACAGAGGGGCTGAAACAGAGGGGCTGAACCAGAGGGGCTGAAACAGAGGGGAGGGAAACAGAGAGGCGGGAAACAGAGGGGCGGAAAACAGAGGGGTTGAATCAGAGGGGCTGAATCAGAGGGGCTGAATCAGAGGGGCTGAAACAGAGGGTGAGAAACAGAGGGGCTGAAACAGAGGGGCTGAAACAGAGGGGCTGAAACAGAGGGCGAGAAACAGAGGGGCTGAATCTGAGGGGCTGAATCAGAGGGGCTGAAACAGAGGGGCTGAATCAGCGGGGCTGAAACAGAGGGCGAGAAACAGAAGGGCTGAAACAGAGGGCGAGAAACAGAGGGGCAGAAACACAGGGCGAGAAACAGAGGGGCTGAAACAGAGGGGCTGAAACAGAGGGCGAGAAACAGAGTGGCTGAAACAGAGTGCGAGAAACAGAGGGGCTGAAACAGAGGTGCTGACACAGAGGGGCTGAAACAGAGGGTCTGAAACAGAGGGGGAGAAACAGAGGGCGAGAAACAGAGGGGTTGAAACAGAGGGCGAGAAACAGAGGGGCTGAAACAGAGGTGCTGACACAGAGGGGCTGAAACAGAGGACCTGAAACAGAGGGCGAGAAACAGAGGGGCTGAAACAGAGGGCGAGAAACAGATAGGTTGAAACAGAGGGCGAGAAACAGAGGGGTTGAAACAGAGGGGCTGAAACAGAGGGGCTGAAACAGAGGGCGAGAAACTGAGGGGCAGAAACAGAGGGCGAGAAACAGAGGGGCTGAAACAGAGGTGCTGAAACAGAGGGGCTGAAACAGAGGGGCTGAATCAGAGGGGCTGATTCAGAGGGGCTGAAACAGAGGGGCTGAATCAGCGGGGCTGAAACAGAGGGCGAGAAACAGAGTGGCTGAAACAGAGGGCGAGAAACAGAGGGGCAGAAACAGCGGGCGAGAAACAGAGGGGCTAAAACAGAGGGGCTGAAACAGAGGGCGAGAAACAGAGGAGCTGAAACAGAGTGCGAGAAACAGAGGGGCTGAAACAGAGGGGTTGAAACAGAGGGGCTGAAAAAGAGTGGCTGAAACAGAGGGCGAGAAACAGAGGGGCTGAAACAGAGGCGGAGAAACAGAGTGTGTGAAACAGAGGGCGAGAAAGAGAGGGGCTGAAACAGAGGGGCTGAAACAGAGGGGCTGAAACAGAGGGCGAGAAACAGAGGGGCTGAAACAGAGGGCGAGAAACAGAGGGGCTGAAACAGAGGGGCTGAAACAGAGGGGCTGGAACAGAGGGGCTGAAACAGAGGGCGAGAAACAGAGGGGCTGAATCAGAGGGGCTGAATCAGAGGGGCTGAAACAGAGGGGCTGAAACAGAGGGCGAGAAACAGAGGGGCTTAAACAGACGGGCTGAAACAGAGAGCCTGAAACAGAGGGCGAGAAACAGAGGGGCTGAAACAGAGGGCGAGAAACTGAGGGTGAGAAACAGAGGGCGAGAAACAGAGGGGCTGAAACAGAGGGGCTGAAACAGAGGGGATGAAACAGAGGGGCTGAATCAGAGGGGCTGAAACAGAGGGGCTGAATCAGAGGGGCTGAAACAGAGGGGCTGAATCAGAGGGGCTGAAACAGAGGGCGATAAACAGAGGGGCTGAAACAGAGGGCGAGAAACAGAGGGGCTGAAACAGAGGGCGAGAAACTGAGGGTGAGAAACAGAGGGCGAGAAACAGAGGGGCTGAAACAGAGGGGCTGAAACAGTGGGGCTGAAACAGAGGGGCTGAATCAGAGGGGCTGAAACAGAGGGGCTGAATCAGAGGGGCTGAAACAGAGGGCGATAAACAGAGGGGCTGAAACAGAGGGCGAGAAACAGAGGGGCTGAAACAGAGGGCGAGAAACAGAGGGGCTGAAACAGAGGGGGTGAAACAGAGGGCGAGAAACAGATGGGCTGAAACAGAGGGTGAGAATCAGAGGGGCTGAATCAGAGGGGCTGAATTAGAGGGGCTGAAACAGAGGGGCTGAAACAGAGGGCGAGAAACAGAGGGACTGAAACAGACGGGCTGAAACAGAGGGCGAGAAACAGAGGGGCTGAATCAGAGGGGCTGAATCAGAGGGGCTGAAACAGAGGGGCTGAAACAGAGGGCGAGAAACAGAGGGGCTGAAACAGACGGGCTGAAACAGAGAGCCTGAAACAGAGGGCGAGAAACAGAGGGGCTGAAACAGAATGCGAGAAACTGAGGGTGAGAAACAGAGGGCGAGAAACAGAGGGGCTGAAACAGAGGGGCTGAAACAGAGGGGCTGAATCAGAGGGGCTGAAACAGAGGGGCTGAATCAGAGGGGCTGAAACAGAGGGGCTGAATCAGAGGGCGAGAAACAGAGAGGTTGAAACAGAGGGCGAGAAACAGAGGGGTTGAAACAGAGGGGCTGAAACAGAGGGGCTGAAACAGAGGGCGAGAAACTGAGGGGCAGAAACAGAGGGCGAGAAACAGAGGGGCTGAAACAGAGGTGCTGAAACAGAGGGGCTGAAACAGAGGGGCTGAATCAGAGGGGCTGATTCAGAGGGGCTGAAACAGAGGGGCTGAATCAGCCGGGCTGAAACAGAGGGCGAGAAACAGAGTGGCTGAAACAGAGGGCGAGAAACAGAGTGGCAGAAACAGCGGGCGAGAAACAGAGGGGCTAAAACAGAGGGGCTGAAACAGAGGGCGAGAAACAGAGGGGCTGAAACAGAGTGCGAGAAACAGAGTGGCTGAAACAGAGGGCGAGAAACAGAGGGGCAGAAACAGCGGGCGAGAAACAGAGGGGCTAAAACAGAGGGGCTGAAACAGAGGGCGAGAAACAGAGGGGCTGAAACAGAGTGCGAGAAACAGAGGGGCTGAAACAGAGGGGTTGAAACAGAGGGGCTGAAAAAGAGTGGCTGAAACAGAGGGCGAGAAACAGAGGGGCTGAAACAGAGGCCGAGAAAGAGAGGGGCTGAAACAGAGGGGCTGAAACAGAGGGGCTGAAACAGAGGGCGAGAAACAGAGGGGCTGAAACAGAGGGCGAGAAAGAGAGGGGCTGAAACAGAGGGGCTGAAACAGAGGGGCTGAAACAGAGGGCGAGAAACAGAGGGGCTGAAACAGAGGGCGAGAAACAGAGGGGCGGAAACAGAGGGGCTGAAACAGAGGGGCTGGAACAGAGGGGCTGAAACAGAGGGCGAGAAACAGAGGGGCTGAATCAGAGGGGCTGAATCAGAGGGGCTGAAACAGAGGGGCTGAAACAGAGGGCGAGAAACAGAGGGGCTGAAACAGATGGGCTGAAACAGAGAGCCTGAAACAGAGGGCGACAAACAGAGGGGCTGAAACAGAGGGCGAGAAACAAAGTAGCAGAAACAGAGGGCGAGAAACTGAGGGTGAGAAACAGAGGGGCTGAAACAGAGGGGCTGAATCAGAGGGGCTGAAACAGAGGGGCTGAATCAGAGGGCGATAAACAGAGGGGCTGAAACAGAGGGCGAGAAACAGAGGGGCTGAAACAGAGGGCGAGAATCTGAGGGTGAGAAACAGAGGGCGAGAAACAGAGGGGCTGAAACAGAGGGGCTGAAACAGAGGGGCTGCATCAGAGGGGCTGAAACAGAGGGGCTGAATCAGAGGTGCTGAAACAGAGGGCGATAAACAGAGGGGCTGAAAAAGAGGGCGAGAAACAGATGGGCTGAAACAGAGGGCGAGAAACAGAGGGGCTGAAACAGAGGGGGTGAAACAGAGGGCGAGAAACAGATGGGCTGAAACAGAGGGCGAGAATCAGAGGGGCTGAATCAGAGGGGCTGAATCAGAGGGGCTGAAACAGAGGATCTGAAACAGAGGGCGAGAAACAGAGGGGCTGAAACAGACGGGCTGAATCAGAGGGCGAGAAACAGAGGGGCTGAATCAGAGGGGCTGAAACAGAGGGGCTGAAACAGAGGGCGAGAAACAGAGTGGCTGAAACACACGGGCTGAAACAGAGGGCGAGAAACAGAGTGGCTGAAACAGAGGGCGAGAAACAGAGGGGATGGAACAGAGTGCGAGAAACAGATGGGCTGAAGCAGAGCGCGAGAAACAGAGGGGCTGAAACAGAGGGCGAGAAACAGAGGGTCTGAAACAGTGGGGCTGAAACAGTGGGCGAGATACAGAGGGGCTGAAACAGAGGGGCTGAAACAGAGGGCGAGAAACAGAGGGGCTGAACCAGAGGGGCTGAAACAGAGGGGAGGGAAACAGAGAGGCGGGAAACAGAGGGGCGGAAAACAGAGGGGTTGAATCAGAGGGGCTGAATCAGAGGGGCTGAATCAGAGGGGCTGAAACAGAGGGTGAGAAACAGAGGGGCTGAAACAGAGGGGCTGAAACAGAGGGGCTGAAACAGAGGGCGAGAAACAGAGGGGCTGAATCTGAGGGGCTGAATCAGAGGGGCTGAAACAGAGGGGCTGAATCAGCGGGGCTGAAACAGAGGGCGAGAAACAGAAGGGCTGAAACAGAGGGCGAGAAACAGAGGGGCAGAAACACAGGGCGAGAAACAGAGGGGCTGAAACAGAGGGGCTGAAACAGAGGGCGAGAAACAGAGTGGCTGAAACAGAGTGCGAGAAACAGAGGGGCTGAAACAGAGGGCGAGAAACAGAGGGGCTGAATCAGAGGGCGAGAAACAGAGGGGCAGAAACACAGGGCGAGAAACAGAGGGGCTGAAACAGAGGGGCTGAAACAGAGGGCGAGAAACAGAGTGGCTGAAACAGAGTGCGAGAAACAGAGGGGTTGAAACAGAGGGCGAGAAACAGAGGGGCTGAAACAGAGGTGCTGACACAGAGGGGCTGAAACAGAGGACCTGAAACAGAGGGCGAGAAACAGAGGGGCTGAAACAGAGGGCGAGAAACAGATAGGTTGAAACAGAGGGCGAGAAACAGAGGGGTTGAAACAGAGGGGCTGAAACAGAGGGGCTGAAACAGAGGGCGAGAAACTGAGGGGCAGAAACAGAGGGCGAGAAACAGAGGGGCTGAAACAGAGGTGCTGAAACAGAGGGGCTGAAACAGAGGGGCTGAATCAGAGGGGCTGATTCAGAGGGGCTGAAACAGAGGGGCTGAATCAGCGGGGCTGAAACAGAGGGCGAGAAACAGAGTGGCTGAAACAGAGGGCGAGAAACAGAGGGGCAGAAACAGCGGGCGAGAAACAGAGGGGCTAAAACAGAGGGGCTGAAACAGAGGGCGAGAAACAGAGGAGCTGAAACAGAGTGCGAGAAACAGAGGGGCTGAAACAGAGGGGTTGAAACAGAGGGGCTGAAAAAGAGTGGCTGAAACAGAGGGCGAGAAACAGAGGGGCTGAAACAGAGGCGGAGAAACAGAGTGTGTGAAACAGAGGGCGAGAAAGAGAGGGGCTGAAACAGAGGGGCTGAAACAGAGGGGCTGAAACAGAGGGCGAGAAACAGAGGGGCTGAAACAGAGGGCGAGAAACAGAGGGGCTGAAACAGAGGGGCTGAAACAGAGGGGCTGGAACAGAGGGGCTGAAACAGAGGGCGAGAAACAGAGGGGCTGAATCAGAGGGGCTGAATCAGAGGGGCTGAAACAGAGGGGCTGAAACAGAGGGCGAGAAACAGAGGGGCTTAAACAGACGGGCTGAAACAGAGAGCCTGAAACAGAGGGCGAGAAACAGAGGGGCTGAAACAGAGGGCGAGAAACTGAGGGTGAGAAACAGAGGGCGAGAAACAGAGGGGCTGAAACAGAGGGGCTGAAACAGAGGGGATGAAACAGAGGGGCTGAATCAGAGGGGCTGAAACAGAGGGGCTGAATCAGAGGGGCTGAAACAGAGGGGCTGAATCAGAGGGGCTGAAACAGAGGGCGATAAACAGAGGGGCTGAAACAGAGGGCGAGAAACAGAGGGGCTGAAACAGAGGGCGAGAAACTGAGGGTGAGAAACAGAGGGCGAGAAACAGAGGGGCTGAAACAGAGGGGCTGAAACAGTGGGGCTGAAACAGAGGGGCTGAATCAGAGGGGCTGAAACAGAGGGGCTGAATCAGAGGGGCTGAAACAGAGGGCGATAAACAGAGGGGCTGAAACAGAGGGCGAGAAACAGAGGGGCTGAAACAGAGGGCGAGAAACAGAGGGGCTGAAACAGAGGGGGTGAAACAGAGGGCGAGAAACAGATGGGCTGAAACAGAGGGTGAGAATCAGAGGGGCTGAATCAGAGGGGCTGAATTAGAGGGGCTGAAACAGAGGGGCTGAAACAGAGGGCGAGAAACAGAGGGACTGAAACAGACGGGCTGAAACAGAGGGCGAGAAACAGAGGGGCTGAATCAGAGGGGCTGAATCAGAGGGGCTGAAACAGAGGGGCTGAAACAGAGGGCGAGAAACAGAGGGGCTGAAACAGACGGGCTGAAACAGAGAGCCTGAAACAGAGGGCGAGAAACAGAGGGGCTGAAACAGAATGCGAGAAACTGAGGGTGAGAAACAGAGGGCGAGAAACAGAGGGGCTGAAACAGAGGGGCTGAAACAGAGGGGCTGAATCAGAGGGGCTGAAACAGAGGGGCTGAATCAGAGGGGCTGAAACAGAGGGGCTGAATCAGAGGGCGAGAAACAGAGAGGTTGAAACAGAGGGCGAGAAACAGAGGGGTTGAAACAGAGGGGCTGAAACAGAGGGGCTGAAACAGAGGGCGAGAAACTGAGGGGCAGAAACAGAGGGCGAGAAACAGAGGGGCTGAAACAGAGGTGCTGAAACAGAGGGGCTGAAACAGAGGGGCTGAATCAGAGGGGCTGATTCAGAGGGGCTGAAACAGAGGGGCTGAATCAGCCGGGCTGAAACAGAGGGCGAGAAACAGAGTGGCTGAAACAGAGGGCGAGAAACAGAGTGGCAGAAACAGCGGGCGAGAAACAGAGGGGCTAAAACAGAGGGGCTGAAACAGAGGGCGAGAAACAGAGGGGCTGAAACAGAGTGCGAGAAACAGAGTGGCTGAAACAGAGGGCGAGAAACAGAGGGGCAGAAACAGCGGGCGAGAAACAGAGGGGCTAAAACAGAGGGGCTGAAACAGAGGGCGAGAAACAGAGGGGCTGAAACAGAGTGCGAGAAACAGAGGGGCTGAAACAGAGGGGTTGAAACAGAGGGGCTGAAAAAGAGTGGCTGAAACAGAGGGCGAGAAACAGAGGGGCTGAAACAGAGGCCGAGAAAGAGAGGGGCTGTAACAGAGGGGCTGAAACAGAGGGGCTGAAACAGAGGGCGAGAAACAGAGGGGCTGAAACAGAGGGCGAGAAAGAGAGGGGCTGAAACAGAGGGGCTGAAACAGAGGGGCTGAAACAGAGGGCGAGAAACAGAGGGGCTGAAACAGAGGGCGAGAAACAGAGGGGCGGAAACAGAGGGGCTGAAACAGAGGGGCTGGAACAGAGGGCGAGAAACAGATGGGCTGAAACAGAGGGCGAGAATCAGAGGGGCTGAATCAGAGGGGCTGAATCAGAGGGGCTGAAACAGAGGATCTGAAACAGAGGGCGAGAAACAGAGGGGCTGAAACAGACGGGCTGAATCAGAGGGCGAGAAACAGAGGGGCTGAATCAGAGGGGCTGAAACAGAGGGGCTGAAACAGAGGGCGAGAAACAGAGTGGCTGAAACACACGGGCTGAAACAGAGGGCGAG
Source organism: Chiloscyllium punctatum (assembly GCF_047496795.1). Classification (NCBI taxonomy): domain Eukaryota; kingdom Metazoa; phylum Chordata; class Chondrichthyes; order Orectolobiformes; family Hemiscylliidae; genus Chiloscyllium; species Chiloscyllium punctatum. The sequence goes on along the minus strand of NW_027309790.1, from coordinate 5,828,690 downwards.
AAACAGAGTGGCTGAAACAGAGGGCGAGAAACAGAGGGGATGGAACAGAGTGCGAGAAACAGATGGGCTGAAGCAGAGCGCGAGAAACAGAGGGGCTGAAACAGAGGGCGAGAAACAGAGGGTCTGAAACAGTGGGGCTGAAACAGTGGGCGAGATACAGAGGGGCTGAAACAGAGGGGCTGAAACAGAGGGCGAGAAACAGAGGGGCTGAACCAGAGGGGCTGAAACAGAGGGGAGGGAAACAGAGAGGCGGGAAACAGAGGGGCGGAAAACAGAGGGGTTGAATCAGAGGGGCTGAATCAGAGGGGCTGAATCAGAGGGGCTGAAACAGAGGGTGAGAAACAGAGGGGCTGAAACAGAGGGGCTGAAACAGAGGGGCTGAAACAGAGGGCGAGAAACAGAGGGGCTGAATCTGAGGGGCTGAATCAGAGGGGCTGAAACAGAGGGGCTGAATCAGCGGGGCTGAAACAGAGGGCGAGAAACAGAAGGGCTGAAACAGAGGGCGAGAAACAGAGGGGCAGAAACACAGGGCGAGAAACAGAGGGGCTGAAACAGAGGGGCTGAAACAGAGGGCGAGAAACAGAGTGGCTGAAACAGAGTGCGAGAAACAGAGGGGCTGAAACAGAGGGCGAGAAACAGAGGGGCTGAATCAGAGGGGCTGAATCAGAGGGGCTGAAACAGAGGGGCTGAAACAGAGGGCGAGAAACAGAGGGGCTGAAACAGATGGGCTGAAACAGAGAGCCTGAAACAGAGGGCGAGAAACAGAGGGGCTGAAACAGAGGGCGAGAAACAGAGGGGCAGAAACAGAGGGCGAGAAACTGAGGGTGAGAAACAGAGGGGCTGAAACAGAGGGGCTGAATCAGAGGGGCTGAAACAGAGGGCGAGAAACAGAGTGGCTGAAACACACGGGCTGAAACAGAGGGCGAGAAACAGAGTGGCTGAAACAGAGGGCGAGAAACAGAGGGGATGGAACAGAGTGCGAGAAATAGATGGGCTGAAACAGAGGGCGAGAAACAGAGGGGCTGAAACAGAGGGCGAGAAACAGAGGGTCTGAAACAGTGGGGCTGAAACAGTGGGCGAGATACAGAGGGGCTGAAACAGAGGGGCTGAACCAGAGGGGCTGAAACAGAGGGGAGGGAAACAGAGAGGCGGGAAACAGAGGGGCGGAAAACAGAGGGGTTGAATCAGAGGGGCTGAATCAGAGGGGCTGAATCAGAGGGGCTGAAACAGAGGGTGAGAAACAGAGGGGCTGAAACAGAGGGGCTGAAACAGAGGGGCTGAAACAGAGGGCGAGAAACAGAGGGGCTGAATCTGAGGGGCTGAATCAGAGGGGCTGAAACAGAGGGGCTGAATCAGCGGGGCTGAAACAGAGGGCGAGAAACAGAAGGGCTGAAACAGAGGGCGAGAAACAGAGGGGCAGAAACACAGGGCGAGAAACAGAGGGGCTGAAACAGAGGGGCTGAAACAGAGGGCGAGAAACAGAGTGGCTGAAACAGAGTGCGAGAAACAGAGGGGCTGAAACAGAGGTGCTGACACAGAGGGGCTGAAACAGAGGGTCTGAAACAGAGGGGGAGAAACAGAGGGCGAGAAACAGAGGGGTTGAAACAGAGGGCGAGAAACAGAGGGGCTGAAACAGAGGTGCTGACACAGAGGGGCTGAAACAGAGGACCTGAAACAGAGGGCGAGAAACAGAGGGGCTGAAACAGAGGGCGAGAAACAGATAGGTTGAAACAGAGGGCGAGAAACAGAGGGGTTGAAACAGAGGGGCTGAAACAGAGGGGCTGAAACAGAGGGCGAGAAACTGAGGGGCAGAAACAGAGGGCGAGAAACAGAGGGGCTGAAACAGAGGTGCTGAAACAGAGGGGCTGAAACAGAGGGGCTGAATCAGAGGGGCTGATTCAGAGGGGCTGAAACAGAGGGGCTGAATCAGCGGGGCTGAAACAGAGGGCGAGAAACAGAGTGGCTGAAACAGAGGGCGAGAAACAGAGGGGCAGAAACAGCGGGCGAGAAACAGAGGGGCTAAAACAGAGGGGCTGAAACAGAGGGCGAGAAACAGAGGAGCTGAAACAGAGTGCGAGAAACAGAGGGGCTGAAACAGAGGGGTTGAAACAGAGGGGCTGAAAAAGAGTGGCTGAAACAGAGGGCGAGAAACAGAGGGGCTGAAACAGAGGCGGAGAAACAGAGTGTGTGAAACAGAGGGCGAGAAAGAGAGGGGCTGAAACAGAGGGGCTGAAACAGAGGGGCTGAAACAGAGGGCGAGAAACAGAGGGGCTGAAACAGAGGGCGAGAAACAGAGGGGCTGAAACAGAGGGGCTGAAACAGAGGGGCTGGAACAGAGGGGCTGAAACAGAGGGCGAGAAACAGAGGGGCTGAATCAGAGGGGCTGAATCAGAGGGGCTGAAACAGAGGGGCTGAAACAGAGGGCGAGAAACAGAGGGGCTTAAACAGACGGGCTGAAACAGAGAGCCTGAAACAGAGGGCGAGAAACAGAGGGGCTGAAACAGAGGGCGAGAAACTGAGGGTGAGAAACAGAGGGCGAGAAACAGAGGGGCTGAAACAGAGGGGCTGAAACAGAGGGGATGAAACAGAGGGGCTGAATCAGAGGGGCTGAAACAGAGGGGCTGAATCAGAGGGGCTGAAACAGAGGGGCTGAATCAGAGGGGCTGAAACAGAGGGCGATAAACAGAGGGGCTGAAACAGAGGGCGAGAAACAGAGGGGCTGAAACAGAGGGCGAGAAACTGAGGGTGAGAAACAGAGGGCGAGAAACAGAGGGGCTGAAACAGAGGGGCTGAAACAGTGGGGCTGAAACAGAGGGGCTGAATCAGAGGGGCTGAAACAGAGGGGCTGAATCAGAGGGGCTGAAACAGAGGGCGATAAACAGAGGGGCTGAAACAGAGGGCGAGAAACAGAGGGGCTGAAACAGAGGGCGAGAAACAGAGGGGCTGAAACAGAGGGGGTGAAACAGAGGGCGAGAAACAGATGGGCTGAAACAGAGGGTGAGAATCAGAGGGGCTGAATCAGAGGGGCTGAATTAGAGGGGCTGAAACAGAGGGGCTGAAACAGAGGGCGAGAAACAGAGGGACTGAAACAGACGGGCTGAAACAGAGGGCGAGAAACAGAGGGGCTGAATCAGAGGGGCTGAATCAGAGGGGCTGAAACAGAGGGGCTGAAACAGAGGGCGAGAAACAGAGGGGCTGAAACAGACGGGCTGAAACAGAGAGCCTGAAACAGAGGGCGAGAAACAGAGGGGCTGAAACAGAATGCGAGAAACTGAGGGTGAGAAACAGAGGGCGAGAAACAGAGGGGCTGAAACAGAGGGGCTGAAACAGAGGGGCTGAATCAGAGGGGCTGAAACAGAGGGGCTGAATCAGAGGGGCTGAAACAGAGGGGCTGAATCAGAGGGCGAGAAACAGAGAGGTTGAAACAGAGGGCGAGAAACAGAGGGGTTGAAACAGAGGGGCTGAAACAGAGGGGCTGAAACAGAGGGCGAGAAACTGAGGGGCAGAAACAGAGGGCGAGAAACAGAGGGGCTGAAACAGAGGTGCTGAAACAGAGGGGCTGAAACAGAGGGGCTGAATCAGAGGGGCTGATTCAGAGGGGCTGAAACAGAGGGGCTGAATCAGCCGGGCTGAAACAGAGGGCGAGAAACAGAGTGGCTGAAACAGAGGGCGAGAAACAGAGTGGCAGAAACAGCGGGCGAGAAACAGAGGGGCTAAAACAGAGGGGCTGAAACAGAGGGCGAGAAACAGAGGGGCTGAAACAGAGTGCGAGAAACAGAGTGGCTGAAACAGAGGGCGAGAAACAGAGGGGCAGAAACAGCGGGCGAGAAACAGAGGGGCTAAAACAGAGGGGCTGAAACAGAGGGCGAGAAACAGAGGGGCTGAAACAGAGTGCGAGAAACAGAGGGGCTGAAACAGAGGGGTTGAAACAGAGGGGCTGAAAAAGAGTGGCTGAAACAGAGGGCGAGAAACAGAGGGGCTGAAACAGAGGCCGAGAAAGAGAGGGGCTGAAACAGAGGGGCTGAAACAGAGGGGCTGAAACAGAGGGCGAGAAACAGAGGGGCTGAAACAGAGGGCGAGAAAGAGAGGGGCTGAAACAGAGGGGCTGAAACAGAGGGGCTGAAACAGAGGGCGAGAAACAGAGGGGCTGAAACAGAGGGCGAGAAACAGAGGGGCGGGAACAGAGGGGCTGAAACAGAGGGGCTGGAACCGAGGGGCTGAAACAGAGGGCGAGAAACAGAGGGGCTGAATCAGAGGGGCTGAATCAGAGGGGCTGAAACAGAGGGGCTGAAACAGAGGGCGAGAAACAGAGGGGCTGAAACAGATGGGCTGAAACAGAGAGCCTGAAACAGAGGGCGACAAACAGAGGGGCTGAAACAGAGGGCGAGAAACAAAGTAGCAGAAACAGAGGGCGAGAAACTGAGGGTGAGAAACAGAGGGGCTGAAACAGAGGGGCTGAATCAGAGGGGCTGAAACAGAGGGGCTGAATCAGAGGGCGATAAACAGAGGGGCTGAAACAGAGGGCGAGAAACAGAGGGGCTGAAACAGAGGGCGAGAATCTGAGGGTGAGAAACAGAGGGCGAGAAACAGAGGGGCTGAAACAGAGGGGCTGAAACAGAGGGGCTGCATCAGAGGGGCTGAAACAGAGGGGCTGAATCAGAGGTGCTGAAACAGAGGGCGATAAACAGAGGGGCTGAAAAAGAGGGCGAGAAACAGATGGGCTGAAACAGAGGGCGAGAAACAGAGGGGCTGAAACAGAGGGGGTGAAACAGAGGGCGAGAAACAGATGGGCTGAAACAGAGGGCGAGAATCAGAGGGGCTGAATCAGAGGGGCTGAATCAGAGGGGCTGAAACAGAGGATCTGAAACAGAGGGCGAGAAACAGAGGGGCTGAAACAGACGGGCTGAATCAGAGGGCGAGAAACAGAGGGGCTGAATCAGAGGGGCTGAAACAGAGGGGCTGAAACAGAGGGCGAGAAACAGAGTGGCTGAAACACACGGGCTGAAACAGAGGGCGAGAAACAGAGTGGCTGAAACAGAGGGCGAGAAACAGAGGGGATGGAACAGAGTGCGAGAAACAGATGGGCTGAAGCAGAGCGCGAGAAACAGAGGGGCTGAAACAGAGGGCGAGAAACAGAGGGTCTGAAACAGTGGGGCTGAAACAGTGGGCGAGATACAGAGGGGCTGAAACAGAGGGGCTGAAACAGAGGGCGAGAAACAGAGGGGCTGAACCAGAGGGGCTGAAACAGAGGGGAGGGAAACAGAGAGGCGGGAAACAGAGGGGCGGAAAACAGAGGGGTTGAATCAGAGGGGCTGAATCAGAGGGGCTGAATCAGAGGGGCTGAAACAGAGGGTGAGAAACAGAGGGGCTGAAACAGAGGGGCTGAAACAGAGGGGCTGAAACAGAGGGCGAGAAACAGAGGGGCTGAATCTGAGGGGCTGAATCAGAGGGGCTGAAACAGAGGGGCTGAATCAGCGGGGCTGAAACAGAGGGCGAGAAACAGAAGGGCTGAAACAGAGGGCGAGAAACAGAGGGGCAGAAACACAGGGCGAGAAACAGAGGGGCTGAAACAGAGGGGCTGAAACAGAGGGCGAGAAACAGAGTGGCTGAAACAGAGTGCGAGAAACAGAGGGGCTGAAACAGAGGGCGAGAAACAGAGGGGCTGAATCAGAGGGGCTGAATCAGAGGGGCTGAAACAGAGGGGCTGAAACAGAGGGCGAGAAACAGAGGGGCTGAAACAGATGGGCTGAAACAGAGAGCCTGAAACAGAGGGCGAGAAACAGAGGGGCTGAAACAGAGGGCGAGAAACAGAGGGGCAGAAACAGAGGGCGAGAAACTGAGGGTGAGAAACAGAGGGGCTGAAACAGAGGGGCTGAATCAGAGGGGCTGAAACAGATGGGCTGAATCAGAGGGCGATAAACAGAGGGGCTGAAACAGAGGGCGAGAAACAGAGGGGCTGAAACAGAGGGCGAGAAACTGAGGGTGAGAAACAGAGGGCGAGAAACAGAGGGGCTGAAACAGAGGGGCTGAAACAGAGGTGCTGAAACAGAGGGGCTGAATCAGAGGGGCTGAAACAGAGGGGCTGAATCAGAGGGGCTGAAACAGAGGGCGATAAACAGAGGGGCTGAAAAAGAGGGCGAGAAACAGAGGGGCTGAAACAGAGGGCGAGAAACAGAGGGGCTGAAACAGAGGGGGTGAAACAGAGGGCGAGAAACAGATGGGCTGAAACAGAGGGCGAGAATAAGAGGGGCTGAATCAGAGGGGCTGAATCAGAGGGGCTGAAACAGAGGGGCTGAAACAGAGGGCGAGAAACAGAGGGGCTGAAACAGACGGGCTGAATCAGAGGGCGAGAAACAGAGGGGCTGAATCAGAGGGGCTGAAACAGAGGGGCTGAAACAGAGGGCGAGAAACAGAGTGGCTGAAACACACGGGCTGAAACAGAGGGCGAGAAACAGAGTGGCTGAAACAGAGAGCGAGAAACAGAGGGGATGGAACAGAGTGCGAGAAACAGATGGGCTGAAACAGAGGGCGAGAAACAGAGGGGCTGAAACAGAGGGCGAGAAACAGAGGGTCTGAAACAGTGGGGCTGAAACAGTGGGCGAGATACAGAGGGGCTGAAACAGAGGGGCTGAAAGAGAGGGCGAGAAACAGAGGGGCTGAACCAGAGGGGCTGAAACAGAGGGGAGGGAAACAGAGAGGCGGGAAACAGAGGGGCGGAAAACAGAGGGGTTGAATCAGAGGGGCTGAATCAGAGGGGCTGAATCAGAGGGGCTGAAACAGAGGGTGAGAAACAGAGGGGCTGAAACAGAGGGGCTGAAACAGAGGGGCTGAAACAGAGGGCGAGAAACAGAGGGGCTGAATCTGAGGGGCTGAATCAGAGGGGCTGAAACAGAGGGGCTGAATCAGCGGGGCTGAAACAGAGGGCGAGAAACAGAAGGGCTGAAACAGAGGGCGAGAAACAGAGGGGCAGAAACACAGGGCGAGAAACAGAGGGGCTGAAACAGAGGGGCTGAAACAGAGGGCGAGAAACAGAGTGGCTGAAACAGAGTGCGAGAAACAGAGGGGCTGAAACAGAGGTGCTGACACAGAGGGGCTGAAACAGAGGGTCTGAAACAGAGGGGGAGAAACAGAGGGCGAGAAACAGAGGGGTTGAAACAGAGGGCGAGAAACAGAGGGGCTGAAACAGAGGTGCTGACACAGAGGGGCTGAAACAGAGGACCTGAAACAGAGGGCGAGAAACAGAGGGGCTGAAACAGAGGGCGAGAAACAGATAGGTTGAAACAGAGGGCGAGAAACAGAGGGGTTGAAACAGAGGGGCTGAAACAGAGGGGCTGAAACAGAGGGCGAGAAACTGAGGGGCAGAAACAGAGGGCGAGAAACAGAGGGGCTGAAACAGAGGTGCTGAAACAGAGGGGCTGAAACAGAGGGGCTGAATCAGAGGGGCTGATTCAGAGGGGCTGAAACAGAGGGGCTGAATCAGCGGGGCTGAAACAGAGGGCGAGAAACAGAGTGGCTGAAACAGAGGGCGAGAAACAGAGGGGCAGAAACAGCGGGCGAGAAACAGAGGGGCTAAAACAGAGGGGCTGAAAGAGAGGGCGAGAAACAGCGGAGCTGAAACAGAGTGCGAGAAACAGAGGGGCTGAAACAGAGGGGTTGAAACAGAGGGGCTGAAAAAGAGTGGCTGAAACAGAGGGCGAGAAACAGAGGGGCTGAAACAGAGGCCGAGAAACAGAGTGTGTGAAACAGAGGGCGAGAAAGAGAGGGGCTGAAACAGAGGGGCTGAAACAGAGGGGCTGAAACAGAGGGCGAGAAACAGAGGGGCTGAAACAGAGGGGCTGAAACAGAGGGGCTGGAACTGAGGGGCTGAAACAGAGGGCGAGAAACAGAGGGGCTGAATCTGAGGGGCTGAATCAGAGGGGCTGAAACAGAGGGGCTGAAACAGAGGGCGAGAAACAGAGGGGCTGAAACAGACGGGCTGAAACAGAGAGCCTGAAACAGAGGGCGAGAAACAGAGGGGCTGAAACAGAGGGCGAGAAACTGAGGGTGAGAAACAGAGGGCGAGAAACAGAGGGGCTGAAACAGAGGGGCTGAAACAGAGGGGATGAAACAGAGGGGCTGAATCAGAGGGGCTGAAACAGAGGGGCTGAATCAGAGGGGCTGAAACAGAGGGGCTGAATCAGAGGGGCTGAAACAGAGGGCGATAAACAGAGGGGCTGAAACAGAGGGCGAGAAACAGAGGGGCTGAAACAGAGGTCGAGAAACTGAGGGTGAGAAACAGAGGGCGAGAAACAGAGGGGCTGAAACAGAGGGGCTGAAACAGAGGGGCTGAAACAGAGGGGCTGAATCAGAGGGGCTGAAACAGAGGGGCTGAATCAGAGGGGCTGAAACAGAGGGCGATAAACAGAGGGGCTGAAACAGAGGGCGAGAAACAGAGGGGCTGAAACAGTGGGCGAGAAACAGAGGGGCTGAAACAGAGGGGGTGAAACAGAGGGCGAGAAACAGATGGGCTGAAACAGAGGGCGAGAATCAGAGGGGCTGAATCAGAGGGGCTGAATCAGAGGGGCTGAAACAGAGGGGCTGAAACAGAGGGCGAGAAACAGAGGGGCTGAAACAGACGGGCTGAAACAGAGGGCGAGAAACAGAGGGGCTGAATCAGGGGGGCTGAATCAGAGGGGCTGAAACAGAGGGGCTGAAACAGAGGGCGAGAAACAGAGGGGCTGAAACAGACGGGCTGAAACAGAGAGCCTGAAACAGAGGGCGAGAAACAGAGGGGCTGAAACAGAATGCGAGAAACTGAGGGTGAGAAACAGAGGGCGAGAAACAGAGGGGCTGAAACAGAGGGGCTGAAACAGAGGGGCTGAATCAGAGGGGCTGAAACAGAGGGGCTGAATCAGAGGGGCTGAAACAGAGGGGCTGAATCAGAGGGCGAGAAACAGAGAGGTTGAAACAGAGGGCGAGAAACAGAGGGGTTGAAACAGAGGGGCTGAAACAGAGGGGCTGAAACAGAGGGCGAGAAACTGAGGGGCAGAAACAGAGGGCGAGAAACAGAGGCGCTGAAACAGAGGTGCTGAAACAGAGGGGCTGAAACAGAGGGGCTGAATCAGAGGGGCTGATTCAGAGGGGCTGAAACAGAGGGGCTGAATCAGCCGGGCTGAAACAGAGGGCGAGAAACAGAGTGGCTGAAACAGAGGGCAAGAAACAGAGGGGCAGAAACAGCGGGCGAGAAACAGAGGGGCTAAACCAGAGGGGCTGAAACAGAGGGCGAGAAACAGAGGGGCTGAAACAGAGTGCGAGAAACAGAGGGGCTGAAACAGAGGGGTTGAAACAGAGGGGCTGAAAAAGAGTGTCTGAAACAGAGGGTGAGAAACAGAGGGGCTGAAACAGAGGCCGAGAAACAGAGTGGCTGAAACAGAGGGCGAGAAAGAGAGGGGCTGAAACAGAGGGGCTGAAACAGAGGGGCTGAAACAGAGGGCGAGAAACAGAGGGGCTGAAACAGAGGGCGAGAAACAGAGGGGCTGAAACAGAGGGGCTGAAACAGAGGGGCTGGAACAGAGGGGCTGAAACAGAGGGCGAGAAACAGAGGGGCTGAATCAGAGGGGCTGAATCAGAGGGGCTGAAACAGAGGGGCTGAAACAGAGGGCGAGAAACAGAGGGGCTGAAACAGAGGGCGAGAAACAGAGGGGCAGAAACAGAGGGCGAGAAACTGTGGGTGAGAAACAGAGGGGCTGAAACAGAGGGGCTGAATCAGAGGGGCTGAAACAGAGGGGCTGAATCAGAGGGCGATAAACAGAGGGGCTGAAACAGAGGGCGAGAAACAGAGGGGCTGAAACAGAGGGCGAGAAACTGAGGGTGAGAAACAGAGGGCGAGAAACAGAGGGGCTGAAACAGAGGGGCTGAAACAGAGGGTCTGAAACAGAGGGGCTGAATCAGAGGGGCTGAAACAGAGGGGCTGAATCAGAGGGGCTGAAACAGAGGGCGATAAACAGAGGGGCTGAAAAAGAGGGCGAGAAACAGATGGGCTGAAACAGAGGGCGAGAAACAGAGGGGCTGAAACAGAGGGGGTGAAACAGAGGGCGAGAAACAGATGGGCTGAAACAGAGGGCGAGAATCAGAGGGGCTGAATCAGAGGGGCTGAATCAGAGGGGCTGAAACAGAGGGGCTGAAACAGAGGGCGAGAAACAGAGGGGCTGAAACAGACGGGCTGAATCAGAGGGCGAGAAACAGAGGGGCTGAATCAGAGGGGCTGAAACAGAGGGGCTGAAACAGAGGGCGAGAAACTGTGGCTGAAACACACGGGCTAAAACAGAGGGCGAGAAACAGAGTGGCTGAAACAGAGGGCGAGAAACAGAGGGGATGGAACAGAGTGCGAGAAACAGATGGGCTGAAACAGAGGGCGAGAAACAGAGGGGCTGAAACAGAGGGCGAGAAACAGAGGGTCTGAAACAGTGGGGCTGAAACAGTGGGCGAGATACAGAGGGGCTGAAACAGAGGGGCTGAAACAGAGGGCGAGAAACAGAGGGGCTGAACCAGAGGGGCTGAATCAGAGGGGAGGGAAACAGAGAGGCGGGAAACAGAGGGGCGGAAAACAGAGGGGTTGAATCAGAGGGGCTGAATCAGAGGGGCTGAATCAGAGGGGCTGAAACAGAGGGTGAGAAACAGAGGGGCTGAAACAGAGGGGCTGAAACAGAGGGGCTGAAACAGAGAGCGAGAAACAGAGGGGCTGAATCTGAGGGGCTGAATCAGAGCGGCTGAAACAGAGGGGCTGAATCAGCGGGGCTGAAACAGAGGGCGAGAAACAGAAGGGCTGAAACAGAGGGCGAGAAACAGAGGGGCAGAAACACAGGGCGAGAAACAGAGGGGCTGAAACAGAGGGGCTGAAACAGAGGGCGAGAAACAGAGTGGCTGAAACAGAGTGCGAGAAACAGAGGGGCTGAAACAGAGGTGCTGACACAGAGGGGCTGAAACAGAGGGGCTGAAACAGAGGGGCTGGAACAGAGGGGCTGAAACAGAGGGCGAGAATCAGAGGGGCTGAATCAGAGGGGCTGAATCAGAGGGGCTGAAACAGAGGGGCTGAAACAGAGGGCGAGAAACAGAGGGGCTGAAACAGACGGGCTGAAACAGAGGGCGAGAATCAGAGGGGCTGAATCAGAGGGGCTGAATCAGAGGGGCTGAAACAGAGGGGCTGAAACAGAGGGCGAGAAACAGAGGGGCTGAAACAGACGGGCTGAAACAAAGGGCGAGAATCAGAGGGGCTGAATCAGAGGGGCTGAATCAGAGGGGCTGAAACAGAGGGGCTGAAACAGAGGGCGAGAAACAGAGGGGCTGAAACAGACGGGCTGAAACAGAGGGCGAGAAACAGAGGGGCTGAATCCGAGGGGCTGAATCAGAGGGGCTGAAACAGAGGGGCTGAAACAGAGGGCGAGAAACAGAGGGGCTGAAACAGACGGGCTGAAACAGAGAGCCTGAAACAGAGGGCGAGAAACAGAGGGGCTGAAACAGAATGCGAGAAACTGAGGGTGAGAAACAGAGGGCGAGAAACAGAGGGGCTGAAACAGACGGGCTGAATCAGAGGGCGAGAAACAGAGGGGCTGAATCAGAGGGGCTGAAACAGAGGGGCTGAAACAGAGGGCGAGAAACAGAGTGGCTGAAACACACGGGCTGAAACAGAGGGCGAGAAACAGAGGGGCTGAAACAGACGGGCTGAATCAGAGGGCGAGAAACAGAGGGGCTGAAACAGAGGTGCTGACACAGAGGGGCTGAAACAGAGGACCTGAAACAGAGGGCGAGAAACAGAGGGGCTGAAACAGAGGGCGAGAAACAGATAGGTTGAAACAGAGGGCGAGAAACAGAGGGGTTGAAACAGAGGGGCTGAAACAGAGGGGCTGAAACAGAGGGCGAGAAACTGAGGGGCAGAAACAGAGGGCGAGAAACAGAGGGGCTGAAACAGAGGTGCTGAAACAGAGGGGCTGAAACAGAGGGGCTGAATCAGAGGGGCTGATTCAGAGGGGCTGAAACAGAGGGGCTGAATCAGCGGGGCTGAAACAGAGGGCGAGAAACAGAGTGGCTGAAACAGAGGGCGAGAAACAGAGGGGCAGAAACAGCGGGCGAGAAACAGAGGGGCTAAAACAGAGGGGCTGAAACAGAGGGCGAGAAACAGAGGAGCTGAAACAGAGTGCGAGAAACAGAGGGGCTGAAACAGAGGGGTTGAAACAGAGGGGCTGAAAAAGAGTGGCTGAAACAGAGGGTGAGAAACAGAGGGGCTGAAACAGAGGCCGAGAAACAGAGTGTGTGAAACAGAGGGCGAGAAAGAGAGGGGCTGAAACAGAGGGGCTGAAACAGAGGGGCTGAAACAGAGGGCGAGAAACAGAGGGGCTGAAACAGAGGGGCTGAAACAGAGGGGCTGGAACTGAGGGGCTGAAACAGAGGGCGAGAAACAGAGGGGCTGAATCAGAGGGACTGAATCAGAGGGGCTGAAACAGAGGGGCTGAAACAGAGGGCGAGAAACAGAGGGGCTGAAACAGACGGGCTGAAACAGAGAGCCTGAAACAGAGGGCGAGAAACAGAGGGGCTGAAACAGAGGGCGAGAAACTGAGGGTGAGAAACAGAGGGCGAGAAACAGAGGGGCTGAAACAGAGGGGCTGAAACAGAGGGGCTGAAACAGAGGGGCTGAAACAGAGGGGCTGAAACAGAGGGGCTGAATCAGAGGGGCTGAAACAGAGGGGCTGAATCAGAGGGGCTGAAACAGAGGGCGATAAACAGAGGGGCTGAAACAGAGGGCGAGAAACAGAGGGGCTGAAACAGAGGGCGAGAAACAGAGGGGCTGAAACAGAGGGGGTGAAACAGAGGGCGAGAAACAGATGGGCTGAAACAGAGGGCGAGAAACAGAGGGGCTGAAACAGACGGGCTGAAACAGAGGGCGAGAAACAGAGGGGCTGAATCAGAGGGGCTGAATCAGAGGGGCTGAAACAGAGGGGCTGAAACAGAGGGCGAGAAACAGAGGGGCTGAAACAGACGGGCTGAAACAGAGAGCCTGAAACAGAGGGCGAGAAACAGAGGGGCTGAAACAGAATTCGAGAAACTGAGGGTGAGAAACAGAGGGCGAGAAACAGAGGGGCTGAAACAGAGGGGCTGAAACAGAGGGGCTGAATCAGAGGCGCTGAAACAGAGGGGCTGAATCAGAGGGGCTGAAACAGAGGGGCTGAATCAGAGGGCGAGAAACAGAGAGGTTGAAACAGAGGGCGAGAAACAGAGGGGTTGAAACAGAGGGGCTGAAACAGAGGGGCTGAAACAGAGGGCGAGAAACTGAGGGGCAGAAACAGAGGGCGAGAAACAGAGGGGCTGAAACAGAGGTGCTGAAACAGAGGGGCTGAAACAGAGGGGCTGAATCAGAGGGGCTGATTCAGAGGGGCTGAAACAGAGGGGCTGAATCAGCCGGGCTGAAACAGAGGGCGAGAAACAGAGTGGCTGAAACAGAGGGCAAGAAACAGAGGGGCAGAAACAGCGGGCGAGAAACAGAGGGGCTAAACCAGAGGGGCTGAAACAGAGGGCGAGAAACAGAGGGGCTGAAACAGAGTGCGAGAAACAGAGGGGCTGAAACAGAGGGGTTGAAACAGAGGGGCTGAAAAAGAGTGGCTGAAACAGAGGGTGAGAAACAGAGGGGCTGAAACAGAGGCCGAGAAACAGAGTGGCTGAAACAGAGGGCGAGAAAGAGAGGTGCTGAAACAGAGGGGCTGAAACAGAGGGGCTGAAACAGAGGGCGAGAAACAGAGGGGCTGAAACAGAGGGCGAGAAACAGAGGGGCTGAAACAGAGGGGCTGAAACAGAGGGGCTGGAACAGAGGGGCTGAAACAGAGGGCGTGAAACAGAGGGGCTGAATCAGAGGGGCTGAATCAGAGGGGCTGAAACAGAGGGGCTGAAACAGAGGGCGAGAAACAGAGGGGCTGAAACAGATGGGCTGAAACAGAGAGCCTGAAACAGAGGGCGAGAAACAGAGGGGCTGAAACAGAGGGCGAGAAACAGAGGGGCAGAAACAGAGGGCGAGAAACTGTGGGTGAGAAACAGAGGGGCTGAAACAGAGGGGCTGAATCAGAGGGGCTGAAACAGAGGGGCTGAATCAGAGGGCGATAAACAGAGGGGCTGAAACAGAGGGCGAGAAACAGAGGGGCTGAAACAGAGGGCGAGAAACTGAGGGTGAGAAACAGAGGGCGAGAAACAGAGGGGCTGAAACAGAGGGGCTGAAACAGAGGGGCTGAAACAGAGGGGCTGAATCAGAGGGGCTGAAACAGAGGGGCTGAATCAGAGGGGCTGAAACAGAGGGCGATAAACAGAGGGGCTGAAAAAGAGGGCGAGAAACAGATGGGCTGAAACAGAGGGCGAGAAACAGAGGGGCTGAAACAGAGGGGGTGAAACAGAGGGCGAGAAACAGATGGGCTGAAACAGAGGGCGAGAATCAGAGGGGCTGAATCAGAGGGGCTGAATCAGAGGGGCTGAAACAGAGGGGCTGAAACAGAGGGCGAGAAACAGAGGGGCTGAAACAGACGGGCTGAATCAGAGGGCGAGAAACAGAGGGGCTGAATCAGAGGGGCTGAAACAGAGGGGCTGAAACAGAGGGCGAGAAACAGTGGCTGAAACACACGGGCTAAAACAGAGGGCGAGAAACAGAGTGGCTGAAACAGAGGGCGAGAAACAGAGGGGATGGAACAGAGTGCGAGAAACAGATGGGCTGAAACAGAGGGCGAGAAACAGAGGGGCTGAAACAGAGGGCGAGAAACAGAGGGTCTGAAACAGTGGGGCTGAAACAGTGGGCGAGATACAGAGGGGCTGAAACAGAGGGGCTGAAACAGAGGGCGAGAAACAGAGGGGCTGAACCAGAGGGGCTGAATCAGAGGGGAGGGAAACAGAGAGGCGGGAAACAGAGGGGCGGAAAACAGAGGGGTTGAATCAGAGGGGCTGAATCAGAGGGGCTGAATCAGAGGGGCTGAAACAGAGGGTGAGAAACAGAGGGGCTGAAACAGAGGGGCTGAAACAGAGGGGCTGAAACAGAGAGCGAGAAACAGAGGGGCTGAATCTGAGGGGCTGAATCAGAGCGGCTGAAACAGAGGGGCTGAATCAGCGGGGCTGAAACAGAGAGCGAGAAACAGAAGGGCTGAAACAGAGCGCGAGAAACAGAGGGGCAGAAACACAGGGCGAGAAACAGAGGGGCTGAAACAGAGGGGCTGAAACAGAGGGCGAGAAACAGAGTGGCTGAAACAGAGTGCGAGAAACAGAGGGGCTGAAACAGTGGTGCTGACACAGAGGGGCTGAAACAGAGGGGCTGAAACAGAGGGGCTGGAACAGAGGGGCTGAAACAGAGGGCGAGAAACAGAGGGGCTGAAACAGAGGGGCTGAAACAGAGGGGATGAAACAGAGGGGCTGAATCAGAGGGGCTGAAACAGAGGGGCTGAATCAGAGGGGCTGAAACAGAGGGGCTGAATCAGAGGGGCTGAAACAGAGGGCGATAAACAGAGGGGCTGAAACAGAGGGCGAGAAACAGAGGGGCTGAAACAGAGGGCGAGAAACTGAGGGTGAGAAACAGAGGGCGAGAAACAGAGGGGCTGAAACAGAGGGGCTGAAACAGAGGGGCTGAAACAGAGGGGCTGAATCAGAGGGGCTGAAACAGAGGGGCTGAATCAGAGGGGCTGAAACAGAGGGCGATAAACAGAGGGGCTGAAACAGAGGGCGAGAAATAGAGGGGCTGAAACAGAGGGCGAGAAACAGAGGGGCTGAAACAGAGGGGGTGAAACAGAGGGCGAGAAACAGATGGGCTGAAACAGAGGGCGAGAATCAGAGGGGCTGAATCAGAGGGGCTGAATCAGAGGGGCTGAAACAGAGGGGCTGAAACAGAGGGCGAGAAACAGAGGGGCTGAAACAGACGGGCTGAAACAGAGGGCGAGAAACAGAGGGGCTGAATCCGAGGGGCTGAATCAGAGGGGCTGAAACAGAGGGGCTGAAACAGAGGGCGAGAAACAGAGGGGCTGAAACAGACGGGCTGAAACAGAGAGCCTGAAACAGAGGGCGAGAAACAGAGGGGCTGAAACAGAATGCGAGAAACTGAGGGTGAGAAACAGAGGGCGAGAAACAGAGGGGCTGAAACAGAGGGGCTGAAACAGAGGGGCTGAATCAGAGGGGCTGAAACAGAGGGGCTGAATCAGAGGGGTTGAAACAGAGGGCGATAAACAGAGGGGCTGAAACAGAGGGCGAGAAACAGAGGGGCTGAAACAGAGGGCGAGAAACTGAGGGTGAGAAACAGAGGGCGAGAAACAGAGGGGCTGAAACAGAGGGGCTGAAACAGAGGGGCTGAAACAGAGGGGCTGAATCAGAGGGGCTGATACAGAGGGGCTGAATCAGAGGGGCTGAAACAGAGGGCGATAAACACAGGGGCTGAAACAGAGGGCGAGAAACAGAGGGGCTGAAACAGAGGGCGAGAAACAGAGGGGCTGAAACAGAGGGGGTGAAACAGAGGGCGAGAAACAGATGGGCTGAAACAGAGGGCGAGAATCAGAGGGGCTGAAACAGAGGGCGAGAAACAGAGGGGCTGAAACAGAGAGCGAGAAACAGAGGTGATGAAACAGAGGGGTTGAAACAGAGGGCGAGAAACAGAGGGGCTGAATCAGAGGGGCTGAAACAGAGGGCGAGAAACAGAGGGGCTGAAACAGAGGGCGAGAAACAGAGGGGCTGAAACAGAGGGGCTGAAACAGAGGGTGAGAAACAGAGGGGCTGAAACAGAGGGCGAGAAACAGAGTGGCTGACACAGACGGGCTGAAACAGAGGGCAAGAAACAGAGTGGGCGAAACAGAGGGCGAGAAACAGAGGGGATGGAACAGAGGGCGAGAAACAGATGGGCTGAAACAGAGGGTGAGAAACAGAGGGGCTGAAACAGAGGGCGAGAAACAGGGGGGCTGAAACAGAGGGGCTGAAACAGTGGGCGAGATACAGAGGGGCTGAAACAGAGGGGCTGAAACAGAGGGGCTGAAACAGAGGGGTTGAAACAGAGGGCGAGAAACAGAGGGGCTGAATCAGAGGGGCTGAAACAGAGGGCGAGAAACAGTGGGGCTGAAACAGAGGGGTTGAAACAGAGGGCGAGAAACAGAGGGGCTGAATCAGAGGGGCTGAAACAGAGGGCGAGAAACAGAGGGGCTGAAACAGAGGGCGAGAAACAGAGGGGCTGAAACAGAGGGGCTGAAACAGAGGGTGAGAAACAGAGGGGCTGAAACAGAGGGCGAGAAACAGAGTGGCTGACACAGACGGGCTGAAACAGAGGGCAAGAAACAGAGTGGCTGAAACAGAGGGCGAGAAACAGATGGGCTGAAACAGAGGGTGAGAAACAGAGAGGCTGAAACAGAGGGTGAGAAACAGAGGGGCTGAAACAGAGGGGGTGAAACAGAGGGCGAGAAACAGATGGGCTGAAACAGAGGGCGAGAATCAGAGGGGCTGAAACAGAGTGCGAGAAACAGAGGAGCTGAAACAGAGGGCGAGAAACAGAGGTGCTGAAACAGAGGGTTTGAAACAGAGGGCGAGAAACAGAGGGGCTGAATCAGAGGGGCTGAAACAGAGGGCGAGAAACAGAGGGGCTGAAACAGAGGGGTTGAAACAGAGGGCGAGAAACAGAGGGGCTGAATCAGAGGGGCTGAAACAGAGGGGCTGAATCAGAGGGGCTGAAACAGAGGGGCTGAATCAGAGGGGCTGAAACAGAGGGCGATAAACAGAGGGGCTGAAACAGAGGGCGAGAAACAGAGGGGCTGAATCAGAGGGGCTGAAACAGAGGGCGAGAAACAGAGGGGCTGAAACAGAGGGCGAGAAACAGAGGGGCTGAAACAGAGGGGGTGAAACAGAGGGCGAGAAACAGATGGGCTGAAACAGAGGGCGAGAATCAGAGGGGCTTAAACAGAGGGCGAGAAACAGAGGGGCTGAAACAGAGGGCGAGAAACAGAGGTGATGAAACAGAGGGGTTGAAACAGAGGGCGAGAAACAGAGGGGCTGAATCAGAGGTTCTGAAACAGAGGGCGAGAAACAGAGGGGCTGAAACAGAGGGCGAGAAACAGAGGGGCTGAAACAGAGGGGCTGAAACAGAGGGCGAGAAACAGAGTGGCTGACACAGACGAGCTGAAACAGAGGGCAAGAAACAGAGTGGGCGAAACAGAGGGCGAGAAACAGAGGGGATGGAACAGAGGGCGAGAAACAGATGGGCTGAAACAGAGGGGCTGAAACAGAGGGGCTGAAACAGAGGGGCTGAATCAGAGGGGCTGAAACAAAGGGGCTGAATCAGAGGGGCTGAAACAGAGGGCGATAAACAGAGGGGCTGAAACAGAGGGCGAGAAACAGAGGGGCTGAAACAGACGGCGAGAAACAGAGGGGCTGAAACAGAGGGGGTGAAAAAGAGGGCGAGAAATAGATGGGCTGAAACAGAGGGCGAGAATCAGAAGGGCTGAAACAGAGGGTGAGAAACAGAGGTGCTGAAACAGAGGGGTTGAAACAGCGGGCGAGAAACAGAGGGGCTGAATCAGAGGGCTGAAACAGAGGGCGAGAAACAGAGGGGCTGAAACAGAGGGCGAGAAACAGAGGGGCTGAAACAGAGGGGCTGAAACAGAGGGTGAGAAACACAGGGGCTGAAACAGAGGGCGAGAAACAGAGTGGCTGACACAGACGGGCTGAAACAGAGGGCAAGAAACAGAGTGGCTGAAACAGATGGCGAGAAACAGAGGGGATGGAACAGAGGGCGAGAAACAGATGGGCTGAAACAGAGGGTGAGAAACAGAGGGGCTGAAACAGAGGGCGAGAAACAGAGGGGCTGAAACAGAGGGGGTGAAACAGAGGGCGAGAAACAGATGGGCTGAAACAGAGGGCGAGAAACAGAGGGGCTGAAACAGAGGGGCTGAAACAGAGGGGCTGAAACAGAGGGCGAGAAACAGAGGGGCTGAAACAGAGGGGCTGAAACAGAGGGGCTGAAACAGAGGGGCTGAAACAGAGGGCGAGAAACAGAGGGGCTGAATCAGAGGGGCTGTATCAGAGGGGCTGAAACAGAGGGGCTGAAACAGAGGGCGAGAAACAGAGGGGCTGAAACAGACGGGCTGAAACAGAGAGCCTGAAACAGAGGGCGAGAAACAGAGGGGCTGAAACAGAGGGCGAAAAACAGAGGGGTTGAAACAGAGGGCGAGAAACTGAGGGTGAGAAACAGAGGGCGAGAAACAGAGGGGCTGAAACAGAGGGGCTGAAACAGAGGGGCTGAAACAGAGGGGCTGAATCAGAGGGGCTGAAACAAAGGGGCTGAATCAGAGGGGCTGAAACAGAGGGCGATAAACAGAGGGGCTGAAACAGAGGGCGAGAAACAGAGGGGCTGAAACAGACGGCTAGAAACAGAGGGGCTGAAACAGAGGGGGTGAAAAAGAGGGCGAGAAATAGATGGGCTGAAACAGAGGGCAAGAATCAGAAGGGCTGAAACAGAGGGTGAGAAACAGAGGTGCTGAAACAGAGGGGTTGAAACAGCGGGCGAGAAACAGAGGTGCTGAATCAGAGGGCTGAAACAGAGGGCGAGAAACAGAGGGGCTGAAACAGAGGGCGAGAAACAGAGGGGCTGAAACAGAGGGGCTGAAACAGAGGGGCTGAAACAGAGGGTGAGAAACAGAGGGGCTGAAACAGAGGGCGAGAAACAGAGTGGCTGACACAGACGGGCTGAAACTGAGGGCAAGAAACAGAGTGGCTGAAACAGAGGGCGAGAAACAGAGGGGATGGAACAGAGGGCGAGAAACAGATGGGCTGAAACAGAGGGTGAGAAACAGAGGGGCTGAAACAGAGGGCGAGAAACAGGGGGGCTGAAACAGAGGGGCTGAAACAGTGGGCGAGATACAGAGGGGCTGAAACAGAGGGGCTGAAACAGAGGTGCTGAAACAGAGGGGTTGAAACAGAGGGCGAGAAACAGAGGGGCTGAATCAGCGGGGCTGAAACAGAGGGCGAGAAACAGAGGTGCTGAAACAGAGGGGTTGAAACAGAGGGCGAGAAACAGAGGGGCTGAATCAGAGGGGCTGAAACAGAGGGCGAGAAACAGAGGGGCTGAAACAGAGGGCGAGAAACAGAGGGGCTGAAACAGAGGGGCTGAAACAGAGGGTGAGAAACAGAGGGGCTGAAACAGAGGGCGAGAAACAGAGGGGCTGAAACAGAGGGCGAGAAACAGAGGGGCTGACACAGACGGGCTGAAACAGAGGGCAAGAAACAGAGTGGCTGAAACAGAGGGCGAGAAACAGAGGGGATGGAACAGAGGGCGAGAAACAGATGGGCTGAAACAGAGGGTGAGAAACAGAGGGGCTGAAACAGAGGGCGAGAAACAGAGGGGCTGAAACAGAGGGGGTGAAACAGAGGGCGAGAAACAGAGGGCGAGAAACAGAGGTGATGAAACAGAGGGGTTGAAACAGAGGGCGAGAAACAGAGGGACTGAATCAGAGGGGCTGAAACAGAGGGCGAGAAACAGAGGGGCTGAAACAGAGGGCGAGAAACAGAGGGGCTGACACAGACGGGCTGAAACAGAGGGCAAGAAACAGAGTGGCTGAAACAGAGGGCGAGAAACAGAGGGGATGGAACAGAGGGCGAGAAACAGATGGGCTGAAACAGAGGGTGAGAAACAGAGGGGCTGAAACAGAGGGCGAGAAACAGAGGGGCTGAAACAGAGGGGGTGAAACAGAGGGCGAGAAACAGATGGGCTGAAACAGAGGGCGAGAATCAGAGGGGCTGAAACACAGGGCGAGAAACAGAGGGGCTGAAACAGAGGGCGAGAAACAGAGGTGATGAAACAGAGGGGTTGAAACAGAGGGCGAGAAACAGAGGGACTGAATCAGAGGGGCTGAAACAGAGGGCGAGAAACAGAGGGGCTGAAACAGAGGGCGAGAAACAGAGGGGCTGACACAGACGGGCTGAAACAGAGGGCAAGAAACAGAGTGGCTGAAACAGAGGGCGAGAAACAGAGGGGATGGAACAGAGGGCGAGAAACAGATGGGCTGAAACAGAGGGTGAGAAACAGAGGGGCTGAAACAGAGGGCGAGAAACAGAGGGGCTGAAACAGAGGGGGTGAAACAGAGGGCGAGAAACAGATGGGCTGAAACAGAGGGCGAGAATCAGAGGGGCTGAAACACAGGGCGAGAAACAGAGGGGCTGAAACAGAGGGCGAGAAACAGAGGTGATGAAACAGAGGGGTTGAAACAGAGGGCGAGAAACAGAGGGACTGAATCAGAGGGGCTGAAACAGAGGGCGAGAAACAGAGGGGCTGAAACAGAGGGCGAGAAACAGAGGGGCTGACACAGACGGGCTGAAACAGAGGGCAAGAAACAGAGTGGCTGAAACAGAGGGCGAGAAACAGAGGGGATGGAACAGAGGGCGAGAAACAGATGGGCTGAAACAGAGCGCGAGAAACAGAGGGGCAGAAACACAGGGCGAGAAACAGAGGGGCTGAAACAGAGGGGCTGAAACAGAGGGCGAGAAACAGAGTGGCTGAAACAGAGTGCGAGAAACAGAGGGGCTGAAACAGAGGTGCTGACACAGAGGGGCTGAAACAGAGGGGCTGAAACAGAGGGGCTGGAACAGAGGGGCTGAAACAGAGGGCGAGAAACAGAGGGGCTGAAACAGAGGGGCTGAAACAGAGGGGATGAAACAGAGGGGCTGAATCAGAGGGGCTGAAACAGAGGGGCTGAATCAGAGGGGCTGAAACAGAGGGGCTGAATCAGAGGGGCTGAAACAGAGGGCGATAAACAGAGGGGCTGAAACAGAGGGCGAGAAACAGAGGGGCTGAAACAGAGGGCGAGAAACTGAGGGTGAGAAACAGAGGGCGAGAAACAGAGGGGCTGAAACAGAGGGGCTGAAACAGAGGGGCTGAAACAGAGGGGCTGAATCAGAGGGGCTGAAACAGAGGGGCTGAATCAGAGGGGCTGAAACAGAGGGCGATAAACAGAGGGGCTGAAACAGAGGGCGAGAAATAGAGGGGCTGAAACAGAGGGCGAGAAACAGAGGGGCTGAAACAGAGGGGGTGAAACAGAGGGCGAGAAACAGATGGGCTGAAACAGAGGGCGAGAATCAGAGGGGCTGAATCAGAGGGGCTGAATCAGAGGGGCTGAAACAGAGGGGCTGAAACAGAGGGCGAGAAACAGAGGGGCTGAAACAGACGGGCTGAAACAGAGGGCGAGAAACAGAGGGGCTGAATCCGAGGGGCTGAATCAGAGGGGCTGAAACAGAGGGGCTGAAACAGAGGGCGAGAAACAGAGGGGCTGAAACAGACGGGCTGAAACAGAGAGCCTGAAACAGAGGGCGAGAAACAGAGGGGCTGAAACAGAATGCGAGAAACTGAGGGTGAGAAACAGAGGGCGAGAAACAGAGGGGCTGAAACAGAGGGGCTGAAACAGAGGGGCTGAATCAGAGGGGCTGAAACAGAGGGGCTGAATCAGAGGGGTTGAAACAGAGGGCGATAAACAGAGGGGCTGAAACAGAGGGCGAGAAACAGAGGGGCTGAAACAGAGGGCGAGAAACTGAGGGTGAGAAACAGAGGGCGAGAAACAGAGGGGCTGAAACAGAGGGGCTGAAACAGAGGGGCTGAAACAGAGGGGCTGAATCAGAGGGGCTGATACAGAGGGGCTGAATCAGAGGGGCTGAAACAGAGGGCGATAAACACAGGGGCTGAAACAGAGGGCGAGAAACAGAGGGGCTGAAACAGAGGGCGAGAAACAGAGGGGCTGAAACAGAGGGGGTGAAACAGAGGGCGAGAAACAGATGGGCTGAAACAGAGGGCGAGAATCAGAGGGGCTGAAACAGAGGGCGAGAAACAGAGGGGCTGAAACAGAGAGCGAGAAACAGAGGTGATGAAACAGAGGGGTTGAAACAGAGGGCGAGAAACAGAGGGGCTGAATCAGAGGGGCTGAAACAGAGGGCGAGAAACAGAGGGGCTGAAACAGAGGGCGAGAAACAGAGGGGCTGAAACAGAGGGGCTGAAACAGAGGGTGAGAAACAGAGGGGCTGAAACAGAGGGCGAGAAACAGAGTGGCTGACACAGACGGGCTGAAACAGAGGGCAAGAAACAGAGTGGGCGAAACAGAGGGCGAGAAACAGAGGGGATGGAACAGAGGGCGAGAAACAGATGGGCTGAAACAGAGGGTGAGAAACAGAGGGGCTGAAACAGAGGGCGAGAAACAGGGGGGCTGAAACAGAGGGGCTGAAACAGTGGGCGAGATACAGAGGGGCTGAAACAGAGGGGCTGAAACAGAGGGGCTGAAACAGAGGGGTTGAAACAGAGGGCGAGAAACAGAGGGGCTGAATCAGAGGGGCTGAAACAGAGGGCGAGAAACAGTGGGGCTGAAACAGAGGGGTTGAAACAGAGGGCGAGAAACAGAGGGGCTGAATCAGAGGGGCTGAAACAGAGGGCGAGAAACAGAGGGGCTGAAACAGAGGGCGAGAAACAGAGGGGCTGAAACAGAGGGGCTGAAACAGAGGGTGAGAAACAGAGGGGCTGAAACAGAGGGCGAGAAACAGAGTGGCTGACACAGACGGGCTGAAACAGAGGGCAAGAAACAGAGTGGCTGAAACAGAGGGCGAGAAACAGATGGGCTGAAACAGAGGGTGAGAAACAGAGAGGCTGAAACAGAGGGTGAGAAACAGAGGGGCTGAAACAGAGGGGGTGAAACAGAGGGCGAGAAACAGATGGGCTGAAACAGAGGGCGAGAATCAGAGGGGCTGAAACAGAGTGCGAGAAACAGAGGAGCTGAAACAGAGGGCGAGAAACAGAGGTGCTGAAACAGAGGGTTTGAAACAGAGGGCGAGAAACAGAGGGGCTGAATCAGAGGGGCTGAAACAGAGGGCGAGAAACAGAGGGGCTGAAACAGAGGGGTTGAAACAGAGGGCGAGAAACAGAGGGGCTGAATCAGAGGGGCTGAAACAGAGGGGCTGAATCAGAGGGGCTGAAACAGAGGGGCTGAATCAGAGGGGCTGAAACAGAGGGCGATAAACAGAGGGGCTGAAACAGAGGGCGAGAAACAGAGGGGCTGAATCAGAGGGGCTGAAACAGAGGGCGATAAACAGAGGGGCTGAAACAGAGGGCGAGAAACAGAGGGGCTGAAACAGAGGGCGAGAAACAGAGGGGCTGAAACAGAGGGGGTGAAACAGAGGGCGAGAAACAGATGGGCTGAAACAGAGGGCGAGAATCAGAGGGGCTTAAACAGAGGGCGAGAAACAGAGGGGCTGAAACAGAGGGCGAGAAACAGAGGTGATGAAACAGAGGGGTTGAAACAGAGGGCGAGAAACAGAGGGGCTGAATCAGAGGTTCTGAAACAGAGGGCGAGAAACAGAGGGGCTGAAACAGAGGGCGAGAAACAGAGGGGCTGAAACAGAGGGGCTGAAACAGAGGGCGAGAAACAGAGTGGCTGACACAGACGAGCTGAAACAGAGGGCAAGAAACAGAGTGGGCGAAACAGAGGGCGAGAAACAGAGGGGATGGAACAGAGGGCGAGAAACAGATGGGCTGAAACAGAGGGGCTGAAACAGAGGGGCTGAAACAGAGGGGCTGAATCAGAGGGGCTGAAACAAAGGGGCTGAATCAGAGGGGCTGAAACAGAGGGCGATAAACAGAGGGGCTGAAACAGAGGGCGAGAAACAGAGGGGCTGAAACAGACGGCGAGAAACAGAGGGGCTGAAACAGAGGGGGTGAAAAAGAGGGCGAGAAATAGATGGGCTGAAACAGAGGGCGAGAATCAGAAGGGCTGAAACAGAGGGTGAGAAACAGAGGTGCTGAAACAGAGGGGTTGAAACAGCGGGCGAGAAACAGAGGGGCTGAATCAGAGGGCTGAAACAGAGGGCGAGAAACAGAGGGGCTGAAACAGAGGGCGAGAAACAGAGGGGCTGAAACAGAGGGGCTGAAACAGAGGGTGAGAAACACAGGGGCTGAAACAGAGGGCGAGAAACAGAGTGGCTGACACAGACGGGCTGAAACAGAGGGCAAGAAACAGAGTGGCTGAAACAGATGGCGAGAAACAGAGGGGATGGAACAGAGGGCGAGAAACAGATGGGCTGAAACAGAGGGTGAGAAACAGAGGGGCTGAAACAGAGGGCGAGAAACAGAGGGGCTGAAACAGAGGGGGTGAAACAGAGGGCGAGAAACAGATGGGCTGAAACAGAGGGCGAGAAACAGAGGGGCTGAAACAGAGGGGCTGAAACAGAGGGGCTGAAACAGAGGGCGAGAAACAGAGGGGCTGAAACAGAGGGGCTGAAACAGAGGGGCTGAAACAGAGGGGCTGAAACAGAGGGCGAGAAACAGAGGGGCTGAATCAGAGGGGCTGTATCAGAGGGGCTGAAACAGAGGGGCTGAAACAGAGGGCGAGAAACAGAGGGGCTGAAACAGACGGGCTGAAACAGAGAGCCTGAAACAGAGGGCGAGAAACAGAGGGGCTGAAACAGAGGGCGAAAAACAGAGGGGTTGAAACAGAGGGCGAGAAACTGAGGGTGAGAAACAGAGGGCGAGAAACAGAGGGGCTGAAACAGAGGGGCTGAAACAGAGGGGCTGAAACAGAGGGGCTGAATCAGAGGGGCTGAAACAAAGGGGCTGAATCAGAGGGGCTGAAACAGAGGGCGATAAACAGAGGGGCTGAAACAGAGGGCGAGAAACAGAGGGGCTGAAACAGACGGCTAGAAACAGAGGGGCTGAAACAGAGGGGGTGAAAAAGAGGGCGAGAAATAGATGGGCTGAAACAGAGGGCAAGAATCAGAAGGGCTGAAACAGAGGGTGAGAAACAGAGGTGCTGAAACAGAGGGGTTGAAACAGCGGGCGAGAAACAGAGGTGCTGAATCAGAGGGCTGAAACAGAGGGCGAGAAACAGAGGGGCTGAAACAGAGGGCGAGAAACAGAGGGGCTGAAACAGAGGGGCTGAAACAGAGGGGCTGAAACAGAGGGTGAGAAACAGAGGGGCTGAAACAGAGGGCGAGAAACAGAGTGGCTGACACAGACGGGCTGAAACTGAGGGCAAGAAACAGAGTGGCTGAAACAGAGGGCGAGAAACAGAGGGGATGGAACAGAGGGCGAGAAACAGATGGGCTGAAACAGAGGGTGAGAAACAGAGGGGCTGAAACAGAGGGCGAGAAACAGGGGGGCTGAAACAGAGGGGCTGAAACAGTGGGCGAGATACAGAGGGGCTGAAACAGAGGGGCTGAAACAGAGGTGCTGAAACAGAGGGGTTGAAACAGAGGGCGAGAAACAGAGGGGCTGAATCAGCGGGGCTGAAACAGAGGGCGAGAAACAGAGGTGCTGAAACAGAGGGGTTGAAACAGAGGGCGAGAAACAGAGGGGCTGAATCAGAGGGGCTGAAACAGAGGGCGAGAAACAGAGGGGCTGAAACAGAGGGCGAGAAACAGAGGGGCTGAAACAGAGGGGCTGAAACAGAGGGTGAGAAACAGAGGGGCTGAAACAGAGGGCGAGAAACAGAGGGGCTGAAACAGAGGGCGAGAAACAGAGGGGCTGACACAGACGGGCTGAAACAGAGGGCAAGAAACAGAGTGGCTGAAACAGAGGGCGAGAAACAGAGGGGATGGAACAGAGGGCGAGAAACAGATGGGCTGAAACAGAGGGTGAGAAACAGAGGGGCTGAAACAGAGGGCGAGAAACAGAGGGGCTGAAACAGAGGGGGTGAAACAGAGGGCGAGAAACAGATGGGCTGAAACAGAGGGCGAGAATCAGAGGGGCTGAAACACAGGGCGAGAAACAGAGGGGCTGAAACAGAGGGCGAGAAACAGAGGTGATGAAACAGAGGGGTTGAAACAGAGGGCGAGAAACAGAGGGACTGAATCAGAGGGGCTGAAACAGAGGGCGAGAAACAGAGGGGCTGAAACAGAGGGCGAGAAACAGAGGGGCTGAAACAGAGGGGCTGAAACAGAGGGTGAGAAACAGAGGGGCTGAAACAGAGGGCGAGAAACAGAGTGGCTGACACAGACGGGCTGAAACAGAGGGCGAGAAACAGAGGGGATGGAACAGAGGGCGAGAAACAGATGGTCTGAAACAGAGGGCGAGAAACAGAGGGGCTGAAACAGAGGGCGAGAAACAGAGGGGCTGAAACAGAGGGGCTGAAACAGTGGGCGAGATACAGAGGGGCTGAAACAGAGGGGCTGGAACTGAGCGGCTGAAACAGAGGGGTTGAAACAGAGGGCGACAAACAGAGGGGCTGAATCAGAGGGGCTGAAACAGAGGGCGAGAAAGAGAGGTGCTGAAACAGAGGGGTTGAAACAGAGGGCGAGAAACAGAGGGGCTGAATCAGAGGGGCTGAAACAGAGGGCGAGAAACAGAGGGGCTGAAACAGAGGGCGAGAAACAGAGGGGCTGAAACAGAGGTGCTGAAACAGAGGGTGAGAAACAGAGGGGCTGAAAGAGAGGGCGAGAAACAGAGTGGCTGACACAGACGGGCTGAAACAGAGGGCAAGAAACAGAGTGGCTGAAACGGAGGGGGAGAAACAGAGCGGATGGAACAGAGGGCAAGAAACAGATGGGCTGAAACAGAGGGCGAGAAACAGAGGGGCTGAAACAGAGGGCGAGAAACAGAGGGGCTGAAACAGAGGGGCTGAAACATTGGGCGAGATACAGAGGGGCTGAAACAGAGGGGCTGAAACAGAGGCGCTGAAACAGAGGGCGAGAAACAGAGGGGCTGAAACAGAGGGGCTGAAACAGAGGGGAGGGAAACAGAGGGGAGGGAAACAGAGGGGCGGGAAACAGAGGGGCGGGAAACAGAGGGGCTGAATCAGAGGGGCTGAAACAGAGGGTGAGAAACAGAGGTGCTGAAACAGAGGGGCTGAAACATAGGGGCTGAAACACAGGGCGAGAAACAGAGGGGCTGAATCAGAGGGGCTGAATCATAGGGGCTGAATCATAGGGGCTGAAACAGAGGGGCTGAAACAGTGAGCGAGAAACACAGGGGATGAAACAGAGGGCGAGAAACAGAGGGGCTGAAACAGAGGTGCTGAAACAGAGGGGCTGAAACAGAGGGGCTGAAACAGAGGGCGAGAAACAGAGGGGTTGAAACAGAGGGCGAGAAACAGAGGGGCTGAAACAGAGGGGCTGAAACAGAGGGCGAGAAACAGAGCGGCTGAAACAGAGGGCGAGAAACAGAGGGGCTGAATCAGAGGGGCTGAAACAGAGGGGCTGAAACAGAGGGGCTGAATCAGAGGGGCTGATTCAGAGGGGCTGAAAGAGAGGGGCTGAATCAGCGGGGCTGAAACAGAGGGCGAGAAACAGAGGGGCTGAAACAGAGGGCGAGATACAGAAGGGCTGAAACAGAGGGCGAGAAACAGAGGGGCTGAAACAGAGGGCGAGAAACAGAGGGGCTGAATCAGAGGGGCTGAAACAGAGGGCGGGAAACAGAGGGGCTGAAACAGAGGGCGAGAAACAGAGGGGCTGAAACAGAGGGGCTGAAACAGAGGGTGAGAAACAGAGGGGCTGAAACAGACGGGCTGAAACAGAGGGGCTGAAACAGAGGGCGAGAAACAAAGTGGCTGAAACAGACGGGCTGAAACAGAGGGCGAGAAACAGAGTGGCTGAAATAGACGGCGAGAAACAGAGGGGATGGAACAGAGGGCGAGAAACAGATGGGCTGAAACAGAGGGCGAGAAACAGAGGGGCTGAAACAGAGTGCGAGAAACAGAAGGGCTAAAACAGAGGGGCTGAAACAGTGGGCGAGATACAGAGGGGCTGAAACAGAGGGGCTGAAACAGAGGGGCTGAAACAGAGGGCGAGAAACAGAGGGGCTGAAACAGAGGGGCTGAAACAGAGGGGAGGGAAACAGAAGGGCGGGAAACAGAGGGGCGGGAAACAGAGGGGCTGAATCAGAGGGGCTGAATCAGAGGGGCTGAATCAGAGGAGCTGAAACAGAGGGTGAGAAACAGAGGGAATGAAACAGAGGGGCTGAAACAGAGGGGCTGAAACAGAGGGCGAGAAACAGAGGGGCTGAATCAGAGGGGCTGAATCAGAGGGGCTGAAACAGAGGGGCTGAAACAGAGGGGCTGAATCAGAGGGGCTGAAACAGAGGGGCTGAATCAGTGGGGCTGAAACAGAGGGGCTGAAACAGAGTGCGAGAAACAGAGGGGCTGAAACAGCGGGCGAGAAACAGAGGGCGAGAAACAGAGGGGCTAAAACAGTTGGGCTGAAACAGACGGACTGAAACAGAGAGCCTGAAACAGAGGGCGAGAAACAGAGGGGCTGAAACAGAGGGCGAAAAACAGAGGGGCTGAAACAGAGGGGCTGAAACAGAGGGGCTGAAACAGAGGGGCTGAATCAGAGGGGCTGAAACAGAGGGCGAGAAACAGAGGGGCTGAAACAGAGGGCGAGAAACAGAGGGGCTGAAACAGAGGGGCTGAAACAGAGGGGGTGAAACAGAGGGCGAGAAACAGATGGGCTGAAACAGAGGGCGAGAAAGAGAGGGGCTGAAACAGAGGGCGAGAAACAGAGGGGATGGAACAGAGGGCGAGAAACAGATGGGCTGAAACAGAGGGCGAGAAACAGAGGGGCTGAAACAGAGGGCGAGAAACAGATGGGCTGAAACGGAGGTGCTGAAACAGTGGGTGAGATACAGAGGGGCTGAAACAGAGGGGCTGAAACAGACAGGCTGAAACAGAGGGCGAGAAACAGAGGGGCTGAAACAGAGGGGCTGAAACAAAGGGGAGGGAAACAGAGGGGCGGGAAACAGAGGGGCGAGGAACAGAGTGGCTGAATCAGAGGGGCTGAATCAGAGGGGCTGAATCAGTGGGGCTGAAACAGAGGGTGAGAAACAGAGGGGCTGAAACAGAAGGGCTGAAACACAGGGCGAGAAACAGAGGGGCTGAATGAGAGGGGCTGAATCAGAGGGGCTGAATCAGAGGGGCTGAAACAGAGGGGCTGAAGCAGAGGGGCTGAAACAGAGGGGCTGAATCAGGGGGGCTGAATCAGAGGGGCTGATTCAGAGGGGCTGAAACAGAGGGGCTGAATCAGCGGGACTGAAACAGAGGGCGAGAAACAGAAGGGCTGAAACAGAGGGCGAGAAACAGAGGGGCAGAAACAGAGGGCGAGAAACAGAGGGGCTGAAACAGAGGGGCTGAAACAGAGGGCGAGAAACAGAGGGGCTGAAACAGAGGGCGAGAAACAGAGGGGCTGAAACAGAGGTGCTGAAACAGAGGGGCTGAAAAAGAGGGGCTGAAACAGAGGGCGAGAAACAGAGGGGCTGAAACAGAGGGGCTGAAACAGAGGGGCTGAAAGAGAGGGCGAGAAACAGAGGGGCTGAAACAGAGGGGCTGAAACAGAGGGGATTAAAACAGAAGGGCGGGAAACAGAGGGGCGGGAAACAGAGGGGCTGAATCAGAGGGGCTGAATCAGAGGGGCTGAATCAGAGGAGCTGAAACAGAGGGTGAGAAACAGAGGGGATGAAACAGAGGGGCTGAAACAGAGGGGCTGAAACAGAGGGCGAGAAACAGAGGGGCTGAATCATAGGGGCTGAATCAGAGGGGCTGAAACAGAGGGGCTGAAACAGAGGGGCTGAAACAGAGGGGCTGAAACAGAGGGGCTGAATCAGAGGGGCTGAAACAGAGGGGCTGAAACAGAGTGCGAGAAACAGAGGGGCTGAAACAGCAGGCGAGAAACAGAGGGGCTGAATCATAGGGGCTGAATCAGAGGGGCTGAAACAGAGGGGCTGAAACAGAGGGCGAGAAACAGAGGGGCTGAAACAGAGGGCGAGAAACAGAGGGGCTGAAACAGAGGGGCTGAAACAGAGGGGGTGAAACAGAGGGCGAGAAACAGATGGGCTGAAACAGAGGGCGAGAAAGAGAGGGGCTGAAACAGAGGGCGAGAAACAGAGGGGATGGAACAGAGGGCGAGAAACAGATGGGCTGAAACAGAGGGCGAGAAACAGAGGGGCTGAAACAGAGGGCGAGAAACAGATGGGCTGAAACGGAGGTGCTGAAACAGTGGGTGAGATACAGAGGGGCTGAAACAGAGGGGCTGAAACAGACAGGCTGAAACAGAGGGCGAGAAACAGAGGGGCTGAAACAGAGGGGCTGAAACAAAGGGGAGGGAAACAGAGGGGCGGGAAACAGAGGGGCGAGGAACAGAGTGGCTGAATCAGAGGGGCTGAATCAGAGGGGCTGAATCAGTGGGGCTGAAACAGAGGGTGAGAAACAGAGGGGCTGAAACAGAAGGGCTAAAACACAGGGCGAGAAACAGAGGGGCTGAATGAGAGGGGCTGAATCAGAGGGGCTGAATCAGAGGGGCTGAAACAGAGGGGCTGAAGCAGAGGGGCTGAAACAGAGGGGCTGAATCAGGGGGGCTGAATCAGAGGGGCTGATTCAGAGGGGCTGAAACAGAGGGGCTGAATCAGCGGGGCTGAAACAGAGGGCGAGAAACAGAAGGGCTGAAACAGAGGGCGAGAAACAGAGGGGCAGAAACAGAGGGCGAGAAACAGAGGGGCTGAAACAGAGGGGCTGAAACAGAGGGCGAGAAACAGAGGGGCTGAAACAGAGGGCGAGAAACAGAGGGGCTGAAACAGAGGTGCTGAAACAGAGGGGCTGAAAAAGAGGGGCTGAAACAGAGGGCGAGAAACAGAGGGGCTGAAACAGAGGGGCTGAAACAGAGGGGCTGAAAGAGAGGGCGAGAAACAGAGGGGCTGAAACAGAGGGGCTGAAACAGAGGGGAGGGAAACAGAAGGGCGGGAAACAGAGGGGCGGGAAACAGAGGGGCTGAAACAGAGGGGCTGAATCAGAGGGGCTGAATCAGAGGAGCTGAAACAGAGGGTGAGAAACAGAGGGGATGAAACAGAGGGCGAGAAACAGAGGGGCTGAAACAGAGTGCGAGAAACAGAAGGGCTAAAACAGAGGGGCTGAAACAGTGGGCGAGATACAGAGGGGCTGAAACAGAGGGGCTGAAACAGAGGGGCTGAAACAGAGGGCGAGAAACAGAGGGGCTGAAACAGAGGGGCTGAAACAGAGGGGAGGGAAACAGAAGGGCGGGAAACAGAGGGGCGGGAAACAGAGGGGCTGAATCAGAGGGGCTGAATCAGAGGGGCTGAATCAGAGGAGCTGAAACAGAGGGTGAGAAACAGAGGGAATGAAACAGAGGGGCTGAAACAGAGGGGCTGAAACAGAGGGCGAGAAACAGAGGGGCTGAATCAGAGGGGCTGAATCAGAGGGGCTGAAACAGAGGGGCTGAAACAGAGGGGCTGAATCAGAGGGGCTGAAACAGAGGGGCTGAATCAGTGGGGCTGAAACAGAGGGGCTGAAACAGAGTGCGAGAAACAGAGGGGCTGAAACAGCGGGCGAGAAACAGAGGGCGAGAAACAGAGGGGCTAAAACAGTTGGGCTGAAACAGACGGACTGAAACAGAGAGCCTGAAACAGAGGGCGAGAAACAGAGGGGCTGAAACAGAGGGCGAAAAACAGAGGGGCTGAAACAGAGGGGCTGAAACAGAGGGGCTGAAACAGAGGGGCTGAATCAGAGGGGCTGAAACAGAGGGCGAGAAACAGAGGGGCTGAAACAGAGGGCGAGAAACAGAGGGGCTGAAACAGAGGGGCTGAAACAGAGGGGGTGAAACAGAGGGCGAGAAACAGATGGGCTGAAACAGAGGGCGAGAAAGAGAGGGGCTGAAACAGAGGGCGAGAAACAGAGGGGATGGAACAGAGGGCGAGAAACAGATGGGCTGAAACAGAGGGCGAGAAACAGAGGGGCTGAAACAGAGGGCGAGAAACAGATGGGCTGAAACGGAGGTGCTGAAACAGTGGGTGAGATACAGAGGGGCTGAAACAGAGGGGCTGAAACAGACAGGCTGAAACAGAGGGCGAGAAACAGAGGGGCTGAAACAGAGGGGCTGAAACAAAGGGGAGGGAAACAGAGGGGCGGGAAACAGAGGGGCGAGGAACAGAGTGGCTGAATCAGAGGGGCTGAATCAGAGGGGCTGAATCAGTGGGGCTGAAACAGAGGGTGAGAAACAGAGGGGCTGAAACAGAAGGGCTGAAACACAGGGCGAGAAACAGAGGGGCTGAATGAGAGGGGCTGAATCAGAGGGGCTGAATCAGAGGGGCTGAAACAGAGGGGCTGAAGCAGAGGGGCTGAAACAGAGGGGCTGAATCAGGGGGGCTGAATCAGAGGGGCTGATTCAGAGGGGCTGAAACAGAGGGGCTGAATCAGCGGGACTGAAACAGAGGGCGAGAAACAGAAGGGCTGAAACAGAGGGCGAGAAACAGAGGGGCAGAAACAGAGGGCGAGAAACAGAGGGGCTGAAACAGAGGGGCTGAAACAGAGGGCGAGAAACAGAGGGGCTGAAACAGAGGGCGAGAAACAGAGGGGCTGAAACAGAGGTGCTGAAACAGAGGGGCTGAAAAAGAGGGGCTGAAACAGAGGGCGAGAAACAGAGGGGCTGAAACAGAGGGGCTGAAACAGAGGGGCTGAAAGAGAGGGCGAGAAACAGAGGGGCTGAAACAGAGGGGCTGAAACAGAGGGGATTAAAACAGAAGGGCGGGAAACAGAGGGGCGGGAAACAGAGGGGCTGAATCAGAGGGGCTGAATCAGAGGGGCTGAATCAGAGGAGCTGAAACAGAGGGTGAGAAACAGAGGGGATGAAACAGAGGGGCTGAAACAGAGGGGCTGAAACAGAGGGCGAGAAACAGAGGGGCTGAATCATAGGGGCTGAATCAGAGGGGCTGAAACAGAGGGGCTGAAACAGAGGGGCTGAAACAGAGGGGCTGAAACAGAGGGGCTGAATCAGAGGGGCTGAAACAGAGGGGCTGAAACAGAGTGCGAGAAACAGAGGGGCTGAAACAGCAGGCGAGAAACAGAGGGGCTGAATCATAGGGGCTGAATCAGAGGGGCTGAAACAGAGGGGCTGAAACAGAGGGCGAGAAACAGAGGGGCTGAAACAGAGGGCGAGAAACAGAGGGGCTGAAACAGAGGGGCTGAAACAGAGGGGGTGAAACAGAGGGCGAGAAACAGATGGGCTGAAACAGAGGGCGAGAAAGAGAGGGGCTGAAACAGAGGGCGAGAAACAGAGGGGATGGAACAGAGGGCGAGAAACAGATGGGCTGAAACAGAGGGCGAGAAACAGAGGGGCTGAAACAGAGGGCGAGAAACAGATGGGCTGAAACGGAGGTGCTGAAACAGTGGGTGAGATACAGAGGGGCTGAAACAGAGGGGCTGAAACAGACAGGCTGAAACAGAGGGCGAGAAACAGAGGGGCTGAAACAGAGGGGCTGAAACAAAGGGGAGGGAAACAGAGGGGCGGGAAACAGAGGGGCGAGGAACAGAGTGGCTGAATCAGAGGGGCTGAATCAGAGGGGCTGAATCAGTGGGGCTGAAACAGAGGGTGAGAAACAGAGGGGCTGAAACAGAAGGGCTAAAACACAGGGCGAGAAACAGAGGGGCTGAATGAGAGGGGCTGAATCAGAGGGGCTGAATCAGAGGGGCTGAAACAGAGGGGCTGAAGCAGAGGGGCTGAAACAGAGGGGCTGAATCAGGGGGGCTGAATCAGAGGGGCTGATTCAGAGGGGCTGAAACAGAGGGGCTGAATCAGCGGGGCTGAAACAGAGGGCGAGAAACAGAAGGGCTGAAACAGAGGGCGAGAAACAGAGGGGCAGAAACAGAGGGCGAGAAACAGAGGGGCTGAAACAGAGGGGCTGAAACAGAGGGCGAGAAACAGAGGGGCTGAAACAGAGGGCGAGAAACAGAGGGGCTGAAACAGAGGTGCTGAAACAGAGGGGCTGAAAAAGAGGGGCTGAAACAGAGGGCGAGAAACAGAGGGGCTGAAACAGAGGGGCTGAAACAGAGGGGCTGAAAGAGAGGGCGAGAAACAGAGGGGCTGAAACAGAGGGGCTGAAACAGAGGGGAGGGAAACAGAAGGGCGGGAAACAGAGGGGCGGGAAACAGAGGGGCTGAAACAGAGGGGCTGAATCAGAGGGGCTGAATCAGAGGAGCTGAAACAGAGGGTGAGAAACAGAGGGGATGAAACAGAGGGGCTGAAACAGATGGCGAGAAACAGAGGGGCTGAATCATAGGGGCTGAATCAGAGGGGCTGAAACAGAGGGGCTGAAACAGAGGGGCTGAAACAGAGGGGCTGAAACAGAGGGGCTGAATCAGAGGGGCTGAAACAGAGGGGCTGAAACAGAGTGCGAGAAACAGAGGGGCTGAAACAGCAGGCGAGAAACAGAGGGCGAGAAACAGAGGGGCTAAAACAGTTGGGCTGAAACAGACGGACTGAAACAGAGAGCCTGAAACAGTGGGCGAGAAACAGAGGGGCTGAAACAGAGGGCGAAAAACAGAGGGGCTGAAACAGAGGGCGAGAAACAGAGGGTGAGAAACAGAGGGCGAGAAACAGAGGGGCTGAAACAGAGGGGCTGAAACAGAGGGGCTGAAACAGAGGGGCTGAATCAGAGGGGCTGAAACAGAGGGCGAGAAACAGAGGGGCTGAAACAGAGGGCGAGAAACAGAGGGGCTGAAACAGCGGGGCTGAAACAGA
Organism: Chiloscyllium punctatum; assembly: GCF_047496795.1. NCBI lineage: Eukaryota > Metazoa > Chordata > Chondrichthyes > Orectolobiformes > Hemiscylliidae > Chiloscyllium > Chiloscyllium punctatum. The sequence goes on along the minus strand of NW_027309790.1, from coordinate 5,793,191 downwards.
GGGGGTGAAACAGAGGGCGAGAAACAGATGGGCTGAAACAGAGGGCGAGAAAGAGAGGGGCTGAAACAGAGGGCGAGAAACAGAGGGGATGGAACAGAGGGCGAGAAACAGATGGGCTGAAACAGAGGGCGAGAAACAGAGGGGCTGAAACAGAGGGCGAGAAACAGATGGGCTGAAACAGAGGGGCTGAAACAGTGGGTGAGATACAGAGGGGCTGAAACAGAGGGGCTGAAACAGACGGGCTGAAACAGACAGGCTGAAACAGAGGGCGAGAAACAGAGGGGCTGAAACAGAGGGGCTGAAACAGAGGGGAGGGAAACAGAGGGGCGGGAAACAGAGGGGCGGGGAACAGAGTGGCTGAATCAGAGGGGCTGAATCAGAGGGGCTGAATAAGAGGGGCTGAATCAGAGGGGCTGAAACAGAGGGTGAGAAACAGAGGGGCTGAAACAGAGGGGCTGAAACACAGGGCGAGAAACAGAGGGGCTGAATGAGAGGGGCTGAATCAGAGGGGCTGAATTAGAGGGGCTGAAACAGAGGGGCTGAAACAGAGGGGCTGAAACAGAGGGGCTGAATCAGGGGGGCTGAATCAGAGGGGCTGAATCAGAGGGGCTGAAACAGAGGGTGAGAAACAGAGGGGCTGAAACAGAAGGGCTGAAACACAGGGCGAGAAACAGAGGGGCTGAATGAGAGGGGCTGAATCAGAGGGGCTGAATCAGAGGGGCTGAAACAGAGGGGCTGAAGCAGAGGGGCTGAAACAGAGGGGCTGAATCAGGGGGGCTGAATCAGAGGGGCTGATTCAGAGGGGCTGAAACAGAGGGGCTGAATCAGCGGGGCTGAAACAGAGGGCGAGAAACAGAAGGGCTGAAACAGAGGGCGAGAAACAGAGGGGCAGAAACAGAGGGCGAGAAACCGAGGGGCTGAAACAGAGGGGCTGAAACAGAGGGCGAGAAACAGAGGGGCTGAAACAGAGGGCGAGAAACAGAGGGGCTGAAACAGAGGGCGAGAAACAGAGGGGCGGAAACAGAGAGCGAGAAACAGAGGGGCTGAAACAGAGGGCGAGAAACAGAAGGGCTGAAACAGAGGGCGAGAAACAGAGGGACTGAAACAGAGGGGCTAAAACAGAGGGGCTGAAACAGAGGGGCTGAATCAGCGGGGCTGAAACAGAGGGCGAGAAACAGAGGGGCTGAAACAGGGCGAGAAACAGAGGGGCTGAAACAGAGGGGCTGAAACAGAGGGGCTGAAACATTGGGCGAGATACAGAGGGGCTGAAACAGAGGGGCTGAAACAGAGGCGCTGAAACAGAGGGCGAGAAACAGAGGGGCTGAAACAGAGGGGCTGAAACAGAGGGGAGGGAAACAGAGGGGAGGGAAACAGAGGGGCGGGAAACAGAGGGGCGGGAAACAGAGGGGCTGAATCAGAGGGGCTGAAACAGAGGGTGAGAAACAGAGGTGCTGAAACAGAGGGGCTGAAACATAGGGGCTGAAACACAGGGCGAGAAACAGAGGGGCTGAATCAGAGGGGCTGAATCATAGGGGCTGAATCATAGGGGCTGAAACAGAGGGGCTGAAACAGAGGGGCTGAATCAGAGGGGCTGAATCAGAGGGGCTGATTCAGAGGGGCTGAATCAGAGGGGCTGAAACAGAGGGTGAGAAACAGAGGGGCTGAAACAGAGGGGCTGAAACATCGGGGCTGAAACACAGGGCGAGAAACAGAGGGGCTGAATCAGAGGGGCTGAATCATAGGGGCTGAAACAGAGGGGCTGAAACAGAGGGGCTGAAACAGAGGGGCTGAATCAGAGGGGCTGAATCAGAGGGGCTGATTCAGACGGGCTGAAACAGAGGGGCTGAATCAGCGGGGCTGAAACAGAGGGCGAGAAACAGAAGGGCTGAAACAGAGGGCGAGAAAGAGAGGGTCAGAAACAGAGGGCGAGAAACTGAGGGGCTGAAACAGATGGGCTGAAACAGTGAGCGAGAAACACAGGGGATGAAACAGAGGGCGAGAAACAGAGGGGCTGAAACAGAGGTGCTGAAACAGAGGGGCTGAAACAGAGGGGCTGAAACAGAGGGCGAGAAACAGAGGGGTTGAAACAGAGGGCGAGAAACAGAGGGGCTGAAACAGAGGGGCTGAAACAGAGGGGCTGAATCAGAGGGGCTGAAACAGAGGGGCTGAAACAGAGGGGCTGAATCAGAGGGGCTGATTCAGAGGGGCTGAAAGAGAGGGGCTGAATCAGCGGGGCTGAAACAGAGGGCGAGAAACAGAGGGGCTGAAACAGAGGGCGAGATACAGAAGGGCTGAAACAGAGGGCGAGAAACAGAGGGGCTGAAACAGAGGGCGAGAAACAGAGGGGCTGAATCAGAGGGGCTGAAACAGAGGGCGGGAAACAGAGGGGCTGAAACAGAGGGCGAGAAACAGAGGGGCTGAAACAGAGGGGCTGAAACAGAAGGTGAGAAACAGAGGGGCTGAAACAGACGGGCTGAAACAGAGGGGCTGAAACAGAGGGCGAGAAACAAAGTGGCTGAAACAGACGGGCTGAAACAGAGGGCGAGAAACAGAGTGGCTGAAATAGACGGCGAGAAACAGAGGGGATGGAACAGAGGGCGAGAAACAGATGGGCTGAAACAGAGGGCGAGAAACAGAGGGGCTGAAACAGAGTGCGAGAAACAGAAGGGCTAAAACAGAGGGGCTGAAACAGTGGGCGAGATACAGAGGGGCTGAAACAGAGGGGCTGAAACAGAGGGGCTGAAACAGAGGGCGAGAAACAGAGGGGCTGAAACAGAGGGGAGGGAAACAGAAGGGCGGGAAACAGAGGGGCGGGAAACAGAGGGGCTGAATCAGAGGGGCTGAATCAGAGGGGCTGAATCAGAGGAGCTGAAACAGAGGGTGAGAAACAGAGGGAATGAAACAGAGGGGCTGAAACAGAGGGGCTGAAAATGAGGGCGAGAAACAGAGGGGCTGAATCAGAGGGGCTGAATCAGAGGGGCTGAAACAGAGGGGCTGAAACAGAGGGGCTGAAACAGAGGGGCTGAATCAGAGGGGCTGAAACAGAGGGGCTGAATCAGAGGGGCTGAAACAGAGGGGCTGAAACAGAGTGCGAGAAACAGAGGGGCTGAAACAGCGGGCGAGAAACAGAGGGCGAGAAACAGAGGGGCTAAAACAGTTGGGCTGAAACAGACGGACTGAAACAGAGAGCCTGAAACAGAGGGCGAGAAACAGAGGGGCTGAAACAGAGGGCGAAAAACAGAGGGACTGAAACAGAGGGCGAGAAACAGAGGGTGAGAAACAGAGGGCGAGAAACAGAGGGGCTGAAACAGAGGGGCTGAAACAGAGGTGCTGAAACAGAGGGGCTGAATCAGAGGGGCTGAAACAGAGGGCGAGAAACAGAGGGGCTGAAACAGAGGGCGAGAAACAGAGGGGCTGAAACAGAGGGGCTGAAACAGTGGGGGTGAAACAGAGGGCGAGAAACCGATGGGCTGAAACAGAGGGCGAGAAAGAGAGGGGCTGAAACAGAGGGCGAGAAACAGACGGGATGGAACAGAGGGCGAGAAACAGATGGGCTGAAACAGAGGGCGAGAAACAGAGGGGCTGAAACAGAGGGCGAGAAACAGATGGGCTGAAACGGAGGGGCTGAAACAGTGGGTGAGATACAGAGGGGCTGAAACAGAGGGGCTGAAACAGACAGGCTGAAACAGAGGGCGAGAAACAGAGGGGCTGAAACAGAGGGGCTGAAACAAAGGGGAGGGAAACAGAGGGGCGGGAAACAGAGGGGCGAGGAACAGAGTGGCTGAATCAGAGGGGCTGAATCAGAGGGGCTGAATCAGAGGGGCTGAATCAGAGGGGCTGAAACAGAGGGTGAGAAACAGAGGGGCTGAAACAGAAGGGCTGAAACACAGGGCGAGAAACAGAGGGGCTGAATGAGAGGGGCTGAATCAGAGGGGCTGAATCAGAGGGGCTGAAACAGAGGGGCTGAAGCAGAGGGGCTGAAACAGATGGGCTGAATCAGGGGGGCTGAATCAGAGGGGCTGATTCAGAGGGGCTGAAACAGAGGGGCTGAATCAGCGGGGCTGAAACAGAGGGCGAGAAACAGAAGGGCTGAAACAGAGGGCGAGAAACAGAGGGGCAGAAACAGAGGGCGAGAAACAGAGGGGCTGAAACAGAGGGGCTGAAACAGAGGGCGAGAAACAGAGGGGCTGAAACAGAGGGCGAGAAACAGAGGGGCTGAAACAGAGATGCTGAAACAGAGGGGCTGAAACAGAGGGGCTGAAACAGAGGGCGAGAAACGGAGGGGCTGAAACAGAGGGGCTGAAACAGAGGGGCTGAAACAGAGGGCGAGAAACAGTGCGGCTGAAACAGAGGGACTGAAACAGAGGGGAGGGAAACAGAAGGGCGGGAAACAGAAGGGCGGGAAACAGAGGGGCTGAATCAGAGGGGCTGAATCAGAGGGGCTGAATCAGAGGAGCTGAAACAGAGGGTGAGAAACAGAGGGGATGAAACAGAGGGGCTGAAACAGAGGGCGAGAAACAGAGGGGCTGAATCATAGGGGCTGAATCAGAGGGGCTGAAACAGAGGGGCTGAAACAGAGGGGCTGAAACAGAGGGGCTGAAACAGAGGGGCTGAATCAGAGGGGCTGAAACAGAGGGGCTGAAACAGAGTGCGAGAAACAGAGGGGCTGAAACAGCAGGCGAGAAACAGAAGGCGAGAAACAGAGGGGCTAAAACAGTTGGGCTGAAACAGACGGACTGAAACAGAGAGCCTGAAACAGTGGGCGAGAAACAGAGGGGCTGAAACAGAGGGCGAAAAACAGAGGGTGAGAAACAGAGGGTGAGAAACAGAGGGGCTGAAACAGAGGGGCTGAAACAGAGGGGCTGAAACAGAGGGGCTGAATCAGAGGGGCTGAAACAGAGGGCGAGAAACAGAGGGGCTGAAACAGAGGGCGAGAAACAAAGGGGCTGAAACAGCGGTGCTGAAACAGAGGGGGTGAAACAGAAGGCGAGAAACAGATGGGCTGAAACAGAGGGCGAGAAACAGAGGGGCTGAAACAGAGGGCGAGAAACAGAGGGGATGGAACAGAGGGCGAGAAACAGATGGGCTGAAACAGAGGGCGAGAAACAGAGGGGCTGAAACAGAGGGCGAGAAACAGATGGGCTGAAACAGAGGGGCTGAAACAGTGGGTGAGATACAGAGGGGCTGAAACAGAGGGGCTGAAACAGACGGGCTGAAACAGACAGGCTGAAACAGAGGGGCTGAAACAGAGGGGAGGGAAACAGAGGGGCGGGAAACAGAGGGGCGGGGAACAGAGTGGCTGAATCAGAGGGGCTGAATCAGAGGGGCTGAATCAGAGGGGCTGAATCAGAGGGGCTGAAACAGAGGGTGAGAAACAGAGGGGCTGAAACAGAGGGGCTGAAACACAGGGCGAGAAACATAGGGGCTGAATCAGAGGGGCTGAAACAGAGGGCGAGAAACAGAGGGGCTGAAACAGAGGGCGAGAAACAAAGGGGCTGAAACAGCGGTGCTGAAACAGAGGGGGTGAAACAGAAGGCGAGAAACAGATGGGCTGAAACAGAGGGCGAGAAACAGAGGGGCTGAAACAGAGGGCGAGAAACAGAGGGGATGGAACAGAGGGCGAGAAACAGATGGGCTGAAACAGAGGGCGAGAAACAGAGGGGCTGAAACAGAGGGCGAGAAACAGAGGGGCTGGATCAGAGGGGCTGGAACAGAGGGGCTGAAACAGAGTGCGAGAAACAGAGGGGCTGAAACAGCAGGCGAGAAACAGAAGGCGAGAAACAGAGGGGCTAAAACAGTTGGGCTGAAACAGACGGACTGAAACAGAGAGCCTGAAACAGTGGGCGAGAAACAGAGGGGCTGAAACAGAGGGCGAAAAACAGAGGGTGAGAAACAGAGGGTGAGAAACAGAGGGGCTGAAACAGAGGGGCTGAAACAGAGGGGCTGAAACAGAGGGGCTGAATCAGAGGGGCTGAAACAGAGGGCGAGAAACAGAGGGGCTGAAACAGAGGGCGAGAAACAAAGGGGCTGAAACAGCGGTGCTGAAACAGAGGGGGTGAAACAGAAGGCGAGAAACAGATGGGCTGAAACAGAGGGCGAGAAACAGAGGGGCTGAAACAGAGGGCGAGAAACAGAGGGGATGGAACAGAGGGCGAGAAACAGATGGGCTGAAACAGAGGGCGAGAAACAGAGGGGCTGAAACAGAGGGCGAGAAACAGATGGGCTGAAACAGAGGGGCTGAAACAGTGGGTGAGATACAGAGGGGCTGAAACAGAGGGGCTGAAACAGACGGGCTGAAACAGACAGGCTGAAACAGAGGGGCTGAAACAGAGGGGAGGGAAACAGAGGGGCGGGAAACAGAGGGGCGGGGAACAGAGTGGCTGAATCAGAGGGGCTGAATCAGAGGGGCTGAATCAGAGGGGCTGAATCAGAGGGGCTGAAACAGAGGGTGAGAAACAGAGGGGCTGAAACAGAGGGGCTGAAACACAGGGCGAGAAACATAGGGGCTGAATGAGAGGGGCTGAATCAGAGGGGCTGAATCAGAGGGGCTGAAACAGAGGGGCTGAAACAGAGGGGCTGCAACAGAGGGGCTGAATCAGGGGGGCTGAATCAGAGGGGCTGATTCAGAGGGGCTGAAACAGAGGGGCTGAATCAGCGGGGCTGAAACAGAGGGCGAGAAACAGAAGGGCTGAAACAGAGGGCGAGAAACAGAGGGGCAGAAACAGAGGGCGAGAAACAGAGGGGCTGAAACAGAGGGGCTGAAACAGAGGGCGAGAAACAGAGGGGCTGAAACAGAGGGCGAGAAACAGAGGGGCTGAAACAGAGGTGCTGAAACAGAGGGGCTGAAAAAGAGGGGCTGAAACAGAGGGCGAGAAACAGAGGGGCTGAAACAGAGGGAGAGAAACAGAGGGGTTGAAACAGAGGGCGAGAAACAGAGGGGCTGAAACAGAGGGCGAGAAACATAGGGGCTGAAACAGAGGGGCTGAAACAGAGGGGCTGAAACAGAGGGGCTGAATCACAGGGGCTGATTCAGAGGGGCTGAAACAGAGGGGCTGAATCAGCGGGGCTGAAACAGAGGGCGAGAAACAGAGGGGCTGAAACAGAGGGCGAGATACAGAGGGGCTGAAACAGAGGGCGATAAACAGAGGGGCTGAAACAGAGGGCGAGAAACAGAGGTGCTGAATCAGAGGGGCTGAAACAGAGGGCGAGAAACAGAGGGGCTGAAACAGAGGGGCTGAAAGAGAGGGGGAGAAACAGAGGGGCTGAAGCATAGGGCGAGAAACAGATTGGCTGAAACACACGGGCTGAGACAGAGGGCGAGAAACAGAGTGGCTGAAACAGAGGGCGAGAAACAGAGGGGATGGAACAGAGGGCGAGAAACAGATGGGCTGAAACAGAGGGCGAGAAACAGAGGGGCTGAAACAGAGGGCGAGAAACAGAGGGTCTGAAACAGTGGGGCTGAAACAGTGGGCGAGATACAGAGGGGCTGAAACAGAGGGTCTGAAACAGAGGGGCTGAAACAGAGGGGCTGAAACAGAGGGCGAGAAACTGAGGGGCTGAACCAGAGGGGCTGAAACAGAGGGGAGGGAAACAGAGGGGCGGGAAACAGAGGGGCGGAAAACAGAGGGGCTGAATCAGAGGGGCTGGATCAGATGGGCTGAACCAGAGGGGCTGAATCAGAGGGGCTGAAACAGAGGGTGAGAAACAGAGGGGCTGAAACAGAGGGGCTGAAACAGAGGTGCTGAAACAGATGGTGAGAAACAGAGGGGCTGAATCAGAGGGGCTGAAACAGAGGGGCTGAAACAGAGGGGCTGAATCAGAGGGGCTGAAACAGAGGGCGAGAAACAGAGGGGCTGAATCAGAGGGGCTGAAACAGAGGGCGAGAAACAGAAGGGCTGAAACAGAGGGCGAGAAACAGAGGGGCAGAAACAGAGGGCGAGAAACAGAGGGTCTGAAACAGAGGGGCTGAAACAGAGGGCGAGAAACAGAGGGGCTGAAACAGAGGTGCTGACACAGATGGGCTGAAACAGAGGGGCTGAAACAGAGGGTGAGAAATAGAGGGGCTGAAACAGAGGGCGAGAAACAGAGGGCTTGAAACAGGGGCGAGAAACAGAGGGGCTGAAACAGAGGGGCTGAAAGAGAGGGGCTGAAACAGAGGGCGAGAAACAGAGGGGCTGAAACAGAGGGCGCGAAACAGAGGGGCTGAAACAGAGGGGCTGAAACAGAGTGGCTGACACAGACGGGCTGAAACAGACGGCAAGAAACAGAGGGGATGGAACAGAGGGCGAGAAACAGATGGGCTGAAACAGAGGGCGAGAAACAGAGGGGCTGAAACAGAGGGCGAGAAACAGAGGGGCTGAATCAGAGGGGCTGAAACAGAGGGGCTGAAACAGAGGGGTTGAATCAGAGGGTGAGAAACAGAGGGGCTGAAACAGAGGGAGAGACACAGAGGTGAGAAACAGAGGGGCTGAAACAGAGGGCGAGAAACAGAGGGGCTGAAACAGAGGGCGAGAAACAGAGGGGATGGAACAGAGGGCGAGAAACAGATGGGCTGAAACAGAGGGCGAGAAACAGAGGGGCTGAAACAGAGGGTGAGAAACCGAGGGGCTGAAACAGAGGGGCTGAAACAGTGGGCGAGATACAGAGGGGCTGAAACAGAGGGGCTGAAACAGAGCGGCTGAAACAGAGGGGTTGAAACAGAGGGCAAGAAACAGAGGGGCTGAATCAGAGGGGCTGAAACAGAGGGCGAGAAACAGAGGTGCTGAAACAGAGGGGTTGAAACAGAGGGCGAGAAACAGAGGGGCTGTATCAGAGGGGCTGAAACAGAGGGCGAGAAACAGAGGGGCTGAAACAGAGGGCGGGAAACAGAGGGGCAGAAACAGGGGGCGAGAAACAGAGGGGCTGAAACAGAGGGGCTGAACCAGAGGGTGAGAAACAGAGGGGCTGAAACAGAGGGCGAGAAACAGAGGGGCTGAAACAGAGGTGCTGAAACAGAGGGGCTGAAAAAGAGGGGCTGAAACAGAGGGCGAGAAACAGAGGGGCTGAAACAGAGGGCGAGAAACAGAGGGGTTGAAACAGAGGGCGAGAAACAGAGGGGCTGAAACAGAGGGCGAGAAACATAGGGGCTGAAACAGAGGGGCTGAAACAGAGGGGCTGAAACAGAGGGGCTGAATCACAGGGGCTGATTCAGAGGGGCTGAAACAGAGGGGCTGAATCAGCGGGGCTGAAACAGAGGGGCAGAAACAGAGGGGCTGAAACAGAGGGCAAGATACAGAGGGGCTGAAACAGAGGGCGAGAAACAGAGGGGCTGAAACAGAGGGCGAGAAACAGAGGGGCTGAATCAGAGGGGCTGAAACAGATGGCGAGAAACAGAGGGGCTGAAACAGAGGGGCTGAAAGAGAGGGGGAGAAACAGAGGGGCTGAAGCAGAGGGCGAGAAACAGAGTGGCTGAAACACACGGGCTGAAACAGAGGGCGAGAAATAGAGTGGCTGAAACAGAGGGCGAGAAACTTGGGGGATGGAACAGAGGGCGAGAAACAGATGGGCTGAAACAGAGGGCGAGAAACAGAGGGGCTGAAACAGAGGGCGAGAAACAGAGGGTCTGAAACAGTGGGGCTGAAACAGTGGGCGAGATACAGAGGGGCTGAAACAGAGGGGCTGAAACAGAGGGCGAGAAACAGAGGGGCTGAACCAGAGGGGCTGAAACAGAGGGCGAGAAACAGAGGGGCTGAAACAGAGGGCGAGAAACAGAGGGGCTGAAACAGAGGTGCTGAAACAGAGGGGCTGAAAAAGAGGGGCTGAAACAGAGGGCGAGAAACAGAGGGGCTGAAACAGAGGGGCTGAAACAGAGGGGCTGAAACAGAGGGCGAGAAACAGAGGGGCTGAAACAGAGGGGCTGAAACAGAGGGGAGGGAAACAGTAGGGCGGGAAACAGAGGGGCGGGAAACAGAGGGGCTTAATCAGAGGGGCTGAATCAGAGGGGCTGAATCAGAGGAGCTGAAACAGAGGGTGAGAAACAGAGGGGATGAAACAGAGGGGCTGAAACAGAGGGGCTGAAACAGAGGGCGAGAAACAGAGGGGCTGAATCATAGGGGCTGAATCAGAGGGGCTGAAACAGAGGGGCTGAAACAGAGGGGCTGAAACAGAGGGGCTGAATCAGTGGGGCTGAAACAGAGGGGCTGAAACAGAGTGCGAGAAACAGATGGGCTGAAACAGCAGGCGAGAAACAGAGGGCGAGAAACAGAGGGGCTAAAACAGTTGGGCTGAAACAGACGGACTGAAACAGAGAGCCTGAAACAGTGGGCGAGAAACAGAGGGGCTGAAACAGAGGGCGAGAAACAGAGGGTGAGAAACAGAGGGCGAGAAACAGAGGGGCTGAAACAGAGGGGCTGAAACAGAGGGGCTGAATCAGAGGGGCTGAAACAGAGGGCGAGAAACAGAGGGGCTGAAACAGAGGGCGAGAAACAGAGGGGCTGAAACAGCGGGGCTGAAACAGAGGGGGTGAAACAGAGGGCGAGAAACAGATGGGCTGAAACAGAGGGCGAGAAACAGAGGGGCTGAAACAGAGGGCAAGAAACAGAGGGGATGGAACAGAGGGCGAGAAACAGATGGGCTGAAACAGAGGGCGAGAAACAGAGGGGCTGAAACAGAGGGCGAGAAACAGATGGGCTGAAACAGAGGGGCAGAAACAGTGGGTGAGATACAGAGGGGCTGAAACAGAGGGGCTGAAACAGACGGGCTGAAACAGACAGGCTGAAACAGAGGGCGAGAAACAGAGGGGCTGAAACAGAGGGGCTGAAACAGAGGGGCGGGGAACAGAGTGGCTGAATCAGAGGGGCTGAATCAGAGGGGCTGAATCAGAGGGGCTGAATCAGAGGGGCTGAAACAGAGGGTGAGAAACAGAGGGGCTGAAACAGAGGGGCTGAAACACAGGGCAAGAAACAGAGGGGCTGAATGAGAGGGGCTGAATCAGAGGGGCTGAATCAGAGGGGCTGAAACAGAGGGGCTGAAACAGAGGGGCTGAAACAGAGGGGCTGAATCAGGGGGGCTGAATCAGCGGGGCTGAAACAGAGGGCGAGAAACAGAAGGGCTGAAACAGAGGGCGAGAAACAGAGGGGCAGAAACAGAGGGCGAGAAACAGAGGGGCTGAAACAGAGGGGCTGAAACAGAGGGCGAGAAACAGAGGGGCTGAAACAGAGGGCGAGAAACAGAGGGGCTGAAACAGAGGTGCTGAAACAGAGGGGCTGAAAAAGAGGGGCTGAAACAGAGGGCGAGAAACAGTGGGGCTGAAACAGAGGGAGAGAAACAGAGGGGTTGAAACAGAGGGCGAGAAACAAAGGGGCTGAAACAGAAGGCGAGAAACATAGGGGGAAAACAGAGGGGCTGAAACAGAGGGGCTGAAACAGAGGGGCTGAATCACAGGGGCTGATTCAGAGGGGCTGAAACAGAGGGGCTGAATCAGCGGGGCTGAAACAGAGGGTGAGAAACAGAGGGGCTGAAACAGAGGGCGAGATACAGAGGGGCTGAAACAGAGGGCGATAAACAGAGGGGCTGAAACAGAGGGCGAGAAACAGAGGGGCTGAATCAGAGGGGCTGAAACAGAGGGCGAGAAACAGAGGGGCTGAAACAGAGGGGCTGAAAGAGAGGGGGAGAAACAGAGGGGCTGAAGCAGAGGGCGAGAAACAGAGTGGCTGAAACACACGGGCTGAAACAGAGGGCGAGAAACAGAGTGGCTGAAACAGAGGGCGAGAAACAGAGGGGATGGAACAGAGGGTGAGAAACAGATGGGCTGAAACAGAGGGCGAGAAACAGAGGGGCTGAAACAGAGGGCGAGAAACAGAGGGTCTGAAACAGTGGGGCTGAAACAGTGGGCGAGATACAGAGGTGCTGAAACAGAGGGGCTGAAACAGAGGGGCTGAAACAGAGGGGCTGAAACAGAGGGCGAGAAACTGAGGGGCTGAACCAGAGGGGCTGAAACAGAGGGGAGGGAAACAGAGGGGCGGGAAACAGAGGGGCGGAAAACAGAGGGGCTGAATCAGAGGGGCTGGATCAGAGGGGCTGAATCAGAGGGGCTGAATCAGAGGGGCTGAAACAGAGGGTGAGAAACAGAGGGGCTGAAACAGAGGGGCTGAAACAGAGGTGCTGAAACAGATGGTGAGAAACAGAGGGGCTGAATCAGAGGGGCTGAATCAGAGGGGCTGAAACAGAGGGGCTGAAACAGAGGGGCTGAAACAGAGGGGCTGAATCAGAGGGGCTGAAACAGAGGGCGAGAAACAGAGGGGCTGAATCAGAGGGGCTGAAACAGAGGGCGAGAAACAGAAGGGCTGAAACAGAGGGCGAGAAACAGAGGGGCAGAAACAGAGGGCGAGAAACAGAGGGTCTGAAACAGAGGGGCTGAAACAGAGGGCGAGAAACAGAGGGGCTGAAACAGAGGGCGAGAAACAGAGGGGCTGAAACAGAGGTGCTGACACAGATGGGCTGAAACAGAGGGGCTGAAACAGAGGGCGAGAAATAGAGGGGCTGAAACAGAGGGCGAGAAACAGAGGGCTTGAAACAGGGGCGAGAAACAGAGGGGCTGAAACAGAGGGGCTGAAAGAGAGGGGCTGAAACAGAGGGCGAGAAACAGAGGGGCTGAAACAGAGGGCGAGAAACAGAGGGGCTGAAACAGAGGGGCTGAAACAGAGTGGCTGACCCAGACGGGCTGAAACAGACGGCAAGAAACAGAGTGGCTGAAACAGAGGGCGAGAAACAGAGGGGATGGAACAGAGGGCGAGAAACAGATGGGCTGAAACAGAGGGCGAGAAACAGAGGGGCTGAAACAGAGGGCGAGAAACAGAGGGGCTGAATCAGAGGGGCTGAAACAGAGGGGCTGAAACAGAGGGGTTGAATCAGAGGGTGAGAAACAGAGGGGCTGAGACAGAGGGAGAGAAACAGAGGTGAGAAACAGAGGGGCTGAAACAGAGGGCGAGAAACAGAGGGGCTGAAACAGAGGGCGAGAAACAGAGGGGATGGAACAGAGGGCGAGAAACAGATGGGCTGAAACAGAGGGCGAGAAACAGAGGGGCTGAAACAGAGGGTGAGAAACCGAGGGGCTGAAACAGAGGGGCTGAAACAGTGGGCGAGATACAGAGGGGCTGAAACAGAGGGGCTGAAACAGAGCGGCTGAAACAGAGGGGTTGAAACAGAGGGCAAGAAACAGAGGGGCTGAATCAGAGGGGCTGAAACAGAGGGCGAGAAACAGAGGAGCTGAAACAGAGGGGTTGAAACAGAGGGCGAGAAACAGAGGGGCTGTATCAGAGGGGCTGAAACAGAGGGCGGGAAACAGAGGGGCTGAAACAGAGGGCGGGAAACAGAGGGGCAGAAACAGAGGGCGAGAAACAGAGGGGCTGAAACAGAGGGTGAGAAACAGAGGGGCTGAAAAAGAGGGCGAGAAACAGAGGGCTGAAACAGAGGTGCTGAAACAGAGGGGCTGAAAAAGAGGGGCTGAAACAGAGGGCGAGAAACAGAGGGTCTGAAACAGAGGGCGAGAAACAGAGGGGTTGAAACAGAGGGCGAGAAACAGAGGGGCTGAAACAGAGGGCGAGAAACATAGGGGCTGAAACAGAGGGGCTGAAACAGAGGGGCTGAAACAGAGGGGCTGAATCACAGGGGCTGATTCAGAGGGGCTGAAACAGAGGGGCTGAATCAGCGGGGCTGAAACAGAGGGGGAGAAACAGAGGGGCTGAAACAGAGGGCAAGATACAGAGGGGCTGAAACAGAGGGCGAGAAACAGAGGGGCTGAAACAGAGGGCGAGAAACAGAGGGGCTGAATCAGAGGGGCTGAAACAGATGGCGAGAAACAGAGGGGCTGAAACAGAGGGGCTGAAAGAGAGGGGCTGAATCAGAGGGGCGGAAACAGAGGGGCTGTATCAGAGGGGCTGAAACAGAGGGCGAGAAACAGAGGGGCTGAAACAGAGGGCGAGAAACAGAGGGGCTGAAACAGAGGGGCTGAAACAGAGGGCGAGAAACAGAGGGGCTGAAACAGAGGGCGAGAAACAGAGGGGCTGAAGCAGAGGGCGAGAAACAGAGGGGCTGAAACAGAGGGGCTGAAACAGAGGGGCTGAAACAGTGGGCGAGAAACAGAGTGGCTGCAACAGACGGCGAGAAACAGAGGGGCTGAAACAGAGGGCGAGAAACAGAGGGGCTGAAACAGAGGGGCTGAAACAGAGGGGCTGAAACAGAGGGGCTGAAACAGAGGGCGAGAAACTGAGCGGCTGAAACAGAGGGCGAGAAACAGAGGGGCTGAAACAGAGGGCGAGAAACAGAGGGGCTGAAACAGAGGGGCTGAAACAGAGGGGCTGAAACAGAGGGGCTGAAACAGAGGGCGTGAAACAGAGGGGCTGAAACAGAGGGCGAGAAACAGAGGGGCTCAAACAGAGGGCGAGAAACAGAGGGGCTGAAACAGAGGGGCTGAAACAGAGGGGCTGAAACAGAGGGGCTGAAACAGAGGGCGAGAAACTGAGGGGCTGTATCAGAGGGGCTGAATCAGAGGGGCTGAAACAGAGGGGCTGAAACAGAGGGCGAGAAACAAAGGGGCTGAAACAGCGGGCGAGAAACAGATGGCGAGAAACAGAGGGGCTGAAACAGAGGGGCTGAAACAGACGGGCTGAAACAGAGAGCCTGAAACAGAGGGCGAGAAACGGAGGGGCTGAAACAGAGGGCGAACAACAGAGGGGCTGAAACAGAGGGCGAGAAACACAGGGGCTGAAACAGAGGGTGAGAAACTGAGGGCGAGAAACAGAGGGACTGAAACAGAGGGGTTGAAACAGAGGGGCTGAATCAGAGGGGCTGAAACAGAGGTGCTGAATCAGAGGGGCTGAAACAGAGGGCGAGAAACAGAGGGGCTGAAACTGAGGGCGAAAAACAGAGGGGCTGAAACAGAGGGCGAGAAACAGAGGGGCTGAAACAGAGAGCGCGAAACAGAGGGGCTGAAACAGAGGGGCTGAAACAGAGGGGCTGAAACAGAGGGGCTAAATCAGAGGGGCTGAAACAGAGGGCGAGAAACAGAGGGGCTGAAATAGAGGGCGAGAAACAGAGGGGCTGAAACAGAGGGGCTGAAACAGAGCGGCTGAAACAGAGGGCGAGAAACAGAGGGGCTGAAACAGAGGGCGAGTAACAGAGGGGCTGAAACAGAGGGCGATAAACAGAGGGACAGAAACAAAGGGGCTGAAAGAGAAGGGCTGAAACAGAGGGACTGAAACAGAGGGCGAGAAACAGTGGGGCTGAACCAGAGGGGCTGAATCAGAGCGGCTGAAACAGAGGGGCTGAAACAGAGGGCGAGAAACAGAGGGGCTGAAACAGAGGGCGAGAAACAGAGGGGCTGAAACAGAGGGGAAGAAATGGAGGGGCTGAAACAGAGGGCGAGAAACAGAGGGCGAGAAACAGAGGGGCTGAAACAGAGGGGCTGAAACAGAGGGCGAGAAACAGAGAGGCTGAAACAGAGGGCGAGAAACAGAGGGGCTGAAACAGAGGGCGAGAAGCAGAGGGGCGGAATCAGAGGGGCTGAAACAGAGGGGCTGAAACAGAGGGCGAGAAAAGAGGGGCTGAAACAGAGGGGCTGAAACAGAGGGCGAGAAACAGAGGGGCTGAAACAGGGGGGCTGAAACAGAGGGGCTGAAACAGAGGGGCTGAAACAGAGGGCGAGAAACAGAGGGGCTGAAACAGAGAGCGCGAAACAGAGGGGCTGAAACAGTGGGCGAGAAACAGAGGGGCTGAATCAGAGGGGCTGAATCAGAGGGGCTGAAACAGACGGGCTGAAACAGAGGGCGAGAAACAGAGGGGCTGAAACAGAGGGCGAGAAACAGAGGGGCTGAAACAGAGGGCGAGAAACAGAGGGGCTGAAACAGAGGGGCTGAAACAGAGGGGCTGAAACCGACGGCGAGAAACAGACGGGCTGAAACAGACGGCAAGAAACAGAGGGGCTGAAACAGAGGGGCTGAAACAGAGGGGCTGAAACATAGGCGCTGAAAGAGAAGGGCTGAAACAGAGGGACTGAAAGAGAGGGCGAGAAACAGTGGGGCTGAACCAGAGGGGCTGAATCAGAGCGGCTGAAACAGAGGGGCTGAAACAGAGGGCGAGAAACAGAGGGGCTGAAACAGAGGGCGAGAAACAGAGGGGCTGAAACAGAGGGGAAGAAATGGAGGGGCTGAAACAGAGGGCGAGAAACAGAGGGCGAGAAACAGAGGGGCTGAAACAGAGGGGCTGAAACAGAGGGCGAGAAACAGAGAGGCTGAAACAGAGGGCGAGAAACAGAGGGGCTGAAACAGAGGGCGAGAAACAGAGGGGCGGAATCAGAGGGGCTGAAACAGAGGGGCTGAAACAGAGGGCGAGAAGCAGAGGGGCTGAATCAGAGGGGCTGAAACAGAGGGGCTGAAACAGAGGGCGAGAAAAGAGGGGCTGAAACAGAGGGGCTGAAACAGAGGGCGAGAAACAGAGGGGCTGAAACAGAGGGGCTGAAACAGAGGGGCTGAAACAGAGGGGCTGAAACAGAGGGCGAGAAAACGAGGGGCTGAAACAGAGAGCGCGAAACAGAGGGGCTGAAACAGTGGGCGAGAAACAGAGGGGCTGAATCAGAGGGGCTGAATCAGAGGGGCTGAAACAGAGGGGCTGAAACAGAGGGCGAGAAACAGAGGGGCTGAAACAGAGGGCGAGAAACAGAGGGGCTGAAACAGAGCTGCTGAAACAGAGGGGCTGAAACCGAGGGCGAGAAACAGAGGGGCTGAAACAGACGGCAAGAAACAGAGGGGCTGAAACAGAGGGGCTGAAACAGAGGGGCTGAAACAGAGGGGCTGAAACAGAGGGCGAGAAACAGAGGGGCTGAAACATAGGGGCTGAATCAGAGGGGCTGAAAAAGAGGGGCTGAAACAGAGGGCTAGAAACAGAGGGGCTGAAACAGAGTGCGAGAAACAGAGGGGCTGAAACAGAGGTGCTGAAACAGAGGGGCTGAAACAGAGGGGCTGAAACAGAGGCCGAGAAACAGAGGGGCTGAAACAGAGGGCGAGAAACAGAGGGGCTGAAACAGAGGGGCTGAAACAGAGGGGCTGAAACAGAGGGCGTGAAAAAGAGGGGCTGAAACAGAGGGGCTGAAACAGAGGGCGAGAAACAGAGGGGCTGAAACTGCGGGCGAGAAACAGAGGGCGAGAAACAGAGGGGCTGAAACAGAGGAGCTGAAACAGACGGGCTGAAACAGAGAGCGTGAAACAGAGGGCGAGAAACAGAGGGGCTGAAAGAGAGGGGCTGAATCAGAGGGGCGGAAACAGAGGGGCTGTATCAGAGGGGCTGAAACAGAGGGCGAGAAACAGAGGGGCTGAAACAGAGGGCGAGAAACAGAGGGGCTGAAACAGAGGGGCTGAAACAGAGGGCGAGAAACAGAGGGGCTGAATCATAGGGGCTGAATCAGAGGGGCTGAAACAGAGGGGCTGAAACAGAGGGGCTGTATCAGAGGGGCTGAAACAGAGGGCGAGAAACAGAGGGGCTGAAACAGAGGGCGAGAAACAGAGGGGCTGAATCAGAGGGCGAGAAACAGAGGGGCTGAAACAGAGGGGCTGAAACAGAGGGGCTGAAACAGTGGGCGAGAAACAGAGTGGCTGCAACAGACGGCGAGTAACAGAGGGGCTGAAACAGAGGGCGAGAAACAGAGGGGCTGAAACAGAGGGGCTGAAACAGAGGGGCTGAAACAGAGGGGCTGAAACAGAGGGCGAGAAACTGAGCGGCTGAAACAGAGGGCGAGAAACAGAGGGGCTGAAACTGCGGGCGAGAAACAGAGGGGCTGAAACAGAGGTGCTGAAACAGAGGGGCTGAAACAGAGGGCGTGAAACAGAGGGGCTGAAAAAGAGGGCGAGAAACAGAGGGGCTCAAACAGAGGGCGAGAAACAGAGGGGCTGAAACAGAGGGGCTGAAACAGAGGGGCTGAAACAGAGGGGCTGAAACAGAGGGCGAGAAACAGAGGGGCTGTATCAGAGGGGCTGAATCAGAGGGGCTGAAACAGAGGGGCTGAAACAGAGGGCGAGAAACAAAGGGGCTGAAACAGCGGGCGAGAAACAGATGGCGAGAAACAGAGGGGCTGAAACAGAGGGGCTGAAACAGACGGGCTGAAACAGAGAGCCTGAAACAGAGGGCGAGAAACGGAGGGGCTGAAACAGAGGGCGAACAACAGAGGGGCTGAAACAGAGGGCGAGAAACACAGGGGCTGAAACAGAGGGTGAGAAACTGAGGGCGAGAAACAGAGGGACTGAAACAGAGGGGTTGAAACAGAGGGGCTGAATCAGAGGGGCTGAAACAGAGGTGCTGAATCAGAGGGGCTGAAACAGAGGGCGAGAAACAGAGGGGCTGAAACTGAGGGCGAAAAACAGAGGGGCTGAAACAGAGGGCGAGAAACAGAAGGGCTGAAACAGAGAGCGTGAAACAGAGGGGCTGAAACAGAGGGGCTGAAACAGAGGGGCTGAAACAGAGGGGCTAAATCAGAGGGGCTGAAACAGAGGGCGAGAAACAGAGGGGCTGAAATAGAGGGCGAGAAACAGAGGGGCTGAAACAGAGGGACTGAAACAGAGCGGCTGAAACAGAGGGCGAGAAACAGAGGGGCTGAAACAGAGGGCGAGTAACAGAGGGGCTGAAACAGAGGGCGATAAACAGAGGGACAGAAACAAAGGGGCTGAAAGAGAAGGGCTGAAACAGAGGGACTGAAACAGAGGGCGAGAAACAGTGGGGCTGAACCAGAGGGGCTGAATCAGATCGGCTGAAACAGAGGGGCTGAAACAGAGGGCGAGAAACAGAGGGGCTGAAACAGAGGGCGAGAAACAGAGGGGCTGAAACAGAGGGGAAGAAATGGAGGGGCTGAAACAGAGGGCGAGAAACAGAGGGCGAGAAACAGAGGGGCTGAAACAGAGGGGCTGAAACAGAGGGCGAGAAACAGAGAGGCTGAAACAGAGGGCGAGAAACTGAGGGGCTGAAACAGAGGGCGAGAAACAGAGAGGCGGAATCAGAGGGGCTGAAACAGAGGGGCTGAAACAGAGGAGCTGAAACAGAGGGCGAGAAGCAGAGGGGCGGAATCAGAGGGGCTGAAACAGAGGGGCTGAAACAGAGGGCGAGAAAAGAGGGGCTGAAACAGAGGGGCTGAAACAGAGGGCGAGAAACAGAGGGGCTGAAACAGAGGGGCTGAAACAGAGGGGCTGAAACAGAGGGGCTGAAACAGAGGGCGAGAAACAGAGGGGCTGAAACAGAGAGCGCGAAACAGAGGGGCTGAAACAGTGGGCGAGAAACAGAGGGGCTGAATCAGAGGGGCTGAATCAGAGGGGCTGAAACAGACGGGCTGAAACAGAGGGCGAGAAACAGAGGGGCTGAAACAGAGGGCGAGAAACAGAGGGGCTGAAACAGAGGGCGAGAAACAGAGGGGCTGAAACAGAGGGGCTGAAACAGAGGGGCTGAAACCGAGGGCGAGAAACAGAGGGGCTGAAACAGACGGCAAGAAACAGAGGGGCTGAAACAGAGGGGCTGAAACAGAGGGGCTGAAACATAGGGGCTGAAAGAGAAGGGTTGAAACAGAGGGACTGAAACAGAGGGCGAGAAACAGTGGGGCTGAACCAGAGGGGCTGAATCAGAGCGGCTGAAACAGTGGGGCTGAAACAGAGGGCGAGAAACAGAGGGGCTGAAACAGAGGGCGAGAAACAGAGGGGCTGAAACAGAGGGGAAGAAATGGAGGGGCTGAAACAGAGGGCGAGAAACAGAGGGCGAGAAACAGAGGGGCTGAAACAGAGGGGCTGAAACAGAGGGCGAGAAACAGAGAGGCTGAAACAGAGGGCGAGAAACAGAGGGGCTGAAACAGAGGGCGAGAAACAGAGGGGCGGAATCAGAGCGGCTGAAACAGAGGGGCTGAAACAGAGGGGCTGAAACAGAGGGCGAGAAGCAGAGGGGCTGAATCAGAGGGGCTGAAACAGAGGGGCTGAAACAGAGGGCGAGAAAAGAGGGGCTGAAACAGAGGGGCTGAAACAGAGGGCGATAAACAGAGGGGCTGAAACAGAGGGGCTGAAACAGAGGGGCTGAAACAGAGGGGCTGAAACAGAGGGCGAGAAAACGAGGGGCTGAAACAGAGAGCGCGAAACAGAGGGGCTGAAACAGTGGGCGAGAAACAGAGGGGCTGAATCAGAGGGGCTGAATCAGAGGGGCAGAAACAGAGGGGCTGAAACAGAGGGCGAGAAACAGAGGGGCTGAAACAGAGGGCGAGAAACAGAGGGGCTGAAACAGAGGGGCTGAAACAGAGGGGCTGAAACCGAGGGCGAGAAACAGAGGGGTTGAAACAGACGGCAAGAAACAGAGGGGCTGAATCAGAGGGGCTGAATCAGAGGGGCTGAAACAGAGGGTGAGAAACAGTTGGGCTGAAACCGAGGGGCTGAAACAGAGGGGCTGAAACAGAGGGGCTGAAACCGAGGGCGAGAAACAGAGGGGCTGAAACAGACGGCAAGAAACAGAGGGGCTGAAACAGAGCGGCTGAAACAGAGGGGCTGAAACAGAGAGTGCGAAACAGAGGGGCTGGAACAGTGGGCGAGAAACAGAGGGGCTGAATCAGAGGGGCTGAATCAGAGGAGCTGAAACAGAGGGGCTGAAACAGAGGGCGAGAAACAGAGGGGCTGAAACAGAGGGCGAGAAACAGAGGGGCTGAAACAGAGGGGCTGAAACAGAGAGTGCGAAACAGAGGGGCTGGAACAGTGGGCGAGAAACAGAGGGGCTGAATCAGAGGGGCTGAATCAGAGGAGCTGAAACAGAGGGGCTGAAACAGAGGGCGAGAAACAGAGGGGCTGAAACAGAGGGCGAGAAACAGAGGGGCTGAAACAGAGGGGCTGAAACAGAGGGGCTGAAACCGAGGGCGAGAAACAGAGGGGTTGAAACAGACGGCAAGAAACAGAGGGGCTGAATCAGAGGGGCTGAATCAGAGGGGCTGAAACAGAGGGTGAGAAACAGTTGGGCTGAAACCGAGGGGCTGAAACAGAGGGGCTGAAACAGAGGGGCTGAAACAGAGAGTGCGAAACAGAGGGGCTGGAACAGTGGGCGAGAAACAGAGGGGCTGAATCAGAGGGGCTGAATCAGAGGAGCTGAAACAGAGGGGCTGAAACAGAGGGCGAGAAACAGAGGGGCTGAAACAGAGGGCGAGAAACAGAGGGGCTGAAACAGAGGGGCTGAAACAGAGGGGCTGAAACCGAGGGCGAGAAACAGAGGGGCTGACACAGAGGGCGAGAAACAGGTGCTGAATCAGAGAGGCTGAAACATAGGGCGAGAAACAGAGGGGCTGAAACAGAGGGCAAGAAACAGAGGGGCTGAAACACGGGGCGTGAAACAGAGGGGCTGAAACAGAGGAGCGGGAAACAGAGGGGCTGAATCAGAGGGGCTGAATCAGAGGGGCTGAAACAGAGGGGCTGAAACATAGGGGCTGAAAGAGAAGGGTTGAAACAGAGGGACTGAAACAGAGGGCGAGAAACAGTGGGGCTGAACCAGAGGGGCTGAATCAGAGCGGCTGAAACAGTGGGGCTGAAACAGAGGGCGAGAAACAGAGGGGCTGAAACAGAGGGGAAGAAATGGAGGGGCTGAAACAGAGGGCGAGAAACAGAGGGGCTGAAACAGAGGGGCTGAAACAGAGGGCGAGAAACAGAGAGGCTGAAACAGAGGGCGAGAAACAGAGGGGCTGAAACAGAGGGCGAGAAACAGAGGGGCGGAATCAGAGCGGCTGAAACAGAGGGGCTGAAACAGAGGGGCTGAAACAGAGGGCGAGAAGCAGAGGGGCTGAATCAGAGGGGCTGAAACAGAGGGGCTGAAACAGAGGGCGAGAAAAGAGGGGCTGAAACAGAGGGGCTGAAACAGAGGGCGAGAAACAGAGGAGCTGAAACAGAGGGGCTGAAACAGAGGGGCTGAAACAGAGGGGCTGAAACAGAGGGCGAGAAAACGAGGGGCTGAAACAGAGAGCGCGAAACAGAGGGGCTGAAACAGTGGGCGAGAAACAGAGGGGCTGAATCAGAGGGGCTGAATCAGAGGGGCTGAAACAGAGGGGCTCAAACAGAGGGCGAGAAACAGAGGGGCTGAAACAGAGGGCGAGAAACAGAGGGGCTGAAACAGAGGGGCTGAAATAGAGGGGCTGAAACCGAGGGCGAGAAACAGAGGGGTTGAAACAGACGGCAAGAAACAGAGGGGCTGAATCAGAGGGGCTGAATCAGAGGGGCTGAAACAGAGGGTGAGAAACAGTGGGGCTGAAACCGAGGGGCTGAAACAGAGGGGCTGAAACAGAGGGGCTGAAACCGAGGGCGAGAAACAGAGGGGCTGAAACAGACGGCAAGAAACAGAGGGGCTGAAACAGAGGGGCTGAAACAGAGGGGCTGAAACAGAGAGCGCGAAACAGAGGGGCTGGAACAGTGGGCAAGAAACAGAGGGGCTGAATCAGAGGGGCTGAATCAGAGGAGCTGAAACAGAGGGGCTGAAACAGAGGGTGAGAAACGGAGGGGCTGAAACAGAGGGCGAGAAACAGAGGGGCTGAAACAGAGGGGCTGAAACAGAGGGGCTGAAACCGAGGGCGAGAAACAGAGGGGCTGAAACAGAGGGCGAGAAACAGTGGTGCTGAATCAGAGAGGCTGAAACATAGGGCGAGAAACAGAGGGGCTGAAACAGAGGGCAAGAAACAGAGGGGCTGAAACACGGGGCGTGAAACAGAGGGGCTGAAACAGAGGAGCGGGAAACAGAGGGGCTGAATCAGAGGGGCTGAATCAGAGGGGCTGAAACAGAGGGTGAGAAACAGTGGGGCTGAAACCGAGGGGCTGAAACAGAGGGGCTGAAACAGAGGGCGAGAAACAGAGGGGCTGAATCAGAGGGGCTGAAACAGAGCGGCTGAATCAGAGGGGCTGAAGCAGAGGGCGAGAAACAGAGGGGCTGAAACAGAGAGCGGGAAACAGAGGGGCTGATACAGAGGGGCTGAAACAGACGGCGAGAAACAGAGGGGCTGAAACAGAAGGCGAGAAACAGAGGGGCTGAAACAGAGGGGCTGAATCAGAGGGGCTGAGACCGAGAGCGAGAAACAGAGGGGCTGAAACAGAGGGCGAGAAACAGAGGGGCTGAATCATAGGGGCTGAAACAGAGGGCGAGAATTAGTGGGGCTGAAACAGAGGGCGAGAAAGAGAGGGGCTGAAACAGAGGGGCTGAAACAGAGGGGCTGAATCAGAGGGGCTGATTCAGAGGGGCTGAAACAGAGGGGCTGATTCCGAGGGGCTGAAACAGAGGGGCTGAATCAGAGGGGCTGAAACACAGAGCGAGAAATAGAGTGGCTGAAACAAAGGGTGAGAAACAGAGGGGCAGAAACAGAGGGCGAGAAACAGAGGGGCTGAAACAGAGGGGCTGAAACAGAGAGCGCGAAACAGTGGGGCTGAAACAGAGGGCGAGAAACAGAGGGGCTGAAACAGAGGGGCTGAAACAGAGGGGCTAAATCAGAGGGCGAGAAACAGAGGGGCTGAAACAGAGGGGCTGAAACCGAGGGCTAGAAACAGAGCGGCTGAAACAGAGGGCGAGAAACAGAGGGGCTTAAACAGAGGGGCTGAAACAGAGGAGCTGAAACTGAGGGCGAGAAACAGAGGGGCTGAAACAGAGGGCGAGAAACAGAGGTGCTGAAACAGAGGGGCTGAAACAGAGGGCGAGAAACAGAGGGGCTGAAACAGAGTGCGAGAAACAGAGGGGCTGAAACAGAGGGGCTGAAACAGAGGGGCTGAAACAGAGGGGCTGAAACCGAGGGCGAGAAACAGAGGGGCTGAAACAGAGGGGCTGAATCAGAGGGGCTGAAACAGAGGGGCTGAAACAGAGGGCTAGAAACAGAGGGGCTGAAACAGAGTGCGAGAAACAGAGGGGCTGAAACAGAGGGCGAGAAACAGAGGGGCTGAAACAGAGGGGCTGAAACAGAGGCCGAGAAACAGAGGGGCTGAAACAGAGGGCGAGAAACAGAGGGGCTGAAACAGAGGGGCTGAAACAGAGGGGCTGAAACAGAGGGCGTGAAAAAGAGGGGCTGAAACAGACGGGCTGAAACAGAGGGCGAGAAACAGAGGGGCTGAAACTGCGGGCGAGAAACAGAGGGCGAGAAACAGAGGGGTTGAAACAGAGGAGCTGAAACAGACGGGCTGAAACAGAGAGCCTGAAACAGAGGGCGAGAAACAGAGGGGCTGAAAGAGAGGGGCTGAATCAGAGGGGCGGAAACAGAGAGGCTGTATCAGAGGGGCTGAAACAGAGGGCGAGAAACAGAGGGGCTGAAACAGAGGGCGAGAAACAGAGGGGCTGAAACAGAGGGGCTGAAACAGAGGGCGAGAAACAGAGGGGCTGAAACAGAGGGCGAGAAACAGAGGGGCTGAAACAGAGGGGCTGAAACAGAGGGGCTGAAACAGAGGGCGAGAAACAGAGGGGCTGAATCAGAGGGGCTGAAACAGAGGGCGAGAAACAGAGGGGCTGAATCAGAGGGGCTGAAACAGAGGGCGAGAAACAGAGGGGCTGAAACAGAGGGCGAGAAACAGAGGGGCTGAAACAGAGGGCGAGAAACCGAGGGGTTGAAACAGAGGGGCTGAAATAGAGGGCGAGAAACAGAGGGGCTGAAACAGAGGGCGAGAAACAGAGGGACTGAAAAAGAGGGGCTGAAACAGAGGCGCTGAAACAGAGGGCGAGAAACAGAGGGGCTGAAACAGAGGGCAAGAAACAGAGGGGCTGAAATACGGGGCGTGAAACAGAGGGGCTGAAACAGAGGGGCGGGAAACAGAGGGGATGAATCAGAGGGGCTGAATCAGAGGGGCTGAAACAGAGGGTGAGAAAAAGAGGGGCTGAAACAGAGGGGCTGAAACAGAGGGGCTGAAACAGATGGCGAGAAACAGAGGGGCTGAATCAGAGGGGCTGAAACAGAGGGGCTGAATCAGAGGGGCTGAAACAGAGGGGCTGAATCAGAGGGGCTGAAACAGAGGGCGAGAAACAGAGGGGCTGAAACAGAGGGTGGGAAACAGAGGGGCTGATACAGTGGGGCTGAAACAGAGGGCGAGAAACAGGGGGGCTGACACAGAGGGGCTAAAATAGAGGGTCTGAAACAGAGGGGCTGAAACAGAGGGCGAGAAACAGAGGGGCTGAATCAGAGGGGCTGAATCAGAGGGGCTGAATCAGAGGGGCTGAAACAAAGGATGAGAAACAGAGGGGCTGAAACAGATGGGCTGAAACAGAGGGACTGAAACAGAGGGCGAGAAACAGAGGGGCTGAATCAGAGGGGCTGAATCAGAGGGGCTGAATCAGAGGGGCTGAAACAGAGGGGCTGAAACAGAGGGGCTGAAACAGAGGGCGAGAAACAGAGGGGCTGAAACAGAGGGCGAGAAACAGAGGGGCTGAAACAGAGGGCGAGAAACCGAGGGGCTGAAACAGATGGTCTGAAACAGAGGGGCTGAAACAGAGGGCTGAATCAGAGGGGCTGATTCAGAGGGTGTGAAACAGAGGGGCTGAATCAGCGGGGCTGAAACAGAGGGCGAGAAACAGAGGGGCCGAAACTGAGGGCGAGAAACAGAGGGGCAGAAACAGAGCGCGGGAAACAGAGGGGCTGAAACAGAGGGGCTGAAACAGACGGCGAGAAACAGAGGGGCTGAAACCGAGGGCGAGAAACAGAGGGGCTGAAACAGAGGGGCTGAAACAGAGGGGCTGAAACAGTGGGCGAGAAACAGAGTGGCTGCAACAGATGGCGAGAAACAGAGGGGCTGAAACAGAGGGCGAGAAACAGAGGGGCTGAAACAGAGGCGCTGAAACAGAGGGGCTGAAACAGAGGGGCTGAAACAGAGGGCGAGAAACTGAGCGGCTGAAACAGAGGGCGAGAAACAGAGGGGCTGAAACAGAGGGCGAGAAACAGAGGGGCTGAAACAGAGGGGCTGAAACAGAGGGGCTGAAACAGAGGGCGAGAAACAGAGAGGCTGAAACAGAGGGCGAGAAACAGAGGGGCTGAAACAGAGGGCGAGAAACAGAGGGGCTGAAACAGAGGGGAAGAAATGGAGGGGCTGAAACAGAGGGCGAGAAACAGAGGGCGAGAAACAGAGGGGCTGAAACAGAGGGGCTGAAACAGAGGGCGAGAAACAGAGAGGCTGAAACAGAGGGCGAGAAACAGAGGGGCTGAAACAGAGGGCGAGAAACAGAGGGGCGGAATCAGAGGGGCTGAAACAGAGGGCGTGAAAAAGAGGGGCTGAAACAGAGGGGCTGAAACATAGGGCGAGAAACAGAGGGGCTGAAACAGTGGGCGAGAAACAGAGGGGCTGAATCAGAGGGGCTGAATCAGAGGGGCAGAAACAGAGGGGCTGAAACAGAGGGCGAGAAACAGAGGGGCTGAAACAGAGGGCGAGAAACAGAGGGGCTGAAACAGAGGGGCTGAAACAGAGGGGCTGAAACCGAGGGCGAGAAACAGAGGGGTTGAAACAGACGGCAAGAAACAGAGGGGCTGAATCAGAGGGGCTGAATCAGAGGGGCTGAAACAGAGGGTGAGAAACAGTTGGGCTGAAACCGAGGGGCTGAAACAGAGGGGCTGAAACAGAGGGGCTGAAACCGAGGGCGAGAAACAGAGGGGCTGAAACAGACGGCAAGAAACAGAGGGGCTGAAACAGAGCGGCTGAAACAGAGGGGCTGAAACAGAGAGTGCGAAACAGAGGGGCTGGAACAGTGGGCGAGAAACAGAGGGGCTGAATCAGAGGGGCTGAATCAGAGGAGCTGAAACAGAGGGGCTGAAACAGAGGGCGAGAAACAGAGGGGCTGAAACAGAGGGCGAGAAACAGAGGGGCTGAAACAGAGGGGCTGAAACAGAGAGTGCGAAACAGAGGGGCTGGAACAGTGGGCGAGAAACAGAGGGGCTGAATCAGAGGGGCTGAATCAGAGGAGCTGAAACAGAGGGGCTGAAACAGAGGGCGAGAAACAGAGGGGCTGAAACAGAGGGCGAGAAACAGAGGGGCTGAAACAGAGGGGCTGAAACAGAGGGGCTGAAACCGAGGGCGAGAAACAGAGGGGTTGAAACAGACGGCAAGAAACAGAGGGGCTGAATCAGAGGGGCTGAATCAGAGGGGCTGAAACAGAGGGTGAGAAACAGTTGGGCTGAAACCGAGGGGCTGAAACAGAGGGGCTGAAACAGAGGGGCTGAAACAGAGAGTGCGAAACAGAGGGGCTGGAACAGTGGGCGAGAAACAGAGGGGCTGAATCAGAGGGGCTGAATCAGAGGAGCTGAAACAGAGGGGCTGAAACAGAGGGCGAGAAACAGAGGGGCTGAAACAGAGGGCGAGAAACAGAGGGGCTGAAACAGAGGGGCTGAAACAGAGGGGCTGAAACCGAGGGCGAGAAACAGAGGGGCTGACACAGAGGGCGAGAAACAGGTGCTGAATCAGAGAGGCTGAAACATAGGGCGAGAAACAGAGGGGCTGAAACAGAGGGCAAGAAACAGAGGGGCTGAAACACGGGGCGTGAAACAGAGGGGCTGAAACAGAGGAGCGGGAAACAGAGGGGCTGAATCAGAGGGGCTGAATCAGAGGGGCTGAAACAGAGGGGCTGAAACATAGGGGCTGAAAGAGAAGGGTTGAAACAGAGGGACTGAAACAGAGGGCGAGAAACAGTGGGGCTGAACCAGAGGGGCTGAATCAGAGCGGCTGAAACAGTGGGGCTGAAACAGAGGGCGAGAAACAGAGGGGCTGAAACAGAGGGGAAGAAATGGAGGGGCTGAAACAGAGGGCGAGAAACAGAGGGGCTGAAACAGAGGGGCTGAAACAGAGGGCGAGAAACAGAGAGGCTGAAACAGAGGGCGAGAAACAGAGGGGCTGAAACAGAGGGCGAGAAACAGAGGGGCGGAATCAGAGCGGCTGAAACAGAGGGGCTGAAACAGAGGGGCTGAAACAGAGGGCGAGAAGCAGAGGGGCTGAATCAGAGGGGCTGAAACAGAGGGGCTGAAACAGAGGGCGAGAAAAGAGGGGCTGAAACAGAGGGGCTGAAACAGAGGGCGAGAAACAGAGGAGCTGAAACAGAGGGGCTGAAACAGAGGGGCTGAAACAGAGGGGCTGAAACAGAGGGCGAGAAAACGAGGGGCTGAAACAGAGAGCGCGAAACAGAGGGGCTGAAACAGTGGGCGAGAAACAGAGGGGCTGAATCAGAGGGGCTGAATCAGAGGGGCTGAAACAGAGGGGCTCAAACAGAGGGCGAGAAACAGAGGGGCTGAAACAGAGGGCGAGAAACAGAGGGGCTGAAACAGAGGGGCTGAAATAGAGGGGCTGAAACCGAGGGCGAGAAACAGAGGGGTTGAAACAGACGGCAAGAAACAGAGGGGCTGAATCAGAGGGGCTGAATCAGAGGGGCTGAAACAGAGGGTGAGAAACAGTGGGGCTGAAACCGAGGGGCTGAAACAGAGGGGCTGAAACAGAGGGGCTGAAACCGAGGGCGAGAAACAGAGGGGCTGAAACAGACGGCAAGAAACAGAGGGGCTGAAACAGAGGGGCTGAAACAGAGGGGCTGAAACAGAGAGCGCGAAACAGAGGGGCTGGAACAGTGGGCAAGAAACAGAGGGGCTGAATCAGAGGGGCTGAATCAGAGGAGCTGAAACAGAGGGGCTGAAACAGAGGGTGAGAAACGGAGGGGCTGAAACAGAGGGCGAGAAACAGAGGGGCTGAAACAGAGGGGCTGAAACAGAGGGGCTGAAACCGAGGGCGAGAAACAGAGGGGCTGAAACAGAGGGCGAGAAACAGTGGTGCTGAATCAGAGAGGCTGAAACATAGGGCGAGAAACAGAGGGGCTGAAACAGAGGGCAAGAAACAGAGGGGCTGAAACACGGGGCGTGAAACAGAGGGGCTGAAACAGAGGAGCGGGAAACAGAGGGGCTGAATCAGAGGGGCTGAATCAGAGGGGCTGAAACAGAGGGTGAGAAACAGTGGGGCTGAAACCGAGGGGCTGAAACAGAGGGGCTGAAACAGAGGGCGAGAAACAGAGGGGCTGAATCAGAGGGGCTGAAACAGAGCGGCTGAATCAGAGGGGCTGAAGCAGAGGGCGAGAAACAGAGGGGCTGAAACAGAGAGCGGGAAACAGAGGGGCTGATACAGAGGGGCTGAAACAGACGGCGAGAAACAGAGGGGCTGAAACAGAAGGCGAGAAACAGAGGGGCTGAAACAGAGGGGCTGAATCAGAGGGGCTGAGACCGAGAGCGAGAAACAGAGGGGCTGAAACAGAGGGCGAGAAACAGAGGGGCTGAATCATAGGGGCTGAAACAGAGGGCGAGAATTAGTGGGGCTGAAACAGAGGGCGAGAAAGAGAGGGGCTGAAACAGAGGGGCTGAAACAGAGGGGCTGAATCAGAGGGGCTGATTCAGAGGGGCTGAAACAGAGGGGCTGATTCCGAGGGGCTGAAACAGAGGGGCTGAATCAGAGGGGCTGAAACACAGAGCGAGAAATAGAGTGGCTGAAACAAAGGGTGAGAAACAGAGGGGCAGAAACAGAGGGCGAGAAACAGAGGGGCTGAAACAGAGGGGCTGAAACAGAGAGCGCGAAACAGTGGGGCTGAAACAGAGGGCGAGAAACAGAGGGGCTGAAACAGAGGGGCTGAAACAGAGGGGCTAAATCAGAGGGCGAGAAACAGAGGGGCTGAAACAGAGGGGCTGAAACCGAGGGCTAGAAACAGAGCGGCTGAAACAGAGGGCGAGAAACAGAGGGGCTTAAACAGAGGGGCTGAAACAGAGGAGCTGAAACTGAGGGCGAGAAACAGAGGGGCTGAAACAGAGGGCGAGAAACAGAGGTGCTGAAACAGAGGGGCTGAAACAGAGGGCGAGAAACAGAGGGGCTGAAACAGAGTGCGAGAAACAGAGGGGCTGAAACAGAGGGGCTGAAACAGAGGGGCTGAAACAGAGGGGCTGAAACCGAGGGCGAGAAACAGAGGGGCTGAAACAGAGGGGCTGAATCAGAGGGGCTGAAACAGAGGGGCTGAAACAGAGGGCTAGAAACAGAGGGGCTGAAACAGAGTGCGAGAAACAGAGGGGCTGAAACAGAGGGCGAGAAACAGAGGGGCTGAAACAGAGGGGCTGAAACAGAGGCCGAGAAACAGAGGGGCTGAAACAGAGGGCGAGAAACAGAGGGGCTGAAACAGAGGGGCTGAAACAGAGGGGCTGAAACAGAGGGCGTGAAAAAGAGGGGCTGAAACAGACGGGCTGAAACAGAGGGCGAGAAACAGAGGGGCTGAAACTGCGGGCGAGAAACAGAGGGCGAGAAACAGAGGGGTTGAAACAGAGGAGCTGAAACAGACGGGCTGAAACAGAGAGCCTGAAACAGAGGGCGAGAAACAGAGGGGCTGAAAGAGAGGGGCTGAATCAGAGGGGCGGAAACAGAGAGGCTGTATCAGAGGGGCTGAAACAGAGGGCGAGAAACAGAGGGGCTGAAACAGAGGGCGAGAAACAGAGGGGCTGAAACAGAGGGGCTGAAACAGAGGGCGAGAAACAGAGGGGCTGAAACAGAGGGCGAGAAACAGAGGGGCTGAAACAGAGGGGCTGAAACAGAGGGGCTGTATAAGAGGGGCTGAAACAGAGGGCGAGAAATAGAGGGGCTGAAACAGAGGGCGAGAAACAGAGGGGCTGAATCAGAGGGGCTGAAACAGAGGGCGAGAAACAGAGGGGCTGAAACAGAGGGCGAGAAACAGAGGGGCTGAAACAGAGGGCGAGAAACCGAGGGGTTGAAACAGAGGGGCTGAAATAGAGGGCGAGAAACAGAGGGGCTGAAACAGAGGGCGAGAAACAGAGGGACTGAAAAAGAGGGGCTGAAACAGAGGCGCTGAAACAGAGGGCGAGAAACAGAGGGGCTGAAACAGAGGGCAAGAAACAGAGGGGCTGAAATACGGGGCGTGAAACAGAGGGGCTGAAACAGAGGGGCGGGAAACAGAGGGGATGAATCAGAGGGGCTGAATCAGAGGGGCTGAAACAGAGGGTGAGAAAAAGAGGGGCTGAAACAGAGGGGCTGAAACAGAGGGGCTGAAACAGATGGCGAGAAACAGAGGGGCTGAATCAGAGGGGCTGAAACAGAGGGGCTGAATCAGAGGGGCTGAAACAGAGGGGCTGAATCAGAGGGGCTGAAACAGAGGGCGAGAAACAGAGGGGCTGAAACAGAGGGTGGGAAACAGAGGGGCTGATACAGTGGGGCTGAAACAGAGGGCGAGAAACAGGGGGGCTGACACAGAGGGGCTAAAATAGAGGGTCTGAAACAGAGGGGCTGAAACAGAGGGCGAGAAACAGAGGGGCTGAATCAGAGGGGCTGAATCAGAGGGGCTGAATCAGAGGGGCTGAAACAAAGGATGAGAAACAGAGGGGCTGAAACAGATGGGCTGAAACAGAGGGACTGAAACAGAGGGCGAGAAACAGAGGGGCTGAATCAGAGGGGCTGAATCAGAGGGGCTGAATCAGAGGGGCTGAAACAGAGGGGCTGAAACAGAGGGGCTGAAACAGAGGGCGAGAAACAGAGGGGCTGAAACAGAGGGCGAGAAACAGAGGGGCTGAAACAGAGGGCGAGAAACCGAGGGGCTGAAACAGATGGTCTGAAACAGAGGGGCTGAAACAGAGGGCTGAATCAGAGGGGCTGATTCAGAGGGTGTGAAACAGAGGGGCTGAATCAGCGGGGCTGAAACAGAGGGCGAGAAACAGAGGGGCCGAAACTGAGGGCGAGAAACAGAGGGGCAGAAACAGAGCGCGGGAAACAGAGGGGCTGAAACAGAGGGGCTGAAACAGACGGCGAGAAACAGAGGGGCTGAAACCGAGGGCGAGAAACAGAGGGGCTGAAACAGAGGGGCTGAAACAGAGGGGCTGAAACAGTGGGCGAGAAACAGAGTGGCTGCAACAGATGGCGAGAAACAGAGGGGCTGAAACAGAGGGCGAGAAACAGAGGGGCTGAAACAGAGGCGCTGAAACAGAGGGGCTGAAACAGAGGGGCTGAAACAGAGGGCGAGAAACTGAGCGGCTGAAACAGAGGGCGAGAAACAGAGGGGCTGAAACAGAGGGCGAGAAACAGAGGGGCTGAAACAGAGGGGCTGAAACAGAGGGGCTGAAACAGAGGGCGAGAAACAGAGAGGCTGAAACAGAGGGCGAGAAACAGAGGGGCTGAAACAGAGGGCGAGAAACAGAGGGGCTGAAACAGAGGGGAAGAAATGGAGGGGCTGAAACAGAGGGCGAGAAACAGAGGGCGAGAAACAGAGGGGCTGAAACAGAGGGGCTGAAACAGAGGGCGAGAAACAGAGAGGCTGAAACAGAGGGCGAGAAACAGAGGGGCTGAAACAGAGGGCGAGAAACAGAGGGGCGGAATCAGAGGGGCTGAAACAGAGGGCGTGAAAAAGAGGGGCTGAAACAGAGGGGCTGAAACATAGGGCGAGAAACAGAGGGGCTGAAACTGCGGGCGAGAAACAGAGGGCGAGAAACAGAGGGGCTGAAACAGAGGAGCTGAAACAGACGGGCTGAAACAGAGGGCCTGAAACAGAGGGCGAGAAACAGAGGGGCTGAAAGAGAGGGGCTGAATCAGAGGGGCGGAAACAGAGGGGCTGTATCAGAGGGGCTGAAACAGAGGGCGAGAAACAGAGGGGCTGAAACAGAGGGCGAGAAACAGAGGGGCTGAAACAGAGGGGCTGAAACAGAGGGCGAGAAACAGAGGGGCTGAAACAGAGGGCGAGAAACAGAGGGGCTGAAACAGAGGGGCTGAAACAGAGGGGCTGTATCAGAGGGGCTGAAACAGAGGGGCTGAAACAGAGGGGCTGAAACAGAGGGCGAGAAACAGAGGGTCTGAAACAGAGGGCGAGAAACAGAGGGGCTGAAACAGAGGGCGAGAAACCGAGGGGCTGAAACAGATGGTCTGAAACAGAGGGGCTGAAACAGAGGGCTGAATCAGAGGGGCTGATTCAGAGGGGGTGAAACAGAGGGGCTGAATCAGCGGGGCTGAAACAGAGGGCGAGAAACAGAGGGGCCGAAACTGAGGGCGAGAAACAGAGGGGCAGAAACAGAGCGCGGGAAACAGAGGGGCTGAAACAGAGGGGCTGAAACAGAGGGCGAGAAACAGAGGGGCTGAAACCGAGGGCGAGAAACAGAGGGGCTGAAACAGAGGGGCTGAAACAGAGGGGCTGAAACAGTGGGCGAGAAACAGAGTGGCTGCAACAGACGGCGAGAAACAGAGGGGCTGAAACAGAGGGCGAGAAACAGAGGGGCTGAAACAGAGGGCGAGAAACAGAGAGGCTGAAACAGAGGGCGAGAAACAGAGGGCGAGAAACTGAGCGGCTGAAACAGAGGGCGAGAAACAGAGGGGCTGAAACAGAGGGCGAGAAACAGAGTGGCTGCAACAGACGGCGAGAAACAGAGGGGCTGAAACAGAGGGCGTGAAAAAGAGGGGCTGAAACAGAGGGCGAGAAACAGAGAGGCTGAAACAGAGGGCGAGAAACAGAGGGGCTGAAACAGAGGGCGAGAAACAGAGGGGTGGAATCAGAGGGGCTGAAACAGAGGGGCTGAAACAGAGGGGCTGAAACAGAGGGCGAGAAGCAGAGGGGCTGAATCAGAGGGGCTGAAACAGAGGGGCTGAAACAGAGGGCGAGAAAAGAGGGGCTGAAACAGAGGGGCTGAAACAGAGGGCGAGAAACAGAGGGGCTGAAACAGAGGGGCTGAAACAGAGGGGCTGAAACAGAGGGGCTGAAACAGAGGGCGAGAAAACGAGGGGCTGAAACAGAGAGCGCGAAACAGAGGGGCTGAAACAGTGGGCGAGAAACAGAGGGGCTGAATCAGATGGGCTGAATCAGAGGGGCTGAAACAGAGGGGCTGAAACAGAGGGCGAGAAACAGAGGGGCTGAAACAGAGGGCGAGAAACAGAGGGGCTGAAACAGACGGGCTGAAACAGAGGGGCTGAAACCGAGGGCGAGAAACAGAGGGGCTGAAACAGACGGCAAGAAACAGAGGGGCTGAAACAGAGGGGCTGAAACAGAGGGGCTGAAACAGAGGGGCTGAAACAGAGGGCGAGATACAGAGGGGCTGAAACAGAGGGGCTGAATCAGAGGGGCTGAAACAGAGGGGCTGAAACAGAGGGCTAGAAACAGAGGGACTGAAACAGAGTGCGAGAATCAGAGGGGCTGAAACAGAGGTGCTGAAACAGAGGGGCTGAAACAGAGGGGTTGAAACAGAGGCCGAGAAACAGAGGGGCTGAAACAGAGGGCGAGAAACAGAGGGGCTGAAACAGAGGGGCTGAAACAGAGGGGCTGAAACAGAGGGCGTGAAAAAGAGGGGCTGAAACAGAGGGGCTGAAACATAGGGCAAGAAACAGAGGGGCTGAAACTGCGGGCGAGAAACAGAGGGCGAGAAACAGAGGGGCTGAAACAGAGGAGCTGAAACAGACGGGCTGAAACAGAGAGCCTGAAACAGAGGGCGAGAAACAGAGGGGCTGAAAGAGAGGGGCTGAATCAGAGGGGCGGAAACAGAGGGGCTGTATCAGAGGGGCTGAAACAGAGGGCGAGAAACAGAGGGGCTGAAACAGAGGGCGAGAAACAGAGTGGCTGAAACAGAGGGGCTGAAACAGAGGGCGAGAAACAGAGGGGCTGAAACAGAGGGCGAGAAACAGAGGGGCTGAAACAGAGGGGCTGAAACAGAGGGGCTGTATCAGAGGGGCTGAAACAGAGGGCGAGAAACAGAGTGGCTGCAACAGACGGCGAGAAACAGAGGGGCTGAAACAGAGGGCGAGAAACAGAGGGGCTGAAACAGAGGGGCTGAAACAGAGGGGCTGAAACAGAGGGGCTGAAACAGAGGGCGAGAAACTGAGCGGCTGAAACAGAGGGCGAGAAACAGAGGGGCTGAAACAGAGGGTGAGAAACAGAGGGGCTGAAACAGAGGGGCTGAAACAGAGGGGCTGAAACAGAGGGGCTGAAACAGAAGGCGTGAAACAGAGGGGCTGAAACAGAGGGCGAGAAACAGAGGGGCTCAAACAGAGGGCGAGAAACAGAGGGGCTGAAACAGAGGGGCTGAAACAGAGGGGCTGAAACAGAGGGGCTGAAACAGAGGGCGAGAAACTGAGGGGCTGTATCAGAGGGGCTGAATCAGAGGGGCTGAAACAGAGGGGCTGAAACAGAGGGCGAGAAACAAAGGGGCTGAAACAGCGGGCGAGAAACAGATGGCGAGAAACAGAGGGGCTGAAACAGAGGGGCTGAAACAGACGGGCTGAAACAGAGAGCCTGAAACAGAGGGCGAGAAACGGAGGGGCTGAAACAGAGGGCGAACAACAGAGGGGCTGAAACAGAGGGCGAGAAACACAGGGGCTGAAACAGAGGGTGAGAAACTGAGGGCGAGAAACAGAGGGACTGAAACAGAGGGGTTGAAACAGAGGGGCTGAATCAGAGGGGCTGAAACAGAGGTGCTGAATCAGAGGGGCTGAAACAGAGGGCGAGAAACAGAGGGGCTGAAACTGAGGGCGAAAAACAGAGGGGCTGAAACAGAGGGCGAGAAACAGAGGGGCTGAAACAGAGAGCGCGAAACAGAGGGGCTGAAACAGAGGGGCTGAAACAGAAGGGCTGAAACAGAGGGGCTAAATCAGAGGGGCTGAAACAGAGGGCGAGAAACAGAGGGGCTGAAATAGAGGGCGAGAAACAGAGGGGCTGAAACAGAGGGGCTGAAACAGAGGGGCTGAAACAGAGGGCGAGAAACAGAGGGGCTGAAACAGAGGGCGAGTAACAGAGGGGCTGAAACAGAGGGCGATAAACAGAGGGACAGAAACAAAGGGGCTGAAAGAGAAGGGCTGAAACAGAGGGACTGAAACAGAGGGCGAGAAACAGTGGGGCTGAAACAGAGGGGCTGAAACAGAGGGGCTGAAACAGAGGGGCTGAAACAGAGGGCGAGAAACAGAGGGGCTGAAACAGTGGGGAAGAAATGGAGGGGCTGAAACAGAGGGCGAGAAACAGAGGGCGAGAAACAGAGGGGCTGAAACAGAGGGGCTGAAACAGAGGGCGAGAAACAGAGAGGCTGAAACAGAGGGCGAGAAACAGAGGGGCTGAAACAGAGGCCGAGAAACAGAGGGGCGGAATCAGAGGGGCTGAAACAGAGGGGCTGAAACAGAGGAGCTGAAACAGAGGGCGAGAAGCAGAGGGGCGGAATCAGAGGGGCTGAAACAGAGGGGCTGAAACAGAGGGCGAGAAAAGAGGGGCTGAAACAGAGGGGGTGAAACAGAGGGCGAGAAACAGAGGGGCTGAAACAGGGGGGCTGAAACAGAGGGGCTGAAACAGAGGGGCTGAAACAGGGGGCGAGAAACAGAGGGGCTGAAACAGAGAGCGCGAAACAGAGGGGCTGAAACAGTGGGCGAGAAACAGAGGGGCTGAATCAGAGGGGCTGAATCAGAGGGGCTGAAACAGAGGGGCTGAAACAGAGGGCGAGAAACAGAGGGGCTGAAACTGCGGGCGAGAAACAGAGGGCGAGAAACAGAGGGGCTGAAACAGAGGAGCTGAAACAGACGGGCTGAAACAGAGAGCCTGAAACAGAGGGCGAGAAACAGAGGGGCTGAAAGAGAGGGGCTGAATCAGAGGGGCGGAAACAGAGGGGCTGTATCAGAGGGGCTGAAACAGAGGGCGAGAAACAGAGGGGCTGAAACAGAGGGCGAGAAACAGAGGGGCTGAAACAGAGGGGCTGAAACAGAGGGCGAGAAACAGAGGGGCTGAAACAGAGGGCGAGAAACAGAGGGGCTGAAACAGAGGGGCTGAAACAGAGGGGCTGTATCAGAGGGGCTGAAACAGAGGGCGAGAAACAGAGGGGCTGAAACAGAGGGCGAGAAACAGAGGGGCTGAATCAGAGGGCGAGAAACAGAGGGGCTGAAACAGAGGGGCTGAAACAGAGGGGCTGAAACTGAGGGCGAAAAACAGAGTGGCTCCAACAGACGGCGAGAAACAGAGGGGCTGAAACAGAGGGTGAGAAACAGGGGCTGAAACAGAGGGGCTGAAACAGAGGGGCTGAAACAGAGGGCGAGAAACTGCGCGGCTGAAACAGAGGGCGAGAAACAGAGGGGCTGAAACAGAGGGCGAGAAACAGAGGGGCTGAAACAGAGGGGCTGAAACAGAGGGGCTGAAACAGAGGGCGTGAAACAGAGGGGCTGAAACAGAGGGCGAGAAACAGAGGGGCTCAAACAGAGGGCGAGAAACAGAGGGGCTGAAACAGAGGGGCTGAAACAGAGGGGCTGAAACAGAGGGGCTGAAACAGAGGGCGAGAAACAGAGGGGCTGTATCAGAGGGGCTGAATCAGAGGGGCTGAAACAGAGGGGCTGAAACAGAGGGCGAGAAACAAAGGGGCTGAAACAGCGGGCGAGAAACAGATGGCGAGAAACAGAGGGGCTGAAACAGACGGGCTGAAACAGAGAGCCTGAAACAGAGGGCGAGAAACGGAGGGGCTGAAACAGAGGGCGAAAAACAGAGGGGCTGAAACAGAGGGCGAGAAACACAGGGGCTGAAACAGAGGGTGAGAAACTGAGGGCGAGAAACAGAGGGACTGAAACAGAGGGGTTGAAACAGAGGGGCTGAATCAGAGGGGCTGAAACAGAGGTGCTGAATCAGAGGGGCTGAAATAGAGGGCGAGAAACAGAGGGGCTGAAACTGAGGGCGAAAAACAGAGGGGCTGAAACAGAGGGCGAGAAACAGAGGGGCTGAAACAGAGGGGCTGAAACAGAGGGCGAGAAACAGAGGGGCTGAAACAGAGGGCGAGAAACAGAGGGGCTGAAACAGAGGGGCTGAAACAGAGGGGCTGTATCAGAGGGGCTGAAACAGAGGGCGAGAAACAGAGGGGCTGAAACAGAGGGCGAGAAACAGAGGGGCTTAATCAGAGGGCGAGAAACAGAGGGGCTGAAACAGAGGGGCTGAAACAGAGGGGCTGAAACAGTGGGCGAGAAACAGAGTGGCTGCAACAGACGGCGAGAAACAGAGGGGCTGAAACAGAGGGCGAGAAACAGAGGGGCTGAAACAGAGGGGCTGAAACAGAGGGGCTGAAACAGAGGGCGAGAAACAGAGGGCGAGAAACTGAGCGGCTGAAACAGAGGGCGAGAAACAGAGGGGCTGAAACAGAGGGCGAGAAACAGAGGGGCTGAAACAGAGGGGCTGAAACAGAGGGGCTGAAACAGAGGGGCTGAAACAGAGGGCGTGAAACAGAGGGGCTGAAACAGAGGGCGAGAAACAGAGGGGCTCAAACAGAGGGCGAGAAACAGAGGGGCTGAAACAGAGGGGCTGAAACAGAGGGGCTGAAACAGAGGGGCTGAAACAGAGGGCGAGAAACAGAGGGGCTGTATCAGAGGGGCTGAATCAGAGGGGCTGAAACAGAGGGGCTGAAACAGAGGGCGAGAAACAAAGGGGCTGAAACAGCGGGCGAGAAACAGATGGCGAGAAACAGAGGGGCTGAAACAGAGGGGCTGAAACAGACGGGCTGAAACAGAGAGCCTGAAACAGAGGGCGAGAAACGGAGGGGCTGAAACAGAGGGCGAGAAACACAGGGGCTGAAACAGAGGGTGAGAAACTGAGGGCGAGAAACAGAGGGACTGAAACAGAGGGGTTGAAACAGAGGGGCTGAATCAGAGGGGCTGAAACAGAGGTGCTGAATCAGAGGGGCTGAAACAGAGGGCGAGAAACAGAGGGGCTGAAACTGAGGGCGAAAAACAGAGGGGCTGAAACAGAGGGCGAGAAACAGAGGGGCTGAAACAGAGAGCGCGAAACAGAGGGGCTGAAACAGAGGGGCTGAAACAGAGGGGCTGAAACAGAGGGGCTAAATCAGAGGGGCTGAAACAGAGGGCGAGAAACAGAGGGGCTGAAATAGAGGGCGAGAAACAGAGGGGCTGAAACAGAGGGGCTGAAACAGAGCGGCTGAAACAGAGGGCGAGAAACAGAGGGGCTGAAACAGAGGGCGAGTAACAGAGGGGCTGAAACAGAGGGCGATAAACAGAGGGACAGAAACAAAGGGGCTGAAAGAGAAGGGCTGAAACAGAGGGACTGAAACAGAGGGCGAGAAACAGTGGGGCTGAACCAGAGGGGCTGAATCAGAGCGGCTGAAACAGAGGGGCTGAAACAGAGGGCGAGAAACAGAGGGGCTGAAACAGAGGGCGAGAAACAGAGGGGCTGAAACAGAGGGGAAGAAATGGAGGGGCTGAAACAGAGGGCGAGAAGCAGAGGGCGAGAAACAGAGGGGCTGAAACAGAGGGGCTGAAACAGAGGGCGAGAAACAGAGAGGCTGAAACAGAGGGCGAGATACAGAGGAGCTGAAACAGAGGGCGAGAAACAGAGGGGCGGAATCAGAGGGGCTGAAACAGAGGGGCTGAAACAGAGGAGCTGAAACAGAGGGCGAGAAGCAGAGGGGCGGAATCAGAGGGGCTGAAACAGAGGGGCTGAAACAGAGGGCGAGAAAAGAGGGGCTGAAACAGAGGGGCTGAAACAGAGGGCGAGAAACAGAGGGGCTGAAACAGGGGGGCTGAAACAGAGGGGCTGAAACAGAGGGGCTGAAACAGAGGGCGAGAAACAGAGGGGCTGAAACAGAGAGCGCGAAACAGAGGGGCTGAAACAGTGGGCGAGAAACAGAGGGGCTGAATCAGAGGGGCTGAATCAGAGGGGCTGAAACAGACGGGCTGAAACAGAGGGCGAGAAACAGAGGGGCTGAAACAGAGGGCGAGAAACAGAGGGGCTGAAACAGAGGGCGAGAAACAGAGGGGCTGAAACAGAGGGGCTGAAACAGAGGGGCTGAAACCGACGGCGAGAAACAGACGGGCTGAAACAGACGGCAAGAAACAGAGGGGCTGAAACAGAGGGGCTGAAACAGAGGGGCTGAAACATAGGCGCTGAAAGAGAAGGGCTGAAACAGAGGGACTGAAAGAGAGGGCGAGAAACAGTGGGGCTGAACCAGAGGGGCTGAATCAGAGCGGCTGAAACAGAGGGGCTGAAACAGAGGGCGAGAAACAGAGGGGCTGAAACAGAGGGCGAGAAACAGAGGGGCTGAAACAGAGGGGAAGAAATGGAGGGGCTGAAACAGAGGGCGAGAAACAGAGGGTGAGAAACAGAGGGGCTGAAACAGAGGGGCTGAAACAGAGGGCGAGAAACAGAGAGGCTGAAACAGAGGGCGAGAAACAGAGGGGCTGAAACAGAGGGCGAGAAACAGAGGGGCGGAATCAGAGGGGCTGAAACAGAGGGGCTGAAACAGAGGGGCTGAAACAGAGGGCGAGAAGCAGAGGGGCTGAATCAGAGGGGCTGAAACAGAGGGGCTGAAGCAGAGGGCGAGAAAAGAGGGGCTGAAACAGAGGGGCTGAAACAGAGGGCGAGAAACAGAGGGGCTGAAACAGAGGGGCTGAAACAGAGGGGCTGAAACAGAGGGGCTGAAACAGAGGGCGAGAAAACGAGGGGCTGAAACAGAGAGCGCGAAACAGAGGGGCTGAAACAGTGGGCGAGAAACAGAGGGGCTGAATCAGAGGGGCTGAATCAGAGGGGCTGAAACAGAGGGGCTGAAACAGAGGGCGAGAAACAGAGGGGCTGAAACAGAGGGCGAGAAACAGAGGGGCTGAAACAGAGGGGTTGAAACAGAGGGGCTGAAACCGAGGGCGAGAAACAGAGGGGCTGAAACAGACTGCAAGAAACAGAGGGGCTGAAACAGAGGGGCTGAAACAGAGGGGCTGAAACAGAGGGGCT
Organism: Chiloscyllium punctatum; assembly: GCF_047496795.1. Taxonomy (NCBI): domain Eukaryota; kingdom Metazoa; phylum Chordata; class Chondrichthyes; order Orectolobiformes; family Hemiscylliidae; genus Chiloscyllium; species Chiloscyllium punctatum. The sequence continues at coordinate 5,752,490 of NW_027309790.1, read as the reverse complement.
GAAACAGAGGGCGAGAAACAGAGGGGCTGAAACAGAGGGGCTGAATCAGAGGGGCTGAAACAGAGGGGCTGAAACAGAGGGCTAGAAAAAGAGGGGCTGAAACAGAGAGTAAGAAACAGAGGGGCTGAAACAGAGGTGCTGAAACAGAGGGGCTGAAACAGAGGGGCTGAAACAGAGGCCGAGAAACAGAGGGGCTGAAACAGAGGGCGAGAAACAGAGGGGCTGAAACAGAGGGGCTGAAACAGAGGGGCTGAAACAGAGGGCGTGAAAAAGAGGGGCTGAAACAGAGGGGCTGAAACAGAGGGCGAGAAACAGAGGGGCTGAAACTGCGGGCGAGAAACAGAGGGCGAGAAACAGAGGGGCTGAAACAGAGGAGCTGAAACAGACGGGCTCAAACAGAGAGCGTGAAACAGAGGGCGAGAAACAGAGGGGCTGAAAGAGAGGGGCTGAATCAGAGGGGCGGAAACAGAGGGGCTGTATCAGAGGGGCTGAAACAGAGGGCGAGAAACAGAGGGGCTGAAACAGAGGGCGAGAAACAGAGGGGCTGAAACAGAGGGGCTGAAACAGAGGGCGAGAAACAGAGGGGCTGAAACAGAGGGCGAGAAACAGAGGGGCTGAAACAGAGGGGCTGTAACAGAGGGGCTGTATCAGAGGGGCTGAAACAGAGGGCGAGAAACAGAGGGGCTGAAACAGAGGGCGAGAAACAGAGGGGCTGAATCAGAGGGCGAGAAACAGAGGGGCTGAAACAGAGGGGCTGAAACAGAGGGGCTGAAACAGTGGGCGAGAAACAGAGTGGCTGCAACAGACGGCGAGTAACAGAGGGGCTGAAACAGAGGGCGAGAAACAGAGGGGCTGAAACAGAGGGGCTGAAACAGAGGGGCTGAAACAGAGGGGCTGAAACAGAGGGCGAGAAACTGAGCGGCTGAAACAGAGGGCGAGAAACAGAGGGGCTGAAACTGCGGGCGAGAAACAGAGGGGCTGAAACAGAGGGGCTGAAACAGAGGGGCTGAAACAGAGGGGCTGAAACAGAGGGCGTGAAACAGAGGGGCTGAAACAGAGGGCGAGAAACAGAGGGGCTCAAACAGAGGGCGAGAAACAGAGGGGCTGAAACAGAGGGGCTGAAACAGAGGGGCTGAAACAGAGGGGCTGAAACAGAGGGCGAGAAAGAGAGGGGCTGTATCAGAGGGGCTGAATCAGAGGGGCTGAAACAGAGGGGCTGAAACAGAGGGCGAGAAACAAAGGGGCTGAAACAGCGGGCGAGAAACAGATGGCGAGAAACAGAGGGGCTGAAACAGAGGGGCTGAAACAGACGGGCTGAAACAGAGAGCCTGAAACAGAGGGCGAGAAACGGAGGCGCTGAAACAGAGGGCGAACAACAGAGGGGCTGAAACAGAGGGCGAGAAACACAGGGGCTGAAACAGAGGGTGAGAAACTGAGGGCGAGAAACAGAGGGACTGAAACAGAGGGGTTGAAACAGAGGGGCTGAATCAGAGGGGCTGAAACAGAGGTGCTGAATCAGAGGGGCTGAAACAGAGGGCGAGAAACAGAGGGGCTGAAACTGAGGGCGAAAAACAGAGGGGCTGAAACAGAGGGCGAGAAACAGAGGGGCTGAAACAGAGAGCGCGAAACAGAGGGGCTGAAACAGAGGGGCTGAAACAGAGGGGCTGAAACAGAGGGGCTAAATCAGAGGGGCTGAAACAGAGGGCGAGAAACAGAGGGGCTGAAATAGAGGGCGAGAAACAGAGGGGCTGAAACAGAGGGGCTGAAACAGAGCGGCTGAAACAGAGGGCGAGAAACAGAGGGGCTGAAACAGAGGGCGAGTAACAGAGGGGCTGAAACAGAGGGCGATAAACAGAGGGACAGAAACAAAGGGGCTGAAAGAGAAGGGCTGAAACAGAGGGACTGAAACAGAGGGCGAGAAACAGTGGGGCTGAACCAGAGGGGCTGAATCAGAGCGGCTGAAACAGAGGGGCTGAAACAGAGGGCGAGAAACAGAGGGGCTGAAACAGAGGGCGAGAAACAGAGGGGCTGAAACAGAGGGGAAGAAATGGAGGGGTTGAAACAGAGGGCGAGAAACAGAGGGCGAGAAACAGAGGGGCTGAAACAGAGGGGCTGAAACAGAGGGCGAGAAACAGAGAGGCTGAAACAGAGGGCGAGAAACAGAGGGGCTGAAACAGCGGGCGAGAAACAGAGGGGCGGAATCAGAGGGGCTGAAACAGAGGGGCTGAAACAGAGGAGCTGAAACAGAGGGCGAGAAGCAGAGGGGCGGAATCAGAGGGGCTGAAACAGAGGGGCTGAAACAGAGGGCGAGAAAAGAGGGGCTGAAACAGAGGGGCTGAAACAGAGGGCGAGAAACAGAGGGGCTGAAACAGGGGGGCTGAAACAGAGGGGCTGAAACAGAGGGGCTGAAACAGAGGGCGAGAAACAGAGGGGCTGAAACTGAGAGCGCGAAACAGAGGGGCTGAAACAGTGGGCGAGAAACAGAGGGGCTGAATCAGAGGGGCTGAATCAGAGGGGCTGAAACAGACGGGCTGAAACAGAGGGCGAGAAACAGAGGGGCTGAAACAGAGGGCGAGAAACAGAGGGGCTGAAACAGAGGGCGAGAAACAGAGGGGCTGAAACAGAGGGGCTGAAACAGAGGGGCTGAAACCGAGGGCGAGAAACAGAGGGGCTGAAACAGACGGCAAGAAACAGAGGGGCTGAAACAGAGGGGCTGAAACAGAGGGGCTGAAACATAGGGGCTGAAAGAGAAGGGTTGAAACAGAGGGACTGAAACAGAGGGCGAGAAACAGTGGGGCTGAACCAGAGGGGCTGAATCAGAGCGGCTGAAACAGTGGGGCTGAAACAGAGGGCGAGAAACAGAGGGGCTGAAACAGAGGGCGAGAAACAGAGGGGCTGAAACAGAGGGGAAGAAATGGAGGGGCTGAAACAGAGGGCGAGAAAAAGAGGGGCTGAAACAGAGGGGCTGAAACAGAGGGCGAGAAACAGAGAGGCTGAAACAGAGGGCGAGAAACAGAGGGGCTGAAACAGAGGGCGAGAAACAGAGGGGCGGAATCAGAGCGGCTGAAACAGAGGGGCTGAAACAGAGGGGCTGAAACAGAGGGCGAGAAGCAGAGGGGCTGAATCAGAGGGGCTGAAACAGAGGGGCTGAAACAGAGGGCGAGAAAAGAGGGGCTGAAACAGAGGGGCTGAAACAGAGGGCGAGAAACAGAGGGGCTGAAACAGAGGGGCTGAAACAGAGGGGCTGAAACAGAGGGGCTGAAACAGAGGGCGAGAAAACGAGGGGCTGAAGCAGAGAGCGCGAAACAGAGGGGCTGAAACAGTGGGCGAGAAACAGAGGGGCTGAATCAGAGGGGCTGAATCAGAGGGGCAGAAACAGAGGGGCTGAAACAGAGGGCGAGAAACAGAGGGGCTGAAACAGAGGGCGAGAAACAGAGGGGCTGAAACAGAGGGGCTGAAACAGAGGGGCTGAAACCGAGGGCGAGAAACAGAGGGGTTGAAACAGACGGCAAGAAACAGAGGGGCTGAATCAGAGGGGCTGAATCAGAGGGGCTGAAACAGAGGGTGAGAAACAGTGGGGCTGAAACCGAGGGGCTGAAACAGAGGGGCTGAAACAGAGGGGCTGAAACCGAGGGCGAGAAACAGAGGGCTGAAACAGACGGCAAGAAACAGAGGGGCTGAAACAGAGGGGCTGAAACAGAGGGGCTGAAACAGAGAGTGCGAAACAGAGGGGCTGGAACAGTGGGCGAGAAACAGAGGGGCTGAATCAGAGGGGCTGAATCAGAGGAGCTGAAACAGAGGGGCTGAAACAGAGGGCGAGAAACAGAGGGGCTGAAACAGAGGGCGAGAAACAGAGGGGCTGAAACAGAGGGGCTGAAACAGAGGGGCTGAAACCGAGGGCGAGAAACAGAGGGGCTGAAACAGAGGGCGAGAAACAGAGGTGCTGAATCAGAGAGGCTGAAACATAGGGCGAGAAACAGAGGGGCTGAAACAGAGGGCAAGAAACAGAGGGGCTGAAACACGGGGCGTGAAACAGAGGGGCTGAAACAGAGGAGCGGGAAACAGAGGGGCTGAATCAGAGGGGCTGAATCAGAGGGGCTGAAACAGAGGGGCTGAAACATAGGGGCTGAAAGAGAAGGGTTGAAACAGAGGGACTGAAACAGAGGGCGAGAAACAGTGGGGCTGAACCAGAGGGGCTGAATCAGAGCGGCTGAAACAGTGGGGCTGAAACAGATGGCGAGAAACAGAGGGGCTGAAACAGAGGGCGAGAAACAGAGGGGCTGAAACAGAGGGGAAGAAATGGAGGGGCTGAAACAGAGGGCGAGAAACAGAGGGCGAGAAACAGAGGGGCTGAAACAGAGGGGCAGAAACAGAGGGCGAGAAACAGAGAGGCTGAAACAGAGGGCGAGAAACAGAGGGGCTGAAACAGAGGGCGAGAAACAGAGGGGCGGAATCAGAGCGGCTGAAACAGAGGGGCTGAAACAGAGGGGCTGAAACAGAGGGCGAGAAGCAGAGGGGCTGAATCAGAGGGGCTGAAACAGAGGGGCTGAAACAGAGGGCGAGAAAAGAGGGGCTGAAACAGAGGGGCTGAAACAGAGGGCGAGAAACAGAGGGGCTGAAACAGAGGGGCTGAAACAGAGGGGCTGAAACAGAGGGGCTGAAACAGAGGGCGAGAAAACGAGGGGCTGAAACAGAGAGCGCGAAACAGAGGGGCTGAAACAGTGGGCGAGAAACAGAGGGGCTGAATCAGAGGGGCTGAATCAGAGGGGCTGAAACAGAGGGGCTGAAACAGAGGGCGAGAAACAGAGGGGCTGAAACAGAGGGCGAGAAACAGAGGGGCTGAAACAGAGGGGCTGAAATAGAGGGGCTGAAACCGAGGGCGAGAAACAGAGGGGTTGAAACAGACGGCAAGAAACAGAGGGGCTGAATCAGAGGGGCTGAATCAGAGGGGCTGAAACAGAGGGTGAGAAACAGTGGGGCTGAAACCGAGGGGCTGAAACAGAGGGGCTGAAACAGAGGGGCTGAAACCGAGGGCGAGAAACAGAGGGGCTGAAACAGACGGCAAGAAACAGAGGGGCTGAAACAGAGGGGCTGAAACAGAGGGGCTGAAACAGAGAGCGCGAAACAGAGGGGCTGAAACAGAGGGTGAGAAACAGAGGGGCTGAATCAGAGGGGCTGAATCAGAGGAGCTGAAACAGAGGGGCTGAAACAGAGGGCGAGAAACAGAGGGGCTGAAACAGAGGGCGAGAAACAGAGGGGCTGAAACAGAGGGGCTGAAACAGAGGGGCTGAAACCGAGGGCGAGAAACAGAGGGGCTGAAACAGAGGGCGAGAAACAGAGGTGCTGAATCAGAGAGGCTGAAACATAGGGCGAGAAACAGAGGTGCTGAAACAGAGGGCAAAAAACAGAGGGGCTGAAACACGGGGCGTGAAACAGAGGGGCTGAAACAGAGGAGCGGGAAACAGAGGGGCTGAATCAGAGCGGCTGAATCAGAGGGGCTGAAACAGAGGGTGAGAAACAGTGGGGCTGAAACCGAGGGGCTGAAACAGAGGGGCTGAAACAGAGGGCGAGAAACAGAGGGGCTGAATCAGAGGGGCTGAAACAGAGCGGCTGAATCAGAGGGGCTGAAGCAGAGGGCGAGAAACAGAGGGGCTGAAACAGAGAGCGGGAAACAGAGGGGCTGATACAGAGGGGCTGAAACAGACGGCGAGAAACAGAGGGGCTGAAACAGAAGGCGAGAAACAGAGGGGCTGAAACAGAGGGGCTGAATCAGAGGGGCTGAGACCGAGAGCGAGAAACAGAGGGGCTGAAACAGAGGGCGAGAAACAGAGGGGCTGAATCATAGGGGCTGAAACAGAGGGCGAGAATTAGTGGGGCTGAAACAGAGGGCGAGAAAGAGAGGGGCTGAAACAGAGGGGCTGAAACAGAGGGGCTGAATCAGAGGGGCTGATTCAGAGGGGCTGAAACAGAGGGGCTGATTCCGAGGGGCTGAAACAGAGGGGCTGAATCAGAGGGGCTGAAACACAGAGCGAGAAATAGAGTGGCTGAAACAAAGGGTGAGAAACAGAGGGGCAGAAACAGAGGGCGAGAAACAGAGGGGCTGAAACAGAGGGGCTGAAACAGAGAGCGCGAAACAGTGGGGCTGAAACAGAGGGCGAGAAACAGAGGGGCTGAAACAGAGGGGCTGAAACAGAGGGGCTAAATCAGAGGGCGAGAAACAGAGGGGCTGAAACAGAGGGGCTGAAACCGAGGGCTAGAAACAGAGCGGCTGAAACAGAGGGCGAGAAACAGAGGGGCTTAAACAGAGGGGCTGAAACAGAGGAGCTGAAACTGAGGGCGAGAAACAGAGGGGCTGAAACAGAGGGCGAGAAACAGAGGTGCTGAAACAGAGGGGCTGAAACAGAGGGCGAGAAACAGAGGGGCTGAAACAGAGTGCGAGAAACAGAGGGGCTGAAACAGAGGGGCTGAAACAGAGGGGCTGAAACAGAGGGGCTGAAACCGAGGGCGAGAAACAGAGGGGCTGAAACAGAGGGGCTGAATCAGAGGGGCTGAAACAGAGGGGCTGAAACAGAGGGCTAGAAACAGAGGGGCTGAAACAGAGTGCGAGAAACAGAGGGGCTGAAACAGAGGGAGAGAAACAGAGGGGCTGAAACAGAGGGGCTGAAACAGTGGCCGAGAAACAGAGGGGCTGAAACAGAGGGCGAGAAACAGAGGGGCTGAAACAGAGGGGCTGAAACAGAGGGGCTGAAACAGAGGGCGTGAAAAAGAGGGGCTGAAACAGAGGGGCTGAAACAGAGGGCGAGAAACAGAGGGGCTGAAACTGCGGGCGAGAAACAGAGGGCGAGAAACAGAGGGGCTGAAACAGAGGAGCTGAAACAGACGGGCTGAAACAGAGAGCCTGAAACAGGGGGCGAGAAACAGAGGGGCTGAAAGAGAGGGGCTGAATCAGAGGGGCGGAAACAGAGGGGCTGTATCAGAGGGGCTGAAACAGAGGGCGAGAAACACAGGGGCTGAAACAGAGGGCGAGAAACAGAGGGGCTGAAACAGAGGGGCTGAAACAGAGGGCGAGAAACAGAGGGGCTGAAACAGAGGGCGAGAAACAGAGGGGCTGAAACAGAGGGGCTGAAACAGAGGGGCTGTATAAGAGGGGCTGAAACAGAGGGCGAGAAATAGAGGGGCTGAAACCGAGGGCGAGAAACAGAGGGGCTGAATCAGAGGGGCTGAAACAGAGGGCGAGAAACAGAGGGGCTGAAACAGAGGGCGAGAAACAGAGGGGCTGAAACAGAGGGCGAGAAACCGAGGGGTTGAAACAGAGGGGCTGAAATAGAGGGCGAGAAACAGAGGGGCTGAAACAGAGGGCGAGAAACAGAGGGACTGAAAAAGAGGGGCTGAAACAGAGGCGCTGAAACAGAGGGCGAGAAACAGAGGGGCTGAAACAGAGGGCAAGAAACAGAGGGGCTGAAACACGGGGCGTGAAACAGAGGGGCTGAAACAGAGGGGCGGGAAACAGAGGGGATGAATCAGAGGGGCTGAATCAGAGGGGCTGAAACAGAGGGTGAGAAAAAGAGGGGCTGAAACAGAGGGGCTGAAACAGAGGGGCTGAAACAGATGGCGAGAAACAGAGGGGCTGAATCAGAGGGGCTGAAACAGAGGGGCTGAATCAGAGGGGCTGAAACAGAGGGGCTGAATCAGAGGGGCTGAAACAGAGGGCGAGAAACAGAGGGGCTGAAACAGAGGGTGGGAAACAGAGGGGCTGATACAGAGGGGCTGAAACAGAGGGCGAGAAACAGGGGGGCTGACACAGAGGGGCTAAAATAGAGGGTCTGAAACAGAGGGGCTGAAACAGAGGGCGAGAAACAGAGGGGCTGAATCAGAGGGGCTGAATCAGAGGGGCTGAATCAGAGGGGCTGAAACAAAGGATGAGAAACAGAGGGGCTGAAACAGATGGGCTGAAACAGAGGGACTGAAACAGAGGGCGAGAAACAGAGGGGCTGAATCAGAGGGGCTGAATCAGAGGGGCTGAATCAGAGGGGCTGAAACAGAGGGGCTGAAACAGAGGGGCTGAAACAGAGGGCGAGAAACAGAGGGGCTGAAACAGAGGGCGAGAAACAGAGGGGCTGAAACAGAGGGCGAGAAACCGAGGGGCTGAAACAGATGGTCTGAAACAGAGGGGCTGAAACAGAGGGCTGAATCAGAGGGGCTGATTCAGAGGGGGTGAAACAGAGGGGCTGAATCAGCGGGGCTGAAACAGAGGGCGAGAAACAGAGGGGCCGAAACTGAGGGCGAGAAACAGAGGGGCAGAAACAGAGCGCGGGAAACAGAGGGGCTGAAACAGAGGGGCTGAAACAGAGGGCGAGAAACAGAGGGGCTGAAACCGAGGGCGAGAAACAGAGGGGCTGAAACAGAGGGGCTGAAACAGAGGGGCTGAAACAGTGGTCGAGAAACAGAGTGGCTGCAACAGACGGCGAGAAACAGAGGGGCTGAAACAGAGGGCGAGAAACAGAGGGGCTGAAACAGAGGCGCTGAAACAGAGGGGCTGAAACAGAGGGGCTGAAACAGAGGGCGAGAAACAGAGGGGCTGAAACAGAGGGCGAGAAACAGAGGGGCTGAAACAGAGGGGCTGAAACAGAGGGGCTGAAACAGAGGGCGAGAAACAGAGAGGCTGAAACAGAGGGCGAGAAACAGAGGGGCTGAAACAGAGGGCGAGAAACAGAGGGGCTGAAACAGAGGGGAAGAAATGGAGGGGCTGAAACAGAGGGCGAGAAACAGAGGACGAGAAACAGAGGGGCTGAAACAGAGGGGCTGAAACAGAGGGCGAGAAACAGAGAGGCTGAAACAGAGGGCGAGAAACAGAGGGGCTGAAACAGAGGGCGAGAAACAGAGGGGCGGAATCAGAGGGGCTGAAACAGAGGGGCTGAAACAGAGGGGCTGAAACAGAGGGCGAGAAGCAGAGGGGCTGAATCAGAGGGGCTGAAACAGAGGGGCTGAAACAGAGGGCGAGAAAAGAGGGGCTGAAACAGAGGGGCTGAAACAGAGGGCGAGAAACAGAGGGGCTGAAACAGAGGGGCTGAAACAGAGGGGCTGAAACAGAGGGGCTGAAACAGAGGGCGAGAAACAGAGGGGCTGAAACAGAGGGCGAGAAACAGAGGGGCTGAAACAGAGGGGCTGAAATAGAGGGGCTGAAACCAAGGGCGAGAAACAGAGGGGTTGAAACAGACGGCAAGAAACAGAGGGGCTGAATCAGTGGGGCTGAATCAGAGGGGCTGAAACAGAGGGTGAGAAACAGTGGGGCTGAAACCGAGGGGCTGAAACAGAGGGGCTGAAACAGAGGGGCTGAAACCGAGGGCGAGAAACAGAGGGGCTGAAACAGACGGCAAGAAACAGAGGGGCTGAAACAGAGGGGCTGAAACAGAGGGGCTGAAACAGAGAGCGCGAAACAGAGGGGCTGAAACAGAGGGCGAGAAACAGAGGGGCTGAATCAGAGGGGCTGAATCAGAGGAGCTGAAACAGAGGGGCTGAAACAGAGGGCGAGAAACAGAGGGGCTGAAACAGAGGGCGAGAAACAGAGGGGCTGAAACAGAGGGGCTGAATCAGAGGGGCTGAAACCGAGGGCGAGAAACAGAGGGGCTGAAACAGAGGGCGAGAAACAGAGGTGCTGAATCAGAGAGGCTGAAACATAGGGCGAGAAACAGAGGGGCTGAAACAGAGGGCAAGAAACAGAGGGGCTGAAACACGGGGCGTGAAACAGAGGGGCTGAAACAGAGGAGCGGGAAACAGAGGGGCTGAATCAGAGGGGCTGAATCAGAGGGGCTGAAACAGAGGGTGAGAAACAGTGGGGCTGAAACCGAGGGGCTGAAACAGAGGGGCTGAAACAGAGGGCGAGAAACAGAGGGGCTGAATCAGAGGGGCTGAAACAGAGCGGCTGAATCAGAGGGGCTGAAGCAGAGGGCGAGAAACAGAGGGGCTGAAACAGAGAGCGGGAAACAGAGGGGCTGATACAGAGGGGCTGAAACAGACGGCGAGAAACAGAGGGGCTGAAACAGAAGGCGAGAAACAGAGGGGCTGAAACAGAGGGGCTGAATCAGAGGGGCTGAGACCGAGAGCGAGAAACAGAGGGGCTGAAACAGAGGGCGAGAAACAGAGGGGCTGAATCATAGGGGCTGAAACAGAGGGCGAGAATTAGTGGGGCTGAAACAGAGGGCGAGAAAGAGAGGGGCTGAAACAGAGGGGCTGAAACAGAGGGGCTGAATCAGAGGGGCTGATTCAGAGGGGCTGAAACAGAGGGGCTGATTCCGAGGGGCTGAAACAGAGGGGCTGAATCAGAGGGGCTGAAACACAGAGCGAGAAATAGAGTGGCTGAAACAAAGGGTGAGAAACAGAGGGGCAGAAACAGAGGGCGAGAAACAGAGGGGCTGAAACAGAGGGGCTGAAACAGAGAGCGCGAAACAGTGGGGCTGAAACAGAGGGCGAGAAACAGAGGGGCTGAAACAGAGGGGCTGAAACAGAGGGGCTAAATCAGAGGGCGAGAAACAGAGGGGCTGAAACAGAGGGGCTGAAACCGAGGGCTAGAAACAGAGCGGCTGAAACAGAGGGCGAGAAACAGAGGGGCTTAAACAGAGGGGCTGAAACAGAGGAGCTGAAACTGAGGGCGAGAAACAGAGGGGCTGAAACAGAGGGCGAGAAACAGAGGTGCTGAAACAGAGGGGCTGAAACAGAGGGCGAGAAACAGAGGGGCTGAAACAGAGTGCGAGAAACAGAGGGGCTGAAACAGAGGGGCTGAAACAGAGGGGCTGAAACAGAGGGGCTGAAACCGAGGGCGAGAAACAGAGGGGCTGAAACAGAGGGGCTGAATCAGAGGGGCTGAAACAGAGGGGCTGAAACAGAGGGCTAGAAACAGAGGGGCTGAAACAGAGTGCGAGAAACAGAGGGGCTGAAACAGAGGGCGAGAAACAGAGGGGCTGAAACAGAGGGGCTGAAACAGAGGCCGAGAAACAGAGGGGCTGAAACAGAGGGCGAGAAACAGAGGGGCTGAAACAGAGGGGCTGAAACAGAGGAGCTGAAACAGAGGGCGTGAAAAAGAGGGGCTGAAACAGAGGGGCTGAAACAGAGGGCGAGAAACAGAGGGGCTGAAACTGCGGGCGAGAAACAGAGGGCGAGAAACAGAGGGGCTGAAACAGAGGAGCTGAAACAGACGGGCTGAAACAGAGAGCCTGAAACAGAGGGCGAGAAACAGAGGGGCTGAAAGAGAGGGGCTGAATCAGAGGGGCGGAAACAGAGGGGCTGTATCAGAGGGGCTGAAACAGAGGGCGAGAAACAGAGGGGCTGAAACAGAGGGCGAGAAACAGAGGGGCTGAAACAGAGGGCGAGAAACAGAGGGGCTCAAACAGAGGGCGAGAAACAGAGGGGCTGAAACAGAGGGGCTGAAACAGAGGGGCTGTATAAGAGGGGCTGAAACAGAGGGCGAGAAATAGAGGGGCTGAAACAGAGGGCGAGAAACAGAGGGGCTGAATCAGAGGGGCTGAAACAGAGGGCGAGAAACAGAGGGGCTGAAACAGAGGGCGAGAAACAGAGGGGCTGAAACAGAGGGCGAAAAACCGAGGGGTTGAAACAGAGGGGCTGAAATAGAGGGCGAGAAACAGAGGGGCTGAAACAGAGGGCGAGAAACAGAGGGACTGAAAAAGAGGGGCTGAAACAGAGGCGCTGAAACAGAGGGCGAGAAACAGAGGGGCTGAAACAGAGGGCAAGAAACAGAGGGGCTGAAACACGGGGCGTGAAACAGAGGGGCTGAAACAGAGGGGCGGGAAACAGAGGGGATGAATCAGAGGGGCTGAATCAGAGGGGCTGAAACAGAGGGTGAGAAAAAGAGGGGCTGAAACAGAGGGGCTGAAACAGAGGGGCTGAAACAGATGGCGAGAAACAGAGGGGCTGAATCAGAGGGGCTGAAACAGAGGGGCTGAATCAGAGGGGCTGAAACAGAGGGGCTGAATCAGAGGGGCTGAAACAGAGGGCGAGAAACAGAGGGGCTGAAACAGAGGGTGGGAAACAGAGGGGCTGAATCAGAGGGGCTGAAACAGAGGGCGAGAAACAGGGGGGCTGACACAGAGGGGCTAAAATAGAGGGTCTGAAACAGAGGGGCTGAAACAGAGGGCGAGAAACAGAGGGGCTGAATCAGAGGGGCTGAATCAGAGGGGCTGAATCAGAGGGGCTGAAACAAAGGATGAGAAACAGAGGGGCTGAAACAGATGGGCTGAAACAGAGGGACTGAAACAGAGGGCGAGAAACAGAGGGGCTGAATCAGAGGGGCTGAATCAGAGGGGCTGAATCAGAGGGGCTGAAACAGAGGGGCTGAAACAGAGGGGCTGAAACAGAGGGCGAGAAACAGAGGGGCTGAAACAGAGGGCGAGAAACAGAGGGGCTGAAACAGAGGGCGAGAAACCGAGGGGCTGAAACAGATGGTCTGAAACAGAGGGGCTGAAACAGAGGGCTGAATCAGAGGGGCTGATTCAGAGGGGGTGAAACAGAGGGGCTGAATCAGCGGGGCTGAAACAGAGGGCGAGAAACAGAGGGGCCGAAACTGAGGGCGAGAAACAGAGGGGCAGAAACAGAGCGCGGGAAACAGAGGGGCTGAAACAGAGGGGCTGAAACAGAGGGCGAGAAACAGAGGGGCTGAAACCGAGGGCGAGAAACAGAGGGGCTGAAACAGAGGGGCTGAAACAGAGGGGCTGAAACAGTGGGCGAGAAACAGAGTGGCTGCAACAGACGGCGAGAAACAGAGGGGCTGAAACAGAGGGCGAGAAACAGAGGGGCTGAAACAGAGGCGCTGAAACAGAGGGGCTGAAACAGAGGGGCTGAAACAGAGGGCGAGAAACTGAGCGGCTGAAACAGAGGGCGAGAAACAGAGGGGCTGAAACAGAGGGCGAGAAACAGAGGGGCTGAAACAGAGGGGCTGAAACAGAGGGGCTGAAACAGAGGGCGAGAAACAGAGAGGCTGAAACAGAGGGCGAGAAACAGAGGGGCTGAAACAGAGGGCGAGAAACAGAGGGGCTGAAACAGAGGGGAAGAAATGGAGGGGCTGAAACAGAGGGCGAGAAACAGAGGGCGAGAAACAGAGGGGCTGAAACAGAGGGGCTGAAACAGAGGGCGAGAAACAGAGAGGCTGAAACAGAGGGCGAGAAACAGAGGGGCTGAAACAGAGGGCGAGAAACAGAGGGGCGGAATCAGAGGGGCTGAAACAGAGGGGCTGAAACAGAGGGGCTGAAACAGAGGGCGAGAAGCAGAGGGGCTGAATCAGAGGGGCTGAAACAGAGGGGCTGAAACAGAGGGCGAGAAAAGAGGGGCTGAAACAGAGGGGCTGAAACAGAGGGCGAGAAACAGAGGGGCTGAAACAGAGGGGCTGAAACAGAGGGGCTGAAACAGAGGGGCTGAAACAGAGGGCGAGAAAACGAGGGGCTGAAACAGAGAGCGCGAAACAGAGGGGTTGAAACAGTGGGCGAGAAACAGAGGGGCTGAATCAGAGGGGCTGAATCAGAGGGGCTGAAACAGAGGGGCTGAAACAGAGGGCGAGAAACAGAGGGGCTGAAACAGAGGGCGAGAAACAGAGGGGCTGAAACAGACGGGCTGAAACAGAGGGGCTGAAACCGAGGGCGAGAAACAGAGGGGCTGAAACAGACGGCAAGAAACAGAGGGGCTGAAACAGAGGGGCTGAAACAGAGGGGCTGAAACAGAGGGGCTGAAACAGAGGGCGAGATACAGAGGGGCTGAAACAGAGGGGCTGAATCAGAGGGGCTGAAACAGAGGGGCTGAAACAGAGGGCTAGAAACAGAGGGGCTGAAACAGAGTGCGAGAAACAGAGGGGCTGAAACAGAGGTGCTGAAACAGAGGGGCTGAAACAGAGGGGCTGAAACAGAGGCCGAGAAACAGAGGGGCTGAAACAGAGGGCGAGAAACAGAGGGGCTGAAACAGAGGGGCTGAAACAGAGGGGCTGAAACAGAGGGCGTGAAAAAGAGGGGCTGAAACAGAGGGCGAGAAACAGAGAGGCTGAAACAGAGGGCGAGAAACAGAGGGGCTGAAACAGAGGGCGAGAAACAGAGGGGCGGAATCAGAGGGGCTGAAACAGAGGGGCTGAAACAGAGGGGCTGAAACAGAGGGCGAGAAGCAGAGGGGCTGAATCAGAGGGGCTGAAACAGAGGGGCTGAAACAGAGGGCGAGAAAAGAGGGGCTGAAACAGAGGGGCTGAAACAGAGGGCGAGAAACAGAGGGGCTGAAACAGAGGGGCTGAAACAGAGGGGCTGAAACAGAGGGGCTGAAACAGAGGGCGAGAAAACGAGGGGCTGAAACAGAGAGCGCGAAACAGAGGGGCTGAAACAGTGGGCGAGAAACAGAGGGGCTGAATCAGAGGGGCTGAATCAGAGGGGCTGAAACAGAGGGGCTGAAACAGAGGGCGAGAAACAGAGGGGCTGAAACAGAGGGCGAGAAACAGAGGGGCTGAAACAGACGGGCTGAAACAGAGGGGCTGAAACCGAGGGCGAGAAACAGAGGGGCTGAAACAGACGGCAAGAAACAGAGGGGCTGAAACAGAGGGGCTGAAACAGAGGGGCTGAAACAGAGGGGCTGAAACAGAGGGCGAGATACAGAGGGGCTGAAACAGAGGGGCTGAATCAGAGGGGCTGAAACAGAGGGGCTGAAACAGAGGGCTAGAAACAGAGGGGCTGAAACAGAGTGCGAGAATCAGAGGGGCTGAAACAGAGGTGCTGAAACAGAGGGGCTGAAACAGAGGGGCTGAAACAGAGGCCGAGAAACAGAGGGCCTGAAACAGAGGGCGAGAAACAGAGGGGCTGAAACAGAGGGGCTGAAACAGAGGGGTTGAAACAGAGGGCGTGAAAAAGAGGGGCTGAAACAGAGGGGCTGAAACATAGGGCGAGAAACAGAGGGGCTGAAACTGCGGGCGAGAAACAGAGGGCGAGAAACAGAGGGGCTGAAACAGAGGAGCTGAAACAGACGGGCTGAAACAGAGAGCCTGAAACAGAGGGCGAGAAACAGAGGGGCTGAAAGAGAGGGGCTGAATCAGAGGGGCGGAAACAGAGGGGCTGTATCAGAGGGGCTGAAACAGAGGGCGAGAAACAGAGGGGCTGAAACAGAGGGCGAGAAACAGAGGGGCTGAAACAGAGGGGCTGAAACAGAGGGCGAGAAACAGAGGGGCTGAAACAGAGGGCGAGAAACAGAGGGGCTGAAACAGAGGGGCTGAAACAGAGGGGCTGTATCAGAGGGGCTGAAACAGAGGGCGAGAAACAGAGTGGCTGCAACAGACGGCGAGAAACAGAGGGGCTGAAACAGAGGGCGAGAAACAGAGGGGCTGAAACAGAGGGGCTGAAACAGAGGGGCTGAAACAGAGGGGCTGAAACAGAGGGTGAGAAACTGAGCGGCTGAAACAGAGGGCGAGAAACAGAGGGGCTGAAACAGAGGGGCTGAAACAGAGGGCGTGAAACAGAGGGGCTGAAACAGAGGGCGAGAAACAGAGGGGCTCAAACAGAGGGCGAGAAACAGAGGGGCTGAAACAGAGGGGCTGAAACAGAGGGGCTGAAACAGAGGGCGAGAAACAGAGGGGCTGTATCAGAGGGGCTGAATCAGAGGGGCTGAAACAGAGGGGCTGAAACAGAGGGCGAGAAACAAAGGGGCTGAAACAGCGGGCGAGAAACAGATGGCGAGAAACAGAGGGGCTGAAACAGAGGGGCTGAAACAGACGGGCTGAAACAGAGAGCCTGAAACAGAGGGCGAGAAACGGAGGGGCTGAAACAGAGGGCGAACAACAGAGGGGCTGAAACAGAGGGCGAGAAACACAGGGGCTGAAACAGAGGGTGAGAAACTGAGGGCGAGAAACAGAGGGACTGAAACAGAGGGGTTGAAACAGAGGGGCTGAATCAGAGGGGCTGAAACAGAGGTGCTGAATCAGAGGGGCTGAAACAGAGGGCGAGAAACAGAGGGGCTGAAACTGAGGGCGAAAAACAGAGGGGCTGAAACAGAGGGCGAGAAACAGAGGGGCTGAAACAGAGAGCGCGAAACAGAGGGGCTGAAACAGAGGGGCTGAAACAGAGGGGCTGATACAGAGGGGCTAAATCAGAGGGGCTGAAACAGAGGGCGAGAAACAGAGGGGCTGAAATAGAGGGCGAGAAACAGAGGGGCTGAAACAGAGGGGCTGAAACAGAGGGGCTGAAACAGAGGGCGAGAAACAGAGGGGCCGAAACTGAGGGCGAGAAACAGAGGGGCAGAAACAGAGCGCGGGAAACAGAGGGGCTGAAACAGAGGGGCTGAAACAGAGGGCGAGAAACAGAGGGGCTGAAACCGAGGGCGAGAAACAGAGGGGCTGAAACAGAGGGGCTGAAACAGAGGGGCTGAAACAGTGGGCGAGAAACAGAGTGGCTGCAACAGACGGCGAGAAACAGAGGGGCTGAAACAGAGGGCGAGAAACAGAGGGGCTGAAACAGAGGCGCTGAAACAGAGGGGCTGAAACAGAGGGGCTGAAACAGAGGGCGAGAAACAGAGGGGCTGAAACAGAGGGCGAGAAACAGAGGGGCTGAAACAGAGGGGCTGAAACAGAGGGGCTGAAACAGAGGGCGAGAAACAGAGAGGCTGAAACAGAGGGCGAGAAACAGAGGGGCTGAAACAGAGGGCGAGAAACAGAGGGGCTGAAACAGAGGGGAAGAAATGGAGGGGCTGAAACAGAGGGCGAGAAACAGAGGACGAGAAACAGAGGGGCTGAAACAGAGGGGCTGAAACAGAGGGCGAGAAACAGAGAGGCTGAAACAGAGGGCGAGAAACAGAGGGGCTGAAACAGAGGGCGAGAAACAGAGGGGCGGAATCAGAGGGGCTGAAACAGAGGGGCTGAAACAGAGGGGCTGAAACAGAGGGCGAGAAGCAGAGGGGCTGAATCAGAGGGGCTGAAACAGAGGGGCTGAAACAGAGGGCGAGAAAAGAGGGGCTGAAACAGAGGGGCTGAAACAGAGGGCGAGAAACAGAGGGGCTGAAACAGAGGGGCTGAAACAGAGGGGCTGAAACAGAGGGGCTGAAACAGAGGGCGAGAAACAGAGGGGCTGAAACAGAGGGCGAGAAACAGAGGGGCTGAAACAGAGGGGCTGAAATAGAGGGGCTGAAACCAAGGGCGAGAAACAGAGGGGTTGAAACAGACGGCAAGAAACAGAGGGGCTGAATCAGAGGGGCTGAATCAGAGGGGCTGAAACAGAGGGTGAGAAACAGTGGGGCTGAAACCGAGGGGCTGAAACAGAGGGGCTGAAACAGAGGGGCTGAAACCGAGGGCGAGAAACAGAGGGGCTGAAACAGACGGCAAGAAACAGAGGGGCTGAAACAGAGGGGCTGAAACAGAGGGGCTGAAACAGAGAGCGCGAAACAGAGGGGCTGAAACAGAGGGCGAGAAACAGAGGGGCTGAATCAGAGGGGCTGAATCAGAGGAGCTGAAACAGAGGGGCTGAAACAGAGGGCGAGAAACAGAGGGGCTGAAACAGAGGGCGAGAAACAGAGGGGCTGAAACAGAGGGGCTGAATCAGAGGGGCTGAAACGGAGGGCGAGAAACAGAGGGGCTGAAACAGAGGGCGAGAAACAGAGGTGCTGAATCAGAGAGGCTGAAACATAGGGCGAGAAACAGAGGGGCTGAAACAGAGGGCAAGAAACAGAGGGGCTGAAACACGGGGCGTGAAACAGAGGGGCTGAAACAGAGGAGCGGGAAACAGAGGGGCTGAATCAGAGGGGCTGAAACAGAGGGTGAGAAACAGTGGGGCTGAAACCGAGGGGCTGAAACAGAGGGGCTGAAACAGAGGGCGAGAAACAGAGGGGCTGAATCAGAGGGGCTGAAACAGAGCGGCTGAATCAGAGGGGCTGAAGCAGAGGGCGAGAAACAGAGGGGCTGAAACAGAGAGCGGGAAACAGAGGGGCTGATACAGAGGGGCTGAAACAGACGGCGAGAAACAGAGGGGCTGAAACAGAAGGCGAGAAACAGAGGGGCTGAAACAGAGGGGCTGAATCAGAGGGGCTGAGACCGAGAGCGAGAAACAGAGGGGCTGAAACAGAGGGCGAGAAACAGAGGGGCTGAATCATAGGGGCTGAAACAGAGGGCGAGAATTAGTGGGGCTGAAACAGAGGGCGAGAAAGAGAGGGGCTGAAACAGAGGGGCTGAAACAGAGGGGCTGAATCAGAGGGGCTGATTCAGAGGGGCTGAAACAGAGGGGCTGATTCCGAGGGGCTGAAACAGAGGGGCTGAATCAGAGGGGCTGAAACACAGAGCGAGAAATAGAGTGGCTGAAACAAAGGGTGAGAAACAGAGGGGCAGAAACAGAGGGCGAGAAACAGAGGGGCTGAAACAGAGGGGCTGAAACAGAGAGCGCGAAACAGTGGGGCTGAAACAGAGGGCGAGAAACAGAGGGGCTGAAACAGAGGGGCTGAAACAGAGGGGCTAAATCAGAGGGCGAGAAACAGAGGGGCTGAAACAGAGGGGCTGAAACCGAGGGCTAGAAACAGAGCGGCTGAAACAGAGGGCGAGAAACAGAGGGGCTTAAACAGAGGGGCTGAAACAGAGGAGCTGAAACTGAGGGCGAGAAACAGAGGGGCTGAAACAGAGGGCGAGAAACAGAGGTGCTGAAACAGAGGGGCTGAAACAGAGGGCGAGAAACAGAGGGGCTGAAACAGAGGGCGAGAAACAGAGGGGCTTAAACAGAGGGGCTGAAACAGAGGAGCTGAAACTGAGGGCGAGAAACAGAGGGGCTGAAACAGAGGGCGAGAAACAGAGGTGCTGAAACAGAGGGGCTGAAACAGAGGGCGAGAAACAGAGGGGCTGAAACAGAGTGCGAGAAACAGAGGGGCTGAAACAGAGGGGCTGAAACAGAGGGGCTGAAACAGAGGGGCTGAAACCGAGGGCGAGAAACAGAGGGGCTGAAACAGAGGGGCTGAATCAGAGGGGCTGAAACAGAGGGGCTGAAACAGAGGGCTAGAAACAGAGGGGCTGAAACAGAGTGCGAGAAACAGAGGGGCTGAAACAGAGGGCGAGAAACAGAGGGGCTGAAACAGAGGGGCTGAAACAGAGGCCGAGAAACAGAGGGGCTGAAACAGAGGGCGAGAAACAGAGGGGCTGAAACAGAGGGGCTGAAACAGAGGAGCTGAAACAGAGGGCGTGAAAAAGAGGGGCTGAAACAGAGGGGCTGAAACAGAGGGCGAGAAACAGAGGGGCTGAAACTGCGGGCGAGAAACAGAGGGCGAGAAACAGAGGGGCTGAAACAGAGGAGCTGAAACAGACGGGCTGAAACAGAGAGCCTGAAACAGAGGGCGAGAAACAGAGGGGCTGAAAGAGAGGGGCTGAATCAGAGGGGCGGAAACAGAGGGGCTGTATCAGAGGGGCTGAAACAGAGGGCGAGAAACAGAGGGGCTGAAACAGAGGGCGAGAAACAGAGGGGCTGAAACAGAGGGCGAGAAACAGAGGGGGTCAAACAGAGGGCGAGAAACAGAGGGGCTGAAACAGAGGGGCTGAAACAGAGGGGCTGTATAAGAGGGGCTGAAACAGAGGGCGAGAAATAGAGGGGCTGAAACAGAGGGCGAGAAACAGAGGGGCTGAATCAGAGGGGCTGAAACAGAGGGCGAGAAACAGAGGGGCTGAAACAGAGGGCGAGAAACAGAGGGGCTGAAACAGAGGGCGAGAAACCGAGGGGTTGAAACAGAGGGGCTGAAATAGAGGGCGAGAAACAGAGGGGCTGAAACAGAGGGCGAGAAACAGAGGGACTGAAAAAGAGGGGCTGAAACAGAGGCGCTGAAACAGAGGGCGAGAAACAGAGGGGCTGAAACAGAGGGCAAGAAACAGAGGGGCTGAAACACGGGGCGTGAAACAGAGGGGCTGAAACAGAGGGGCGGGAAACAGAGGGGATGAATCAGAGGGGCTGAATCAGAGGGGCTGAAACAGAGGGTGAGAAAAAGAGGGGCTGAAACAGAGGGGCTGAAACAGAGGGGCTGAAACAGATGGCGAGAAACAGAGGGGCTGAATCAGAGGGGCTGAAACAGAGGGGCTGAATCAGAGGGGCTGAAACAGAGGGGCTGAATCAGAGGGGCTGAAACAGAGGGCGAGAAACAGAGGGGCTGAAACAGAGGGTGGGAAACAGAGGGGCTGAATCAGAGGGGCTGAAACAGAGGGCGAGAAACAGGGGGGCTGACACAGAGGGGCTAAAATAGAGGGTCTGAAACAGAGGGGCTGAAACAGAGGGCGAGAAACAGAGGGGCTGAATCAGAGGGGCTGAATCAGAGGGGCTGAATCAGAGGGGCTGAAACAAAGGATGAGAAACAGAGGGGCTGAAACAGATGGGCTGAAACAGAGGGACTGAAACAGAGGGCGAGAAACAGAGGGGCTGAATCAGAGGGGCTGAATCAGAGGGGCTGAATCAGAGGGGCTGAAACAGAGGGGCTGAAACAGAGGGGCTGAAACAGAGGGCGAGAAACAGAGGGGCTGAAACAGAGGGCGAGAAACAGAGGGGCTGAAACAGAGGGCGAGAAACCGAGGGGCTGAAACAGATGGTCTGAAACAGAGGGGCTGAAACAGAGGGCTGAATCAGAGGGGCTGATTCAGAGGGGGTGAAACAGAGGGGCTGAATCAGCGGGGCTGAAACAGAGGGCGAGAAACAGAGGGGCCGAAACTGAGGGCGAGAAACAGAGGGGCAGAAACAGAGCGCGGGAAACAGAGGGGCTGAAACAGAGGGGCTGAAACAGAGGGCGAGAAACAGAGGGGCTGAAACCGAGGGCGAGAAACAGAGGGGCTGAAACAGAGGGGCTGAAACAGAGGGGCTGAAACAGTGGGCGAGAAACAGAGTGGCTGCAACAGACGGCGAGAAACAGAGGGGCTGAAACAGAGGGCGAGAAACAGAGGGGCTGAAACAGAGGCGCTGAAACAGAGGGGCTGAAACAGAGGGGCTGAAACAGAGGGCGAGAAACTGAGCGGCTGAAACAGAGGGCGAGAAACAGAGGGGCTGAAACAGAGGGCGAGAAACAGAGGGGCTGAAACAGAGGGGCTGAAACAGAGGGGCTGAAACAGAGGGCGAGAAACAGAGAGGCTGAAACAGAGGGCGAGAAACAGAGGGGCTGAAACAGAGGGCGAGAAACAGAGGGGCTGAAACAGAGGGGAAGAAATGGAGGGGCTGAAACAGAGGGCGAGAAACAGAGGGCGAGAAACAGAGGGGCTGAAACAGAGGGGCTGAAACAGAGGGCGAGAAACAGAGAGGCTGAAACAGAGGGCGAGAAACAGAGGGGCTGAAACAGAGGGCGAGAAACAGAGGGGCGGAATCAGAGGGGCTGAAACAGAGGGGCTGAAACAGAGGGGCTGAAACAGAGGGCGAGAAGCAGAGGGGCTGAATCAGAGGGGCTGAAACAGAGGGGCTGAAACAGAGGGCGAGAAAAGAGGGGCTGAAACAGAGGGGCTGAAACAGAGGGCGAGAAACAGAGGGGCTGAAACAGAGGGGCTGAAACAGAGGGGCTGAAACAGAGGGGCTGAAACAGAGGGCGAGAAAACGAGGGGCTGAAACAGAGAGCGCGAAACAGAGGGGTTGAAACAGTGGGCGAGAAACAGAGGGGCTGAATCAGAGGGGCTGAATCAGAGGGGCTGAAACAGAGGGGCTGAAACAGAGGGCGAGAAACAGAGGGGCTGAAACAGAGGGCGAGAAACAGAGGGGCTGAAACAGACGGGCTGAAACAGAGGGGCTGAAACCGAGGGCGAGAAACAGAGGGGCTGAAACAGACGGCAAGAAACAGAGGGGCTGAAACAGAGGGGCTGAAACAGAGGGGCTGAAACAGAGGGGCTGAAACAGAGGGCGAGATACAGAGGGGCTGAAACAGAGGGGCTGAATCAGAGGGGCTGAAACAGAGGGGCTGAAACAGAGGGCTAGAAACAGAGGGGCTGAAACAGAGTGCGAGAAACAGAGGGGCTGAAACAGAGGTGCTGAAACAGAGGGGCTGAAACAGAGGGGCTGAAACAGAGGCCGAGAAACAGAGGGGCTGAAACAGAGGGCGAGAAACAGAGGGGCTGAAACAGAGGGGCTGAAACAGAGGGGCTGAAACAGAGGGCGTGAAAAAGAGGGGCTGAAACAGAGGGCGAGAAACAGAGAGGCTGAAACAGAGGGCGAGAAACAGAGGGGCTGAAACAGAGGGCGAGAAACAGAGGGGCGGAATCAGAGGGGCTGAAACAGAGGGGCTGAAACAGAGGGGCTGAAACAGAGGGCGAGAAGCAGAGGGGCTGAATCAGAGGGGCTGAAACAGAGGGGCTGAAACAGAGGGCGAGAAAAGAGGGGCTGAAACAGAGGGGCTGAAACAGAGGGCGAGAAACAGAGGGGCTGAAACAGAGGGGCTGAAACAGAGGGGCTGAAACAGAGGGGCTGAAACAGAGGGCGAGAAAACGAGGGGCTGAAACAGAGAGCGCGAAACAGAGGGGCTGAAACAGTGGGCGAGAAACAGAGGGGCTGAATCAGAGGGGCTGAATCAGAGGGGCTGAAACAGAGGGGCTGAAACAGAGGGCGAGAAACAGAGGGGCTGAAACAGAGGGCGAGAAACAGAGGGGCTGAAACAGACGGGCTGAAACAGAGGGGCTGAAACCGAGGGCGAGAAACAGAGGGGCTGAAACAGACGGCAAGAAACAGAGGGGCTGAAACAGAGGGGCTGAAACAGAGGGGCTGAAACAGAGGGGCTGAAACAGAGGGCGAGATACAGAGGGGCTGAAACAGAGGGGCTGAATCAGAGGGGCTGAAACAGAGGGGCTGAAACAGAGGGCTAGAAACAGAGGGGCTGAAACAGAGTGCGAGAATCAGAGGGGCTGAAACAGAGGTGCTGAAACAGAGGGGCTGAAACAGAGGGGCTGAAACAGAGGCCGAGAAACAGAGGGGCTGAAACAGAGGGCGAGAAACAGAGGGGCTGAAACAGAGGGGCTGAAACAGAGGGGCTGAAACAGAGGGCGTGAAAAAGAGGGGCTGAAACAGAGGGGCTGAAACATAGGGCGAGAAACAGAGGGGCTGAAACTGCGGGCGAGAAACAGAGGGCGAGAAACAGAGGGGCTGAAACAGAGGAGCTGAAACAGACGGGCTGAAACAGAGAGCCTGAAACAGAGGGCGAGAAACAGAGGGGCTGAAAGAGAGGGGCTGAATCAGAGGGGCGGAAACAGAGGGGCTGTATCAGAGGGGCTGAAACAGAGGGCGAGAAACAGAGGGGGAGAAACAGAGGGGCTGAAACAGAGGGGCTGAAACAGAGGGCGAGAAACAGAGGGGCTGAAACAGAGGGCGAGAAACAGAGGGGCTGAAACAGAGGGGCTGAAACAGAGGGGCTGTATCAGAGGGGCTGAAACAGAGGGCGAGAAACAGAGTGGCTGCAACAGACGGCGAGAAACAGAGGGGCTGAAACAGAGGGCGAGAAACAGAGGGGCTGAAACAGAGGGGCTGAAACAGAGGGGCTGAAACAGAGGGGCTGAAACAGAGGGTGAGAAACTGAGCGGCTGAAACAGAGGGCGAGAAACAGAGGGGCTGAAACAGAGGGGCTGAAACAGAGGGCGTGAAACAGAGGGGCTGAAACAGAGGGCGAGAAACAGAGGGGCTCAAACAGAGGGCGAGAAACAGAGGGGCTGAAACAGAGGGGCTGAAACAGAGGGGCTGAAACAGAGGGCGAGAAACAGAGGGGCTGTATCAGAGGGGCTGAATCAGAGGGGCTGAAACAGAGGGGCTGAAACAGAGGGCGAGAAACAAAGGGGCTGAAACAGCGGGCGAGAAACAGATGGCGAGAAACAGAGGGGCTGAAACAGAGGGGCTGAAACAGACGGGCTGAAACAGAGAGCCTGAAACAGAGGGCGAGAAACGGAGGGGCTGAAACAGAGGGCGAACAACAGAGGGGCTGAAACAGAGGGCGAGAAACACAGGGGCTGAAACAGAGGGTGAGAAACTGAGGGCGAGAAACAGAGGGACTGAAACAGAGGGGTTGAAACAGAGGGGCTGAATCAGAGGGGCTGAAACAGAGGTGCTGAATCAGAGGGGCTGAAACAGAGGGCGAGAAACAGAGGGGCTGAAACTGAGGGCGAAAAACAGAGGGGCTGAAACAGAGGGCGAGAAACAGAGGGGCTGAAACAGAGAGCGCGAAACAGAGGGGCTGAAACAGAGGGGCTGAAACAGAGGGGCTGAAACAGAGGGGCTAAATCAGAGGGGCTGAAACAGAGGGCGAGAAACAGAGGGGCTGAAATAGAGGGCGAGAAACAGAGGGGCTGAAACAGAGGGGCTGAAACAGAGGGGCTGAAACAGAGGGCGAGAAACAGAGGGGCTGAAACAGAGGGCGAGTAACAGAGGGGCTGAAACAGAGGGCGATAAACAGAGGGACAGAAACAAAGGGGCTGAAAGAGAAGGGCTGAAACAGAGGGACTGAAACAGAGGGCGAGAAACAGTGGGGCTGAACCAGAGGGGCTGAATCAGAGCGGCTGAAACAGAGGGGCTGAAACAGAGGGGCTGAAACAGAGGGGCTGAAACAGAGGGCGAGAAACAGAGGGGCTGAAACAGAGGGGAAGAAATGGAGGGGCTGAAACAGAGGGCGAGAAACAGAGGGCGAGAAACAGAGGGGCTGAAACAGAGGGGCTGAAACAGAGGGCGAGAAACAGAGAGGCTGAAACAGAGGGCGAGAAACAGAGGGGCTGAAACAGAGGGCGAGAAACAGAGGGGCGGAATCAGAGGGGCTGAAACAGAGGGGCTGAAACAGAGGAGCTGAAACAGAGGGCGAGAAGCAGAGGGGCGGAATCAGAGGGGCTGAAACAGAGGGGCTGAAACAGAGGGCGAGAAAAGAGGGGCTGAAACAGAGGGGCTGAAACAGAGGGCGAGAAACAGAGGGGCTGAAACAGGGGGTCTGAAACAGAGGGGCTGAAACAGAGGGGCTGAAACAGAGGGCGAGAAACAGAGGGGCTGAAACAGAGAGCGCGAAACAGAGGGGCTGAAACAGTGTGCGAGAAACAGAGGGGCTGAATCAGAGGGGCTGAATCAGAGGGGCTGAAACAGAGGGGCTGAAACAGAGGGCGAGAAACAGAGGGGCTGAAACTGCGGGCGAGAAACAGAGGGCGAGAAACAGAGGGGCTGAAACAGAGGAGCTGAAACAGACGGGCTGAAACAGAGAGCCTGAAACAGAGGGCGAGAAACAGAGGGGCTGAAAGAGAGGGGCTGAATCAGAGGGGCGGAAACAGAGGGGCTGTATCAGAGGGGCTGAAACAGAGGGCGAGAAACAGAGGGGCTGAAACAGAGGGCGAGAAACAGAGGGGCTGAAACAGAGGGGCTGAAACAGAGGGCGAGAAACAGAGGGGCTGAAACAGAGGGCGAGAAACAGAGGGGCTGAAACAGAGGGGCTGAAACAGAGGGGCTGTATCAGAGGGGCTGAAACAGAGGGCGAGAAACAGAGGGGCTGAAACAGAGGGCGAGAAGCAGAGGGGCTGAATCAGAGTTCGAGAAACAGAGGGGCTGAAACAGAGGGGCTGAAACAGAGGGGCTGAAACAGTGGGCGAGAAACAGAGTGGCTGCAACAGACGGCGAGAAACAGAGGGGCTGAAACAGAGGGTGAGAAACAGAGGGGCTGAAACAGAGGGGCTGAAACAGAGGGGCTGAAACAGAGGGCGAGAAACTGAGCGGCTGAAACAGAGGGCGAGAAACAGAGGGGCTGAAACAGAGGGCGAGAAACAGAGGGGCTGAAACAGAGGGGCTGAAACAGAGGGGCTGAAACAGAGGGGCTGAAACAGAGGGCGTGAAACAGAGGGGCTGAAACAGAGGGCGAGAAACAGAGGGGCTCAAACAGAGGGCGAGAAACAGAGGGGCTGAAACAGAGGGGCTGAAACAGACGGGCTGAAACAGAGGGGCTGAAACAGAGGGCGAGAAACAGAGGGGCTGTATCAGAGGGGCTGAATCAGAGGGGCTGAAACAGAGGGGCTGAAACAGAGGGCGAGAAACAAAGGGGCTGAAACAGCGGGCGAGAAACATATGGCGAGAAACAGAGGGGCTGAAACAGAGGGGCTGAAACAGACGGGCTGAAACAGAGAGCCTGAAACAGAGGGCGAGAAACGGAGGGGCTGAAACAGAGGGCGAACAACAGAGGGGCTGAAACAGAGGGCGAGAAACACAGGGGCTGAAACAGAGGGTGAGAAACTGAGGGCGAGAAACAGAGGGACTGAAACAGAGGGGTTGAAACAGAGGGGCTGAATCAGAGGGGCTGAAACAGAGGTGCTGAATCAGAGGGGCTGAAACAGAGGGCGAGAAACAGAGGGGCTGAAACTGAGGGCGAAAAACAGAGGGGCTGAAACAGAGGGCGAGAAACAGAGGGGCTGAAACAGAGAGCGCGAAACAGAGGGGCTGAAACAGAGGGGCTGAATCAGAGGGGCTGAAACAGACGGGCTAAATCAGAGGGGCTGAAACAGAGGGCGAGAAACAGAGGGGCTGAAATAGAGGGCGAGAAACAGAGGGGCTGAAACAGAGGGGCTGAAACAGAGGGGCTGAAACAGAGGGCGAGAAAGAGAGGGGCTGAAACAGAGGGCGAGTAACAGAGGGGCTGAAACAGAGGGCGATAAACAGAGGGACAGAAACAAAGGGGCTGAAAGAGAAGGGCTGAAACAGAGGGACTGAAACAGAGGGCGAGAAACAGTGGGGCTGAACCAGAGGGGCTGAATCAGAGCGGCTGAAACAGAGGGGCTGAAACAGAGGGCGAGAAACAGAGCGGCTGAAACAGAGGGCGAGAAACAGAGGGGCTGAAACAGAGGGGAAGAAATGGAGGGGCTGAAACAGAGGGCGAGAAACAGAGGGCGAGAAACAGAGAGGCTGAAACAGAGGGCGAGAAACAGAGGGTCTGAAACAGAGGGCGAGAAACAGAGGGGCGGAATCAGAGGGGCTGAAACAGAGGGGCTGAAACAGAGGAGCTGAAACAGAGGGCGAGAAGCAGAGGGGCGGAATCAGAGGGGCCGAAACAGAGGGGCTGAAACAGAGGGCGAGAAAAGAGGGGCTGAAATAGAGGGGGTGAAACAGAGGGCGAGAAACAGAGGGGCTGAAACAGGGGGGCTGAAACAGAGGGGCTGAAACAGAGGGGCTGAAACAGAGGGCGAGAAACAGAGGGGCTGAAACAGAGAGCGCGAAACAGAGGGGCTGAAACAGTGGGCGAGAAACAGAGGGGCTGAATCAGAGGGGCTGAATCAGAGGGGCTGAAACAGACGGGCTGAAACAGAGGGCGAGAAACAGAGGGGCTGAAACAGAGGGCGAGAAACAGAGGGGCTGAAACAGAGGGCGAGAAACAGAGGGGCTGAAACAGAGGGGCTGAAACAGAGGGGCTGATTCCGAGGGGCTGAAACAGAGGGGCTGAATCAGAGGGGCTGAAACACAGAGCGAGAAATAGAGTGGCTGAAACAAAGGGTGAGAAACAGAGGGGCAGAAACAGAGGGCGAGAAACAGAGGGGCTGAAACAGAGGGGCTGAAACAGAGAGCGCGAAACAGTGGGGCTGAAACAGAGGGCGAGAAACAGAGGGGCTGAAACAGAGGGGCTGAAACAGAGGGGCTAAATCAGAGGGCGAGAAACAGAGGGGCTGAAACAGAGGGGCTGAAACCGAGGGCTAGAAACAGAGCGGCTGAAACAGAGGGCGAGAAACAGAGGGGCTTAAACAGAGGGGCTGAAACAGAGGAGCTGAAACTGAGGGCGAGAAACAGAGGGGCTGAAACAGAGGGCGAGAAACAGAGGTGCTGAAACAGAGGGGCTGAAACAGAGGGCGAGAAACAGAGGGGCTGAAACAGAGTGCGAGAAACAGAGGGGCTGAAACAGAGGGGCTGAAACAGAGGGGCTGAAACAGAGGGGCTGAAACCGAGGGCGAGAAACAGAGGGGCTGAAACAGAGGGGCTGAATCAGAGGGGCTGAAACGGAGGGGCTGAAACAGAGGGCTAGAAACAGAGGGGCTGAAACAGAGTGCGAGAAACAGAGGGGCTGAAACAGAGGGCGAGAAACAGAGGGGCTGAAACAGAGGGGCTGAAACAGAGGCCGAGAAACAGAGGGGCTGAAACAGAGGGCGAGAAACAGAGGGGCTGAAACAGAGGGGCTGAAACAGAGGGGCTGAAACAGAGGGCGTGAAAAAGAGGGGCTGAAACAGAGGGGCTGAAACAGAGGGCGAGAAACAGAGGGGCTGAAACTGCGGGCGAGAAACAGAGGGCGAGAAACAGAGGGGCTGAAACAGAGGAGCTGAAACAGACGGGCTGAAACAGAGAGCCTGAAACAGAGGGCGAGAAACAGAGGGGCTGAAAGAGAGGGGCTGAATCAGAGGGGCGGAAACAGAGGGGCTGTATCAGAGGGGCTGAAACAGAGGGCGAGAAACAGAGGGGCTGAAACAGAGGGCGAGAAACAGAGGGGCTGAAACAGAGGGCGAGAAACAGAGGGGGTCAAACAGAGGGCGAGAAACAGAGGGGCTGAAACAGAGGGGCTGAAACAGAGGGGCTGTATAAGAGGGGCTGAAACAGAGGGCGAGAAATAGAGGGGCTGAAACAGAGGGCGAGAAACAGAGGGGCTGAATCAGAGGGGCTGAAACAGAGGGCGAGAAACAGAGGGGCTGAAACAGAGGGCGAGAAACAGAGGGGCTGAAACAGAGGGCGAGAAACCGAGGGGTTGAAACAGAGGGGCTGAAATAGAGGGCGAGAAACAGAGGGGCTGAAACAGAGGGCGAGAAACAGAGGGACTGAAAAAGAGGGGCTGAAACAGAGGCGCTGAAACAGAGGGCGAGAAACAGAGGGGCTGAAACAGAGGGCAAGAAACAGAGGGGCTGAAACACGGGGCGTGAAACAGAGGGGCTGAAACAGAGGGGCGGGAAACAGAGGGGATGAATCAGAGGGGCTGAATCAGAGGGGCTGAAACAGAGGGTGAGAAAAAGAGGGGCTGAAACAGAGGGGCTGAAACAGAGGGGCTGAAACAGATGGCGAGAAACAGAGGGGCTGAATCAGAGGGGCTGAAACAGAGGGGCTGAATCAGAGGGGCTGAAACAGAGGGGCTGAATCAGAGGGGCTGAAACAGAGGGCGAGAAACAGAGGGGCTGAAACAGAGGGTGGGAAACAGAGGGGCTGAATCAGAGGGGCTGAAACAGAGGGCGAGAAACAGGGGGGCTGACACAGAGGGGCTAAAATAGAGGGTCTGAAACAGAGGGGCTGAAACAGAGGGCGAGAAACAGAGGGGCTGAATCAGAGGGGCTGAATCAGAGGGGCTGAATCAGAGGGGCTGAAACAAAGGATGAGAAACAGAGGGGCTGAAACAGATGGGCTGAAACAGAGGGACTGAAACAGAGGGCGAGAAACAGAGGGGCTGAATCAGAGGGGCTGAATCAGAGGGGCTGAATCAGAGGGGCTGAAACAGAGGGGCTGAAACAGAGGGGCTGAAACAGAGGGCGAGAAACAGAGGGGCTGAAACAGAGGGCGAGAAACAGAGGGGCTGAAACAGAGGGCGAGAAACCGAGGGGCTGAAACAGATGGTCTGAAACAGAGGGGCTGAAACAGAGGGCTGAATCAGAGGGGCTGATTCAGAGGGGGTGAAACAGAGGGGCTGAATCAGCGGGGCTGAAACAGAGGGCGAGAAACAGAGGGGCCGAAACTGAGGGCGAGAAACAGAGGGGCAGAAACAGAGCGCGGGAAACAGAGGGGCTGAAACAGAGGGGCTGAAACAGAGGGCGAGAAACAGAGGG
Organism: Chiloscyllium punctatum; assembly: GCF_047496795.1. Lineage (NCBI taxonomy): Eukaryota > Metazoa > Chordata > Chondrichthyes > Orectolobiformes > Hemiscylliidae > Chiloscyllium > Chiloscyllium punctatum. The sequence continues at coordinate 5,722,765 of NW_027309790.1, read as the reverse complement.
GCTGAAACCGAGGGCGAGAAACAGAGGGGCTGAAACAGAGGGGCTGAAACAGAGGGGCTGAAACAGTGGGCGAGAAACAGAGTGGCTGCAACAGACGGGGAGAAACAGAGGGGCTGAAACAGAGGGCGAGAAACAGAGGGGCTGAAACAGAGGCGCTGAAACAGAGGGGCTGAAACAGAGGGGCTGAAACAGAGGGCGAGAAACTGAGCGGCTGAAACAGAGGGCGAGAAACAGAGGGGCTGAAACAGAGGGCGAGAAACAGAGGGGCTGAAACAGAGGGGCTGAAACAGAGGGGCTGAAACAGAGGGCGAGAAACAGAGAGGCTGAAACAGAGGGCGAGAAACAGAGGGGCTGAAACAGAGGGCGAGAAACAGAGGGGCTGAAACAGAGGGGAAGAAATGGAGGGGCTGAAACAGAGGGCGAGAAACAGAGGGCGAGAAACAGAGGGGCTGAAACAGAGGGGCTGAAACAGAGGGCGAGAAACAGAGAGGCTGAATCAGAGGGGCTGAAACAGAGGGGCTGAAACAGAGGGCGAGAAAAGAGGGGCTGAAACAGAGGGGCTGAAACAGAGGGCGAGAAACAGAGGGGCTGAAACAGAGGGGCTGAAACAGAGGGGCTGAAACAGAGGGGCTGAAACAGAGGGCGAGAAAACGAGGGGCTGAAACAGAGAGCGCGAAACAGAGGGGTTGAAACAGTGGGCGAGAAACAGAGGGGCTGAATCAGAGGGGCTGAATCAGAGGGGCTGAAACAGAGGGGCTGAAACAGAGGGCGAGAAACAGAGGGGCTGAAACAGAGGGCGAGAAACAGAGGGGCTGAAACAGACGGGCTGAAACAGAGGGGCTGAAACCGAGGGCGAGAAACAGAGGGGCTGAAACAGACGGCAAGAAACAGAGGGGCTGAAACAGAGGTGCTGAAACAGAGGGGCTGAAACAGAGGGGCTGAAACAGAGGGCGAGATACAGAGGGGCTGAAACAGAGGGGCTGAATCAGAGGGGCTGAAACAGAGGGGCTGAAACAGAGGGCTAGAAACAGAGGGGCTGAAACAGAGTGCGAGAAACAGAGGGGCTGAAACAGAGGTGCTGAAAAAGAGGGGCTGAAACAGAGGGGCTGAAACAGAGGCCGAGAAACAGAGGGGCTGAAACAGAGGGCGAGAAACAGAGGGGCTGAAACAGAGGGGCTGAAACAGAGGGGCTGAAACAGAGGGCGTGAAAAAGAGGGGCTGAAACAGAGGGCGAGAAACAGAGAGGCTGAAACAGAGGGCGAGAAACAGAGGGGCTGAAACAGAGGGCGAGAAACAGAGGGGCGGAATCAGAGGGGCTGAAACAGAGGGGCTGAAACAGAGGGGCTGAAACAGAGGGCGAGAAGCAGAGGGGCTGAATCAGAGGGGCTGAAACAGAGGGGCTGAAACAGAGGGCGAGAAAAGAGGGGCTGAAACAGAGGGGCTGAAACAGAGGGCGAGAAACAGAGGGGCTGAAACAGAGGGGCTGAAACAGAGGGGCTGAAACAGAGGGGCTGAAACAGAGGGCGAGAAAACGAGGGGCTGAAACAGAGAGCGCGAAACAGAGGGGCTGAAACAGTGGGCGAGAAACAGAGGGGCTGAATCAGAGGGGCTGAATCAGAGGGGCTGAAACAGAGGGGCTGAAACAGAGGGCGAGAAACAGAGGGGCTGAAACAGAGGGCGAGAAACAGAGGGGCTGAAACAGACGGGCTGAAACAGAGGGGCTGAAACCGAGGGCGAGAAACAGAGGGGCTGAAACAGACGGCAAGAAACAGAGGGGCTGAAACAGAGGGGCTGAAACAGAGGGGCTGAAACAGAGGGGCTGAAACAGAGGGCGAGATACAGAGGGGCTGAAACAGAGGGGCTGAATCAGAGGGGCTGAAACAGAGGGGCTGAAACAGAGGGCTAGAAACAGAGGGGCTGACACAGAGTGCGAGAATCAGAGGGGCTGAAACAGAGGTGCTGAAACAGAGGGGCTGAAACAGAGGGGCTGAAACAGAGGCCGAGAAACAGAGGGGCTGAAACAGAGGGCGAGAAACAGAGGGGCTGAAACAGAGGGGCTGAAACAGAGGGGCTGAAACAGAGGGCGTGAAAAAGAGGGGCTGAAACAGAGGGGCTGAAACATAGGGCGAGAAACAGAGGGGCTGAAACTGCGGGCGAGAAACAGAGGGCGAGAAACAGAGGGGCTGAAACAGAGGAGCTGAAACAGACGGGCTGAAACAGAGAGCCTGAAACAGAGGGCGAGAAACAGAGGGGCTGAAAGAGAGGGGCTGAATCAGAGGGGCGGAAACAGAGGGGCTGTATCAGAGGGGCTGAAACAGAGGGCGAGAAACAGAGGGGCTGAAACAGAGGGCGAGAAACAGAGGGGCTGAAACAGAGGGGCTGAAACAGAGGGCGAGAAACAGAGGGGCTGAAACAGAGGGCGAGAAACAGAGGGGCTGAAACAGAGGGGCTGAAACAGAGGGGCTGTATCAGAGGGGCTGAAACAGAGGGCGAGAAACAGAGTGGCTGCAACAGACGGCGAGAAACAGAGGGGCTGAAACAGAGGGCGAGAAACAGAGGGGCTGAAACAGAGGGGCTGAAACAGAGGGGCTGAAACAGAGGGGCTGAAACAGAGGGCGAGAAACTGAGCGGCTGAAACAGAGGGCGAGAAACAGAGGGGCTGAAACAGAGGGGCTGAAACAGAGGGGCTGAAACAGAGGGGCTGAAACAGAGGGCGTGAAACAGAGGGGCTGAAACAGAGGGCGAGAAACAGAGGGGCTCAAACAGAGGGCGAGAAACAGAGGGGTTGAAACAGAGGGGCTGAAACAGAGGGGCTGAAACAGAGGGCGAGAAACAGAGGGGCTGTATCAGAGGGGCTGAATCAGAGGGGCTGAAACAGAGGGGCTGAAACAGAGGGCGAGAAACAAAGGGGCTGAAACAGCGGGCGAGAAACAGATGGCGAGAAACAGAGGGGCTGAAACAGAGGGGCTGAAACAGACGGGCTGATACAGAGAGCCTGAAACAGAGGGGCTAAATCAGAGGGGCTGAAACAGAGGGCGAACAACAGAGGGGCTGAAACAGAGGGCGAGAAACACAGGGGCTGAAACAGAGGGTGAGAAACTGAGGGCGAGAAACAGAGGGACTGAAACAGAGGGGTTGAAACAGAGGGGCTGAATCAGAGGGGCTGAAACAGAGGTGCTGAATCAGAGGGGCTGAAACAGAGGGCGAGAAACAGAGGGGCTGAAACTGAGGGCGAAAAACAGAGGGGCTGAAACAGAGGGCGAGAAACAGAGGGGCTGAAACAGAGAGCGCGAAACAGAGGGGCTGAAACAGAGGGGCTGAAACAGAGGGGCTGAAACAGAGGGGCTAAATCAGAGGGGCTGAAACAGAGGGCGAGAAACAGAGGGGGTGAAATAGAGGGCGAGAAACAGAGGGGCTGAAACAGAGGGGCTGAAACAGAGGGGCTGAAACAGAGGGCGAGAAACAGAGGGGCTGAAACAGAGGGCGAGTAACAGAGGGGCTGAAACAGAGGGCGATAAACAGAGGGACAGAAACAAAGGGGCTGAAAGAGAAGGGCTGAAACAGAGGGACTGAAACAGAGGGCGAGAAACAGTGGGGCTGAACCAGAGGGGCTGAATCAGAGCGGCTGAAACAGAGGGGCTGAAACAGAGGGGCTGAAACAGAGGGGCTGAAACAGAGGGCGAGAAACAGAGGGGCTGAAACAGAGGGGAAGAAATGGAGGGGCTGAAACAGAGGGCGAGAAACAGAGGGTGAGAAACAGAGGGGCTGAAACAGAGGGGCTGAAACAGAGGGCGAGAAACAGAGAGGCTGAAACAGAGGGCGAGAAACAGAGGGGCTGAAACAGAGGGCGAGAAACAGAGGGGCGGAATCAGAGGGGCTGAAACAGAGGGGCTGAAACAGAGGAGCTGAAACAGAGGGCGAGAAGCAGAGGGGCGGAATCAGAGGGGCTGAATCAGAGGGGCTGAAACAGAGGGGCTGAAACAGAGGGCGAGAAACAGAGGGGCTGAAACTGCGGGCGAGAAACAGAGGGCGAGAAACAGAGGGGCTGAAACAGAGGAGCTGAAACAGACGGGCTGAAACAGAGAGCCTGAAACAGAGGGCGAGAAACAGAGGGGCTGAAAGAGAGGGGCTGAATCAGAGGGGCGGAAACAGAGGGGCTGTATCAGAGGGGCTGAAACAGAGGGCGAGAAACAGAGGGGCTGAAACAGTGGGCGAGAAACAGAGGGGCTGAAACAGAGGGGCTGAAACAGAGGGCGAGAAACAGAGGGGCTGAAACAGAGGGCGAGAAACAGAGGGGCTGAAACAGAGGGGCTGAAACAGAGGGGCTGTATCAGAGGGGCTGAAACAGAGGGCGAGAAACAGAGGGGCTGAAACAGAGGGCGAGAAGCAGAGGGGCTGAATCAGAGTTCGAGAAACAGAGGGGCTGAAACAGAGGGGCTGAAACAGAGGGGCTGAAACAGTGGGCGAGAAACAGAGTGGCTGCAACAGACGGCGAGAAACAGAGGGGCTGAAACAGAGGGTGAGAAACAGAGGGGCTGAAACAGAGGGGCTGAAACAGAGGGGCTGAAACAGAGGGCGAGAAACTGAGCGGCTGAAACAGAGGGCGAGAAACAGAGGGGCTGAAACAGAGGGCGAGAAACAGAGGGGCTGAAACAGAGGGGCTGAAACAGAGGGGCTGAAACAGAGGGGCTGAAACAGAGGGCGTGAAACAGAGGGGCTGAAACAGAGGGCGAGAAACAGAGGGGCTCAAACAGAGGGCGAGAAACAGAGGGGCTGAAACAGAGGGGCTGAAACAGAGGGGCTGAAACAGAGGGGCTGAAACAGAGGGCGAGAAACAGAGGGGCTGTATCAGAGGGGCTGAATCAGAGGGGCTGAAACAGAGGGGCTGAAACAGAGGGCGAGAAACAAAGGGGCTGAAAGAGCGGGCGAGAAACATATGGCGAGAAACAGAGGGGCTGAAACAGAGGGGCTGAAACAGACGGGCTGAAACAGAGAGCCTGAAACAGAGGGCGAGAAACGGAGGGGCTGAAACAGAGGGCGAACAACAGAGGGGCTGAAACAGAGGGCGAGAAACACAGGGGCTGAAACAGAGGGTGAGAAACTGAGGGCGAGAAACAGAGGGACTGAAACAGAGGGGTTGAAACAGAGGGGCTGAATCAGAGGGGCTGAAACAGAGGTGCTGAATCAGAGGGGCTGAAACAGAGGGCGAGAAACAGAGGGGCTGAAACTGAGGGCGAAAAACAGAGGGGCTGAAACAGAGGGCGAGAAACAGAGGGGCTGAAACAGAGAGCGCGAAACAGAGGGGCTGAAACAGAGGGGCTGAAACAGAGGGGCTGAAACAGAGGGGCTAAATCAGAGGGGCTGAAACAGAGGGCGAGAAACAGAGGGGCTGAAATAGAGGGCGAGAAACAGAGGGGCTGAAACAGAGGGGCTGAAACAGAGGGGCTGAAACAGAGGGCGAGAAAGAGAGGGGCTGAAACAGAGGGCGAGTAACAGAGGGGCTGAAACAGAGGGCGATAAACAGAGGGACAGAAACAAAGGGGCTGAAAGAGAAGGGCTGAAACAGAGGGACTGAAACAGAGGGCGAGAAACAGTGGGGCTGAACCAGAGGGGCTGAATCAGAGCGGCTGAAACAGAGGGGCTGAAACAGAGGGCGAGAAACAGAGCGGCTGAAACAGAGGGCGAGAAACAGAGGGGCTGAAACAGAGGGGAAGAAATGGAGGGGCTGAAACAGAGGGCGAGAAACAGAGGGCGAGAAACAGAGAGGCTGAAACAGAGGGCGAGAAACAGAGGGTCTGAAACAGAGGGCGAGAAACAGAGGGGCGGAATCAGAGGGGCTGAAACAGAGGGGCTGAAACAGAGGAGCTGAAACAGAGGGCGAGAAGCAGAGGGGCGGAATCAGAGGGGCCGAAACAGAGGGGCTGAAACAGAGGGCGAGAAAAGAGGGGCTGAAATAGAGGGGGTGAAACAGAGGGCGAGAAACAGAGGGGCTGAAACAGGGGGGCTGAAACAGAGGGGCTGAAACAGAGGGGCTGAAACAGAGGGCGAGAAACAGAGGGGCTGAAACAGAGAGCGCGAAACAGAGGGGCTGAAACAGTGGGCGAGAAACAGAGGGGCTGAATCAGAGGGGCTGAATCAGAGGGGCTGAAACAGACGGGCTGAAACAGAGGGCGAGAAACAGAGGGGCTGAAACAGAGGGCGAGAAACAGAGGGGCTGAAACAGAGGGCGAGAAACAGAGGGGCTGAAACAGAGGGGCTGAAACAGAGGGGCTGAAACCGAGGGCGAGAAACAGAGGGGCTGAAACAGACGGCAAGAAACAGAGGGGCTGAAACAGAGGGGCTGAAACAGAGGGGCTGAAACATAGGGGCTGAAAGAGAAGGGCTGAAACAGAGGGACTGAAACAGAGGGCGAGAAACAGTGGGGCTGAACCAGAGAGGCTGAATCAGAGCGGCTGAAACAGTGGGGCTGAAACAGAGGGCGAGAAACAGAGGGGCTGAAACAGAGGGCGAGAAACAGAGGGGCTGAAACAGAGGGGAAGAAATGGAGGGGCTGAAACAGAGGGCGAGAAACAGAGGGCGAGAAACAGAGGGGCTGAAACAGAGGGGCTGAAACAGAGGGCGAGAAACAGAGAGGCTGAAACAGAGGGCGAGAAACAGAGGGGCTGAAACAGAGGGCGAGAAACAGAGGGGCGGAATCAGAGCGGCTGAAACAGAGGGGCTGAAACAGAGGGGCTGAAACAGAGGGCGAGAAGCAGAGGGGCTGAATCAGAGGGGCTGAAACAGAGGGGCTGAAACAGAGGGCGAGAAAAGAGGGGCTGAAACAGAGGGGCTGAAACAGAGGGGCTGAAACAGAGGGGCTGAAACAGAGGGGCTGAAACAGAGGGCGAGAAACAGAGGGGCTGTATCAGAGGGGCTGAATCAGAGGGGCTGAAACAGAGGGGCTGAAACAGAGGGCGAGAAACAAAGGGGCTGAAACAGCGGGCGAGAAACATATGGCGAGAAACAGAGGGGCTGAAACAGAGGGGCTGAAACAGACGGGCTGAAACAGAGAGCCTGAAACAGAGGGCGAGAAACGGAGGGGCTGAAACAGAGGGCGAACAACAGAGGGGCTGAAACAGAGGGCGAGAAACACAGGGGCTGAAACAGAGGGTCAGAAACTGAGGGCGAGAAACAGAGGGACTGAAACAGAGGGGTTGAAACAGAGGGGCTGAATCAGAGGGGCTGAAACAGAGGTGCTGAATCAGAGGGGCTGAAACAGAGGGCGAGAAACAGAGGGGCTGAAACTGAGGGCGAAAAACAGAGGGGCTGAAACAGAGGGCGAGAAACAGAGGGGCTGAAACAGAGAGCGCGAAACAGAGGGGCTGAAACAGAGGGGCTGAAACAGAGGGGCTGAAACAGAGGGGCTAAATCAGAGGGGCTGAAACAGAGGGCGAGAAACAGAGGGGCTGAAATAGAGGGCGAGAAACAGAGGGGCTGAAACAGAGGGGCTGAAACAGAGGGGCTGAAACAGAGGGCGAGAAAGAGAGGGGCTGAAACAGAGGGCGAGTAACAGAGGGGCTGAAACAGAGGGCGATAAACAGAGGGACAGAAACAAAGGGGCTGAAAGAGAAGGGCTGAAACAGAGGGACTGAAACAGAGGGCGAGAAACAGTGGGGCTGAACCAGAGGGGCTGAATCAGAGCGGCTGAAACAGAGGGGCTGAAACAGAGGGCGAGAAACAGAGCGGCTGAAACAGAGGGCGAGAAACAGAGGGGCTGAAACAGAGGGGAAGAAATGGAGGGGCTGAAACAGAGGGCGAGAAACAGAGAGGCTGAAACAGAGGGCGAGAAACAGAGGGTCTGAAACAGAGGGCGAGAAACAGAGGGGCGGAATCAGAGGGGCTGAAACAGAGGGGCTGAAACAGAGGAGCTGAAACAGAGGGCGAGAAGCAGAGGGGCGGAATCAGAGGGGCTGAAACAGAGGGGCTGAAACAGAGGGCGAGAAAAGAGGGGCTGAAATAGAGGGGGTGAAACAGAGGGCGAGAAACAGAGGGGCTGAAACAGGGGGGCTGAAACAGAGGGGCTGAAACAGAGGGGCTGAAACAGAGGGCGAGAAACAGAGGGGCTGAAACAGAGAGCGCGAAACAGAGGGGCTGAAACAGTGGGCGAGAAACAGAGGGGCTGAATCAGAGGGGCTGAATCAGAGGGGCTGAAACAGACGGGCTGAAACAGAGGGCGAGAAACAGAGGGGCTGAAACAGAGGGCGAGAAACAGAGGGGCTGAAACAGAGGGCGAGAAACAGAGGGGCTGAAACAGAGGGGCTGAAACAGAGGGGCTGAAACCGAGGGCGAGAAACAGAGGGGCTGAAACAGACGGCAAGAAACAGAGGGGCTGAAACAGAGGGGCTTAAACAGAGGGGCTGAAACATAGGGGCTGAAAGAGAAGGGCTGAAACAGAGGGACTGAAACAGAGGGCGAGAAACAGTGGGGCTGAACCAGAGGGGCTGAATCAGAGCGGCTGAAACAGTGGGGCTGAAACAGAGTGCGAGAAACAGAGGGGCTGAAACAGAGGGCGAGAAACAGAGGGGCTGAAACAGAGGGGAAGAAATGGAGGGGCTGAAACAGAGGGCGAGAAACAGAGGGCGAGAAACAGAGGGGCTGAAACAGAGGGGCTGAAACAGAGGGCGAGAAACAGAGAGGCTGAAACAGAGGGCGAGAAACAGAGGGGCTGAAACAGAGGGCGAGAAACAGAGGGGCGGAATCAGAGCGGCTGAAACAGAGGGGCTGAAACAGAGGGGCTGAAACAGAGGGCGAGAAGCAGAGGGGCTGAATCAGAGGGGCTGAAACAGAGGGGCTGAAACAGAGGGCAAGAAAAGAGGGGCTGAAACAGAGGGGCTGAAACAGAGGGCGAGAAACAGAGGGGCTGAAACAGAGGGGCTGAAACAGAGGGGCTGAAACAGAGGGGCTGAAACAGAGGGCGAGAAAACGAGGGGCTGAAACAGAGAGCGCGAAACAGAGGGGCTGAAACAGAGGGGCTGAAACCGAGGGCGAGAAACAGAGGGGCTGAAACAGACGGCAAGAAACAGAGGGGCTGAAACAGAGGGGCTGAAACAGAGGGGCTGAAACAGAGGGCGAGAAACAGAGGGGCTGAAACAGACGGCAAGAAACAGAGGGGCTGAAACAGAGGGGCTGAAACAGAGGGGCTGAAACAGAGGGGCTGAAACAGAGGGCGAGAAACAGAGGGGCTGAAACAGAGAGCGCGAAACAGAGGGGCTGGAACAGTGGGCGAGAAACAGAGGGGCTGAATCAGAGGGGCTGAATCAGAGGGGCTGAAACAGACGGGCTGAAACAGAGGGCGAGAAACAGAGGGGCTGAAACAGAGGGCAAGAAACAGAGGGGCTGAAACAGAGGGCGAGAAACAGAGGGGCTGAAACAGAGGGGCTGAAACAGAGGGGCTGAAACCGAGGGCGAGAAACAGAGGGGCTGAAACAGACGGCAAGAAACAGAGGGGCTGAAACAGAGGGGCTGAAACATAGGGGCTGAAAGAGAAGGGCTGAAACAGAGGGACTGAAACAGAGGGCGAGAAACAGTGGGGCTGAACCAGAGGGGCTGAATCAGAGCGGCTGAAACAGTGGGGCTGAAACAGAGGGCGAGAAACAGAGGGGCTGAAACAGAGGGGGAGAAACAGAGGTGCTGAAACAGAGGGGAAGAAATGGAGGGGCTGAAACAGAGGGCGAGAAACAGAGGGCGAGAAACAGAGGGGCTGAAACAGAGGGGCTGAAACAGAGGGCGAGAAACAGAGAGGCTGAAACAGAGGGCGAGAAACAGAGGGGCTGAAACAGAGGGCGAGAAACAGAGGGGCGGAATCAGAGCGGCTGAAACAGAGGGGCTGAAACAGAGGGGCTGAAACAGAGGGCGAGAAGCAGAGGGGCTGAATCAGAGGGGCTGAAACAGAGGGGCTGAAACAGAGGGCGAGAAAAGAGGGGCTGAAACAGAGGGGCTGAAACAGAGGGCGAGAAACAGAGGGGCTGAAACAGAGGGGCTGAAACAGAGGGGCTGAAACAGAGGGGCTGAAACAGAGGGCGAGAAAACGAGGGGCTGAAACAGAGAGCGCGAAACAGAGGGGCTGAAAAGGTGGGCGAGAAACAGAGGGGCTGAATCAGAGGGGCTGAATCAGAGGGGCTGAAACAGAGGGGCTGAAACAGAGGGCGAGAAACAGAGGGGCTGAAAGAGAGGGCGAGAAACAGAGGGGCTGAAACAGAGGGCGAGAAACAGAGGGGCTGAAACAGAGGGGCTGAAACAGAGGGGCTGAAACCGAGGGCGAGAAACAGAGGGGCTGAAACAGACGGCAAGAAACAGAGGGGCTGAAACAGAGGGGCTGAAACAGAGGGGCTGAAACAGAGGGGCTGAAACAGAGGGCGAGAAACAGAGGGGCTGAAACAGAGAGCGCGAAACAGAGGGGCTGCAACAGTGGGCGAGAAACAGAGGGGCTGAATCAGAGGGGCTGAATCAGAGGGGCTGAAACAGAGGGGCTGAAACAGAGGGCGAGAAACAGAGGGGCTGAAACAGAGGGCGAGAAACAGAGGGGCTGAAACAGAGGGGCTGAAACAGAGGGGCTGAAACCGAGGGCGAGAAACAGAGGGGCTGAAACAGAGGGCGAGAAACAGAGGTGCTGAATCAGAGAGGCTGAAACATAGGGCGAGACACAGAGGGGCTGAAACAGAGGGCAAGAAACAGAGGGGCTGAAACACGGGCCGTGAAACAGAGGGGCCGAAACAGAGGGGCGGGAAACAGAGGGGCTGAATCAGAGGGGCTGAATCAGAGGTGCTGAAACAGAGGGTGAGAAACAGTGGGGCTGAAACAGAGGGGCTGAAACAGAGGGGCTGAAACAGAGGGCGAGAAACAGAGGGGCTGAATCAGAGGGGCTGAAACAGAGGGGCTGAATCAGAGGGGCTGAAACAGAGCGGCTGAATCAGAGGGGCTGAAGCAGAGGGCGAGAAACAGAGAGGCTGAAACAGAGGGCGGGAAACAGAGGGGCTGAAACAGAGGGGCTGATACAGAGGGGCTGAAACAGACGGCGAGAAACAGAGGGGCTGAAACAGAAGGCGAGAAACAGAGGGGCTGAAACAGAGGGGCTGAATCAGAGGGGCTGAGACCGAGAGCGAGAAACAGAGGGGCTGAAACAGAGGGCGAGAAACAGAGGGGCTGAATCATAGGGGCTGAAACAGAGGGCGAGAATTAGTGGGGCTGAAACAGAGGGCGAGAAAGAGAGGGGCTGAAACAGAGGGGCTGAAACAGAGGGGCTGAATCAGAGGGGCTGATTCAGAGGGGCTGAAACAGAGGGGCTGATTCCGAGGGGCTGAAACAGAGGGGCTGAATCAGAGGGGCTGAAACACAGAGCGAGAAATAGAGTGGCTGAAACAAAGGGTGAGAAACAGAGGGGCAGAAACAGAGGGCGAGAAACAGAGGGGCTGAAACAGAGGGGCTGAAACAGAGAGCGCGAAACAGTGGGGCTGAAACAGAGGGGGAGAAACAGAGGGGCTGAAACAGAGGGGCTGAAACAGAGGGGCTAAATCAGAGGGGCTGAAACAGAGGGTGAGAAACAGAGCGGCTGAAACAGAGGGCGAGAAACAGAGGGGCTTAAACAGAGGGGCTGAAACAGAGGAGCTGAAACAGAGGGCGAGAAACAGAGGGGCTGAAACAGAGGGCGAGAAACAGAGGGGCTGAAACAGAGGGGCTGAAACCGAGGGCGAGAAACAGAGCGGCTGAAACAGAGGGCGAGAAACAGAGGGACTTAAACAGAGGGGCTGAAACAGAGGAGCTGAAACAGAGGGCGAGAAACAGAGGTGCTGAAACAGAGGGGCTGAAACAGAGGGCGAGAAACAGAGGGGCTGAAACAGAGTGTGAGAAACAGAGGGGCTGAAACAGAGGGGCTGAAACAGAGGGGCTGAAACAGAGGGGCTGAAACCGAGGGCGAGAAACAGAGGGGCTGAAACAGAGGGGCTGAAACAGAGGGGCTGAATCAGAGGGGCTGAAACAGAGGGGCTGAAACAGAGGGCTAGAAACAGAGGGGCTGAAACAGAGTGCGAGAAACAGAGGGGCTGAAACAGAGGGCGAGAAACAGAGGGGCTGAAACAGAGGGGCTGAAACAGAGGCCGAGAAACAGAGGGGCTGAAACAGAGGGCGAGAAACAGAGGGGCTGAAACAGAGGGGCTGAAACAGAGGGCCTGAGACAGAGGGCGTGAAAAAGAGGGCGAGAAACAGAGGGGCTGAAACAGAGGAGCTGAAACAGACGGGCTGAAACAGAGAGCCTGAAACAGAGGGCGAGAAACAGAGGGGCTGAAAGAGAGGGGCTGAATCAGAGGGGCGGAAACAGAGGGGCTGTATCAGAGGGGCTGAAACAGAGGGCGAGAAACAGAGGGGCTGAAACAGAGGGCGAGAAACAGAGGGGCTGAAACAGAGGGGCTGAAACAGAGGGCGAGAAACAGAGGGGCTGAAACAGAGGGCGAGAAACAGAGGGGCTGAAACAGAGGGGCTGTATCAGAGGGGCTGAAACAGAGGGCGAGAAATAGAGGGGCTGGAACAGAGGGCGAGAAACAGAGGGGCTGAATCAGAGGGGCTGAAACAGAGGGCGAGAAACAGAGGGGCTGAAACAGAGGGCGAGAAACAGAGGGGCTGAAACAGAGGGTGAGAAACGGAGGGGTTGAAACAGAGGGGCTGAAATAGAGGGCGAGAAACAGAGGGTCTGAAACAGAGGGCGAGAAACAGAGGGACTGAAACAGAGGGGCTGAAACAGAGGCGCTGAAACAGAGGGCTAGAAACAGAGGGGCTGAAACAGAGGGCAAGAAACAGAGGGGCTGAAACACGGGGCATGAAACAGAGGGGCTGAAACAGAGGGGCGGGAAACAGAGGGGATGAATCAGAGGGGCTGAATCAGAGGGGCTGAAACAGAGGGTGAGAAAAAGAGGGGCTGAAACAGAGGGGCTGAAACAGAGGGGCTGAAACAGATGGCGAGAAACAGAGGGGCTGAATCAGAGGGGCTGAAACAGAGGGGCTGAATCAGAGGGGCTGAAACAGAGGGGCTGAATCAGAGGGGCTGAAACAGAGGGCGAGAAACAGAGGGGCTGAAACAGAGGGTGGGAAACAGAGGGGCTGATACAGAGGGGCTGAAACAGAGGGCGAGAAACAGGGGGGCTGACACAGAGGGGCTAAAATAGAGGGTCTGAATCAGAGGGGCTGAATCAGAGGGGCTGAATCAGAGGGGCTGAATCAGAGGGGCTGAAACAAAGGATGAGAAACAGAGGGGCTGAAACAGATGGGCTGAAACAGAGGGACTGAAACAGAGGGCGAGAAACAGAGGGGCTGAATCAGAGGGGCTGAATCAGAGGGGCTGAATCAGAGGGGCTGAAACAGAGGGGCTGAAACAGAGGGGCTGAAACAGAGGGCGAGAAACAGAGGGGCTGAAACAGAGGGCGAGAAACAGAGGGGCTGAAACAGAGGGCGAGAAACCGAGGGGCTGAAACAGATGGTCTGAAACAGAGGGGCTGAAACAGAGGGCTGAATCAGAGGGGCTGATTCAGAGGGGGTGAAACAGAGGGGCTGAATCAGCGGGGCCGAAACAGAGGGCGAGAAACAGAGGGGCAGAAACAGAGGGCGGGAAACAGAGGGGCTGAAACAGAGGGTCTGAAACAGAGGGCGAGAAACAGAGGGGCTGAAACCGAGGGCGAGAAACAGAGGGGCTGAAACAGAGGGGCTGAAACAGAGGGGCTGAAACAGTGGGCGAGAAACAGAGTGGCTGCAACAGACGGCGAGAAACAGAGGGGCTGAAACAGAGGGGCTGAAACAGAGGGCGAGAATCAGAGGGGCTGAAACAGAGGGCGAGAAACAGAGGGGCTGAAACAGAGGGGCTGAAACAGAGGGGCTGTATCAGAGGGGCTGAAACAGAGGGCGAGAAATAGAGGGGCTGGAACAGAGGGCGAGAAACAGAGGGGCTGAATCAGAGGGGCTGAAACAGAGTGCGAGAAACAGAGGGGCTGAAACAGAGGGCGAGAAACAGAGGGGCTGAAACAGAGGGTGAGAAACCGAGGGGTTGAAACAGAGGGGCTGAAATAGAGGGCGAGAAACAGAGGGTCTGAAACAGAGGGCGAGAAACAGAGGGACTGAAACAGAGGGGCTGAAACAGAGGCGCTGAAACAGAGGGCGAGAAACAGAGGGGCTGAAACAGAGGGCAAGAAACAGAGGGGCTGAAACACGGGGCGTGAAACAGAGGGGCTGAAACAGAGGGGCGGGAAACAGAGGGGATGAATCAGAGGGGCTGAATCAGAGGGGCTGAAACAGAGGGTGAGAAAAAGAGGGGCTGAAACAGAGGGGCTGAAACAGAGGGGCTGAAACAGATGGCGAGAAACAGAGGGGCTGAATCAGAGGGGCTGAAACAGAGGGGCTGAATCAGAGGGGCTGAAACAGAGGGGCTGAATCAGAGGGGCTGAAACAGAGGGCGAGAAACAGAGGGGCTGAAACAGAGGGTGGGAAACAGAGGGGCTGATACAGAGGGGCTGAAACAGAGGGCGAGAAACAGGGGGGCTGACACAGAGGGGCTAAAATAGAGGGTCTGAATCAGAGGGGCTGAATCAGAGGGGCTGAATCAGAGGGGCTGAATCAGAGGGGCTGAAACAAAGGATGAGAAACAGAGGGGCTGAAACAGATGGGCTGAAACAGAGGGACTGAAACAGAGGGCGAGAAACAGAGGGGCTGAATCAGAGGGGCTGAATCAGAGGGGCTGAATCAGAGGGGCTGAAACAGAGGGGCTGAAACAGAGGGCGAGAAACAGAGGGGCTGAAACAGAGGGCGAGAAACAGAGGGGCTGAAACAGAGGGCGAGAAACCGAGGGGCTGAAACAGATGGTCTGAAACAGAGGGGCTGAAACAGAGGGCTGAATCAGAGGGGCTGATTCAGAGGGGGTGAAACAGAGGGGCTGAATCAGCGGGGCCGAAACAGAGGGCGAGAAACAGAGGGGCAGAAACAGAGGGCGGGAAACAGAGGGGCTGAAACAGAGGGGCTGAAACAGAGGGCGAGAAACAGAGGGGCTGAAACCGAGGGCGAGAAACAGAGGGGCTGAAACAGAGGGGCTGAAACAGAGGGGCTGAAACAGTGGGCGAGAAACAGAGTGGCTGCAACAGACGGCGAGAAACAGAGGGGCTGAAACAGAGGGCGAGAAACAGAGGGGCTGAAACAGAGGCGCTGAAACAGAGGGGCTGAAACAGAGGGGCTGAAACAGAGGGCGAGAAACTGAGCGGCTGAAACAGAGGGCGAGAAACAGAGGGGCTGAAACAGAGGGCGAGAAACAGAGGGGCTGAAACAGAGGGGCTGAAACAGAGGGGCTGAAACAGAGGGGCTGAAACAGAGGGCGAGAAACAGAGGGGCTCAAACAGAGGGCGAGAAACAGAGGGGCTGAAACAGAGGGGCTGAAACAGAGGGGCTGAAACAGAGGGCGAGAAACAAAGGGGCTGTATCAGAGGGGCTGAATCAGAGGGGCTGAAACAGAGGGGCTGAAACAGAGGGCGAGAAACAAAGGGGCTGAAACAGCGGGCGAGAAACAGATGGCGAGAAACAGAGGGGCTGAAACAGAGGGGCTGAAACAGACGGGCTGAAACAGAGAGCCTGAAACAGAGGGCGAGAAACGGAGGGGCTGAAAGAGAGGGGCTGAATCAGAGGGGCGGAAACAGAGGGGCTGTATCAGAGGGGCTGAAACATAGGGCGAGAAACAGAGGGGCTGAAACAGAGGGCGAGAAACAGAGGGGCTGAAACAGAGGGGCTGAAACAGAGGGCGAGAAACAGAGGGGCTGAAACAGAGGGCGAGAAACAGAGGGGCTGAAACAGAGTGGCTGAAACAGAGGGGCTGTATCAGAGGGGCTGAAACAGAGGGCGAGAAACAGAGGGGCTGAAACAGAGGGCGAGAAACAGAGGGGTTGAATCAGAGGGGCTGAAACAGAGGGCGAGAAACAGAGGGGCTGAAACAGAGGGCGAGAAACAGAGGGGCTGATACAGAGGGCGAGAAACCGAGGGGCTGAAACAGAGGGGCTGAAACAGAGGGGCTGAAACAGTGGGCGAGAAACAGAGTGGCTGCAACAGACGGCGAGAAACAGAGGGGCTGAAACAGAGGGCGAGAAACAGAGGGGCTGAAACAGAGGCGCTGAAACAGAGGGGCTGAAACAGAGGGGCTGAAACAGAGGGCGAGAAACTGAGCGGCTGAAACAGAGGGCGAGAAACAGAGGGGCTGAAACTGAGTTCGAGAAACAGGGGGGCTGAAACAGAGGGGCTGAAACAGAGGGGCTGAAACAGAGGGGCTGAAACAGAGGGCGTGAAACAGAGGGGCTGAAACAGAGGGCGAGAAACAGAGGGGCTCAAACAGAGGGCGAGAAACAGAGGGGCTGAAACAGAGGGGCTGAAACAGAGGGGCTGAAACAGAGGGGCTGAAACAGAGGGCGAGAAACAGGGGCTGAAACAGAGGGCGAGAAACCGAGGGGCTGAAACAGAGGGGCTGAAATAGAGGGCGAGAAACAGAGGGGCTGAAACAGAGGGCGAGAAACAGAGGGACTGAAACAGAGGGGCTGAAACAGAGGCGCTGAAACAGAGGGCGAGAAACAAAGGGGCTGAAACAGAGGGCAAGAAACAGAGGGTCTGAAACACGGGCCGTGAAACAGAGGGGCTGAAACAGAGGGGCGGGAAACAGAGGGGCTGAATCAGAGGGGCTGAATCAGAGGGGCTGAAACAGAGGGTGAGAAAAAGAGGGGCTGAAACAGAGGGGCTGAAACAGAGGGGCTGAAACAGATGGCGAGAAACAGAGGGGCTGAATCAGAGGGGCTGAAACAGAGGGGCTGAATCAGTGGGGCTGAAACAGAGGGGCTGAATCAGAGGGTGGGAAACAGAGGGGCTGATACAGAGGGGCTGAAACAGAGGGCGAGAAACAGGGGGGCTGACACAGAGGGGCTAAAATAGAGGGTCTGAAACAGAGGGGCTGAAACAGAGGGCGAGAAACAGAGGGGCTGAATCAGAGGGGCTGAATCAGAGGGGCTGAATCAGAGGGGCTGAAACAAAGGATGAGAAACAGAGGGGCTGAAACAGATGGGCTGAAACAGAGGGACTGAAACAGAGGGCGAGAAACAGAGGGGCTGAATCAGAGGGGCTGAATCAGAGGGGCTGAATCAGAGGGGCTGAAACAGAGGGGCTGAAACAGAGGGGCTGAAACAGAGGGCGAGAAACAGAGGGGCTGAAACAGAGGGCGAGAAACAGAGGGGCTGAAACAGAGGGCGAGAAACCGAGGGGCTGAAACAGATGGTCTGAAACAGAGGGGCTGAAACAGAGGGCTGAATCAGAGGGGCTGATTCAGAGGGGGTGAAACAGAGGGGCTGAATCAGCGGGGCTGAAACAGAGGGCGAGAAACAGAGGGGCCGAAACAGAGGGCGAGAAACAGAGGGGCAGAAACAGAGGGCGGGAAACAGAGGGGCTGAAACAGAGGGGCTGAAACAGAGGGCGAGAAACAGAGGGGCTGAAACCGAGGGCGAGAAACAGAGGGGCTGAAACAGAGGGGCTGAAACAGAGGGGCTGAAACAGTGGGCGAGAAACAGAGTGGCTGCAACAGACGGTGAGAAACAGAGGGGCTGAAACAGAGGGCGAGAAACAGAGGGGCTGAATCAGAGGGGCTGAAACAGAGGGCGAGAAACAGAGGGGCTGAAACAGAGGGCGAGAAACAGAGGGGCTGAAACAGAGGGCGAGAAACCGAGGGGTTGAAACAGAGGGGCTGAAATAGAGGGCGAGAAACAGAGGGTCTGAAACAGAGGGCGAGAAACAGAGGGACTGAAACAGAGGGGCTGAAACAGAGGCGCTGAAACAGAGGGCGAGAAACAGAGGGGCTGAAACAGAGGGCAAGAAACAGAGGGGCTGAAACACGGGGCGTGAAACAGAGGGGCTGAAACAGAGGGGCGGGAAACAGAGGGGATGAATCAGAGGGGCTGAATCAGAGGGGCTGAAACAGAGGGTGAGAAAAAGAGGGGCTGAAACAGAGGGGCTGAAACAGAGGGGCTGAAACAGATGGCGAGAAACAGAGGGGCTGAATCAGAGGGGCTGAAACAGAGGGGCTGAATCAGAGGGGCTGAAACAGAGGGGCTGAATCAGAGGGGCAAAAACAGAGGGCGAGAAACAGAGGGGCTGAAACAGAGGGTGGGAAACAGAGGGGCTGATACAGAGGGGCTGAAACAGAGGGCGAGAAACAGGGGGGCTGACACAGAGGGGCTAAAATTGAGGGGCTGGAACAGAGGGGCTGAAACAGAGGGCGAGAAACAGAGGGGCTGAATCAGAGGGGCTGAATCAGAGGGGCTGAATCAGAGGGGCTGAATCAGAGGGGCTGAAACAGAGGGGCTGAAACAGTGGGGCTGAAACAGAGGGCGAGAAACAGAGGGGCTGAAACAGAGGGCGAGAAACAGAGGGGCTGAAACAGAGGGCGAGAAACCGAGGGGCTGAAACAGATGGTCTGAAACAGAGGGGCTGAAACAGAGGGCTGAATCAGATGGGCTGATTCAGAGGGGGTGAAACAGAGGGGCTGAATCAGCGGGGCTGAAACAGAGGGCGAGAAACAGAGGGGCCGAAACAGAGGGCGAGAAACAGAGGGGCAGAAACAGAGTGCGGGAAACAGAGGGGCTGAAACAGAGGGGCTGAAACAGAGGGCGAGAAACAGAGGGGCTGAAACCGAGGGCGAGAAACAGAGGGGCTGAAACAGAGGGGCTGAAACAGAGGGGCTGAAACAGTGGGCGAGAAACAGAGTGGCTGCAACAGACGGCGAGAAACAGAGGGGCTGAAACAGAGGGCGAGAAACAGAGGGGCTGAAACAGAGGCGCTGAAACAGAGGGGCTGAAACAGAGGGGCTGAAACAGAGGGCGAGAAACTGAGCGGCTGAAACAGAGGGCGAGAAACAGAGGGGCTGAAACAGAGGGCGAGAAACAGAGGGGCTGAAACAGAGGGGCTGAAACAGAGGGGCTGAAACAGAGGGCGAGAAACAGAGGGGCTCAAACAGAGAGCGAGAAACAGAGGGGCTGAAACAGAGGGGCTGAAACAGAGGGGCTGAAACAGAGGGCGAGAAACAGAGGGGCTGTATCAGAGGGGCTGAATCAGAGGGGCTGAAACAGAGGGGCTGAAACAGAGGGCGAGAAACAAAGGGGCTGAAACAGCGGGCGAGAAACAGATGGCGAGAATCAGAGGGGCTGAAACAGAGGGGCTGAAACAGACGGGCTGAAACAGAGAGCCTGAAACAGAGGGCGAGAAACGGAGGGGCTGAAACAGAGGGCGATCAACAGAGGGGCTGAAACAGAGGGCGAGAAACACAGGGGCTGAAACAGAGGGTGAGAAACTGAGGGCGAGAAACAGAGGGACTGAAACAGAGGGGCTGAAACAGAGGGGCTGAATCAGAGGGGCTGAAACAGAGGTGCTGAATCAGAGGGGCTGAAACAGAGGGCGAGAAACAGAGGGGCTGAAACTGGGGGCGAAAAACAGAGGGGCTGAAACAGAGGGCGAGTAACAGAGTGGCTGAAACAGAGAGCGCGAAACAGAGGGGCTGAAACAGAGGGGCTGAAACAGAGGGGCTGAAACAGAGGGGCTAAATCAGTGGGGCTGAAACAGAGGGCGAGAAACAGAGGGGCTGAAATAGAGGGCGAGAAACAGAAGGGCTGAAACAGAGGGGCTGAAACAGAGGGGCTGAAACAGAGGGCGAGAAACAGAGTGGCTGAAACAGAGGGCGAGTAACAGAGGGGCTGAAACAGAGGAGCTGAAACAGACGGGCTGAAACAGAGAGCCTGAAACAGAGGGCAAGAAACAGAGGGGTTGAAAGAGAGGGGTATAATCAGAGGGGCGGAAACAGAGGGGCTGTATCAGAGGGGCTGAAACAGAGGGCGAGAAACAGAGGGGCTGAAACAGAGGGCGAGAAACAGAGGGGCTGAAACAGAGGCGCTGAAACAGAGGGCGAGAAACAGAGGGGCTGAAACAGAGGGCGAGAAACAGAGGGGCTGAAACAGAGTGGCTGAAACAGAGGGGCTGTATCAGAGGGGCTGAAACAGAGGGCGAGAAACAGAGGGGCTGAAACAGACGGCGAGAAACAGAGGGGCTGAATCAGAGGGGCTGAAACAGAGGGCGAGAAACAGAGGGGCTGAAACAGAGTGCGAGAAACAGAGGGGCTGATACAGAGGGCGAGAAACCGAGGGGCTGAAACAGAGGGGCTGAAATAGAGGGCGAGAAACAGAGGGGCTGAAACAGAGGGCGAGAAACAGAGGGACTGAAACAGAGGGGCTGAAACAGAGGCGCTGAAACAGAGGGCGAGAAACAAAGGGGCTGAAACAGAGGGCAAGAAACAGAGGGGCTGAAACACGGGGCGTAAAACAGAGGGGCTGAAACAGAGGGGCGGGAAACAGAGGGGCTGAATCAGAGGGGCTGAATCAGAGGGGCTGAAACAGAGGGTGAGAAAAAGAGGGGCTGAAACAGAGGGGCTGAAACAGAGGGGCTGAAACAGATGGCGAGAAACAGAGGGGCTGAATCAGAGGGGCTGAAACAGAGGGGCTGAATCAGTGGGGCTGAAACAGAGGGGCTGAATCAGAGGGGCTGAAACAGAGGGCGAGAAACAGAGGGGCTGAAACAGAGGGTGGGAAACAGAGGGGCTGATACAGAGGGGCTGAAACAGAGGGCGAGAAACAGGGGGGCTGACACAGAGGGGCTAAAATAGAGGGTCTGAAACAGAGGGGCTGAAACAGAGGGCGAGAAACAGAGGGGCTGAATCAGAGGGGCTGAATCAGAGGGGCTGAATCAGAGGGGCTGAAACAAAGGATGAGAAACAGAGGGGCTGAAACAGATGGGCTGAAACAGAGGGACTGAAACAGAGGGCGAGAAACAGAGGGGCTGAATCAGAGGGGCTGAATCAGAGGGGCTGAATCAGAGGGGCTGAAACAGAGGGGCTGAAACAGAGGGGCTGAAACAGAGGGCGAGAAACAGAGGGGCTGAAACAGAGGGCGAGAAACAGAGGGGCTGAAACAGAGGGCGAGAAACCGAGGGGCTGAAACAGATGGTCTGAAACAGAGGGGCTGAAACAGAGGGCTGAATCAGAGGGGCTGATTCAGAGGGGGTGAAACAGAGGGGCTGAATCAGCGGGGCTGAAACAGAGGGCGAGAAACAGAGGGGCCGAAACAGAGGGCGAGAAACAGAGGGGCAGAAACAGAGGGCGGGAAACAGAGGGGCTGAAACAGAGGGGCTGAAACAGTGGGCGAGAAACAGAGTGGCTGCAACAAACGGCGAGAAACAGAGGGGCTGAAACAGAGGGCGAGAAACAGAGGGGCTGAAACAGAGGGGCTGAAACAGAGGGGCTGAAACAGAGGGGCTGAAACAGAGGGCGTGAAACAGAGGGGCTGAAACAGAGGGCGAGAAACAGAGGGGCTCAAACAGAGGGCGAGAAACAGAGGGGTTGAAACAGAGGGGCTGAAACAGAGGGGCTGAAACAGAGGGGCTGAAACAGAGGGCGAGAAACAGGGGCTGAAACAGAGGGCGAGAAACCGAGGGGCTGAAACAGAGGGGCTGAAATAGAGGGCGACAAACAGAGGGGCTGAAACAGAGGGCGAGAAACAGAGGGACTGAAACAGAGGGGCTGAAACAGAGGCGCTGAAACAGAGGGCGAGAAACAAAGGGGCTGAAACAGAGGGCAAGAAACAGAGGGGCTGAAACACGGGGCGTGAAACAGAGGGGCTGAAACAGAGGGGCGGGAAACAGAGGGGCTGAATCAGAGGGGCTGAATCAGAGGGGCTGAAACAGAGGGTGAGAAAAAGAGGGGCTGAAACAGAGGGGCTGAAACAGAGGGGCTGAAACAGATGGCGAGAAACAGAGGGGCTGAATCAGAGGGGCTGAAACAGAGGGGCTGAATCAGTGGGGCTGAAACAGAGGGGCTGAATCAGAGGGTGGGAAACAGAGGAGCTGATACAGAGGGGCTGAAACAGAGGGCGAGAAACAGGGGGGCTGACACAGAGGGGCTAAAATAGAGGGTCTGAAACAGAGGGGCTGAAACAGAGGGCGAGAAACAGAGGGGCTGAATCAGAGGGGCTGAATCAGAGGGGCTGAATCAGAGGGGCTGAAACAAAGGATGAGAAACAGAGGGGCTGAAACAGATGGGCTGAAACAGAGGGACTGAAACAGAGGGCGAGAAACAGAGGGGCTGAATCAGAGGGGCTGAATCAGAGGGGCTGAATCAGAGGGGCTGAAACAGAGGGGCTGAAACAGAGGGGCTGAAACAGAGGGTGAGAAACAGAGGGGCTGAAACAGAGGGACTGAAACAGAGGGCGAGAAACAGAGGGGCTGAATCAGAGGGGCTGAATCAGAGGGGCTGAATCAGAGGGGCTGAAACAGAGGGGCTGAAACAGAGGGGCTGAAACAGAGGGCGAGAAACAGAGGGGCTGAAACAGAGGGCGAGAAACAGAGGGGCTGAAACAGAGGGCGAGAAACCGAGGGGCTGAAACAGATGGTCTGAAACAGAGGGGCTGAAACAGAGGGCTGAATCAGAGGGGCTGATTCAGAGGGGGTGAAACAGAGGGGCTGAATCAGCGGGGCTGAAACAGAGGGCGAGAAACAGAGGGGCCGAAACAGAGGGCGAGAAACAGAGGGGCAGAAACAGAGGGCGGGAAACAGAGGGGCTGAAACAGAGGGGCTGAAACAGTGGGCGAGAAACAGAGTGGCTGCAACAGACGGCGAGAAACAGAGGGGCTGAAACAGAGGGCGAGAAACAGAGGGGCTGAAACAGAGGGCGAGAAACAGAGGGGCTGAAACAGAGGGGCTGAAACAGAGGGGCTGAAACAGAGGGGCTGAAACAGAGGGCGTGAAACAGAGGGGCTGAAACAGAGGGCGAGAAACAGAGGGCGAGAAACAGAGGGCGAGAAACAGAGGGGCTGAAACAGAGGGGCTGAAACAGAGGGGCTGAAACAGAGGGGCTGAAACAGAGGGCGAGAAACAGGGGCTGAAACAGAGGGCGAGAAACCGAGGGGCTGAAACAGAGGGGCTGAAATAGAGGGCGAGAAACAGAGGGGCTGAAACAGAGGGCGAGAAACAGAGGGACTGAAACAGAGGGGCTGAAACAGAGGCGCTGAAACAGAGGGCGAGAAACAAAGGGGCTGAAACAGAGGGCAAGAAACAGAGGGGCTGAAACACGGGGCGTGAAACAGAGGGGCTGAAACAGAGGGGCGGGAAACAGAGGGGCTGAATCAGAGGGGCTGAATCAGAGGGGCTGAAACAGAGGGTGAGAAAAAGAGGGGCTGAAACAGAGGGGCTGAAACAGAGGGGCTGAAACAGATGGCGAGAAACAGAGGGGCTGAATCAGAGGGGCTGAAACAGAGGGGCTGAATCAGTGGGGCTGAAACAGAGGGGCTGAATCAGAGGGTGGGAAACAGAGGGGCTGATACAGAGGGGCTGAAACAGAGGGCGAGAAACAGGGGGGCTGACACAGAGGGGCTAAAATAGAGGGTCTGAAACAGAGGGGCTGAAACAGAGGGCGAGAAACAGAGGGGCTGAATCAGAGGGGCTGAATCAGAGGGGCTGAATCAGAGGGGCTGAAACAAAGTATGAGAAACAGAGGGGCTGAAACAGATGGGCTGAAACAGAGGGACTGAAACAGAGGGCGAGAAACAGAGGGGCTGAATCAGAGGGGCTGAATCAGAGGGGCTGAATCAGTGGGGCTGAAACTGAGGGGCTGAAACAGAGGGGCTGAAACAGAGGGTGAGAAACAGAGGGGCTGAAACAGAGGGCGAGAAACAGAGGGGCTGAAACAGAGGGCGAGAAACCGAGGGGCTGAAACAGATGGTCTGAAACAGAGGGGCTGAAACAGAGGGCTGAATCAGAGGGGCTGATTCAGAGGGGGTGAAACAGAGGGGCTGAATCAGCGGGGCTGAAACAGAGGGCGAGAAACAGAGGGGCCGAAACAGAGGGCGAGAAACAGAGGGGCAGAAACAGAGGGCGGGAAACAGAGGGGCTGAAACAGAGGGGCTGAAACAGAGGGCGAGAAACAGAGGGGCTGAAACCGAGGGCGAGAAACAGAGGGGCTGAAACAGAGGGGCTGAAACAGAGGAGCTGAAACAGTGGGCGAGAAACAGAGTGGCTGCAACAGACGGCGAGAAACAGAGGGGCTGAAACAGAGGGCGAGAAACAGAGGGGCTGAATCAGAGGGGCTGAAACAGAGGGGCTGAAACAGAGGGCGAGAAACAGAGGGGCTGAAACAGAGGGCGAGAAACCGAGGGTTTGAAACAGAGGGGCTGAAATAGAGGGCGAGAAACAGAGGGTCTGAAACAGAGAGCGAGAAACAGAGGGACTGAAACAGAGGGTCTGAAACAGAGGCGCTGAAACAGAGGGCGAGAAACAGAGGGGCTGAAACAGAGGGCAAGAAACAGAGGGGCTGAAACACGGGGCGTGAAACAGAGGGGCTGAAACAGAGGGGCGGGAAACAGAGGGGATGAATCAGAGGGGCTGAATCAGAGGGGCTGAAACAGAGGGTGAGAAAAAGAGGGGCTGAAACAGAGGGGCTGAAACAGAGGGGCTGAAACAGATGGCGAGAAACAGAGGGGCTGAATCAGAGGGGCTGAAACAGAGGGGCTGAATCAGAGGGGCTGAAACAGAGGGGCTGAATCAGAGGGGCTGAAACAGAGGGCGAGAAACAGAGGGGCTGAAACAGAGGGTGGGAAACAGAGGGGCTGATACAGAGGGGCTGAAACAGAGGGCGAGAAACAGGGGGGCTGACACAGAGGGGCTAAAATAGAGGGTCTGAAACAGAGGGGCTGAAACAGAGGGCGAGAAACAGAGGGGCTGAATCAGAGGGGCTGAATCAGAGGGGCTGAATCAGAGGGGCTGAAACAAAGGATGAGAAACAGAGGGGCTGAAACAGATGGGCTGAAACAGAGGGACTGAAACAGAGGGCGAGAAACAGAGGGGCTGAATCAGAGGGGCTGAATCAGAGGGGCTGAATCAGAGGGGCTGAAACAGAGGGGCTGAAACAGAGGGGCTGAAACAGAGGGCGAGAAACAGAGGGGCTGAAACAGAGGGCGAGAAACAGAGGGGCTGAAACAGAGGGCGAGAAACCGAGGGGCTGAAACAGATGGTCTGAAACAGAGGGGCTGAAACAGAGGGCTGAATCAGAGGGGCTGATTCAGAGGGGGTGAAACAGAGGGGCTGAATCAGCGGGGCTGAAACAGAGGGCGAGAAACAGAGGGGCCGAAACAGAGGGCGAGAAACAGAGGGGCTGAAACAGAGGGCGGGAAACAGAGGGGCTGAAACAGAGGGGCTGAAACAGAGGGCGAGAAACAGAGGGGCTGAAACCGAGGGCGAGAAACAGAGGGGCTGAAACAGAGGGGCTGAAACAGAGGGGCTGAAACAGTGGGCGAGAAACAGAGTGGCTGCAACAGACGGCGAGAAACAGAGGGGCTGAAACAGAGGGCGAGAAACAGAGGGGCTGAAACAGAGGCGCTGAAACAGAGGGGCTGAAACAGAGGGGCTGAAACAGAGGGCGAGAAACTGAGCGGCTGAAACAGAGGGCGAGAAACAGAGGGGCTGAAACAGAGGGCGAGAAACAGAGGGGCTGAAACAGAGGGGCTGAAACAGAGGGGCTGAAACAGAGGGGCTGAAACAGAGGGCGAGAAACAGAGGGGCTCAAACAGAGGGCGAGAAACAGAGGGGCTGAAACAGAGGGGCTGAAACAGAGGGGCTGAAACAGAGGGCGAGAAACAGAGGGGCTGTATCAGAGGGGCTGAATCAGAGGGGCTGAAACAGAGGGGCTGAAACAGAGGGCGAGAAACAAAGGGGCTGAAACAGCGGGCGAGAAACAGATGGCGAGAAACAGAGGGGCTGAAACAGATGGGCTGAAACAGACGGGCTGAAACAGAGAGCCTGAAACAGAGGGCGAGAAACGGAGGGGCTGAAACAGAGGGCGAACAACAGAGGGGCTGAAACAGAGGGCGAGAAACACAGGGGCTGAAACAGAGGGTGAGAAACTGAGGGCGAGAAACAGAGGGACTGAAACAGAGGGGCTGAAACAGAGGGGCTGAATCAGAGGGGCTGAAACAGAGGTGCTGAATCAGAGGGGCTGAAACAGAGGGCGAGAAACAGAGGGGCTGAAACTGGGGGCGAAAAACAGAGGGGCTGAAACAGAGGGCGAGAAACAGAGGGGCTGTAACAGAGAGCGCGAAACAGAGGGGCTGAAACAGAGGGGCTGAAACAGAGGGGCTGAAACAGAGGGGCTAAATCAGAGGGGCTGAAACAGAGGGCGAGAAACAGAGGGGCTGAAATAGAGGGCGAGAAACAGAAGGGCTGAAACAGAGGGGCTGAAACAGAGGGGCTGAAACAGAGGGCGAGAAACAGAGGGGCTGAAACAGAGGGCGAGTAACAGAGGGGCTGAAACAGAGGAGCTGAACCAGACGGGCTGAAACAGAGAGCCTGAAACAGAGGGCGAGAAACAGAGGGGCTGAAAGAGAGGGGCTGAATCAGAGGGGCGGAAACAGAGGGGCTGTATCAGAGGGGCTGAAACAGAGGGCGAGAAACAGAGGGGCTGAAACAGAGGGCGAGATACAGAGGGGCTGAAACAGAGGGGCTGAAACAGAGGGCGAGAAACAGAGGGGCTGAAACAGAGGGCGAGAAACAGAGGGGCTGAAACAGAGGGGCTGAAACAGAGGGCTGAATCAGAGGGGCTGATTCAGAGGGGGTGAAACAGAGGGGCTGAATCAGCGGGGCTGAAACAGAGGGCGAGAAACAGAGGGGCCGAAACAGAGGGCGAGAAACAGAGGGGCAGAAACAGAGGGCGGGAAACAGAGGGGCTGAAACAGAGGGGCTGAAACAGAGGGCGAGAAACAGAGGGGCTGAAACCGAGGGCGAGAAACAGAGGGGCTGAAACAGAGGGGCTGAAACAGAGGGGCTGAAACAGTGGGCGAGAAACAGAGTGGCTGCAACAGACGGCGAGAAACAGAGGGGCTGAAACAGAGGGCGAGAAACAGAGGGGCTGAAACACAGGCGCTGAAACAGAGGGGCTGAAACAGAGGGGCTGAAACAGAGGGCGAGAAACTGAGCGGCTGAAACAGAGGGCGAGAAACAGAGGGGCTGAAACAGAGGGCGAGAAACAGAGGGGCTGAAACAGAGGGGCTGAAACAGAGGGGCTGAAACAGAGGGGCTGAAACAGAGGGCGAGAAACAGAGGGGCTCAAACAGAGGGCGAGAAACAGTGGGGCTGAAACAGAGGGGCTGAAACAGAGGGGCTGAAACAGAGGGCGAGAAACAGAGGGGCTGTATCAGAGGGGCTGAATCAGAGGGGCTGAAACAGAGGGGCTGAAACAGAGGGCGAGAAACAAAGGGGCTGAAACAGCGGGCGAGAAACAGATGGCGAGAAACAGAGGGGCTGAAACAGATGGGCTGAAACAGACGGGCTGAAACAGAGAGCCTGAAACAGAGGGCGAGAAACGGAGGGGCTGAAACAGAGGGCGAACAACAGAGGGGCTGAAACAGAGGGCGAGAAACACAGGGGCTGAAACATAGGGTGAGAAACTGAGGGCGAGAAACAGAGGGACTGAAACAGAGGGGCTGAAACAGAGGGGCTGAATCAGAGGGGCTGAAACAGAGGTGCTGAATCAGAGGGGCTGAAACAGAGGGCGAGAAACAGAGGGGCTGAAACTGGGGGCGAAAAACAAAGGGGCTGAAACAGAGGGCGAGAAACAGAGGGGCTGAAACAGAGAGCGTGAAACAGAGGGGCTGAAACAGAGGGGCTGAAACAGAGGGGCTGAAACAGAGGGGCTAAATCAGAGGGGCTGAAACAGAGGGCGAGAAACAGAGGGGCTGAAATAGAGGGCGAGAAACAGAAGGGCTGAAACAGAGGGGCTAAAACAGAGGGGCTGAAACAGAGGGCGAGAAACAGAGGGGCTGAAACAGAGGGCGAGTAACAGAGGGGCTGAAACAGAGGAGCTGAAACAGACGGGCTGAAACAGAGAGCCTGAAACAGAGGGCGAGAAACAGAGGGGCTGAAAGAGAGGGGCTGAATCAGAGGGGCGGAAACAGAGGGGCTGTATCAGAGGGGCTGAAACAGAGGGCGAGAAACAGAGGGGCTGAAACAGAGGGCGAGAAACAGAGGGGCTGAAACAGAGGGGCTGAAACAGAGGGCGAGAAACAGAGGGGCTGAAACAGAGGGCGAGAAACAGAGGGGCTGAAACAGAGTGGCTGAAACAGAGGGGCTGTATCAGAGGGGCTGAAACAGAGGGCGAGAAACAGAGGGGCTGAAACAGAGGGCGAGAAACAGAGGGGCTGAATCAGAGGGGCTGAAACAGAGGGCGAGAAACAGAGGGGCTGAAACAGAGTGCGAGAAACAGAGGGGCTGATACAGAGGGCGAGAAACCGAGGGGCTGAAACAGAGGGGCTGAAATAGAGGGCGAGAAACAGAGGGGCTGAAACAGAGGGCGAGAAACAGAGGGACTGAAACAGAGGGGCTGAAACAGAGGCGCTGAAACAGAAGGCGAGAAACAAAGGGGCTGAAACAGAGGGCAAGAAACAGAGGGGCTGAAACACGGGGCGTGAAACAGAGGGGCTGAAACAGAGGGGCGGGAAACAGAGGGGCTGAATCAGAGGGGCTGAATCAGAGGGGCTGAAACAGAGGGTGAGAAAAAGAGGGGCTGAAACAGAGGGGCTGAAACAGAGGGGCTGAAACAGATGGCGAGAAACAGAGGCGCTGAATCAGAGGGGCTGAAACAGAGGGGCTGAATCAGTGGGGCTGAAACAGAGGGGCTGAATCAGAGGGGCTGAAACAGAGGGCGAGAAACAGAGGGGCTGAAACAGAGGGTGGGAAACAGAGGGGCTGATACAGAGGGGCTGAAACAGAGGGCGAGAAACAGGGGGGCTGACACAGAGGGGCTAAAATAGAGGGTCTGAAACAGAGGGGCTGAAACAGAGGGCGAGAAACAGAGGGGCTGAATCAGAGGGGCTGAATCAGAGGGGCTGAATCAGAGGGGCTGAAACAAAGGATGAGAAACAGAGGGGTTGAAAAAGATGGGCTGAAACAGAGGGACTGAAACAGAGGGCGAGAAACAGAGGGGCTGAATCAGAGGGGCTGAATCAGAGGGGCTGAATCAGAGGGGCTGAAACAGAGGGGCTGAAACAGAGGGGCTGAAACAGAGGGCGAGAAACAGAGGGGCTGAAACAGAGGGCGAGAAACAGAGGGGCTGAAACAGAGGGCGAGAAACCGAGGGGCTGAAACAGATGGTCTGAAACAGAGGGGCTGAAACAGAGGGCTGAATCAGAGGGGCTGATTCAGAGGGGGTGAAACAGAGGGGCTGAATCAGCGGGGCTGAAACAGAGGGCGAGAAACAGAGGGGCCGAAACAGAGGGCGAGAAACAGAGGGGCAGAAACAGAGGGCGGGAAACAGAGGGGCTGAAACAGAGGGGCTGAAACAGAGGGTGAGAAACAGAGGGGCTGAAACTGAGGGCGAGAAACAGAGGGGCTGAAACAGAGGGGCTGAAACAGAGGGGCTGAAACAGTGGGCGAGAAACAGAGTGGCTGCAACAGACGGCGAGAAACAGAGGGGCTGAAACAGAGGGCGAGAAACAGAGGGGCTGAAACAGAGGCGCTGAAACAGAGGGGCTGAAACAGAGGGGCTGAAACAGAGGGCGAGAAACTGAGCGGCTGAAACAGAGGGCGAGAAACAGAGGGGCTGAAACAGAGGGCGAGAAACAGAGGGGCTGAAACAGAGGGGCTGAAACAGAGGGGCTGAAACAGAGGGGCTGAAACAGAGGGCGTGAAACAGAGGGGCTGAAACAGAGGGCGAGAAACAGAGGGGCTCAAACAGAGGGCGAGAAACAGAGGGGCTGAAACAGAGGGGCTGAAACAGAGGGGCTGAAACAGAGGGCGAGAAACAGAGGGGCTGAAACAGAGGGCGAGAAACCGAGGGGCTGAAACAGAGGGGCTGAAATAGAGGGCGAGAAACAGAGGGGCTGAAACAGAGGGCGAGAAACAGAGGGACTGAAACAGAGGGGCTGAAACAGAGGCGCTGAAACAGAGGGCGAGAAACAAAGGGGCTGAAACAGAGGGCAAGAAACAGAGGGGCTGAAACATGGGGCGTGAAACAGAGGGGCTGAAACAGAGGGGCGGGAAACAGAGGGGCTGAATCAGAGGGGCTGAATCAGAGGGGCTGAATCAGTGGGGCTGAAACAGAGGGGCTGAATCAGAGGGTGGGAAACAGAGGGGCTGATACAGAAGGGCTGAAACAGTGGGCGAGAAACAGAGGGGCTGAAACACGGGGCGTGAAACAGAGGGGCTGAAACAGAGGGGCGGGAAACAGAGGGGCTGAATCAGAGGGGCTGAATCAGAGGGGCTGAAACAGAGGGTGAGAAAAAGAGGGGCTGAAACAGAGGGCCTGAAACAGAGGGGCTGAAACAGATGGCGAGAAACAGAGGGGCTGAATCAGAGGGGCTGAAACAGAGGGGCTGAATCAGAGGGGCTGAATCAGAGGGGCTGAAACAAAGGATGAGAAACAGAGGGGCTGAAACAGATGGGCTGAAACAGAGGGACTGAAACAGAGGGCGAGAAACAGAGGGGCTGAATCAGAGGGGCTGAATCAGAGGGGCTGAATCAGAGGGGCTGAAACAGAGGGGCTGAAACAGAGGGTGAGAAACAGAGGGGCTGAAACAGTGGGCGAGAAACAGAGGGGCTGAAACAGAGGGTGAGAAACCGAGGGGCTGAAACAGATGGTCTGAAACAGAGGGGCTGAAACAAGGGCTGAATCAGAGGGGCTGATTCAGAGGGGGTGAAACAGAGGGGCTGAATCAGCGGGGCTGAAACAGAGGGGCTGAAACAGAGGGGCGGGAAACAGAGGGGCTGAATCAGAGGGGCTGAATCAGAGGGGCTGAAACAGAGGGTGAGAAAAAGAGGGGCTGAAACAGAGGGCCTGAAACAGAGGGGCTGAAACAGATGGCGAGAAACAGAGGGGCTGAATCAGAGGGGCTGAAACAGAGGGGCTGAATCAGTGGGGCTGAAACAGAGGGGCTGAATCAGAGGGTGGGAAACAGAGGGGCTGATACAGAGGGGCTGAAACAGAGGGCGAGAAACAGGGGGGCTGACACAGAGGGGCTAAAATAGAGGGTCTGAAACAGAGGGGCTGAAACAGAGGGCGAGAAACAGAGGGGCTGAATCAGAGGGGCTGAATCAGAGGGGCTGAAACAAAGGATGAGAAACAGAGGGGCTGAAACAGATGGGCTGAAACAGAGGGACTGAAACAGAGGGCGAGAAACAGAGGGGCTGAATCAGAGGGGCTGAATCAGAGGGGCTGAACCAGAGGGGTGAAACAGAGGGGCTGAAACAGAGGGGCTGAAACAGAGGGTGAGAAACAGAGGGGCTGAAACAGTGGGCGAGAAACAGAGGGGCTGAAACAGAGGGTGAGAAACCGAGGGGCTGAAACAGATGGTCTGAAACAGAGGGGCTGAAACAGAGGGCTGAATCAGAGGGGCTGATTCAGAGGGGGTGAAACAGAGGGGCTGAATCAGCGGGGCTGAAACAGAGGGCGAGAAACAGAGGGGCCGAAACAGAGGGCGAGAAACAGAGGGGCAGAAACAGAGGGCGGGAAACAGAGGGGCTGAAACAGAGGGGCTGAAACAGAGGGCGAGAAACAGAGGGGCTGAAACCGAGGGCGAGAAACAGAGGGGCTGAAACAGAGGGCGAGAAACAGAGGGGCTGAAACAGTGGGCGAGAAACCGAGGGGCTGAAACAGATGGTCTGAAACAGAGGGGCTGAAACAGAGGGCTGAATCAGAGGGGCTGATTCAGAGGGGGTGAAACAGAGGGGCTGAATCAGCGGGGCTGAAACAGAGGGCGAGAAACAGAGGGGCCGAAACAGAGGGCGAGAAACAGAGGGGCTGAAACAGAGGGCGGGAAACAGAGGGGCTGAAACAGAGGGGCTGAAACAGAGGGCGAGAAACAGAGGGGCTGAAACCGAGGGCGAGAAACAGAGGGGCTGAAACAGAGGGGCTGAAACAGAGGGGCTGAAACAGTGGGCGAGAAACAGAGTGGCTGCAACAGACGGCGAGAA
Source organism: Chiloscyllium punctatum (assembly GCF_047496795.1). Lineage (NCBI taxonomy): Eukaryota > Metazoa > Chordata > Chondrichthyes > Orectolobiformes > Hemiscylliidae > Chiloscyllium > Chiloscyllium punctatum. The sequence goes on along the minus strand of NW_027309790.1, from coordinate 5,690,686 downwards.
ACAGAGGGGCTGAAACAGAGGGCGAGAAACAGAGGGGCTGAATCAGAGGGGCTGAAACAGAGGGCGAGAAACAGAGGGGCTGAAACAGAGGGCGAGAAACAGAGGGGCTGAAACAGAGGGCGAGAAACCGAGGGGTTGAAACAGAGGGGCTGAAATAGAGGGCGAGAAACAGAGGGTCTGAAACAGAGAGCGAGAAACAGAGGGACTGAAACAGAGGGTCTGAAACAGAGGCGCTGAAACAGAGGGCGAGAAACAGAGGGGCTGAAACAGAGGGCAAGAAACAGAGGGGCTGAAACACGGGGCGTGAAACAGAGGGGCTGAAACAGAGGGGCGGGAAACAGAGGGGATGAATCAGAGGGGCTGAATCAGAGGGGCTGAAACAGAGGGTGAGAAAAAGAGGGGCTGATACAGAAGGGCTGAAACAGTGGGCGAGAAACAGAGGGGCTGAAACACGGGGCGTGAAACAGAGGGGCTGAAACAGAGGGGCGGGAAACAGAGGGGCTGAATCAGAGGGGCTGAATCAGAGGGGCTGAAACAGAGGGTGAGAAAAAGAGGGGCTGAAACAGAGGGCCTGAAACAGAGGGGCTGAAACAGATGGCGAGAAACAGAGGGGCTGAATCAGAGGGGCTGAAACAGAGGGGCTGAATCAGAGGGGCTGAATCAGAGGGGCTGAAACAAAGGATGAGAAACAGAGGGGCTGAAACAGATGGGCTGAAACAGAGGGACTGAAACAGAGGGCGAGAAACAGAGGGGCTGAATCAGAGGGGCTGAATCAGAGGGGCTGAATCAGAGGGGCTGAAACAGAGGGGCTGAAACAGAGGGTGAGAAACAGAGGGGCTGAAACAGTGGGCGAGAAACAGAGGGGCTGAAACAGAGGGTGAGAAACCGAGGGGCTGAAACAGATGGTCTGAAACAGAGGGGCTGAAACAAGGGCTGAATCAGAGGGGCTGATTCAGAGGGGGTGAAACAGAGGGGCTGAATCAGCGGGGCTGAAACAGAGGGGCTGAAACAGAGGGGCGGGAAACAGAGGGGCTGAATCAGAGGGGCTGAATCAGAGGGGCTGAAACAGAGGGTGAGAAAAAGAGGGGCTGAAACAGAGGGCCTGAAACAGAGGGGCTGAAACAGATGGCGAGAAACAGAGGGGCTGAATCAGAGGGGCTGAAACAGAGGGGCTGAATCAGTGGGGCTGAAACAGAGGGGCTGAATCAGAGGGTGGGAAACAGAGGGGCTGATACAGAGGGGCTGAAACAGAGGGCGAGAAACAGGGGGGCTGACACAGAGGGGCTAAAATAGAGGGTCTGAAACAGAGGGGCTGAAACAGAGGGCGAGAAACAGAGGGGCTGAATCAGAGGGGCTGAATCAGAGGGGCTGAAACAAAGGATGAGAAACAGAGGGGCTGAAACAGATGGGCTGAAACAGAGGGACTGAAACAGAGGGCGAGAAACAGAGGGGCTGAATCAGAGGGGCTGAATCAGAGGGGCTGAACCAGAGGGGTGAAACAGAGGGGCTGAAACAGAGGGGCTGAAACAGAGGGTGAGAAACAGAGGGGCTGAAACAGTGGGCGAGAAACAGAGGGGCTGAAACAGAGGGTGAGAAACCGAGGGGCTGAAACAGATGGTCTGAAACAGAGGGGCTGAAACAGAGGGCTGAATCAGAGGGGCTGATTCAGAGGGGGTGAAACAGAGGGGCTGAATCAGCGGGGCTGAAACAGAGGGCGAGAAACAGAGGGGCCGAAACAGAGGGCGAGAAACAGAGGGGCAGAAACAGAGGGCGGGAAACAGAGGGGCTGAAACAGAGGGGCTGAAACAGAGGGCGAGAAACAGAGGGGCTGAAACCGAGGGCGAGAAACAGAGGGGCTGAAACAGAGGGGCTGAAACAGAGGGGCTGAAACAGTGGGCGAGAAACCGAGGGGCTGAAACAGATGGTCTGAAACAGAGGGGCTGAAACAGAGGGCTGAATCAGAGGGGCTGATTCAGAGGGGGTGAAACAGAGGGGCTGAATCAGCGGGGCTGAAACAGAGGGCGAGAAACAGAGGGGCCGAAACAGAGGGCGAGAAACAGAGGGGCTGAAACAGAGGGCGGGAAACAGAGGGGCTGAAACAGAGGGGCTGAAACAGAGGGCGAGAAACAGAGGGGCTGAAACCGAGGGCGAGAAACAGAGGGGCTGAAACAGAGGGGCTGAAACAGAGGGGCTGAAACAGTGGGCGAGAAACAGAGTGGCTGCAACAGACGGCGAGAAACAGAGGGGCTGAAACAGAGGGCGAGAAACAGAGGGGCTGAATCAGAGGGGCTGAAACAGAGGGCGAGAAACAGAGGGGCTGAAACAGAGGGCGAGAAACAGAGGGGCTGAAACAGAGGGCGAGAAACCGAGGGGTTGAAACAGAGGGGCTGAAATAGAGGGCGAGAAACAGAGGGTCTGAAACAGAGAGCGAGAAACAGAGGGACTGAAACAGAGGGTCTGAAACAGAGGCGCTGAAACAGAGGGCGAGAAACAGAGGGGCTGAAACAGAGGGCAAGAAACAGAGGGGCTGAAACACGGGGCGTGAAACAGAGGGGCTGAAACAGAGGGGCGGGAAACAGAGGGGATGAATCAGAGGGGCTGAATCAGAGGGGCTGAAACAGAGGGTGAGAAAAAGAGGGGCTGAAACAGAGGGGCTGAAACAGAGGGGCTGAATCAGAGGGGCTGAAACAGAGGGGCTGAATCAGAGGGGCTGAAACAGAGGGCGAGAAACAGAGGGGCTGAAACAGAGGGTGGGAAACAGAGGGGCTGATACAGAGGGGCTGAAACAGAGGGCGAGAAACAGGGGGGCTGACACAGAGGAGCTAAAATAGAGGGTCTGAAACAGAGGGGCTGAAACAGAGGGCGAGAAACAGAGGGGCTGAATCAGAGGGGCTGAATCAGAGGGGCTGAATCAGAGGGGCTGAAACAAAGGATGAGAAACAGAGGGGCTGAAACAGATGGGCTGAAACAGAGGGACTGAAACAGAGGGCGAGAAACAGAGGGGCTGAATCAGAGGGGCTGAATCAGAGGGGCTGAATCAGAGGGGCTGAAACAGAGGGGCTGAAACAGAGGGGCTGAAACAGAGGGCGAGAAACAGAGGGGCTGAAACAGAGGGCGAGAAACAGAGGGGCTGAAACAGAGGGCGAGAAACCGAGGGGCTGAAACAGATGGTCTGAAACAGAGGGGCTGAAACAGAGGGCTGAATCAGAGGGGCTGATTCAGAGGGGGTGAAACAGAGGGGCTGAATCAGCGGGGCTGAAACAGAGGGCGAGAAACAGAGGGGCCGAAACAGAGGGCGAGAAACAGAGGGGCAGAAACAGAGGGCGGGAAACAGAGGGGCTGAAACAGAGGGGCTGAAACAGAGGGCGAGAAACAGAGGGGCTGAAACCGAGGGCGAGAAACAGAGGGGCTGAAACAGAGGGGCTGAAACAGAGGGGCTGAAACAGTGGGCGAGAAACAGAGTGGCTGCAACAGACGGCGAGAAACAGAGGGGCTGAAACAGAGGGTGAGAAACAGAGGGGCTGAAACAGAGGCGCTGAAACAGAGGGGCTGAAACAGAGGGGCTGAAACAGAGGCGAGAAACTGAGCGGCTGAAACAGAGGGCGAGAAACAGAGGGGCTGAAACAGAGGGCGAGAAACAGAGGGGCTGAAACAGAGGGGCTGAAACAGAGGGGCTGAAACAGAGGGCGAGAAACAGAGGGGCTCAAACAGAGGGCGAGAAACAGAGGGGCTGAAACAGAGGGGCTGAAACAGAGGGGCTGAAACAGAGGGCGAGAAACAGAGGGGCTGTATCAGAGGGGCTGAATCAGAGGGGCTGAAACAGAGGGGCTGAAACAGAGGGCGAGAAACAAAGGGGCTGAAACAGCGGGCGAGAAACAGATGGCGAGAAACAGAGGGGCTGAAACAGATGGGCTGAAACAGAGGGGCTGAAACAGAGAGCCTGAAACAGAGGGCGAGAAACGGAGGGGCTGAAACAGAGGGCGAACAACAGAGGGGCTGAAACAGAGGGCGAGAAACACAGGGGCTGAAACAGAGGGTGAGAAACTGAGGGCGAGAAACAGAGGGACTGAAACAGAGGGGCTGAAACAGAGGGGCTGAATCAGAGGGGCTGAAACAGAGGTGCTGAATCAGAGGGGCTGAAACAGAGGGCGAGAAACAGAGGGGCTGAAACTGGGGGCGAAAAACAAAGGGGCTGAAACAGAGGGCGAGAAACAGAGGGGCTGAAACAGAGAGCGCGAAACAGAGGGGCTGAAACAGAGGGGCTGAAACAGAGGGGCTGAAACAGAGGGGCTAAATCAGAGGGGCTGAAACAGAGGGCGAGAAACAGAGGGGCTGAAATGGAGGGCGAGAAACAGAAGGGCTGAAACAGAGGGGCTGAAACAGAGGGGCTGAAACAGAGGGCGAGAAACAGAGGGGCTGAAACAGAGGGCGAGTAACAGAGGGGCTGAAACAGAGGAGCTGAAACAGACGGGCTGAAACAGAGAGCCTGAAACAGAGGGCGAGAAACAGAGGGGCTGAAAGAGAGGGGCTGAATCAGAGGGGCGGAAACAGAGGGGCTGTATCAGAGGGGCTGAAACAGAGGGCGAGAAACAGAGGGGCTGAAACAGAGGGCGAGAAACAGAGGGGCTGAAACAGAGGGCGAGAAACAGAGGGGCTGAAACAGAGGGGCTGAAACAGAGGGCGAGAAACAGAGGGGCTGAAACAGAGGGCGAGAAACAGAGGGGCTGAAACAGAGGGGCTGAAACAGAGGGCTGAATCAGAGGGGCTGATTCAGAGGGGGTGAAACAGAGGGGCTGAATCAGCGGGGCTGAAACAGAGGGCGAGAAACAGAGGGGCCGAAACAGAGGGCGAGAAACAGAGGGGCAGAAACAGAGGGCGGGAAACAGATGGGCTGAAACAGAGGGGCTGAAACAGAGGGCGGGAAACAGAGGGGCTGAAACAGAGGGGCTGAAACAGAGGGCGAGAAACAGAGGGGCTGAAACCGAGGGCGAGAAACAGAGGGGCTGAAACAGAGGGGCTGAAACAGAGGGGCTGAAACAGTGGGCGAGAAACAGAGTGGCTGCAACAGACGGCGAGAAACAGAGGGGCTGAAACAGAGGGCGAGAAACAGAGGGGCTTAAACAGAGGCGCTGAAACAGAGGGGCTGAAACAGAGGGGCTGAATCAGTGGGGCTGAAACAGAGGGGCTGAATCAGAGGGTGGGAAACAGAGGGGCTGATACAGAAGGGCTGAAACAGTGGGCGAGAAACAGAGGGGCTGAAACACGGGGCGTGAAACAGAGGGGCTGAAACAGAGGGGCGGGAAACAGAGGGGCTGAATCAGAGGGGCTGAATCAGAGGGGCTGAAACAGAGGGTGAGAAAAAGAGGGGCTGAAACAGAGGGCCTGAAACAGAGGGGCTGAAACAGATGGCGAGAAACAGAGGGGCTGAATCAGAGGGGCTGAAACAGAGGGGCTGAATCAGAGGGGCTGAATCAGAGGGGCAGAAACAGAGGGCGGGAAACAGAGGGGCTGAAACAGAGGGGCTGAAACAGAGGGCGAGAAACAGAGGGGCTGAAACCGAGGGCGAGAAACAGAGGGGCTGAAACAGAGGGGCTGAAACAGAGGGGCTGAAACAGTGGGCGAGAAACAGAGTGGCTGCAACAGACGGCGAGAAACAGAGGGGCGAGAAACAGAGGGCGAGAAACAGAGGGGCTGAAACAGAGGCGCTGAAACAGAGGGGCTGAAACAGAGGGGCTGAAACAGAGGGCGAGAAACTGAGCGGCTGAAACAGAGGGCGAGAAACAGAGGGGCTGAAACAGAGGGCGAGAAACAGAGGGGCTGAAACAGAGGGGCTGAAACAGAGGGGCTGAAACAGAGGGGCTGAAACAGAGGGCGAGAAACAGAGGGGCTCAAACAGAGGGCGAGAAACAGTGGGGCTGAAACAGAGGGGCTGAAACAGAGGGGCTGAAACAGAGGGCGAGAAACAGAGGGGCTGTATCAGAGGGGCTGAATCAGAGGGGCTGAAACAGAGGGGCTGAAACAGAGGGCGAGAAACAAAGGGGCTGAAACAGCGGGCGAGAAACAGATGGCGAGAAACAGAGGGGCTGAAACAGATGGGCTGAAACAGACGGGCTGAAACAGAGAGCCTGAAACAGAGTGCGAGAAACGGAGGGGCTGAAACAGAGGGCGAACAACAGAGGGGCTGAAACAGAGGGCGAGAAACACAGGGGCTGAAACAGAGGGTGAGAAACTGAGGGCGAGAAACAGAGGGACTGAAACAGAGGGGCTGAAACAGAGGGGCTGAATCAGAGGGGCTGAAACAGAGGTGCTGAATCAGAGGGGCTGAAACAGAGGGCGAGAAACAGAGGGGCTGAAACTGGGGGCGAAAAACAAAGGGGCTGAAACAGAGGGCGAGAAACAGAGGGGCTGAAACAGAGAGCGCGAAACAGAGGGGCTGAAACAGAGGGGCTGAAACAGAGGGGCTGAAACAGAGGGGCTAAATCAGAGGGGCTGAAACAGAGGGCGAGAAACAGAGGGGCTGAAATAGAGGGCGAGAAACAGAAGGGCTGAAACAGAGGGGCTGAAACAGAGGGGCTGAAACAGAGGGCGAGAAACAGAGGGGCTGAAACAGAGGGCGAGTAACAGAGGGGCTGAAACAGAGGAGCTGAAACAGACGGGCTGAAACAGAGAGCCTGAAACAGAGGGCGAGAAACAGAGGGGCTGAAAGAGAGGGCGAGAAACCGAGGGGCTGAAACAGATGGTCTGAAACAGAGGGGCTGAAACAGAGGGCTGAATCAGAGGGGCTGATTCAGAGGGGGTGAAACAGAGGGGCTGAATCAGCGGGGCTGAAACAGAGGGCGAGAAACAGAGGGGCCGAAACAGAGGGCGAGAAACAGAGGGGCAGAAACAGAGGGTGGGAAACAGAGGGGCTGAAACAGAGGGGCTGAAACAGTGGGCGAGAAACAGAGTGGCTGCAACAGACGGCGAGAAACAGAGGGGCTGAAACAGAGGGCGAGAAACAGAGGGGCTGAAACAGAGGGCGAGAAACAGAGGGGCTGAAACAGAGGGGCTGAAACAGAGGGGCTGAAACAGAGGGGCTGAAACAGAGGGCGTGAAACAGAGGGGCTGAAACAGAGGGCGAGAAACAGAGGGGCTCAAACAGAGGGCGAGAAACAGAGGGGCTGAAACAGAGGGGCTGAAACAGAGGGGCTGAAACAGAGGGGCTGAAACAGAGGGCGAGAAACAGGGGCTGAAACAGAGGGCGAGAAACCGAGGGGCTGAAACAGAGGGGCTGAAATAGAGGGCGAGAAACAGAGGGGCTGAAACAGAGGGCGAGAAACAGAGGGACTGAAACAGAGGGGCTGAAACAGAGGCGCTGAAACAGAGGGCGAGAAACAAAGGGGCTGAAACAGAGGGCAAGAAACAGAGGGGCTGAAACACGGGGCGTGAAACAGAGGGGCTGAAACAGAGGGGCGGGAAACAGAGGGGCTGAATCAGAGGGGCTGAATCAGAGGGGCTGAAACAGAGGGTGAGAAAAAGAGGGGCTGAAACAGAGGGGCTGAAACAGAGGGGCTGAAACAGATGGCGAGAAACAGAGGGGCTGAATCAGAGGGGCTGAAACAGAGGGGCTGAATCAGTGGGGCTGAAACAGAGGGGCTGAATCAGAGGGTGGGAAACAGAGGGGCTGATACAGAGGGGCTGAAACAGAGGGCGAGAAACAGGGGGGCTGACACAGAGGGGCTAAAATAGAGGGTCTGAAACAGAGGGGCTGAAACAGAGGGCGAGAAACAGAGGGGCTGAATCAGAGGGGCTGAATCAGAGGGGCTGAATCAGAGGGGCTGAAACAAAGGATGAGAAACAGAGGGGCTGAAACAGATGGGCTGAAACAGAGGGACTGAAACAGAGGGCGAGAAACAGAGGGGCTGAATCAGAGGGGCTGAATCAGAGGGGCTGAATCAGTGGGGCTGAAACTGAGGGGCTGAAACAGAGGGGCTGAAACAGAGGGTGAGAAACAGAGGGGCTGAAACAGAGGGCGAGAAACAGAGGGGCTGAAACAGAGGGCGAGAAACCGAGGGGCTGAAACAGATGGTCTGAAACAGAGGGGCTGAAACAGAGGGCTGAATCAGAGGGGCTGATTCAGAGGGGGTGAAACAGAGGGGCTGAATCAGCGGGGCTGAAACAGAGGGCGAGAAACAGAGGGGCCGAAACAGAGGGCGAGAAACAGAGGGGCAGAAACAGAGGGCGGGAAACAGAGGGGCTGAAACAGAGGGGCTGAAACAGAGGGCGAGAAACAGAGGGGCTGAAACCGAGGGCGAGAAACAGAGGGGCTGAAACAGAGGGGCTGAAACAGAGGAGCTGAAACAGTGGGCGAGAAACAGAGTGGCTGCAACAGACGGCGAGAAACAGAGGGGCTGAAACAGAGGGCGAGAAACAGAGGGGCTGAATCAGAGGGGCTGAAACAGAGGGGCTGAAACAGAGGGCGAGAAACAGAGGGGCTGAAACAGAGGGCGAGAAACCGAGGGTTTGAAACAGAGGGGCTGAAATAGAGGGCGAGAAACAGAGGGGCTGAAACAGAGAGCGAGAAACAGAGGGACTGAAACAGAGGGTCTGAAACAGAGGCGCTGAAACAGAGGGCGAGAAACAGAGGGGCTGAAACAGAGGGCAAGAAACAGAGGGGCTGAAACACGGGGCGTGAAACAGAGGGGCTGAAACAGAGGGGCGGGAAACAGAGGGGATCATTCAGAGGGGCTGAATCAGAGGGGCTGAAACAGAGGGTGAGAAAAAGAGGGGCTGAAACAGAGGGGCTGAAACAGAGGGGCTGAAACAGATGGCGAGAAACAGAGGGGCTGAATCAGAGGGGCTGAAACAGAGGGGCTGAATCAGAGGGGCTGAAACAGAGGGCGAGAAACAGAGGGGCTGAAACAGAGGGTGGGAAACAGAGGGGCTGATACAGAGGGGCTGAAACAGAGGGCGAGAAACAGGGGGGCTGACACAGAGGGGCTAAAATAGAGGGTCTGAAACAGAGGGGCTGAAACAGAGGGCGAGAAACAGAGGGGCTGAATCAGAGGGGCTGAATCAGAGGGGCTGAATCAGAGGGGCTGAAACAAAGGATGAGAAACAGAGGGGCTGAAACAGATGGGCTGAAACAGAGGGACTGAAACAGAGGGCGAGAAACAGAGGGGCTGAATCAGAGGGGCTGAATCAGAGGGGCTGAATCAGAGGGGCTGAAACAGAGGGGCTGAAACAGAGGGGCTGAAACAGAGGGCGAGAAACAGAGGGGCTGAAACAGAGGGCGAGAAACAGAGGGGCTGAAACAGAGGGCGAGAAACCGAGGGGCTGAAACAGATGGTCTGAAACAGAGGGGCTGAAACAGAGGGCTGAATCAGAGGGGCTGATTCAGAGGGGGTGAAACAGAGGGGCTGAATCAGCGGGGCTGATTCAGAGGGGGTGAAACAGAGGGGCTGAATCAGCGGGGCTGAAACAGAGGGCGAGAAACAGAGGGGCCGAAACAGAGGGCGAGAAACAGAGGGGCAGAAACAGAGGGCGGGAAACAGAGGGGCTGAAACAGAGGGGCTGAAACAGAGGGCGAGAAACAGAGGGGCTGAAACCGAGGGCGAGAAACAGAGGGGCTGAAACAGAGGGGCTGAAACAGAGGGGCTGAAACAGTGGGCGAGAAACAGAGTGGCTGCAACAGACGGCGAGAAACAGAGGGGCTGAAACAGAGGGCGAGAAACAGAGGGGCTGAAACAGAGGCGCTGAAACAGAGGGGCTGAAACAGAGGGGCTGAAACAGAGGGCGAGAAACTGAGCGGCTGAAACAGAGGGCGAGAAACAGAGGGGCTGAAACAGAGGGCGAGAAACAGAGGGGCTGAAACAGAGGGGCTGAAACAGAGGGGCTGAAACAGAGGGGCTGAAACAGAGGGCGAGAAACAGAGGGGCTCAAACAGAGGGCGAGAAACAGAGGGGCTGAAACAGAGGGGCTGAAACAGAGGGGCTGAAACAGAGGGCGAGAAACAGAGGGGCTGTATCAGAGGGGCTGAATCAGAGGGGCTGAAACAGAGGGGCTGAAACAGAGGGCGAGAAACAAAGGGGCTGAAACAGCGGGCGAGAAACAGATGGCGAGAAACAGAGGGGCTGAAACAGATGGGCTGAAACAGACGGGCTGAAACAGAGAGCCTGAAACAGAGGGCGAGAAACGGAGGGGCTGAAACAGAGGGCGAACAACAGAGGGGCTGAAACAGAGGGCGAGAAACACAGGGGCTGAAACAGAGGGTGAGAAACTGAGGGCGAGAAACAGAGGGACTGAAACAGAGGGGCTGAAACAGAGGGGCTGAATCAGAGGGGCTGAAACAGAGGTGCTGAATCAGAGGGGCTGAAACAGAGGGCGAGAAACAGAGGGGCTGAAACTGGGGGCGAAAAACAGAGGGGCTGAAACAGAGGGCGAGAAACAGAGGGGCTGTAACAGAGAGCGCGAAACAGAGGGGCTGAAACAGAGGGGCTGAAACAGAGGGGCTGAAACAGAGGGGCTAAATCAGAGGGGCTGAAACAGAGGGCGAGAAACAGAGGGGCTGAAATAGAGGGCGAGAAACAGAAGGGCTGAAACAGAGGGGCTGAAACAGAGGGGCTGAAACAGAGGGCGAGAAACAGAGGGGCTGAAACAGAGGGCGAGTAACAGAGGGGCTGAAACAGAGGAGCTGAACCAGACGGGCTGAAACAGAGAGCCTGAAACAGAGGGCGAGAAACAGAGGGGCTGAAAGAGAGGGGCTGAATCAGAGGGGCGGAAACAGAGGGGCTGTATCAGAGGGGCTGAAACAGAGGGCGAGAAACAGAGGGGCTGAAACAGAGGGCGAGAAACAGAGGGGCTGAAACAGAGGGGCTGAAACAGAGGGCGAGAAACAGAGGGGCTGAAACAGAGGGCGAGAAACAGAGGGGCTGAAACAGAGGGGCTGAAACAGAGGGCTGAATCAGAGGGGCTGATTCAGAGGGGGTGAAACAGAGGGGCTGAATCAGCGGGGCTGAAACAGAGGGCGAGAAACAGAGGGGCCGAAACAGAGGGCGAGAAACAGAGGGGCAGAAACAGAGGGCGGGAAACAGAGGGGCTGAAACAGAGGGGCTGAAACAGAGGGCGAGAAACAGAGGGGCTGAAACCGAGGGCGAGAAACAGAGGGGCTGAAACAGAGGGGCTGAAACAGAGGGGCTGAAACAGTGGGCGAGAAACAGAGTGGCTGCAACAGACGGCGAGAAACAGAGGGGCTGAAACAGAGGGCGAGAAACAGAGGGGCTGAAACACAGGCGCTGAAACAGAGGGGCTGAAACAGAGGGGCTGAAACAGAGGGCGAGAAACTGAGCGGCTGAAACAGAGGGCGAGAAACAGAGGGGCTGAAACAGAGGGCGAGAAACAGAGGGGCTGAAACAGAGGGGCTGAAACAGAGGGGCTGAAACAGAGGGGCTGAAACAGAGGGCGAGAAACAGAGGGGCTCAAACAGAGGGCGAGAAACAGTGGGGCTGAAACAGAGGGGCTGAAACAGAGGGGCTGAAACAGAGGGCGAGAAACAGAGGGGCTGTATCAGAGGGGCTGAATCAGAGGGGCTGAAACAGAGGGGCTGAAACAGAGGGCGAGAAACAAAGGGGCTGAAACAGCGGGCGAGAAACAGATGGCGAGAAACAGAGGGGCTGAAACAGATGGGCTGAAACAGACGGGCTGAAACAGAGAGCCTGAAACAGAGGGCGAGAAACGGAGGGGCTGAAACAGAGGGCGAACAACAGAGGGGCTGAAACAGAGGGCGAGAAACACAGGGGCTGAAACAGAGGGTGAGAAACTGAGGGCGAGAAACAGAGGGACTGAAACAGAGGGGCTGAAACAGAGGGGCTGAATCAGAGGGGCTGAAACAGAGGTGCTGAATCAGAGGGGCTGAAACAGAGGGCGAGAAACAGAGGGGCTGAAACTGGGGGCGAAAAACAAAGGGGCTGAAACAGAGGGCGAGAAACAGAGGGGCTGAAACAGAGAGCGTGAAACAGAGGGGCTGAAACAGAGGGGCTGAAACAGAGGGGCTGAAACAGAGGGGCTAAATCAGAGGGGCTGAAACAGAGGGCGAGAAACAGAGGGGCTGAAATAGAGGGCGAGAAACAGAAGGGCTGAAACAGAGGGGCTGAAACAGAGGGGCTGAAACAGAGGGCGAGAAACAGAGGGGCTGAAACAGAGGGCGAGTAACAGAGGGGCTGAAACAGAGGAGCTGAAACAGACGGGCTGAAACAGAGAGCCTGAAACAGAGGGCGAGAAACAGAGGGGCTGAAAGAGAGGGGCTGAATCAGAGGGGCGGAAACAGAGGGGCTGTATCAGAGGGGCTGAAACAGAGGGCGAGAAACAGAGGGGCTGAAACAGAGGGCGAGAAACAGAGGGGCTGAAACAGAGGGGCTGAAACAGAGGGCGAGAAACAGAGGGGCTGAAACAGAGGGCGAGAAACAGAGGGGCTGAAACAGAGTGGCTGAAACAGAGGGGCTGTATCAGAGGGGCTGAAACAGAGGGCGAGAAACAGAGGGGCTGAAACAGAGGGCGAGAAACAGAGGGGCTGAATCAGAGGGGCTGAAACAGAGGGCGAGAAACAGAGGGGCTGAAACAGAGTGCGAGAAACAGAGGGGCTGATACAGAGGGCGAGAAACCGAGGGGCTGAAACAGAGGGGCTGAAATAGAGGGCGAGAAACAGAGGGGCTGAAACAGAGGGCGAGAAACAGAGGGACTGAAACAGAGGGGCTGAAACAGAGGCGCTGAAACAGAGGGCGAGAAACAAAGGGGCTGAAACAGAGGGCAAGAAACAGAGGGGCTGAAACACGGGGCGTGAAACAGAGGGGCTGAAACAGAGGGGCGGGAAACAGAGGGGCTGAATCAGAGGGGCTGAATCAGAGGGGCTGAAACAGAGGGTGAGAAAAAGAGGGGCTGAAACAGAGGGGCTGAAACAGAGGGGCTGAAACAGATGGCGAGAAACAGAGGCGCTGAATCAGAGGGGCTGAAACAGAGGGGCTGAATCAGTGGGGCTGAAACAGAGGGGCTGAATCAGAGGGGCTGAAACAGAGGGCGAGAAACAGAGGGGCTGAAACAGAGGGTGGGAAACAGAGGGGCTGATACAGAGGGGCTGAAACAGAGGGCGAGAAACAGGGGGGCTGACACAGAGGGGCTAAAATAGAGGGTCTGAAACAGAGGGGCTGAAACAGAGGGCGAGAAACAGAGGGGCTGAATCAGAGGGGCTGAATCAGAGGGGCTGAATCAGAGGGGCTGAAACAAAGGATGAGAAACAGAGGGGTTGAAAAAGATGGGCTGAAACAGAGGGACTGAAACAGAGGGCGAGAAACAGAGGGGCTGAATCAGAGGGGCTGAATCAGAGGGGCTGAATCAGAGGGGCTGAAACAGAGGGGCTGAAACAGAGGGGCTGAATCAGAGGGCGAGAAACAGAGGGGCTGAAACAGAGGGCGAGAAACAGAGGGGCTGAAACAGAGGGCGAGAAACCGAGGGGCTGAAACAGATGGTCTGAAACAGAGGGGCTGAAACAGAGGGCTGAATCAGAGGGGCTGATTCAGAGGGGGTGAAACAGAGGGGCTGAATCAGCGGGGCTGAAACAGAGGGCGAGAAACAGAGGGGCCGAAACAGAGGGCGAGAAACAGAGGGGCAGAAACAGAGGGCGGGAAACAGAGGGGCTGAAACAGAGGGGCTGAAACAGAGGGCGAGAAACAGAGGGGCTGAAACTGAGGGCGAGAAACAGAGGGGCTGAAACAGAGGGGCTGAAACAGAGGGGCTGAAACAGTGGGCGAGAAACAGAGTGGCTGCAACAGACGGCGAGAAACAGAGGGGCTGAAACAGAGGGCGAGAAACAGAGGGGCTGAAACAGAGGCGCTGAAACAGAGGGGCTGAAACAGAGGGGCTGAAACAGAGGGCGAGAAACTGAGCGGCTGAAACAGAGGGCGAGAAACAGAGGGGCTGAAACAGAGGGCGAGAAACAGAGGGGCTGAAACAGAGGGGCTGAAACAGAGGGGCTGAAACAGAGGGCGTGAAACAGAGGGGCTGAAACAGAGGGCGAGAAACAGAGGGGCTCAAACAGAGGGCGAGAAACAGAGGGGCTGAAACAGAGGGGCTGAAACAGAGGGGCTTAAACAGAGGGCGAGAAACAGAGGGGCTGAAACAGAGGGCGAGAAACCGAGGGGCTGAAACAGAGGGGCTGAAATAGAGGGCGAGAAACAGAGGGGCTGAAACAGAGGGCGAGAAACAGAGGGACTGAAACAGAGGGGCTGAAACAGAGGCGCTGAAACAGAGGGCGAGAAACAAAGGGGCTGAAACAGAGGGCAAGAAACAGAGGGGCTGAAACATGGGGCGTGAAACAGAGGGGCTGAAACAGAGGGGCGGGAAACAGAGGGGCTGAATCAGAGGGGCTGAATCAGAGGGGCTGAATCAGTGGGGCTGAAACAGAGGGGCTGAATCAGAGGGTGGGAAACAGAGGGGCTGATACAGAAGGGCTGAAACAGTGGGCGAGAAACAGAGGGGCTGAAACACGGGGCGTGAAACAGAGGGGCTGAAACAGAGGGGCGGGAAACAGAGGGGCTGAATCAGAGGGGCTGAATCAGAGGGGCTGAAACAGAGGGTGAGAAAAAGAGGGGCTGAAACAGAGGGCCTGAAACAGAGGGGCTGAAACAGATGGCGAGAAACAGAGGGGCTGAATCAGAGGGGCTGAAACAGAGGGGCTGAATCAGAGGGGCTGAATCAGAGGGGCTGAAACAAAGGATGAGAAACAGAGGGGCTGAAACAGATGGGCTGAAACAGAGGGACTGAAACAGAGGGCGAGAAACAGAGGGGCTGAATCAGAGGGGCTGAATCAGAGGGGCTGAATCAGAGGGGCTGAAACAGAGGGGCTGAAACAGAGGGTGAGAAACAGAGGGGCTGAAACAGTGGGCGAGAAACAGAGGGGCTGAAACAGAGGGTGAGAAACCGAGGGGCTGAAACAGATGGTCTGAAACAGAGGGGCTGAAACAAGGGCTGAATCAGAGGGGCTGATTCAGAGGGGGTGAAACAGAGGGGCTGAATGAGCGGGGCTGAAACAGAGGGGCTGAAACAGAGGGGCGGGAAACAGAGGGGCTGAATCAGAGGGGCTGAATCAGAGGGGCTGAAACAGAGGGTGAGAAAAAGAGGGGCTGAAACAGAGGGCCTGAAACAGAGGGGCTGAAACAGATGGCGAGAAACAGAGGGGCTGAATCAGAGGGGCTGAAACAGAGGGGCTGAATCAGTGGGGCTGAAACAGAGGGGCTGAATCAGAGGGTGGGAAACAGAGGGGCTGATACAGAGGGGCTGAAACAGCGGGCGAGAAACAGGGGGGCTGACACAGAGGGGCTAAAATAGAGGGTCTGAAACAGAGGGGCTGAAACAGAGGGCGAGAAACAGAGGGGCTGAATCAGAGGGGCTGAATCAGAGGGGCTGAAACAAAGGATGAGAAACAGAGGGGCTGAAACAGATGGGCTGAAACAGAGGGACTGAAACAGAGGGCGAGAAACAGAGGGGCTGAATCAGAGGGGCTGAATCAGAGGGGCTGAACCAGAGGGGTGAAACAGAGGGGCTGAAACAGAGGGGCTGAAACAGAGGGTGAGAAACAGAGGGGCTGAAACAGTGGGCGAGAAACAGAGGGGCTGAAACAGAGGGTGAGAAACCGAGGGGCTGAAACAGATGGTCTGAAACAGAGGGGCTGAAACAGAGGGCTGAATCAGAGGGGCTGATTCAGAGGGGGTGAAACAGAGGGGCTGAATCAGCGGGGCTGAAACAGAGGGCGAGAAACAGAGGGGCCGAAACAGAGGGCGAGAAACAGAGGGGCAGAAACAGAGGGCGGGAAACAGAGGGGCTGAAACAGAGGGGCTGAAACAGAGGGCGAGAAACAGAGGGGCTGAAACCGAGGGCGAGAAACAGAGGGGCTGAAACAGAGGGGCTGAAACAGAGGGGCTGAAACAGTGGGCGAGAAACCGAGGGGCTGAAACAGATGGTCTGAAACAGAGGGGCTGAAACAGAGGGCTGAATCAGAGGGGCTGATTCAGAGGGGGTGAAACAGAGGGGCTGAATCAGCGGGGCTGAAACAGAGGGCGAGAAACAGAGGGGCCGAAACAGAGGGCGAGAAACAGAGGGGCTGAAACAGAGGGCGGGAAACAGAGGGGCTGAAACAGAGGGGCTGAAACAGAGGGCGAGAAACAGAGGGGCTGAAACCGAGGGCGAGAAACAGAGGGGCTGAAACAGAGGGGCTGAAACAGAGGGGCTGAAACAGTGGGCGAGAAACAGAGTGGCTGCAACAGACGGCGAGAAACAGAGGGGCTGAAACAGAGGGCGAGAAACAGAGGGGCTGAATCAGAGGGGCTGAAACAGAGGGCGAGAAACAGAGGGGCTGAAACAGAGGGCGAGAAACAGAGGGGCTGAAACAGAGGGCGAGAAACCGAGGGGTTGAAACAGAGGGGCTGAAATAGAGGGCGAGAAACAGAGGGTCTGAAACAGAGAGCGAGAAACAGAGGGACTGAAACAGAGGGTCTGAAACAGAGGCGCTGAAACAGAGGGCGAGAAACAGAGGGGCTGAAACAGAGGGCAAGAAACAGAGGGGCTGAAACACGGGGCGTGAAACAGAGGGGCTGAAACAGAGGGGCGGGAAACAGAGGGGATGAATCAGAGGGGCTGAATCAGAGGGGCTGAAACAGAGGGTGAGAAAAAGAGGGGCTGAAACAGAGGGGCTGAAACAGAGGGGCTGAAACAGATGGCGAGAAACAGAGGGGCTGAATCAGAGGGGCTGAAACAGAGGGGCTGAATCAGAGGGGCTGAAACAGAGGGGCTGAATCAGAGGGGCTGAAACAGAGGGCGAGAAACAGAGGGGCTGAAACAGAGGGTGGGAAACAGAGGGGCTGATACAGAGGGGCTGAAACAGAGGGCGAGAAACAGGGGGGCTGACACAGAGGAGCTAAAATAGAGGGTCTGAAACAGAGGGGCTGAAACAGAGGGCGAGAAACAGAGGGGCTGAATCAGAGGGGCTGAATCAGAGGGGCTGAATCAGAGGGGCTGAAACAAAGGATGAGAAACAGAGGGGCTGAAACAGATGGGCTGAAACAGAGGGACTGAAACAGAGGGCGAGAAACAGAGGGGCTGAATCAGAGGGGCTGAATCAGAGGGGCTGAATCAGAGGGGCTGAAACAGAGGGGCTGAAACAGAGGGGCTGAAACAGAGGGCGAGAAACAGAGGGGCTGAAACAGAGGGCGAGAAACAGAGGGGCTGAAACAGAGGGCGAGAAACCGAGGGGCTGAAACAGATGGTCTGAAACAGAGGGGCTGAAACAGAGGGCTGAATCAGAGGGGCTGATTCAGAGGGGGTGAAACAGAGGGGCTGAATCAGCGGGGCTGAAACAGAGGGCGAGAAACAGAGGGGCCGAAACAGAGGGCGAGAAACAGAGGGGCAGAAACAGAGGGCGGGAAACAGAGGGGCTGAAACAGAGGGGCTGAAACAGAGGGCGAGAAACAGAGGGGCTGAAACCGAGGGCGAGAAACAGAGGGGCTGAAACAGAGGGGCTGAAACAGAGGGGCTGAAACAGTGGGCGAGAAACAGAGTGGCTGCAACAGACGGCGAGAAACAGAGGGGCTGAAACAGAGGGCGAGAAACAGAGGGGCTGAAACAGAGGCGCTGAAACAGAGGGGCTGAAACAGAGGGGCTGAAACAGAGGGCGAGAAACTGAGCGGCTGAAACAGAGGGCGAGAAACAGAGGGGCTGAAACAGAGGGCGAGAAACAGAGGGGCTGAAACAGAGGGGCTGAAACAGAGGGGCTGAAACAGAGGGCGAGAAACAGAGGGGCTCAAACAGAGGGCGAGAAACAGAGGGGCTGAAACAGAGGGGCTGAAACAGAGGGGCTGAAACAGAGGGCGAGAAACAGAGGGGCTGTATCAGAGGGGCTGAATCAGAGGGGCTGAAACAGAGGGGCTGAAACAGAGGGCGAGAAACAAAGGGGCTGAAACAGCGGGCGAGAAACAGATGGCGAGAAACAGAGGGGCTGAAACAGATGGGCTGAAACAGACGGGCTGAAACAGAGAGCCTGAAACAGAGGGCGAGAAACGGAGGGGCTGAAACAGAGGGCGAACAACAGAGGGGCTGAAACAGAGGGCGAGAAACACAGGGGCTGAAACAGAGGGTGAGAAACTGAGGGCGAGAAACAGAGGGACTGAAACAGAGGGGCTGAAACAGAGGGGCTGAATCAGAGGGGCTGAAACAGAGGTGCTGAATCAGAGGGGCTGAAACAGAGGGCGAGAAACAGAGGGGCTGAAACTGGGGGCGAAAAACAAAGGGGCTGAAACAGAGGGCGAGAAACAGAGGGGCTGAAACAGAGAGCGCGAAACAGAGGGGCTGAAACAGAGGGGCTGAAACAGAGGGGCTGAAACAGAGGGGCTAAATCAGAGGGGCTGAAACAGAGGGCGAGAAACAGAGGGGCTGAAATGGAGGGCGAGAAACAGAAGGGCTGAAACAGAGGGGCTGAAACAGAGGGGCTGAAACAGAGGGCGAGAAACAGAGGGGCTGAAACAGAGGGCGAGTAACAGAGGGGCTGAAACAGAGGAGCTGAAACAGACGGGCTGAAACAGAGAGCCTGAAACAGAGGGCGAGAAACAGAGGGGCTGAAAGAGAGGGGCTGAATCAGAGGGGCGGAAACAGAGGGGCTGTATCAGAGGGGCTGAAACAGAGGGCGAGAAACAGAGGGGCTGAAACAGAGGGCGAGAAACAGAGGGGCTGAAACAGAGGGCGAGAAACAGAGGGGCTGAAACAGAGGGGCTGAAACAGAGGGCGAGAAACAGAGGGGCTGAAACAGAGGGCGAGAAACAGAGGGGCTGAAACAGAGGGGCTGAAACAGAGGGCTGAATCAGAGGGGCTGATTCAGAGGGGGTGAAACAGAGGGGCTGAATCAGCGGGGCTGAAACAGAGGGCGAGAAACAGAGGGGCCGAAACAGAGGGCGAGAAACAGAGGGGCAGAAACAGAGGGCGGGAAACAGAGGGGCTGAAACAGAGGGGCTGAAACAGAGGGCGAGAAACAGAGGGGCTGAAACCGAGGGCGAGAAACAGAGGGGCTGAAACAGAGGGGCTGAAACAGAGGGGCTGAAACAGTGGGCGAGAAACAGAGTGGCTGCAACAGACGGCGAGAAACAGAGGGGCTGAAACAGAGGGCGAGAAACAGAGGGGCTTAAACAGAGGCGCTGAAACAGAGGGGCTGAAACAGAGGGGCTGAATCAGTGGGGCTGAAACAGAGGGGCTGAATCAGAGGGTGGGAAACAGAGGGGCTGATATAGAAGGGCTGAAACAGTGGGCGAGAAACAGAGGGGCTGAAACACGGGGCGTGAAACAGAGGGGCTGAAACAGAGGGGCGGGAAACAGAGGGGCTGAATCAGAGGGGCTGAATCAGAGGGGCTGAAACAGAGGGTGAGAAAAAGAGGGGCTGAAACAGAGGGCCTGAAACAGAGGGGCTGAAACAGATGGCGAGAAACAGAGGGGCTGAATCAGAGGGGCTGAAACAGAGGGGCTGAATCAGAGGGGCTGAATCAGAGGGGCAGAAACAGAGGGCGGGAAACAGAGGGGCTGAAACAGAGGGGCTGAAACAGAGGGCGAGAAACAGAGGGGCTGAAACCGAGGGCGAGAAACAGAGGGGCTGAAACAGAGGGGCTGAAACAGAGGGGCTGAAACAGTGGGCGAGAAACAGAGTGGCTGCAACAGACGGCGAGAAACAGAGGGGCGAGAAACAGAGGGCGAGAAACAGAGGGGCTGAAACAGAGGCGCTGAAACAGAGGGGCTGAAACAGAGGGTCTGAAACAGAGGGCGAGAAACTGAGCGGCTGAAACAGAGGGCGAGAAACAGAGGGGCTGAAACAGAGGGCGAGAAACAGAGGGGCTGAAACAGAGGGGCTGAAACAGAGGGGCTGAAACAGAGGGGCTGAAACAGAGGGCGAGAAACAGAGGGGCTCAAACAGAGGGCGAGAAACAGTGGGGCTGAAACAGAGGGGCTGAAACAGAGGGGCTGAAACAGAGGGCGAGAAACAGAGGGGCTGTATCAGAGGGGCTGAATCAGAGGGGCTGAAACAGAGGGGCTGAAACAGAGGGCGAGAAACAAAGGGGCTGAAACAGCGGGCGAGAAACAGATGGCGAGAAACAGAGGGGCTGAAACAGATGGGCTGAAACAGACGGGCTGAAACAGAGAGCCTGAAACAGAGGGCGAGAAACGGAGGGGCTGAAACAGAGGGCGAACAACAGAGGGGCTGAAACAGAGGGCGAGAAACACAGGGGCTGAAACAGAGGGTGAGAAACTGAGGGCGAGAAACAGAGGGACTGAAACAGAGGGGCTGAAACAGAGGGGCTGAATCAGAGGGGCTGAAACAGAGGTGCTGAATCAGAGGGGCTGAAACAGAGGGCGAGAAACAGAGGGGCTGAAACTGGGGGCGAAAAACAAAGGGGCTGAAACAGAGGGCGAGAAACAGAGGGGCTGAAACAGAGAGCGCGAAACAGAGGGGCTGAAACAGAGGGGCTGAAACAGAGGGGCTGAAACAGAGGGGCTAAATCAGAGGGGCTGAAACAGAGGGCGAGAAACAGAGGGGCTGAAATAGAGGGCGAGAAACAGAAGGGCTGAAACAGAGGGGCTGAAACAGAGGGGCTGAAACAGAGGGCGAGAAACAGAGGGGCTGAAACAGAGGGCGAGTAACAGAGGGGCTGAAACAGAGGAGCTGAAACAGACGGGCTGAAACAGAGAGCCTGAAACAGAGGGCGAGAAACAGAGGGGCTGAAAGAGAGGGGCTGAATCAGAGGGGCGGAAACAGAGGGGCTGTATCAGAGGGGCTGAAACAGAGGGCGAGAAACAGAGGGGCTGAAACAGAGGGCGAGAAACAGAGGGGCTGAAACAGAGGGGCTGAAACAGAGGGCGAGAAACAGAGGGGCTGAAACAGAGGGCGAGAAACAGAGGGGCTGAAACAGAGTGGCTGAAACAGAGGGGCTGTATCAGAGGGGCTGAAACAGAGGGCGAGAAACAGAGGGGCTGAAACAGAGGGCGAGAAACAGAGGGGCTGAATCAGAGGGGCTGAAACAGAGGGCGAGAAACAGAGGGGCTGAAACAGAGGGCGAGAAACAGAGGGGCTGATACAGAGGGCGAGAAACCGAGGGGCTGAAACAGAGGGGCTGAAATAGAGGGCGAGAAACAGAGGGGCTGAAACAGAGGGCGAGAAACAGAGGGACTGAAACAGAGGGGCTGAAACAGAGGCGCTGAAACAGAGGGCGAGAAACAAAGGGGCTGAAACAGAGGGCAAGAAACAGAGGGGCTGAAACACGGGGCGTGAAACAAAGGGGCTGAAACAGAGGGGCGGGAAACAGAGGGGCTGAATCAGAGGGTCTGAATCAGAGGGGCTGAAACAGAGGGTGAGAAAAAGAGGGGCTGAAACAGAGGATTTGAAACAGAGGGGCTGAAACAGATGGCGAGAAACAGAGGCGCTGAATCAGAGGGGCTGAAACAGAGGGGCTGAATCAGTGGGGCTGAAACAGAGGGGCTGAATCAGAGGGGCTGAAACAGAGGGCGAGAAACAGAGGGGCTGAAACAGAGGGTGGGAAACAGAGGGGCTGATACAGAGGGGCTGAAACAGAGGGCGAGAAACAGGGGGGCTGACACAGAGGGGCTAAAATAGAGGGTCTGAAACAGAGGGGCTGAAACAGAGGGCGAGAAACAGAGGGGCTGAATCAGAGGGGCTGAATCAGAGGGGCTGAATCAGAGGGGCTGAAACAAAGGATGAGAAACAGAGGGGCTGAAACAGATGGGCTGAAACAGAGGGACTGAAACAGAGGGCGAGAAACAGAGGGGCTGAATCAGAGGGGCTGAATCAGAGGGGCTGAATCAGAGGGGCTGAAACAGAGGGACTGAAACAGAGGGGCTGAAACAGAGGGCGAGAAACAGAGGGGCTGAAACAGAGGGCGAGAAACAGAGGGGCTGAAACAGAGGGCGAGAAACCGAGGGGCTGAAACAGATGGTCTGAAACAGAGGGGCTGAAACAGAGGGCTGAATCAGAGGGGCTGATTCAGAGGGGGTGAAACAGAGGGGCTGAATCAGCGGGGCTGAAACAGAGGGCGAGAAACAGAGGGGCCGAAACAGAGGGCGAGAAACAGAGGGGCAGAAACAGAGGGCGGGAAACAGAGGGGCTGAAACAGAGGGGCTGAAACAGAGGGCGAGAAACAGAGGGGCTGAAACCGAGGGGCTGAAACAGTGGGCGAGAAACAGAGTGGCTGCAACAGACGGCGAGAAACAGAGGGGCTGAAACAGAGGGCGAGAAACAGAGGGGCTGAAACAGAGGCGCTGAAACAGAGGGGCTGAAACAGAGGGGCTGAAACAGAGGGCGAGAAACTGAGCGGCTGAAACAGAGGGCGAGAAACAGAGGGGCTGAAACAGAGGGCGAGAAACAGAGGGGCTGAAACAGAGGGGCTGAAACAGAGGGCGTGAAACAGAGGGGCTGAAACAGAGGGCGAGAAACAGAGGGGCTCAAACAGAGGGCGAGAAACAGAGGGGCTGAAACAGAGGGGCTGAAACAGAGGGGCTGAAACAGAGGGCGAGAAACAGAGGGGCTGAAACAGAGGGCGAGAAACAGAGGGGCTCAAACAGAGGGGCTGAAATAGAGGGCGAGAAACAGAGGGGCTGAAACAGAGGGCGAGAAACAGAGGGACTGAAACAGAGGGGCTGAAACAGAGGCGCTGAAACAGAGGGCGAGAAACAAAGGGGCTGAAACAGAGGGCAAGAAACAGAGGGGCTGAAACATGGGGCGTGAAACAGAGGGGCTGAAACAGAGGGGCGGGAAACAGAGGGGCTGAATCAGAGGGGCTGAATCAGAGGGGCTGAAACAGAGGGTGAGAAAAAGAGGGGCTGAAACAGAGGGCCTGAAACAGAGGGGCTGAAACAGATGGCGAGAAACAGAGGGGCTGAATCAGAGGGGCTGAAACAGAGGGGCTGAATCAGTGGGGCTGAAACAGAGGGGCTGAATCAGAGGGTGGGAAACAGAGGGGCTGATACAGAAGGGCTGAAACAGTGGGCGAGAAACAGAGGGGCTGAAACACGGGGCGTGAAACAGAGGGGCTGAAACAGAGGGGCGGGAAACAGAGGGGCTGAATCAGAGGGGCTGAATCAGAGGGGCTGAAACAGAGGGTGAGAAAAAGAGGGGCTGAAACAGAGGGCCTGAAACAGAGGGGCTGAAACAGATGGCGAGAAACAGAGGGGCTGAATCAGAGGGGCTGAAACAGAGGGGCTGAATCAGAGGGGCTGAATCAGAGGGGCTGAAACAAAGGATGAGAAACAGAGGGGCTGAAACAGAGGGCGAGAAACAGAGGGGCTGAAACAGAGGGGCTGAAACAGAGGGGCTGAAACAGAGGGGCTGAAACAGAGGGCGTGAAACAGAGGGGCTGAAACAGAGGGCGAGAAACAGAGGGGCTCAAACAGAGGGCGAGAAACAGAGGGGCTGAAACAGAGGGGCTGAAACAGAGGGGCTGAAACAGAGGGCGAGAAACAGAGGGGCTGAAACAGAGGGCGAGAAACAGAGGGGCTCAAACAGAGGGGCTGAAATAGAGGGCGAGAAACAGAGGGGCTGAAACAGAGGGCGAGAAACAGAGGGACTGAAACAGAGGGGCTGAAACAGAGGCGCTGAAACAGAGGGCGAGAAACAAAGGGGCTGAAACAGAGGGCAAGAAACAGAGGGGCTGAAACATGGGGCGTGAAACAGAGGGGCTGAAACAGAGGGGCGGGAAACAGAGGGGCTGAATCAGAGGGGCTGAATCAGAGGGGCTGAAACAGAGGGTGAGAAAAAGAGGGGCTGAAACAGAGGGCCTGAAACAGAGGGGCTGAAACAGATGGCGAGAATCAGAGGGGCTGAATCAGAGGGGCTGAAACAGAGGGGCTGAATCAGTGGGGCTGAAACAGAGGGGCTGAATCAGAGGGTGGGAAACAGAGGGGCTGATACAGAAGGGCTGAAACAGTGGGCGAGAAACAGAGGGGCTGAAACACGGGGCGTGAAACAGAGGGGCTGAAACAGAGGGGCGGGAAACAGAGGGGCTGAATCAGAGGGGCTGAATCAGAGGGGCTGAAACAGAGGGTGAGAAAAAGAGGGGCTGAAACAGAGGGCCTGAAACAGAGGGGCTGAAACAGATGGCGAGAAACAGAGGGGCTGAATCAGAGGGGCTGAAACAAAGGATGAGAAACAGAGGGGCTGAAACAGATGGGCTGAAACAGAGGGACTGAAACAGAGGGCGAGAAACAGAGGGGCTGAATCAGAGGGGCTGAATCAGAGGGGCTGAATCAGAGGGGCTGAAACAGAGGGGCTGAAACAGAGGGGCTGAAACAGAGGGTGAGAAACAGAGGGGCTGAAACAGTGGGCGAGAAACAGAGGGGCTGAAACAGAGGGTGAGAAACCGAGGGGCTGAAACAGATGGTCTGAAACAGAGGGGCTGAAACAAGGGCTGAATCAGAGGGGCTGATTCAGAGGGGGTGAAACAGAGGGGCTGAATCAGCGGGGCTGAAACAGAGGGGCTGAAACAGAGGGGCGGGAAACAGAGGGGCTGAATCAGAGGGGCTGAATCAGAGGGGCTGAAACAGAGGGTGAGAAAAAGAGGGGCTGAAACAGAGGGCCTGAAACAGAGGGGCTGAAACAAATGGCGAGAAACAGAGGGGCTGAATCAGAGGGGCTGAAACAGAGGGGCTGAATCAGTGGGGCTGAAACAGAGGGGCTGAATCAGAGGGTGGGAAACAGAGGGGCTGATACAGAGGGGCTGAAACAGAGGGCGAGAAACAGGGGGGCTGACACAGAGGGGCTAAAATAGAGGGTCTGAAACAGAGGGGCTGAATCAGAGGGTGGGAAACAGAGGGGCTGATACAGAAGGGCTGAAACAGTGGGCGAGAAACAGAGGGGCTGAAACACGGGGCGTGAAACAGAGGGGCTGAAACAGAGGGGCGGGAAACAGAGGGGCTGAATCAGAGGGGCTGAATCAGAGGGGCTGAAACAGAGGGTGAGAAAAAGAGGGGCTGAAACAGAGGGCCTGAAACAGAGGGGCTGAAACAGATGGCGAGAAACAGAGGGGCTGAATCAGAGGGGCTGAAACAGAGGGGCTGAATCAGAGGGGCTGAATCAGAGGGGCTGAAACAAAGGATGAGAAACAGAGGGGCTGAAACAGATGGGCTGAAACAGAGGGACTGAAACAGAGGGCGAGAAACAGAGGGGCTGAATCAGAGGGGCTGAATCAGAGGGGCTGAATAAGAGGGGCTGAAACAGAGGGGCTGAAACAGAGGGGCTGAAACAGAGGGTGAGAAACAGAGGGGCTGAAACAGTGGGCGAGAAACAGAGGGGCTGAAACAGAGGGTGAGAAACCGAGGGGCTGAAACAGATGGTCTGAAACAGAGGGGCTGAAACAAGGGCTGAATCAGAGGGGCTGATTCAGAGGGGGTGAAACAGAGGGGCTGAATCAGCGGGGCTGAAACAGAGGGGCTGAAACAGAGGGGCGGGAAACAGAGGGGCTGAATCAGAGGGGCTGAATCAGAGGGGCTGAAACAGAGGGTGAGAAAAAGAGGGGCTGAAACAGAGGGCCTGAAACAGAGGGGCTGAAACAGATGGCGAGAAACAGAGGGGCTGAATCAGAGGGGCTGAAACAGAGGGGCTGAATCAGTGGGGCTGAAACAGAGGGGCTGAATCAGAGGGTGGGAAACAGAGGGGCTGATACAGAGGGGCTGAAACAGAGGGCGAGAAACAGGGGGGCTGACACAGAGGGGCTAAAATAGAGGGTCTGAAACAGAGGGGCTGAAACAGAGGGCGAGAAACAGAGGGGCTGAATCAGAGGGGCTGAATCAGAGGGGCTGAAACAAAGGATGAGAAACAGAGGGGCTGAAACAGATGGGCTGAAACAGAGGGACTGAAACAGAGGGCGAGAAACAGAGGGGCTGAATCAGAGGGGCTGAATCAGAGGGGCTGAACCAGAGGGGCTGAAACAGAGGGGCTGAAACAGAGGGGCTGAAACAGAGGGTGAGAAACAGAGGGGCTGAAACAGTGGGCGAGAAACAGAGGGGCTGAAACAGAGGGTGAGAAACCGAGGGGCTGAAACAGATGGTCTGAAACAGAGGGGCTGAAACAGAGGGCTGAATCAGAGGGGCTGATTCAGAGGGGTTGAAACAGAGGGGCTGAATCAGCGGGGCTGAAACAGAGGGCGAGAAACAGAGGGGCCGAAACAGAGGGCGAGAAACAGAGGGGCAGAAACAGCGGGCGGGAAACAGAGGGGCTGAAACAGAGGGGCTGAAACAGAGGGCGAGAAACAGAGGGGCTGAAACCGAGGGCGAGAAACAGAGGGGCTGAAACAGAGGGGCTGAAACAGAGGGGCTGAAACAGTGGGCGAGAAACAGAGTGGCTGCAACAGACGGCGAGAAACAGAGGGGCTGAAACAGAGGGCGAGAAACAGAGGGGCTGAAACAGAGGCGCTGAAACACAGGGGCTGAAACAGAGGGGCTGAAACAGAGGGGCTGAAACAGTGGGCGAGAAACAGAGTGGCTGCAACAGACGGCGAGAAACAGAGGGGCCGAAACAGAGGGCAAGAAACAGAGGGGAAGAAACAGAGGGCGGGAAACAGAGGGGCTGAAACAGAGGGCGAGACACAGAGGGGCTGAAACCGAGGGCGAGAAACAGAGGGGCTGAAACAGAGGGGCTGAAACAGAGGGGCTGAAACAGTGGGCGAGAAACAGAGTGGCTGCAACAGACGGCGAGAAACAGAGGGGCTGAAACAGAGGGCGAGAAACAGAGGGGCTGAAACAGAGGCGCTGAAACAGAGGGGCTGAAACAGAGGGGCTGAAACAGAGGGCGAGAAACTGAGCGGCTGAAACAGAGGGCGAGAAACAGAGGGGCTGAAACAGACGGCGAGAAACAGAGGGGCTGAAACAGAGGGGCTGAAACAGAGGGGCTGAAACAGAGGGGCTGAAACAGAGGGCGTGAAACAGAGGGGCTGAAACAGAGGGCGAGAAACAGAGGGGCTCAAACAGAGGGCGAGAAACAGAGGGGCTGAAACAGAGGGGCTGAAACAGAGGGGCTGAAACAGAGGGCGAAAAACAGAGGGGCTGTATCAGAGGGGCTGAATCAGAGGGGCTGAAACAGAGGGGCTGAAACAGAGGGCGAGAAACAAAGGGGCTGAAACAGCGGGCGAGAAACAGATGGCGAGAAACAGAGGGGCTGAAACAGAGGGGCTGAAACAGACGGGCTGAAACAGAGAGCCTGAAACAGAGAGCGAGAAACGGAGGGGCTGAAACAGAGGCCGAACAACAGAGGGGCTGAAACAGAGGGCGAGAAACACAGGGGCTGAAACAGAGGGTGAGAAACTGAGGGCGAGAAACAGAGGGACTGAAACAGAGGGGCTGAAACAGAGGGGCTGAATCAGAGGGGCTGAAACAGAGGTGCTGAATCAGAGGGGCTGAAACAGAGGGCGAGAAACAGAGTGGCTGAAACTGAGGGCGAAAAACAGAGGGGCTGAAACAGAGGGCGAGAAACAGAGGGGCTGAAACAGAGAGCGCGAAACAGAGGGGCTGAAACAGAGGGGCTGAAACAGAGGGGCTGAAACAGAGGGGCTAAATCAGAGGGGCTGAAACAGAGGGCGAGAAACAGAGGGGCTGAAATAGAGGGCGAGAAACAGAGGGGCTGAAACAGAGGGGCTGAAACAGAGGGGCTGAAACAGAAGGCGAGAAACAGAGGGGCTGAAACAGAGGGCGAGTAACAGAGGGGCTGAAACAGAGGGCGATAAACAGAGGGCCAGAAACAAAGGGGCTGAAAGAGAAGGGCTGAAACAGAGGGACTGAAACAGAGGGCGAGAAACAGTGGGGCTGAACCAGAGGGGCGGAATCAGAGCGGCTGAAACAGAGGGGCTGAAATAGAGGGCGAGAAACAGAGGGGCTGAAACAGAGGGCGAGAAACAGAGGGGCTGAAACAGAGGGGAAGAAATGGAGGGGCTGAAAGAGAGGGCGAGAAACAGAGGGCGAGAAACAGAGGGGCTGAAACAGAGGGCGAGAAACAGAGAGGCTGAATCAGAGGGGCTGAAACAGAGGGGCTGAATCAGAGGGGCTGAATCAGAGGGGCTGAAACAAAGGATGAGAAACAGAGGGGCTGAAACAGATGGGCTGAAACAGAGGGACTGAAACAGAGGGCGAGAAACAGAGGGGCTGAATCAGAGGGGCTGAATCAGAGGGGCTGAATCAGAGGGGCTGAAACAGAGGGGCTGAAACAGAGGGGCTGAAACAGAGGGTGAGAAACAGAGGGGCTGAAACAGTGGGCGAGAAACAGAGGGGCTGAAACAGAGGGTGAGAAACCGAGGGGCTGAAACAGATGGTCTGAAACAGAGGGGCTGAAACAAGGGCTGAATCAGAGGGGCTGATTCAGAGGGGGTGAAACAGAGGGGCTGAATCAGCGGGGCTGAAACAGAGGGGCTGAAACAGAGGGGCGGGAAACAGAGGGGCTGAATCAGAGGGGCTGAATCAGAGGGGCTGAAACAGAGGGTGAGAAAAAGAGGGGCTGAAACAGAGGGCCTGAAACAGAGGGGCTGAAACAGATGGCGAGAAACAGAGGGGCTGAATCAGAGGTGCTGAAACAGAGGGGCTGAATCAGTGGGGCTGAAACAGAGGGGCTGAATCAGAGGGTGGGAAACAGAGGGGCTGATACAGAGGGGCTGAAACAGAGGGCGAGAAACAGGGGGGCTGACACAGAGGGGCTAAAATAGAGGGTCTGAAACAGAGGGGCTGAATCAGAGGGTGGGAAACAGAGGGGCTGATACAGAAGGGCTGAAACAGTGGGCGAGAAACAGAGGGGCTGAAACACGGGGCGTGAAACAGAGGGGCTGAAACAGAGGGGCGGGAAACAGAGGGGCTGAATCAGAGGGGCTGAATCAGAGGGGCTGAAACAGAGGGTGAGAAAAAGAGGGGCTGAAACAGAGGGCCTGAAACAGAGGGGCTGAAACAGATGGCGAGAAACAGAGGGGCTGAATCAGAGGGGCTGAAACAGAGGGGCTGAATCAGAGGGGCTGAATCAGAGGGGCTGAAACAAAGGATGAGAAACAGAGGGGCTGAAACAGATGGGCTGAAACAGAGGGACTGAAACAGAGGGCGAGAAACAGAGGGGCTGAATCAGAGGGGCTGAATCAGAGGGGCTGAATAAGAGGGGCTGAAACAGAGGGGCTGAAACAGAGGGGCTGAAACAGAGGGTGAGAAACAGAGGGGCTGAAACAGTGGGCGAGAAACAGAGGGGCTGAAACAGAGGGTGAGAAACCGAGGGGCTGAAACAGATGGTCTGAAACAGAGGGGCTGAAACAAGGGCTGAATCAGAGGGGCTGATTCAGAGGGGGTGAAACAGAGGGGCTGAATCAGCGGGGCTGAAACAGAGGGGCTGAAACAGAGGGGCGGGAAACAGAGGGGCTGAATCAGAGGGGCTGAATCAGAGGGGCTGAAACAGAGGGTGAGAAAAAGAGGGGCTGAAACAGAGGGCCTGAAACAGAGGGGCTGAAACAGATGGCGAGAAACAAAGGGGCTGAATCAGAGGGGCTGAAACAGAGGGGCTGAATCAGTGGGGCTGAAACAGAGGGGCTGAATCAGAGGGTGGGAAACAGAGGGGCTGATACAGAGGGGCTGAAACAGAGGGCGAGAAACAGGGGGGCTGACACAGAGGGGCTAAAATAGAGGGTCTGAAACAGAGGGGCTGAAACAGAGGGCGAGAAACAGAGGGGCTGAATCAGAGGGGCTGAATCAGAGGGGCTGAAACAAAGGATGAGAAACAGAGGGGCTGAAACAGATGGGCTGAAACAGAGGGACTGAAACAGAGGGCGAGAAACAGAGGGGCTGAATCAGAGGGGCTGAATCAGAGGGGCTGAACCAGAGGGGCTGAAACAGAGGGGCTGAAACAGAGGGGCTGAAACAGAGGGTGAGAAACAGAGGGGCTGAAACAGTGGGCGAGAAACAGAGGGGCTGAAACAGAGGGTGAGAAACCGAGGGGCTGAAACAGATGGTCTGAAACAGAGGGGCTGAAACAGAGGGCTGAATCAGAGGGGCTGATTCAGAGGGGGTGAAACAGAGGGGCTGAATCAGCGGGGCTGAAACAGAGGGCGAGAAACAGAGGGGCCGAAACAGAGGGCGAGAAACAGAGGGGCAGAAACAGCGGGCGGGAAACAGAGGGGCTGAAACAGAGGGCGAGAAACAGAGGGGCTGAAACCGAGGGCGAGAAACAGAGGGGCTGAAACAGAGGGGCTGAAACAGAGGGGCTGAAACAGTGGGCGAGAAACAGAGTGGCTGCAACAGACGGCGAGAAACAGAGGGGCTGAAACAGAGGGCGAGAAACAGAGGGGCTGAAACAGAGGCGCTGAAACAGAGGGGCTGAAACAGAGGGGCTGAAACAGAGGGGCTGAAACAGTGGGCGAGAAACAGAGTGGCTGCAACAGACGGCGAGAAACAGAGGGGCCGAAACAGAGGGCAAGAAACAGAGGGGAAGAAACAGAGGGCGGGAAACAGAGGGGCTGAAACAGAGGGCGAGACACAGAGGGGCTGAAACCGAGGGCGAGAAACAGAGGGGCTGAAACAGAGGGGCTGAAACAGAGGGGCTGAAACAGTGGGCGAGAAACAGAGTGGCTGCAACAGACGGCGAGAAACAGAGGGGCTGAAACAGAGGGCGAGAAACAGAGGGGCTGAAACAGAGGCGCTGAAACAGAGGGGCTGAAACAGAGGGGCTGAAACAGAGGGCGAGAAACTGAGCGGCTGAAACTGAGGGCGAAAAACAGAGGGGCTGAAACAGAGGGCGAGAAACAGAGGGGCTGAAACAGAGAGCACGAAACAGAGGGGCTGAAACAGAGGGGCTGAAACAGAGGGGCTGAAACAGAGGGGCTAAATCAGAGGGGCTGAAACAGAGGGCGAGAAACAGAGGGGCTGAAATAGAGGGCGAGAAACAGAGGGGCTGAAACAGAGGGGCTGAAACAGAGGGGCTGAAACAGAGGGCGAGAAAGAGAGGGGCTGAAACAGAGGGCGAGTAACAGAGGGGCTGAAACAGAGGGCGATAAAAAGAGGGACAGAAACAAAGGGGCTGAAAGAGAAGGGCTGAAACAGAGGGACTGAAACAGAGGGCGAGAAACAGAGGGGCTGAAACAGAGGGCGAGAAACAGAGGGGCTGAAACAGAGGGCGAGAAACAGAGGGGCTGAAACAGAGGGGCTGAAACAGAGGGGCTGAAACCGAGGGCGAGAAACAGAGGGGCTGAAACAGACGGCAAGAAACAGAGGGGCTGAAACAGAGGGGCTGAAACAGAGGGGCTGAAACAGAGGGGCTGAAACAGAGGGCGAGAAACAGAGGGGCTGAAACAGAGAGCGCGAAACAGAGGGGCTGAAACAGTGGGCGAGAAACAGAGGGGCTGAATCAGAGGGGCTGAATCAGAGGGGCTGAAACAGAGGGGCTGAAACAGAGGGCGAGAAACAGAGGGGCTGAAACAGAGGGCGAGAAACAGAGGGGCTGAAACACAGGGGCTGAAACAGAGGGGCTGAAACCGAGTGCGAGAAACAGAGGTGCTGAATCAGAGAGGCTGAAACATAGGGTGAGAAACAGAGGGGCTGAAACAGAGGGCAAGAAACAGAGGGGCTGAAACACGGGGCGTGAAACAGAGGGGCTTAAACAGAGGGGCGGGAAACAGAGGGGCTGAATCAGAGGGGCTGAATCAGAGGGGCTGAAACAGAGGGTGAGAAACAGTGGGGCTGAAACAGAGGGGCTGAAACAGAGGGGCTGAAACAGAGGGCGAGAAACAGAGGGGCTGAATCAGAGGGGCTGAAACAGAGGGGCTGAATCAGAGGGGCTGAAACAGAGGGGCTGAATCAGAGGGGCTGAAACAGAGGGCGAGAAACAGAGGGGCTGAAACAGAGGGCGGGAAACAGAGGGGCTGATACAGAGGGGCTGAAAAGAACGGCGAGAAACAGAGGGGCTGAAACAGAAGGCGAGAAACAGAGTGGCTGAAACAGAGGGGCTGAATCAGAGGGGCTGAGACCGAGGGCGAGAAACAGAGTGGCTGAAACAGAGGGCGAGAAACAGAGGGGCTGAATCATAGGGGCTGAAACAGAGGGCGAGAATTAGAGGGGCTGAAACAGAGGGCGAGAAAGAGAGGGGCTGAAACAGAGGGGCTGCAACAGAGGGGCTGAATCAGAGGGGCTGATTCAGAGGGGCTGAAACAGAGGGGCTGATTCCGAGGGGCTGAAACAGAGGGGCTGAATCAGAGGGGCTGAAACACAGAGCGAGAAATAGAGGGGCTGAAACAAAGGTTGAGAAACAGAGGGGCAGAAACAGAGGGCGAGAAACAGAGGGGCTGAAACAGAGGGGCTGAAACAGAGAGCGCGAAACAGTGGGGCTGAAACTGAGGGCGAGAAACAGAGGGGCTGAAACAGAGGGGCTAAATCAGAGGGGCTGAAACAGAGGGTGAGAAACAGAGCGGCTGAAACAGAGGGCGAGAAACAGAGGGGCTTAAACAGAGGGGCTAAAACAGAGGAGTTGAAACAGAGGGCGAGAAACAGAGGGGCTGAAACAGAGGGCGAGAAACAGAGGGGCTGAAACAGAGGGGCTGAAACAGAGGGGCTGAAACCGAGGGCGAGAAACAGAGCGGCTGAAACAGAGGGCGAGAAACAGAGGGGCTTAAACAGAGGGGCTGAAACAGAGGAGCTGAAACAGAGGGCGAGAAACAGAGGGGCTGAAACAGAGGGCGAGAAACAGAGGTGCTGAAACAGAGGGGCTGAAACAGAGGGCGAGAAACAGAGGGGCTGAAACAGAGTGCGAGAAACAGAGGGGCTGAAACAGAGGGGCTGAAACAGAGGGGCTGAAACCGAGGGCGAGAAACAGAGGGGCTGAAACAGAGGGGCTGAATCAGAGGGGCTGAAACAGAGGGGCTGAAACAGAGGGCTAGAAACAGAGGGGCTGAAACAGAGTGCGAGAAACAGAGGGGCTGAAACAGAGGAGTTGAAACAGAGGGCGAGAAACAGAGGGGCTGAAACAGAGGGCGAGAAACAGAGGGGCTGAAACAGAGGGGCTGAAACAGAGGGGCTGAAACCGAGGGCGAGAAACAGGGCGGCTGAAACAGAGGGCGAGAAACAGAGGGGCTTAAACAGAGGGGCTGAAACAGAGGAGCTGAAACAGAGGGCGAGAAACAGAGGGGCTGAAACAGAGGGCGAGAAACAGAGGTGCTGAAACAGAGGGGCTGAAACAGAGGGCGAGAAACAGAGGGGCTGAAACAGAGTGCGAGAAACAGAGGGGCTGAAACAGAGGGGCTGAAACAGAGGGGCTGAAACCGAGGGCGAGAAACAGAGGGGCTGAAACAGAGGGGCTGAATCAGAGGGGCTGAAACAGAGGGGCTGAAACAGAGGGGCTGAAACAGAGGGGCTGAAACAGAGGGCGTGAAACAGAGGGGCTGAAACAGAGGGCGAGAAACAGAGGGGCTCAAACAGAGGGCGAGAAACAGAGCGGCTGAAACAGAGGGGTTGAAACAGAGGGGCTGAAACAGAGGGGCTGAAACAGAGGGCGAGAAACAGAGGGGCTGTATCAGAGGGGCTGAATCAGAGGGGCTGAAACAGAGGGGCTGAAACAGAGGGCGAGAAACAAAGGGGCTGAAACAGCGGGCGAGAAACAGATGGCGAGAAACAGAGGGGCTGAAACAGAGGGGCTGAAACAGACGAGCTGAAACAGAGAGCCTGAAACAGAGGGTGAGAAACGGAGGGGCTGAAACAGAGGGCGAACAACAGAGGGGCTGAAACAGAGGGCGAGAAACACAGAGGCTGAAACAGGGGGTGAGAAACTGAGGGCGAGAAACAGAGGGACTGAAACAGAGGGGCTGAAACAGAGGGGCTGAATCAGAGGGGCTGAAACAGAGGTGCTGAATCAGAGGGGCTGAAACAGAGGGCGAGAAACAGAGGGGCTGAAACTGAGGGCGAAAAACAGAGGGGCTGAAACAGAGGGCGAGAAACAGAGGGGCTGAAACAGAGAGCGCGAAACAGAGGGGCTGAAACAGAGGGGCTGAAACAGAGGGGCTGAAACAGAGGGGCTAAATCAGAGGGGCTGAAACAGAGGGCGAGAAACAGAGGGGCTGAAATAGAGGGCGAGAAACAGAGGGGCTGAAACAGAGGGGCTGAAACAGAGGGGCTGAAACAGAGGGCGAGAAAGAGAGGGGCTGAAACAGAGGGCGAGTAACAGAGGGGCTGAAACAGAGGGCGATAAACAGAGGGACAGAAACAAAGGGGCTGAAAGAGAAGGGCTGAAACAGAGGGACTGAAACAGAGGGCGAGAAACAGAGGGGCTGAAACAGAGGGCGAGAAACAGAGGGGCTGAAACAGAGGGCGAGAAACAGAGGGGCTGAAACAGAGGGGCTGAAACAGAGGGGCTGAAACCGAGGGCGAGAAACAGAGGGGCTGAAACAGACGGCAAGAAACAGAGGGGCTGAAACAGAGCGGCTGAAACAGAGGGGCTGAAACAGAGGGGCTGAAACAGAGGGCGAGAAACAGAGGGGCTGAAACAGTGGGCGAGAAACAGAGGGGCTGAATCAGAGGGGCTGAATCAGAGGGGCTGAAACAGAGGGGCTGAAACAGAGGGCGAGAAACAGAGGGGCTGAAACAGAGGGCGAGAAACAGAGGGGCTGAAACAGAGGGGCTGAAACAGAGGGGCTGAAACCGAGTGCGAGAAACAGAGGTGCTGAATCAGAGAGGCTGAAACATAGGGTGAGAAACAGAGGGGCTGAAACAGAGGGCAAGAAACAGAGGGGCTGAAACACGGGGCGTGAAACAGAGGGGCTGAAACAGAGGGGCGGGAAACAGAGGGGCTGAATCAGAGGGGCTGAATCAGAGGGGCTGAAACAGAGGGTGAGAAACAGTGGGGCTGAAACAGAGGGGCTGAAACAGAGGGGCTGAAACAGAGGGCGAGAAACAGAGGGGCTGAATCAGAGGAGCTGAAACAGAGGGGCTGAATCAGAGGGGCTGAAACAGAGGGGCTGAATCAGAGGGGCTGAAACAGAGGGCGAGAAACAGAGGGGCTGAAACAGAGGGCGGGAAACAGAGGGGCTGATACAGAGGGGCTGAAAAGAACGGCGAGAAACAGAGGGGCTGAAACAGAAGGCGAGAAACAGAGTGGCTGAAACAGAGGGGCTGAATCAGAGGGGCTGAGACCGAGGGCGAGAAACAGAGGGGCTGAAACAGAGGGCGAGAAACAGAGGGGCTGAATCATAGGGGCTGAAACAGAGGGCGAGAATTAGAGGGGCTGAAACAGAGGGCGAGAAAGAGAGGGGCTGAAACAGAGGGGCTGCAACAGAGGGGCTGAATCAGAGGGGCTGATTCAGAGGGGCTGAAACAGAGGGGCTGATTCCGAGGGGCTGAAACAGAGGGGCTGAATCAGAGGGGCTGAAACACAGAGCGAGAAATAGAGGGGCTGAAACAAAGGTTGAGAAACAGAGGGGCAGAAACAGAGGGCGAGAAACAGAGGGGCTGAAACAGAGGGGCTGAAACAGAGAGCGCGAAACAGTGGGGCTGAAACAGAGGGCGAGAAACAGAGGGGCTGAAACAGAGGGGCTAAATCAGAGGGGCTGAAACAGAGGGTGAGAAACAGAGCGGCTGAAACAGAGGGCGAGAAACAGAGGGGCTTAAACAGAGGGGCTAAAACAGAGGAGTTGAAACAGAGGGCGAGAAACAGAGGGGCTGAAACAGAGGGCGAGAAACAGAGGGGCTGAAACAGAGGGGCTGAAACAGAGGGGCTGAAACCGAGGGCGAGAAACAGAGCGGCTGAAACAGAGGGCGAGAAACAGAGGGGCTTAAACAGAGGGGCTGAAACAGAGGAGCTGAAACAGAGGGCGAGAAACAGAGGGGCTGAAACAGAGGGCGAGAAACAGAGGTGCTGAAACAGAGGGGCTGAAACAGAGGGCGAGAAACAGAGGGGCTGAAACAGAGTGCGAGAAACAGAGGGGCTGAAACAGAGGGGCTGAAACAGAGGGGCTGAAACAGACCGGCTGAAACCGAGGGCGAGAAACAGAGGGGCTGAAACAGAGGGGCTGAATCAGAGGGGATGAAACAGAGGGGCTGAAACAGAGGGCTAGAAACAGAGGGGCTGAAACAGAGTGCGAGAAACAGAGGGGCTGAAACAGAGGTGCTGAAACAGAGGGGCTGAAACAGAGGGGCTGAAACAGAGGGCGAGAAACAGAGGGGCTGAAACAGAGGGGCTGAAACAGAGGGGCTGAAACAGAGGGCGTGAAAAAGAGGGGCTGAAACAGAGGGGCTGAAACAGAGGGCGAGAAACAGAGGGGCTGAAACTGCGGGCGAGAAACAGAGGGCGAGAAACAGAGGGGCTGAAACAGAGAGCTGAAACAGATGGGCTGTAACAGAGAGCCTGAAACAGAGGGCGAGAAACAGAGGGGCTGAAACAGAGGGGCTGAATCAGAGGGGCGGAAACAGAGGGGCTGTATCAGAGGGGCTGAAATAGAGGGCGAGAAACAGAGGGGCTGAAACAGAGGGCGAGAAACAGAGGGGCTGAAACAGAGGGGCTGAAACAGTGGGCGAGAAACAGAGGGGCTGAAACAGAGGGCGAAAAACAGAGGGGCTGAAACAGAGGGGCTGAAACAGAGGGGCTGTATCAGAGGGGCTGAAACAGAGGGCGAGAAACAGAGGGGCTGAAACAGAGGGGCTGAAACAGAGGGCGAGAAACAGAGGGGCTGAAACAGTGGGCGAGAAACAGAGGGGCTGAAACAGAGGGCGAGAAACCGAGCGGCTGAAACAGAGGGGCTGAAATAGAGGGCGAGAAACAGAGGGGCTGAAACAGAGGGGCTGAAACAGAGGGGCTGAAACAGAGGGCGAGAAACAGAGGGGCTGAAACAGAGGTAAAGAAACAGAGGGGCTGAAACACGGGGCGTGAAACAGAGGGGCTGAAACAGAGGGGCGGGAAACAGAGGGGCTGAATCAGAGGGGCTGAATCAGAGGGGCTGAAACAGATGGTGAGAAAAAGAGGGGCTGAAACAGAGGGGCTGAAACAGAGGGGCTGAAACAGATGGCGAGAAACAGAGGGGCTGAATCAGAGGGGCTGAAACAGAGGGGCTGAATCAGAGGGGCTGAAACAGAGGGGCTGAATCAGAGGGGCTGAAACAGAGGGCGAGAAACAGAGGGGCTGAAACAGAGGGTGGGAAAGAGAGGGGCTGATACAGAGGGGCTGAAACAGAGGGCGAGAAACAGGGGGGCTGACACAGAGGGGCTAAAATAGAGGGGCTGAAACAGAGGGGCTGAAACAGAGGGCGAGAAACAGAGGGGCTGAATCAGAGGGCAAGAAACAGAGGGGCTGAAACACGGGGCGTGAAACAGAGGGGCTGAATCAGAGGGGCTGAATCAGAGGGGCTGAAACAGATGGTGAGAAAAAGAGGGGCTGAAACAGAGGGGCTGAAACAGAGGGGCTGAAACAGATGGCGAGAAACAGAGGGGCTGAATCAGAGGGGCTGAAACAGAGGGGCTGAATCAGAGGGGCTGAAACAGAGGGGCTGAATCAGAGGGGCTGAAACAGAGGGCGAGAAACAGAGGGGCTGAAACAGAGGGTGGGAAACAGAGGGGCTGATACAGAGGGGCTGAAACAGAGGGCGAGAAACAGGGGGGCTGACACAGAGGGGCTAAAATAGAGGGTCTGAAACAGAGGGGCTGAAACAGAGGGCGAGAAACAGAGGGGCTGAATCAGAGGGGCTGAATCAGAGGGGCTGAATCACAGGGGCTGAAACAAAGGATGAGAAACAGAGGGGCTGAAACAGATGGGCTGAAACAGAGGGACTGAAACAGAGGGCGAGAAACAGAGGGGCTGAATCAGAGGGGCTGAATCAGAGGGGCTGAATCAGAGGGGCTGAAACAGAGGGGCTGAAACAGAGGGGCTGAAACAGAGGGCGAGAAACAGAGGGGCTGAAACAGAGGGCGAGAAACAGAGGGGCTGAAACAGAGGGCGAGAAACCGAGGGGCTGAAACAGATGGTCTGAAACAGAGGGGCTGAAACAGAGGGCTGAATCAGAGGGGCTGATTCAGAGGGGGTGAAACAGAGGGGCTGAATCAGCGGGGCTGAAACAGAGGGCGAGAAACAGAGGGGCCGAAACAGAGGGCGAGAAACAGAGGGGCAGAAACAGAGGGCGGGAAACAAAGGGGCTGAAACAGAGGGGCTGAAACAGAGGGCGAGAAACAGAGGGGCTGAAACCGAGGGCGAGAAACAGAGGGGCTGAAACAGAGGGGCTGAAACAGAGGGGCTGAAACAGTGGGCGAGAAACAGAGTGGCTGCAACAGACGGCGAGAAACAGAGGGGCTGAAACAGAGGGCGAGAAACAGAGGGGCTGAAACAGAGGCGCTGAAACAGAGGGGCTGAAACAGAGGGGCTGAAACAGAGGGCGAGAAACTGAGCGGCTGAAACAGAGGGCGAGAAACAGAGGGGCTGAAACAGAGGGCGAGAAACAGAGGGGCTGAAACAGAGGGGCTGAAACAGAGGGGCTAAAACAGAGGGCGTGAAACAGAGGGGCTGGAACAGAGGGCGAGAAACAGAGGGGCTCAAACAGAGGGCGACAAACAGAGGGGCTGAAACAGTGGGGCTGAAACAGAGGGGCTGAAACAGAGGGGCTGAAACAGAGGGCGAGAAACAGAGGGGCTGTATCAGAGGGGCTGAATCAGAGGGGCTGAAACAGAGCGGCTGAAACAGAGGGTGAGAAACAAAGGGGCTGAAACAGCGGGCGAGAAACAGATAGCGAGAAACAGAGGGGCTGAAACAGAGGGGCTGAAACAGACGGGCTGAAACAGAGATCCTGAAACAGAGGGCGAGAAATGGAGGGGCTGAAACAGAGGGCGAACAACAGAGGGGCTGAAACAGAGGGCGAGAAACACAGGGGCTGAAACAGAGGGTGAGAAACTGAGGGCGAGAAACAGAGGGACTGAAACAGAGGAGCTGAAACAGAGGGGCTGAATCAGAGGGGCTGAAACAGAGGTGCTGAATCAGAGGGGCTGAAACAGAGGGCGAGAAACAGAGGGGCTGAAACTGAGGGCGAAAAACAGAGGGGATGAATCAGAGGGCGAGAAACAGAGGGGCTGAAACAGAGAGCGTGAAACAGAGGGGCTGAAACAGAGGGGCTGAAACAGAGGGGCTGAAACTGAGGGCGAAAAACAGAGGGGCTGAAACAGAGGGCGAGAAACAGAGGGGCGTAAACAGAGAGCGCGAAACAGAGGGGCTGAAACAGAGGGGCTGAAACAGAGGGGCTGAAACAGAGGGGCTAAATCAGAGGGGCTGAAACAGAGGGCGAGAAACAGAGGGGCTGAAATAGAGGGCGAGAAACAGAGGTGCTGAAACAGAGGGGCTGAAACAGAGGGCGAGAAACAGAGGGGCTGAAACAGAGGGCGAGTAACAGAGGGGCTGAAACAGAGGGCGATAAACAGAGGGACAGAAACAAAGGGGCTGAAAGAGAAGGGCTGAAACAGAGGGACTGAAACAGAGGGCGAGAAACAGTGGGGCTGAATCAGAGGGGCTGAATAAGAGCGGCTGAAACAGAGGGGCTGAAACAGAGGGCGAGAAACAGAGGGGCTGAAACAGAGGGCGAGAAACAGAGGGGCTGAAACAGAGGGGAAGAAATGGAGGGGCTGAAACAGAGGGCGAGAAACAGAGGGCGAGAAACAGAGGGGCTGAAACAGAGGGGCTGAAACAGAGGGCGAGAAACAGAGAGGCTGAAACAGAGGGCGAGAAACAGAGGGGCTGAAACAGAGGGCGAGAAACAGAGGGGCGGAATCAGAGCGGCTGAAACAGAGGGGCTGAAACAGAGGGGCTGAAACAGAGGGCGAGAAGCAGAGGGGCTGAATCAGAGGGGCTGAAACAGAGGGGCTGAAACAGAGGGCGAGAAAAGAGGGGCTGAAACAGAGGGGCTGAAACAGAGGGCGAGAAACAGAGGGGCTGAAACAGAGGGGCTGAAACAGAGGGGCTGAAACAGAGGGGCTGAAACAGAGGGCGAGAAACAGAGGGGCTGAAACAGAGAGCGCGAAACAGAGGGGCTGAAACAGTGGGCGAGAAACAGAGGGGCTGAATCAGAGGGGCTGAATTAGAGGGGCTGAAACAGAGGGGCTGAAACAGAGGGCGAGAAACAGAGGGGCTGAAACAGAGGGCGAGAAACAGAGGGGCTGAAACAGAGGGCGAGAAACAGAGGGGCTGAAACAGAGGGGCTGAAACAGAGGGGCTGAAACCGAGGGCGAGAAACAGAGGGGCTGAAACAGACGGCAAGAAACAGAGGGGCTGAAACAGAGGGGCTGAAACAGAGGGGCTGAAACAGAGGGCGAGAAACAGAGGGGCTGAAACAGAGAGCGCGAAACAGAGGGGCTGAAACAGTGGGCGAGAAACAGAGGGGCTGAATCAGAGGGGCTGAATCAGAGGGGCTGAAACAGAGGGGCTGAAACAGAGGGCGAGAAACAGAGGGGCTGAAACAGAGTGCGAGAAACAGAGGGGCTGAAACAGAGGGGCTGAAACAGAGGGGCTGAAACCGAGGGCGAGAAACAGAGGGGCTGAAACAGAGGGCGAGAAACAGAGGTGCTGAATCAGAGAGGCTGAAACATAGGGCGAGAAACAGAGGGGCTGAAACAGAGGGCAAGAAACAGAGGGGCTGAAACACGGGGCGTGAAACAGAGGGGCTGAAACAGAGGGGCGGGAAACAGAGGGGCTGAATCAGAGGGGCTGTAACAGAGGGGCTGAATCAGAGGGGCTGAAACAGAGGGCGATAAACAGAGGGGCTGAAACAGAGGGTGGGAAAGAGAGGGGCTGATACAGAGGGGCTGAAACAGAGGGCGAGAAACAGGGCGGCTGACACAGAGGGGCTAAAATAGAGGGGCTGAAACAGAGGGGCTGAAACAGAGGGCGAGAAACAGAGGGGCTGAATCAGAGGGCAAGAAACAGAGGGGCTGAAACACGGGGCGTGAAACCGAGGGGCTGAAACAGAGGGGCGGGAAACAGAGGGGCTGAATCAGAGGGGCTGAATCAGAGGGGCTGAAACAGATGGTGAGAAAAAGAGGGGCTGAAACAGAGGGGCTGAAACAGAGGGGCTGAAACAGATGGCGAGAAACAGAGGGGCTGAATCAGAGGGGCTGAAACAGAGGGGCTGAATCAGAGGGGCTGAAACAGAGGGGCTGAATCAGAGGGGCTGAAACAGAGGGCGAGAAACAGAGGGGCTGAAACAGAGGGTGGGAAACAGAGGGGCTGATACAGAGGGGCTGAAACAGAGGGCGAGAAACAGGGGGGCTGACACAGAGGGGCTAAAATAGAGGGGCTGAAACAGAGGGGCTGAAACAGAGGGCGAGAAACAGAGGGGCTGAATCAGAGGGGCTGAATCAGAGGGGCTGAATCAGAGGGGCTGAAACAAAGGATGAGAA
Source organism: Chiloscyllium punctatum (assembly GCF_047496795.1). Classification (NCBI taxonomy): domain Eukaryota; kingdom Metazoa; phylum Chordata; class Chondrichthyes; order Orectolobiformes; family Hemiscylliidae; genus Chiloscyllium; species Chiloscyllium punctatum. Next base: position 5,649,265 of record NW_027309790.1, on the reverse strand, counting down.
ACAGAGGGGCTGAAACAGATGGGCTGAAACAGAGGGACTGAAACAGAGGGCGAGAAACAGAGGGGCTGAATCAGAGGGGCTGAATCAGAGGGGCTGAATCAGAGGGGCTGAAACAGAGGGGCTGAAACAGAGGGGCTGAAACAGAGGGCGAGAAACAGAGGGGCTGAAACAGAGGGCGAGAAACCGAGGGGCTGAAACAGATGGTCTGAAACAGAAGGGCTGAAACAGAGGGCTGAATCAGAGGGGCTGATTCAGAGGGGGTGAAACAGAGGGGCTGAATCAGCGGGGCTGAAACAGAGGGCGAGAAACAGAGGGGCCGAAACAGAGGGCGAGAAACAGAGGGGCAGAAACAGAGGGCGGGAAACAGAGGGGCTGAAACAGAGGGGCTGAAACAGAGGGCGAGAAACAGAGGGGCTGAAACCGAGGGCGAGAAACAGAGGGGCTGAAACAGAGGGGCTGAAACAGAGGGGCTGAAACAGTGGGCGAGAAACAGAGTGGCTGCAACAGACGGCGAGAAACAGAGGGGCTGAAACAGAGGGCGAGAAACAGAGGGGCTGAAACAGAGGCGCTGAAACAGAGGGGCTGAAACAGAGGGGCTGAAACAGAGGGCGAGAAACTGAGCGGCTGAAACAGAGGGCGAGAAACAGAGGGGCTGAAACAGAGGGCGAGAAACAGAGGGGCTGAAACAGAGGGGCTGAAACAGAGGGGCTGAAACAGAGGGCGTGAAACAGAGGGGCTGAAACAGAGGGCGAGAAACAGAGGGGCTCAAACAGAGGGCGAGAAACAGAGGGGCTGAAACAGTGGGGCTGAAACAGAGGGGCTGAAACAGAGGGGCTGAAACAGAGGGCGAGAAACAGAGGGGCTGTATCAGAGGGGCTGAATCAGAGGGGCTGAAACAGAGCGGCTGAAACAGAGGGCGAGAAACAAAGGGGCTGAAACAGCGGGCGAGAAACAGATAGCGAGAAACAGAGGGGCTGAAACAGAGGGGCTGAAACAGACGGGCTGAAACAGAGATCCTGAAACAGAGGGCGAGAAATGGAGGGGCTGAAACAGAGGGCGAACAACAGAGGGGCTGAAACAGAGGGCGAGAAACACAGGGGCTGAAACAGAGGGTGAGAAACTGAGGGCGAGAAACAGAGGGACTGAAACAGAGGGGCTGAAACAGAGGGGCTGAATCAGAGGGGCTGAAACAGAGGTGCTGATTCAGAGGGGCTGAAACAGAGGGCGAGAAACAGAGGGGCTGAAACTGAGGGCGAAAAACAGAGGGGATGAATCAGAGGGCGAGGAACAGAGGGGCTGAAACAGAGAGCGTGAAACAGAGGGGCGGAAACAGAGGGGCTGAAACAGAGGGGCTGAAACTGAGGGCGAAAAACAGAGGGGCTGAAACAGAGGGCGAGAAACAGAGGGGCGTAAACAGAGAGCGCGAAACAGAGGGGCTGAAACAGAGGGGCTGAAACAGAGGGGCTGAAACAGAGGGGCTAAATCAGAGGGGCTGAAACAGAGGGCGAGAAACAGAGGGGCTGAAATAGAGGGCGAGAAACAGAGGTGCTGAAACAGAGGGGCTGAAACAGAGGGCGAGAAACAGAGGGGCTGAAACAGAGGGCGAGTAACAGAGGGGCTGAAACAGAGGGCGATAAACAGAGGGACAGAAACAAAGGGGCTGAAAGAGAAGGGCTGAAACAGAGGGACTGAAACAGAGGGCGAGAAACAGTGGGGCTGAATCAGAGGGGCTGAATAAGAGCGGCTGAAACAGAGGGGCTGAAACAGAGGGCGAGAAACAGAGGGGCTGAAACAGAGGGCGAGAAACAGAGGGGCTGAAACAGAGGGGAAGAAATGGAGGGGCTGAAACAGAGGGCGAGAAACAGAGGGCGAGAAACAGAGGGGCTGAAACAGAGGGGCTGAAACAGAGGGCGAGAAACAGAGAGGCTGAAACAGAGGGCGAGAAACAGAGGGGCTGAAACAGAGGGCGAGAAACAGAGGGGCGGAATCAGAGCGGCTGAAACAGAGGGGCTGAAACAGAGGGGCTGAAACAGAGGGCGAGAAGCAGAGGGGCTGAATCAGAGGGGCTGAAACAGAGGGGCTGAAACAGAGGGCGAGAAAAGAGGGGCTGAAACAGAGGGGCTGAAACACAGGGCGAGAAACAGAGGGGCTGAAACAGAGGGGCTGAAACAGAGGGGCTGAAACAGAGGGGCTGAAACAGAGGGCGAGAAACAGAGGGGCTGAAACAGAGAGCGCGAAACAGAGGGGCTGAAACAGTGGGCGAGAAACAGAGGGGCTGAATCAGAGGGGCTGAATTAGAGGGGCTGAAACAGAGGGGCTGAAACAGAGGGCGAGAAACAGAGGGGCTGAAACAGAGGGCGAGAAACAGAGGGGCTGAAACAGAGGGCGAGAAACAGAGGGGCTGAAACAGACGGGCTGAAACAGAGGGGCTGAAACCGAGGGCGAGAAACAGAGGGGCTGAAACAGACGGCAAGAAACAGAGGGGCTGAAACAGAGGGGCTTAAACAGAGGGGCTGAAACAGAGGGCGAGAAACAGAGGGGCTGAAACAGAGAGCGCGAAACAGAGGGGCTGAAACAGTGGGCGAGAAACAGAGGGGCTGAATCAGAGGGGCTGAATCAGAGGGGCTGAAACAGAGGGGCTGAAACAGAGGGCGAGAAACAGAGGGGCTGAAACAGAGGGCGAGAAACAGAGGGGCTGAAACAGAGGGGCTGAAACAGAGGGGCTGAAACCGAGGGCGAGAAACAGAGGGGCTGAAACAGAGGGCGAGAAACAGAGGTGCTGAATCAGAGAGGCTGAAACATAGGGCGAGAAACAGAGGGGCTGAAACAGAGGTCAAGAAACAGAGGGGCTGAAACACGGGGCGTGAAACAGAGGGGCTGAAACAGAGGGGCGGGAAACAGAGGGGCTGAATCAGAGGGGCTGAATCAGAGGGGCTGAAACAGAGGGTGAGAAACAGTGGGGCTGAAACAGAGGGGCTGAAACAGAGGGGCTGAAACAGAGGGCGAGAAACAGAGGGGCTGAATCAGAGGGGCTGAAACAGAGGGGCTGAATCAGAGGGGCTGAAACAGAGGGGCTGAATCAGAGGGGCTGAAACAGAGGGCGAGAAACAGAGGGGCTGAAACAGAGGGCGGGAAACAGAGGGGCTGATACAGAGGGGCTGAAACAGAGGGCGAGAAACAGAGGGGCTGAAACAGAAGGCGAGAAACAGAGGGGCTGAAACAGAGGGGCTGAATCAGAGGGGCTGAGACCGAGGGCGAGAAACAGAGGGGCTGAAACAGAGGGCGAGAAACAGAGGGGCTGAATCATAGGGGCTGAAACAGAGGGCGAGAATTAGAGGGGCTGAAACAGAGGGCGAGAAAGAGAGGGGCTGAAACAGAGGGGCTGAAACAGAGGGGCTGAATCAGAGGGGCTGATTCAGAGGGGCTGAAACAGAGGGACTGATTCCGAGGGGCTGAAACAGAGGGGCTGAATCAGAGGGGCTGAAACACAGAGTGAGAAATAGAGGGGCTGAAACAAAGGGTGAGAAACAGAGGGGCAGAAACAGAGGGCGAGAAACAGAGGGGCTGAAACAGAGGGGCTGAAACAGAGAGCGCGAAACAGTGGGGCTGAAACCGAGGGCGAGAAACAGAGGGGCTGAAACAGAGGGGCTAAATCAGAGGGGCTGAAACAGAGGGTGAGAAACAGAGCGGCTGAAACAGAGGGCTGAATCAGAGGGGCTGAAACAGAGGGCTGAATCAGAGGGGCTGATTCAGAGGGGGTGAAACAGAGGGGCTGAATCAGCGGGGCTGAAACAGAGGGCGAGAAACAGAGGGGCTGAAACAGAGGGCGAGAAACAGAGGGGCTGAAACCGAGGGCGAGAAACAGAGGGGCTGAAACAGAGGGGCTGAAACAGAGGGGCTGAAACAGTGGGCGAGAAACAGAGTGCCTGCAACAGACGGCGAGAAACAGAGGGGCTGAAACAGAGGGCGAGAAACAGAGGGGCTGAAACAGAGGGGCTGAATCAGCGGGGCTGAAACAGAGGGCGAGAATCAGAGGGGCCGAAACAGAGGGCGAGAAACAGAGGGGCAGAAACAGAGGGCGGGAAACAGAGGGGCTGAAACAGAGGGGCTGAAACAGAGGGCGAGAAACAGAGGGGCTGAAACCGAGGGCGAGAAACAGAGCGGCTGAAACAGAGGGGCTGAAACAGAGGGGCTGAAACAGTGGGCGAGAAACAGAGTGGCTGCAACAGACGGCGAGAAACAGAGGGGCTGAAACAGAGGGCAAGAAACAGAGGGGCTGAAACAGAGGTGCTGAAACAGAATGGCTGAAACAGAGGGGCTGAAACAGAGGGCGAGAAACTGAGCGGCTGAAACAGAGGGCGAGAAACAGAGGGGCTGAAACAGAGGGCGAGAAACAGAGGGGCTGAAACAGAGGGGCTGAAACAGAGGGGCTGAAACAGAGGGGCTGAAACAGAGGGCGTGAAACAGAGGGGCTGAAACAGAGGGCGAGAAACAGAGGGGATCAAACAGAGGGCGAGAAACAGAGGGGCTCAAACAGAGGGGCTGAAACAGAGGGGCTGAAACAGAGGGGCTGAAACAGAGGGCGAGAAACAGAGGGGCTGTATCAGAGGGGCTGAATCAGAGGGGCTGAAACAGAGTGGCTGAAACAGAGGGCGAGAAACAAAGGGGCTGAAACAGCGGGCGAGAAACAGATGGCGAGAAACAGAGGGGCTGAAACAGAGGGGCTGAAACAGACGGGCTGAAACAGAGAGCCTGAAACAGAGGGCGAGAAACGGAGGGGCTGAAACAGAGGGTGAACAACAGAGGGGCTGAAACAGAGGGCGAGAAACACAGGGGCTGAAACAGAGGGTGAGAAACTGAGGGCGAGAAACAGAGGGACTGAAACAGAGGGGCTGAAACAGAGGGGCTGAATCAGAGGGGCTGAAACAGAGGTGCTGAATCAGAGGGGCTGAAACAGAGGGCGAGAAACAGAGGGGCTGAAACTGAGGGCGAAAAACAGAGGGGCTGAAACAGAGGGCGAGAAACAGAGGGGCTGAAACAGAGAGCGCGAAACAGAGGGGCTGAAACAGAGGGGCTGAAACAGAGGGGCTGAAACAGAGGGGCTAAATCAGAGGGGCTGAAACAGAGGGCGAGAAACAGAGGGGCTGAAATAGAGGGCGAGAAACTGAGGGGCTGAAACAGAGGGGCTGAAACAGAGGGGCTGAAACAGAGTGGGAGAAACAGAGGGGCTGAAACAGAGGGCGAGTAACAGAGGGGCTGAAACAGAGGGCGATAAACAGAGGGACAGAAACAAAGGGGCTGAAAGAGAAGGGCTGAAACAGAGGGACTGAAACAGAGGGCGAGAAACAGTGGGGCTGAACCAGAGGGGCTGAATCAGAGCGGCTGAAACAGAGGGGCTGAAACAGAGGGCGAGAAACAGTGGGGCTGAAACAGAGGGCGAGAAACAGAGGGCCTGAAACAGAGGGGAAGAAATGGAGGGGCTGAAACAGAGGGCGAGAAACAGAGGGCGAGAAATAGAGGGGCTGAAACAGAGGGGCTGAAACAGAGGGCGAGAAACAGAGAGGCTGAAACAGAGGGCGAGAAACAGAGGGGCTGAAACAGAGGGCGAGAAACAGAGGGGCGGAATCAGAGGGGCTGAAACAGAGGGGCTGAAACAGAGGGGCTGAAACAGAGGGCGAGAAGCAGAGGGGCTGAATCAGAGGGGCTGAAACAGAGGGGCTGAAACAGAGGGCGAGAAACAGAGTGGCTGCAACAGAGGGGCTGAAACAGAGGGCGAGAAACAGAGGGGCTGAAACAGTGGGCGAGAAACAGAGGGGCTGAATCAGAGGGGCTGAATCAGAGGGGCTGAAACAGAGGGGCTGAAACAGAGGGCGAGAAACAGAGGGGCTGAAACAGAGGGCGAGAAACAGAGGGGCTGAAACAGAGGGCGAGAAACAGAGGGGCTGAAACAGAGGGGCTGAAACAGAGGGGCTGAAACCAAGGGCGAGAAACAGAGGGGCTGAAACAGACGGCAAGAAACAGAGGGGCTGAAACAGAGGGGCTGAAACAGAGGGGCTGAAACAGAGGGGCCGAAACAGAGGGGCTGAAACAGAGAGCGCGAAACAGAGGGGCTGAAACAGTGGGCGAGAAACAGAGGGGCTGAATCAGAGGGGCTGAATCAGAGGGGCTGCAACAGAGGGGCTGAAACAGAGGGCGAGAAACAGAGGGGCTGAAACAGAGGGCGAGAAACAGAGGGGCTGAAACAGAGGGGCTGAAACAGAGGGGCTGAAACCGAGGGCGAGAAACAGAGGGGCTGAAACAGAGGGCGAGAAACAGAGGTGCTGAATCAGAGAGGCTGAAACATAGGGCGAGAAACAGATTGGCTGAAACAGAGGGCAAGAAACAGAGGGGCTGAAACACGGGGCATGAAACAGAGGGGCTGAAACAGAGGGGCGGGAAACAGAGGGGCTGAATCAGAGGGGCTGAATCAGAGGGGCTGAAACAGGGTGAGAAACAGTGGGGCTGAAACAGAGGGGCTGAAACAGAGGGGCTGAAACAGAGGGCGAGAAACAGAGGGGCTGAATTTGAGGGGCTGAAACAGAGGGGCTGAATCAGAGGGGCTGAAACAGAGGGGCTGAATCAGAGGGGCTGAAACAGAGGGCGAGAAACAGAGGGGCTGAAACAGAGGGCGGGAAACAGAGGGGCTGAATCATAGGGGCTGAAACAGAGGGCGAGAATTAGAGGGGCTGAAACAGAGGGCGAGAAAGAGAGGGGCTGAAACAGAGGGGCTGAAACAGAGGGGCTGAATCAGAGGGGCTGATTCAGAGGGGCTGAAACAGAGGGACTGATTCCGAGGGGCTGAAACAGAGGGGCTGAATCAGAGGGGCTGAAACACAGAGTGAGAAATAGAGGGGCTGAAACAAAGGGTGAGAAACAGAGGGGCAGAAACAGAGGGCGAGAAACAGAGGGGCTGAAACAGAGGGGCTGAAACAGAGAGCGCGAAACAGTGGGGCTGAAACCGAGGGCGAGAAACAGAGGGGCTGAAACAGAGGGGCTAAATCAGAGGGGCTGAAACAGAGGGTGAGAAACAGAGCGGCTGAAACAGAGGGCTGAATCAGAGGGGCTGAAACAGAGGGCTGAATCAGAGGGGCTGATTCAGAGGGGGTGAAACAGAGGGGCTGAATCAGCGGGGCTGAAACAGAGGGCGAGAAACAGAGGGGCTGAAACAGAGGGCGAGAAACAGAGGGGCTGAAACCGAGGGCGAGAAACAGAGGGGCTGAAACAGAGGGGCTGAAACAGAGGGGCTGAAACAGTGGGCGAGAAACAGAGTGCCTGCAACAGACGGCGAGAAACAGAGGGGCTGAAACAGAGGGCGAGAAACAGAGGGGCTGAAACAGAGGGGCTGAATCAGCGGGGCTGAAACAGAGGGCGAGAATCAGAGGGGCCGAAACAGAGGGCGAGAAACAGAGGGGCAGAAACAGAGGGCGGGAAACAGAGGGGCTGAAACAGAGGGGCTGAAACAGAGGGCGAGAAACAGAGGGGCTGAAACCGAGGGCGAGAAACAGAGCGGCTGAAACAGAGGGGCTGAAACAGAGGGGCTGAAACAGTGGGCGAGAAACAGAGTGGCTGCAACAGACGGCGAGAAACAGAGGGGCTGAAACAGAGGGCAAGAAACAGAGGGGCTGAAACAGAGGTGCTGAAACAGAATGGCTGAAACAGAGGGGCTGAAACAGAGGGCGAGAAACTGAGCGGCTGAAACAGAGGGCGAGAAACAGAGGGGCTGAAACAGAGGGCGAGAAACAGAGGGGCTGAAACAGAGGGGCTGAAACAGAGGGGCTGAAACAGAGGGGCTGAAACAGAGGGCGTGAAACAGAGGGGCTGAAACAGAGGGCGAGAAACAGAGGGGATCAAACAGAGGGCGAGAAACAGAGGGGCTCAAACAGAGGGGCTGAAACAGAGGGGCTGAAACAGAGGGGCTGAAACAGAGGGCGAGAAACAGAGGGGCTGTATCAGAGGGGCTGAATCAGAGGGGCTGAAACAGAGTGGCTGAAACAGAGGGCGAGAAACAAAGGGGCTGAAACAGCGGGCGAGAAACAGATGGCGAGAAACAGAGGGGCTGAAACAGAGGGGCTGAAACAGACGGGCTGAAACAGAGAGCCTGAAACAGAGGGCGAGAAACGGAGGGGCTGAAACAGAGGGTGAACAACAGAGGGGCTGAAACAGAGGGCGAGAAACACAGGGGCTGAAACAGAGGGTGAGAAACTGAGGGCGAGAAACAGAGGGACTGAAACAGAGGGGCTGAAACAGAGGGGCTGAATCAGAGGGGCTGAAACAGAGGTGCTGAATCAGAGGGGCTGAAACAGAGGGCGAGAAACAGAGGGGCTGAAACTGAGGGCGAAAAACAGAGGGGCTGAAACAGAGGGCGAGAAACAGAGGGGCTGAAACAGAGAGCGCGAAACAGAGGGGCTGAAACAGAGGGGCTGAAACAGAGGGGCTGAAACAGAGGGGCTAAATCAGAGGGGCTGAAACAGAGGGCGAGAAACAGAGGGGCTGAAATAGAGGGCGAGAAACTGAGGGGCTGAAACAGAGGGGCTGAAACAGAGGGGCTGAAACAGAGTGGGAGAAACAGAGGGGCTGAAACAGAGGGCGAGTAACAGAGGGGCTGAAACAGAGGGCGATAAACAGAGGGACAGAAACAAAGGGGCTGAAAGAGAAGGGCTGAAACAGAGGGACTGAAACAGAGGGCGAGAAACAGTGGGGCTGAACCAGAGGGGCTGAATCAGAGCGGCTGAAACAGAGGGGCTGAAACAGAGGGCGAGAAACAGTGGGGCTGAAACAGAGGGCGAGAAACAGAGGGCCTGAAACAGAGGGGAAGAAATGGAGGGGCTGAAACAGAGGGCGAGAAACAGAGGGCGAGAAATAGAGGGGCTGAAACAGAGGGGCTGAAACAGAGGGCGAGAAACAGAGAGGCTGAAACAGAGGGCGAGAAACAGAGGGGCTGAAACAGAGGGCGAGAAACAGAGGGGCGGAATCAGAGGGGCTGAAACAGAGGGGCTGAAACAGAGGGGCTGAAACAGAGGGCGAGAAGCAGAGGGGCTGAATCAGAGGGGCTGAAACAGAGGGGCTGAAACAGAGGGCGAGAAACAGAGTGGCTGCAACAGAGGGGCTGAAACAGAGGGCGAGAAACAGAGGGGCTGAAACAGTGGGCGAGAAACAGAGGGGCTGAATCAGAGGGGCTGAATCAGAGGGGCTGAAACAGAGGGGCTGAAACAGAGGGCGAGAAACAGAGGGGCTGAAACAGAGGGCGAGAAACAGAGGGGCTGAAACAGAGGGCGAGAAACAGAGGGGCTGAAACAGAGGGGCTGAAACAGAGGGGCTGAAACCAAGGGCGAGAAACAGAGGGGCTGAAACAGACGGCAAGAAACAGAGGGGCTGAAACAGAGGGGCTGAAACAGAGGGGCTGAAACAGAGGGGCCGAAACAGAGGGGCTGAAACAGAGAGCGCGAAACAGAGGGGCTGAAACAGTGGGCGAGAAACAGAGGGGCTGAATCAGAGGGGCTGAATCAGAGGGGCTGCAACAGAGGGGCTGAAACAGAGGGCGAGAAACAGAGGGGCTGAAACAGAGGGCGAGAAACAGAGGGGCTGAAACAGAGGGGCTGAAACAGAGGGGCTGAAACCGAGGGCGAGAAACAGAGGGGCTGAAACAGAGGGCGAGAAACAGAGGTGCTGAATCAGAGAGGCTGAAACATAGGGCGAGAAACAGATTGGCTGAAACAGAGGGCAAGAAACAGAGGGGCTGAAACACGGGGCATGAAACAGAGGGGCTGAAACAGAGGGGCGGGAAACAGAGGGGCTGAATCAGAGGGGCTGAATCAGAGGGGCTGAAACAGGGTGAGAAACAGTGGGGCTGAAACAGAGGGGCTGAAACAGAGGGGCTGAAACAGAGGGCGAGAAACAGAGGGGCTGAATTTGAGGGGCTGAAACAGAGGGGCTGAATCAGAGGGGCTGAAACAGAGGGGCTGAATCAGAGGGGCTGAAACAGAGGGCGAGAAACAGAGGGGCTGAAACAGAGGGCGGGAAACAGAGGGGCTGATACAGAGGAGCTGAAACAGAGGGCGAGAAACAGATGGGCTGAAACAGAAGGCGAGAAACAGAGGGGCTGAAACAGAGGGGCTGAATCAGAGGGGCTGAGACCGAGGGCGAGAAACAGAGGGGCTGAAACAGAAGGCGAGAAACAGAGGGGCTGAAACAGAGGGGCTGAATCAGAGGGGCTGAAACAGAGGGCGAGAAACAGAGGGGCTGAAACAGAGGGCGGGAAACAGAGGGGCTGATACAGAGGGGCTGAAACAGAGGGCGAGAAACAGAGGGGCTGAAACAGAAGGCGAGAAACAGAGGGGCTGAAACAGAGGGGCTGAATCAGAGGGGCTGAGACCGAGGGCGAGAAACAGAGGGGCTGAAACAGAGGGCGAGAAACAGAGGGGCTGAATCATAGGGGCTGAAACAGAGGGCGCGAATTAGAGGGGCTGAAACAGAGGGTGAGAAAGAGAGGGGCTGAAACAGAGGGGCTGAAACAGAGGGGCTGAATCAGAGGGGCTGATTCAGAGGGGCTGAAATAGAGGGGCTGAAACAGAGGGGCTGAAACAGAGGGCGAGAAACAGAGGGGCTGAAACAGAGGTAAAGAAACAGAGGGGCTGAAACACGGGGCATGAAACAGAGGGGCTGAAACAGAGGGGCGGGAAACAGAGGGGCTGAATCAGAGGGGCTGAATCAGAGGGGCTGAAACAGAGGGTGAGAAAAAGAGGGGCTGAAACAGAGGGGCTGAAACAGAGGGGCTGAAACAGATGGCGAGAAACAGAGGGGCTGAATCAGAGGGGCTGAAACAGAGGGGCTGAATCAGAGGGGCTGAAACAGAGGGGCTGAAACAGAGGGCGAGAAACAGAGGGGCTGAAACAGAGGGCGAGAAACAGAGGGGCTGAAACAGAGGGGCTGAAACAGAGGGGCTGAAACCGAGGGCGAGAAACAGAGGGGCTGAAACAGAGGGCGAGAAACAGAGGTGCTGAATCAGAGAGGCTGAAACATAGGGCGAGAAACAGAGGGGCTGAAACAGAGGGCAAGAAACAGAGGGACTGAAACACGGGGCGTGAAACAGAGGGGCTGAAACAGAGGGGCGGGAAACAGAGGGGCTGAATCAGAGGGGCTGAATCAGAGGGGCTGAAACAGAGGGTGAGAAACAGTGGGGCTGAAACAGAGGGGCTGAAACAGAGGGGCTGAAACAGAGGGCGAGAAACAGAGGGGCTGAATCAGAGGGTCTGAAACAGAGGGGCTGAATCAGAGGGACTGGAACAGAGGGGCTGAATCAGAGGGGCTGAAACAGAGGGGCTGAAACAGAGGGCGAGAAACAGAGGGGCTGAAACAGAAGGCGAGAAACAGAGGGGCTGAAACAGAGGGGCTGAATCAGAGGGGCTGAGACCGAGTGCGAGAAACAGAGGGGCTGAAACAGAGGGCGAGAAACAGAGGGGCTGAATCATAGGGGCTGAAACAGAGGGCGAGAATTAGAGGGGCTGAAACAGAGGGCGAGAAAGAGAGGGGCTGAAACAGAGGGGCTGAAACAGAGGGGCTGAATCAGAGGGGCTGATTCAGAGGGGCTGAAACAGAGGGACTGATTCCGAGGGGCTGAAACAGAGGGGCTGAATCAGAGGGGCTGAAACACAGAGTGAGAAATAGAGGGGCTGAAACAAAGGGTGAGAAACAGAGGGGCAGAAACAGAGGGCGAGAAACAGAGGGGCTGAAACAGAGGGGCTGAAACAGAGAGCGCGAAACAGTGGGGCTGAAACAGAGGGCGAGAAACAGAGGGGCTGAAACAGAGGGGCTGAAACAGAGGGGCTAAATCAGAGGGGCTGAAACAGAGGGTGAGAAACAGAGCGGCTGAAACAGAGGGCTGAATCAGAGGGGCTGAAACAGAGGGCTGAATCAGAGGGGCTGATTCAGAGGGGGTGAAACAGAGGGGCTGAATCAGCGGGGCTGAAACAGAGGGCGAGAAACAGAGGGGCTGAAACAGAGGGCGAGAAACAGAGGGGCTGAAACCGAGGGCGAGAAACAGAGGGGCTGAAACAGAGGGGCTGAAACAGAGGGGCTGAAACAGTGGGCGAGAAACAGAGTGGCTGCAACAGACGGCGAGAAACAGAGGGGCTGAAACAGAGGGCGAGAAACAGAGGGGCTGAAACAGAGGGCGAGAAACAGAGGGGCCGAAACAGAGGGCGAGAAACAGAGGGGCAGAAACAGAGGGCGGGAAACAGAGGGGCTGAAACAGAGGGGCTGAAACAGAGGGCGAGAAACAGAGGGGCTGAAACCGAGGGCGAGAAACAGAGGGGCTGAAACAGAGGGGCTGAAACAGAGGGGCTGAAACAGTGGGCGAGAAACAGAGTGGCTGCAACAGACGGCGAGAAACAGAGGGGCTGAAACAGAGGGCGAGAAACAGAGGGGCTGAAACAGAGGGCGAGAAACAGAGGGGCTGAAACAGAGGGGAAGAAATGGAGGGGCTGAAACAGAGGGCGAGAAACAGAGGGCGAGAAACAGAGGGGCTGAAACAGAGGGGCTGAAACAGAGGGCGAGAAACAGAGAGGCTGAAACAGAGGGCGAGAAACAGAGGGGCTGAAACAGAGGGCGAGAAACAGAGGGGCGGAATCAGAGGGGCTGAAACAGAGGGGCTGAAACAGACGGGCTGAAACAGAGGGCGAGAAGCAGAGGGGCTGAATCAGAGGGGCTGAAACAGAGGGGCTGAAACAGAGGGCGAGAAAAGAGGGGCTGAAACAGAGGGGCTGAAACAGAGGGCGAGAAACAGAGGGGCTGAAACAGAGGGGCTGAAACAGAGGGGCTGAAACAGAGGGGCTGAAACAGAGTGCGAGAAACAGAGGGGCTGAAACAGAGAGCGCGAAACAGAGGGGCTGAAACAGTGGGCGAGAAACAGAGGGGCTGAATCAGAGGGGCTGAATCAGAGGGGCTGAAACAGAGGGGCTGAAACAGAGGGCGAGAAACAGAGGGGCTGAAACAGAGGGCGAGAAACAGAGGGGCTGAAACAGAGGGCGAGAAACAGAGGGGCTGAAACAGAGGGGCTGAAACAGAGGGGCTGAAACCAAGGGCGAGAAACAGAGGGGCTGAAACAGAGGGGCTGAAACAGAGGGGCTGAAACAGAGGGGCCGAAACAGAGGGGCTGAAACAGAGAGCGCGAAACAGAGGGGCTGAAACAGTGGGCGAGAAACAGAGGGGCTGAATCAGAGGGGCTGAATCAGAGGGGCTGAAACAGAGGGGCTGAAACAGAGGGCGAGAAACAGAGGGGCTGAAACAGAGGGCGAGAAACAGAGGGGCTGAAACAGAGGGGCTGAAACAGAGGGGCTGAAACCGAGGGCGAGAGACAGAGGGGCTGAAACAGAGGGCGAGAAACAGAGGTGCTGAATCAGAGAGGCTGAAACATAGGGCGAGAAACAGAGGGGCTGAAACAGAGGGCAAGAAACAGAGGGGCTGAAACACGGGCATGAAACAGAGGGGCTGAAACAGAGGGGCGGGAAACAGAGGGGCTGAATCAGAGGGGCTGAATCAGAGGGGCTGAAACAGAGGGTGAGAAACAGTGGGGCTGAAACAGAGGGGCTGAAACAGAGGGGCTGAAACAGAGGGCGAGAAACAGAGGGGCTGAATCAGAGGGGCTGAAACTGAGGGGCTGAATCAGAGGGGCTGAAACAGAGGGGCTGAATCAGAGGGGCTGAAACAGAGGGCGAGAAACAGAGGGGCTGAAACAGAGGGCGGGAAACAGAGGGGCTGATACAGAGGGGCTGAAACAGAGGGCGAGAAACAGAGGGGCTGAAACAGAAGGCGAGAAACAGAGGGGCTGAAACAGAGGGGCTGAATCAGAGGGGCTGAGACCGAGGGCGAGAAACAGAGGGGCTGAAACAGAGGGCGAGAAACAGAGGGGCTGAATCATAGGGGCTGAAACAGAGGGCGCGAATTAGAGGGGCTGAAACAGAGGGTGAGAAAGAGAGGGGCTGAAACAGAGGGGCTGAAACAGAGGGGCTGAATCAGAGGGGCTGATTCAGAGGGGCTGAAACAGAGGGGCTGAAACAGAGGGGCTGAAACAGAGGGCGAGAAACAGAGGGGCTGAAACAGAGGTAAAGAAACAGAGGGGCTGAAACACGGGGCATGAAACAGAGGGGCTGAAACAGAGGGGCGGGAAACAGAGGGGCTGAATCAGAGGGGCTGAATCAGAGGGGCTGAAACAGATGGTGAGAAAAAGAGGGGCTGAAACAGAGGGGCTGAAACAGAGGGGCTGAAACAGATGGCGAGAAACAGAGGGGCTGAATCAGAGGGGCTGAAACAGAGGGGCTGAATCACAGGGGCTGAAACAGAGGGGCTGAATCAGAGGGGCTGAAACAGAGGGCGAGAAACAGAGGGGCTGAAACAGAGGGTGGGAAACAGAGGGGCTGATACAGAGGGGCTGAAACAGAGGGCGAGAAACAGGGGGGCTGACACAGAGGGGCTAAAATAGAGGGGCTGAAACAGAGGGGCTGAAACAGAGGGCGAGAAACAGAGGGGCTGAATCAGAGGGCAAGAAACAGAGGGGCTGAAACACGGGGCGTGAAACAGAGGGGCTGAAACAGAGGGGCGGGAAACAGAGGGGCTGAATCAGAGGGGCTGAATCAGAGGGGCTGAAACAGATGGTGAGAAAAAGAGGGGCTGAAACAGAGGGGTTGAAACAGAGGGGCTGAAACAGATGGCGAGAAACAGAGGGGCTGAATCAGAGGGGCTGAAACAGAGGGGCTGAATCAGAGGGGCTGAAACAGAGGGGCTGAATCAGAGGGGCTGAAACAGAGGGCGAGAAACAGAGGGGCTGAAACAGAGGGTGGGAAACAGAGGGGCTGATACAGAGGGGCTGAAACAGAGGGCGAGAAACAGGGGGGCTGACACAGAGGGGCTAAAATAGAGGGGCTGAAACAGAGGGGCTGAAACAGAGGGCGAGAAACAGAGGGGCTGAATCAGAGGGGCTGAATCAGAGGGGCTGAATCAGAGGGGCTGAAACAAAGGATGAGAAACAGAGGGGCTGAAACAGATGGGCTGAAACAGAGGGGCTGAAACAGAGGGCGAGAAACAGAGGGGCTGAAACAGAGGGCGAGAAACAGAGGGGCTGAAACAGAGGGCGAGAAACCGAGGGGCTGAAACAGATGGTCTGAAACAGAGGGGCTGAAACAGAGGGCTGAATCAGAGGGGCTGATTCAGAGGGGGTGAAACAGAGGGGCTGAATCAGCGGGGCTGAAACAGAGGGCGAGAAACAGAGGGGCCGAAACAGAGGGCGAGAAACAGAGGGCAGAAACAGAGGGCGGGAAACAGAGGGGCTGAAACAGAGGGGCTGAAACAGAGGGCGAGAAACAGAGGGGCTGAAACCGAGGGCGAGAAACAGAGGGGCTGAAACAGAGGGGCTGAAACAGAGGGGCTGAAACAGTGGGCGAGAAACAGAGTGGCTGCAACAGACGGCGAGAAACAGAGGGGCTGAAACAGAGGGCGAGAAACAGAGGGGCTGAAACAGAGGCGCTGAAACAGAGGGGCTGAAACAGAGGGGCTGAAACAGAGGGCGAGAAACTGAGGGGCTGAAACAGAGGGCGAGAAACAGAGGGGCTGAAACAGAGGGCGAGAAACAGAGGGGCTGAAACAGAGGGGCTGAAACAGAGGGGCTGAAACAGAGGGCGTGAAACAGAGGGGCTGAAACAGAGGGCGAGAAACAGAGGGGCTCAAACAGAGGGCGAGAAACAGAGGGGCTGAAACAGAGGGGCTGAAACAGAGGGGCTGAAACAGAGGGCGAGAAACAGAGGGGCTGTATCAGAGGGGCTGAATCAGAGGGGCTGAAACAGAGGGGCTGAAACAGAGGGCGAGAAACAAAGGGGCTGAAACAGCGGGCGAGAAACAGATGGCGAGAAACAGAGGGGCTGAAACAGAGGGGCTGAAACAGACGGGCTGAAACAGAGAGCATGAAACAGAGGGCGAGAAACGGAGGGGCTGAAACAGAGGGCGAACAACAGAGGGGCTGAAACAGAGGGCTAGAAACACAGGGGCTGAAACAGAGGGTGAGAAACTGAGGGCGAGAAACAGAGGGACTGAAACAGAGGGGCTGAAACAGAGGGGCTGAATCAGAGGGGCTGAAACAGAGGTGCTGAATCAGAGGGGCTGAAACAGAGGGCGAGAAACAGAGGGGCTGAAACTGAGGGCGAAAAACAGAGGGGCTGAAACAGAGGGCGAGAAACAGAGGGGCGTAAACAGAGAGCGCGAAACAGAGGGGCTGAAACAGAGGGGCTGAAACAGAGGGGCTGAAACAGAGGGCTAAATCAGAGGGGCTGAAACAGAGGGCGAGAAACAGAGGGGCTGAAATAGAGGGCGAGAAACAGAGGGGCTGAAACAGAGGGGCTGAAACAGAGGGCGAGAAACAGAGGGGCTGAAACAGAGGGCGAGTAACAGAGGGGCTGAAACAGAGGGCGATAAACAGAGGGACAGAAACAAAGGGGCTGAAAGAGAAGGGCTGAAACAGAGGGACTGAAACAGAGGGCGAGAAACAGTGGGGCTGAACGAGAGGGGCTGAATAAGAGCGGCTGAAACAGAGGGGCTGAAACAGAGGGCGAGAAACAGAGGGGCTGAAACAGAGGGCGAGAAACAGAGGGGCTGAAACAGAGGGAAGAAATGGAGGGGCTGAAACAGAGGGCGAGAAACAGAGGGCGAGAAACAGAGGGGCTGAAACGGAGGGGCTGAAACAGAGGGCGAGAAACAGAGAGGCTGAAACAGAGGGCGAGAAACAGAGGGGCTGAAACAGAGGGCGAGAAACAGAGGGGCGGAATCAGAGGGGCTGAAACAGAGGGGCTGAAACAGAGGGGCTGAAACAGAGGGCGAGAAGCAGAGGGGCTGAATCAGAGGGGCTGAAACAGAGGTGCTGAAACAGAGGGCGAGAAAAGAGGGGCTGAAACAGAGGGGCTGAAACAGAGGGCGAGAAACAGAGGGGCTGAAACAGAGGGGCTGAAACAGAGGGGCTGAAACAGAGGGGCTGAAACAGAGGGCGAGAAACATAGGGGCTGAAACAGAGAGCGCGAAACAGAGGGGCTGAAACAGTGGGCGAGAAACAGAGGGGCTGAATCAGAGGGGCTGAATCAGAGGGGCTGAAACAGAGGGGCTGAAACAGAGGGCGAGAAACAGAGGGGCTGAAACAGAGGGCGAGAAACAGAGGGGCTGAAACAGAGGGCGAGAAACAGAGGGGCTGAAACAGAGGGGCTGAAACAGAGGGGCTGAAACCGAGGGCGAGAAACAGAGGGGCTGAAACAGACGGCAAGAAACAGAGGGGCTGAAACAGAGGGGCTGAAACAGAGGGCGAGAAACAGAGGGGCTGAAACAGAGAGCGCGAAACAGAGGGGCTGAAACAGTGTGCGAGAAACAGAGGGGCTGAATCAGAGGGGCTGAATCAGAGGGGCTGAAACAGAGGGGCTGAAACAGAGTGCGAGAAACAGAGGGGCTGAAACAGAGGGCGAGAAACAGAGGGGCTGAAACAGAGGGGCTGAAACAGAGGGGCTGAAACCGAGGGCGAGAAACAGAGGGGCTGAAACAGAGGGCGAGAAACAGGTGCTGAATCAGAGAGGCTGAAACGTAGGGCGAGAAACAGAGGGGCTGAATCAGAGGGGCTGAAACAGAGGGGCTGAAACACGGGGCGTGAAACAGAGGGGCTGAAACAGAGGGGCGGGAAACAGAGGGGCTGAATCAGAGGGGCTGAATCAGAGGGGCTGAAACAGAGGGTGAGAAACAGTGGGGCTGAAACAGAGGGGCTGAAACAGAGGGGCTGAAACAGAGGGCGAGAAACAGAGGGGCTGAATCAGAGGGGCTGAAACAGAGGGGCTGAATCAGAGGGGCTGAAACAGAGGGGCTGAATCAGAGGGGCTGAAACAGAGGGCGAGAAACAGAGGGGCTGAAACAGAGGGCGGGAAACAGAGGGGCTGATACAGAGGGGCTGAAACAGAGGGCGAGAAATAGAGGGGCTGAAACAGAAGGCGAGAAGCAGAGGGGCTGAAACAGAGGGGCTGAATCAGAGGGGCTGAGACCGAGGGCGAGAAACAGAGGGGCTGAAACAGAGGGCGAGAAACAGAGGGGCTGAATCATAGGGGCTGAAACAGAGGGCGAGAATTAAAGGGGCTGAAACAGAGGGCGAGAAAGAGAGGGGCTGAAACAGAGGGGCTGAAACAGAGGGGCTGAATCAGAGGGGCTGATTCAGAGGGGCTGAAACAGAGGGGCTGATTCCGAGGGGCTGAAACAGAGGGGCTGAATCAGAGGGGCTGAAACACAGAGTGAGAAATAGAGGGGCTGAAACAAAGGGTGAGAAACAGAGGGGCAGAAACAGAGGACGAGAAACAGAGGGGCTGAAACAGAGGGGCTGAAACAGAGAGCGCGAAACAGTGGGGCTGAAACAGAGGGCGAGAAACAGAGGGGCTGAAACAGAGGGGCTGAAACAGAGGGGCTAAATCAGAGGGGCTGAAACAGAGGGTGAGAAACAGAGCGTCTGAAACAGAGGAGCTGAAACAGAGGGCGAGAAACAGAGGGGCTGAAACAGAGGGCGAGAAACAGAGGGGCTGAAACAGAGGGGTGAAACAGAGGGGCTGAAACCGAGGGCGAGAAACAGAGCGGCTGAAACAGAGGGCGAGAAACAGAGGGGCTTAAACTGAGGGGCTGAAGCAGAGGAGCTGAAACAGAGGGCGAGAAACAGAGGGGCTGAAACAGAGGGTGAGAAACAGAGGTGCTGAAACAGAGGGGCTGAAACAGCGGGCGAGAAACAGAGGGGCTGAAACAGAGTGTGAGAAACAGAGGGGCTGAAACAGAGGGGCTGAAACAGAGGGGCTGAAACCGAGGGCGAGAAACAGAGGGGCTGAAACAGAGGGGCTGAATCAGAGGGGCTGAAACAGAGGGGCTGAAACAGAGGGCTAGAAACAGAGGGGCTGAAACAGAGTGCGAGAAACAGAGGGGCTGAAACAGAGGTGCTGAAACAGAGGGGCTGAAACAGAGGGGCTGAAACAGAGGCCGAGAAACAGAGGGGCTGAAACAGAGGGCGAGAAACAGAGGGGCTGAAACAGAGGGTCTGAAACAGAGGGGCTGAAACAGAGGGCGTGAAAAAGAGGGGCTGAAACAGAGGGGCTGAAACAGAGGGCGAGAAACAGAGGGGCTGAAACTGCGGGCGAGAAACAGAGGGCGAGAAACAGAGGGGCTGAAACAGAGGAGCTGAAACAAACGGGCTGAAACAGAGAGCCTGAAACAGAGGGCGAGAAACAGAGGGGCTGAAACAGAGGGGCTGAATCACAGGGGCGGAAACAGAGGGGCTGTATCAGAGGGGCTGAAACAGAGGGCGAGAAACAGAGTGGCTGAAACAGATTGCGAGAAACAGAGGGGCTGAAACAGAGGGGCTGAAACAGAGGGCGAGAAACAGAGGGGCTGAAACAGAGGGCGAGAAACAGAGGGGCTGAAACAGAGGGGCTGAAACAGAGGGGCTGTATCAGAGGGGCTGAAACAGAGGGCGAGAAACAGAGGGGCTGAAACAGAGGGCGAGAAACAGAGGGGCTGAATCAGAGACGCTGAAACAGAGGGCGAGAAACAGAGGGGCTGAAACAGAGGGCGAGAAACAGAGGGGCTGAAACAGAGGGCGAGAAACCGAGGGGCTGAAACAGAGGGGCTGAAATAGAGGGCGAGAAACAGAGGGGCTGAAACAGAGGGCGAGAAACAGAGGGGCTGAAATAGAGGGCGAGAAACAGAGGGGCTGAAACAGAGGGCGAGAAACAGAGGGGCTGAAACAGACGGCGAGAAACAGAGGGGCTGAAACAGAGGTGCTGAAACAGAGGGCGAGAAACAGAGCGGCTGAAACAGAGGGCGAGAAACTGAGCGGCTGAAACAGAGGGCGAGAAACAGAGGGGGTGAAACAGAGGGCGAGAAACAGAGGGGCTGAAACAGTGGGGCTGAAACAGAGGGGCTGAAACAGAGGGGCTGAAACAGAGGGCGAGAAACAGAGGGGCTCAAACAGAGGGCGAGAAACAGAGGGGCTCAAACAGAGGGGCTGAAACAGAGGGGCTGAAACAGAGGGCGAGAAACAGAGGGGCTGTATCAGAGGGGCTGAATCAGAGGGTCTGAAACAGAGGGGCTGAAACAGAGGCCGAGATACAAAGGGGCTGAAACAGCGGGCGAGAAACAGATGGCGAGAAACAGAGGGGCTGAAACAGAGGGGCTGAAACAGACGGGCTGAATCAGAGGGGCTGAAACAGAGGTGCTGAATCAGAGGGGCTGAAACAGAGGGCGAGAAACAGAGGGGCTGAAACTGAGGGCGAACCACAGAGGGGCTGAAACAGAGGGCGAGAAACACAGGGGCTGAAACAGAGGGTGAGAAACTGAGGGCGAGAAACAGAGGGACTGAAACAGAGGGGCTGAAACAGAGGGGCTGAATCAGAGGGGCTGAAACAGAGGTGCTGAATCAGAGGGGCTGAAACAGAGGGCGAGAAACAGAGGGGCTGAAACTGAGGGCGAAAAACAGAGGGGCTGAAACAGAGGGCGAGAAACAGAGGGGCTGAAACAGAGAGCGCGAAACAGAGGGGCTGAAACAGAGGGGCTGAAACAGAGGGACTGAAACAGAGGGGCTAAATCAGAGGGGCTGAAACAGAGGGCGAGAAAAAGAGGGCCTGAAATAGAGGGTGAGAAACAGAGTGGCTGACACAGACGGGCTGAAACAGAGGGGAAGAAACACAGTGGCTGAAACAGAGAGCGAGAAACAGAGGGGATGGAACAGAGGGCGAGAAACAGATGGGCTGAAACAGAGGGCGAGAAACAGAGGGGCTGAAACAGACGGCGAGAAACAGAGGGGCTGAAACAGAGGGGGTGAAACAGAGGGCGAGAAACAGATGGGCTGAAACAGAGGGCGAGAATCAGAGGGGCTGAAACAGAGGGCGAGAAACAGAGGGGCTGAAACAGAGGGCGAGAAACAGAGGTGCTGAAACAGAGGGCGAGAAACAGAGGGGCTGAATCAGAGGGGCTGAAACAGAGGGCGAGAAACAGAGGGGCTGAAATAGAGGGCGAGAAACAGAGGGGCTGAAACAGAGGGTGAGAAACAGAGGGGCTGAAACAGAGGGCGAGAAACAGAGTGGCTGACACAGACGGGCTGAAACAGAGGGCAAGAAACAGAGTGGCTGAAACAGAGGGCGAGAAACAGAGGGGATGGAACAGAGGGCGAGAAACAGATGGGCTGAAACAGAGGGCGAGAAACAGAGGGGCTGAAACAGAGGGCGAGAAACAGAGGGGCTGAAACAGAGGGGCTGTAACAGTGGGCGAGATACAGAGGGGCTGAAACAGAGGGGCTGAAACAGAGCGGCTGAAACAGAGCGGTTGAAACAGAGGGCAAGAAACAGAGGGGCTGAATCAGAGGGGCTGAAACAGAGGGCGAGAAACAGAGGTGCTGAAACAGAGGGGTTGAAACAGAGGGCGAGAAACAGAGGGGCTGAATCAGAGGGGCTGAAACAGAGGGCGAGAAACAGAGGGGCTGAAACAGAGGGCGAGAAACAGAGGGGCAGAAACAGAGGGCGAGAAACAGAGGGGCTGAAACAGAGGGGCTGAAACAGAGGGCGAGAAACAGAGGGGCTGAAACAGAGGTCGAGAAACAGAGGTGCTGAAACAGAGTGCGAGAAACAGAGGGGCTGAAACAGAGGGGCTGAAACAGAGTGGCTGAAACAGAGGGCGAGAAACAGAGGGGCTGAAACAGAGGGCGAGAAACAGAGGGGCTGAAACAGAGTGGCTGAAACAGAGGGGCTGAATCAGAGGGGCTGATTCAGATGGGCTGAAACAGAGGGCGAGAAACAGAGGGGCTGAAACAGAGGGCGAGAAACAGAGGGGCTGAAACAGAGGGCGAGAAACAGAGGGGCAGAAACAGCGGGTGAGAAACAGAGGGGCTAAAACAGAGGGGCTGAAACAGCGGGGCTGAAACAGAGGGCGAGAAACAGAGGTGCTGAAACAGGGGGCGAGAAACAGAGGGGCAGAAACAGCGGGCGAGAAACAGAGGGGCTAAAACAGAGGGGCTGAAACAGAGGGCGAGAAACAGAGGGTCTGAAACAGAGTGTGAGAAGCAGAGGGGCTGAAACAGAGGGGTTGAAACAGAGGGGCTGAAAAAGAGTGGCTGAAACAGAGGGCGAGAAACAGAGGGGCTGAAACAGAGGCCAAGAAACAGAGTGGCTGAAACAGAGGGCGAGAAAGAGAGGTGCTGAAACAGAGGGGCTGAAACAGAGGGGCTGAAACAGAGTGCAAGAAACAGAGGGGCTGAAACAGAGGGGCTGAAACAGAGGGGCTGAAACAGAGGGGCTGAAACAGAGGGCGAGAAACAGAGGGGCTGAATCAGAGGGGCTGAAACAGAGGGGCTGAAACAGAGGGCGAGAAACAGAGGGGCTGAAACAGACGGGCTGAAACAGAGAGCCTGAAACAGAGGGCGAGAAACAGAGGGGCTGAAACAGAGGGCGAGAAACAGAGGGGATGGAACACAGGGCGAGAAACAGATGGGCTGAAACAGAGGGCGAGAAACAGAGGGGCTGAAACAGAGGGCGAGAAACAGAGGGGCTGAATCTGAGGGGCTGAAACAGAGGGCGAGAAACAGAGGGGCTGAACCAGAGGGTCTGAAACAGTGGGGCTGAAACAGTGGGCGAGATACAGAGGGGCTGAAACAGAGGGGCTGAAACAGAGGGGCTGAAACAGAGTGGCTGAAACAGAGGGCGAGAAACAGAGGGGCTGAACCAGAGGGGCTGAAACAGAGGGGAGGGAAACAGAGGGGCGGGAAACAGAGGGGCGGAAAACAGAGGGGCTGAATCAGAGGGGCTGAATCAGAGGGGCTGAATCAGAGGGGCTGAATCAGAGGGGCTGAAACAGAGGGTGAGAAACAGAGGGGCTGAAACAGAGGGGCTGAAACAGAGGGGCTGAAACAGAGGGCGAGAAACAGAGGGGCTGAATCTGAGGGGCTGAAACAGAGGGGCTGAAACAGAGGGACTGAAACAGAGGGGCTGAATCAGAGGGGCTGAATCAGCGGGGCTGAAACAGAGTGCGAGAAACAGAAGGTCTGAAACAGATGGCGAGAAACAGAGGGGCAGAAACAGAGGGCGAGAAACAGAGGGGCTGAAACAGAGGGGCTGAAACAGAGGGCGAGAAACAGAGGGGCTGAAACAGAGGGCGAGAAACAGTGTGGCTGAAACAGGTGCTGACACAGAGGGGCTGAAACAGAGGGGCTGAAACAGAGGGCGAGAAACAGAGGGGCTGAAACAGAGGGCGAGAAACAGAGGGGTTGAAACAGAGGGCGAGAAACAGAGGGGCTGAAACAGAGGGGCTGAAACAGAGGGGCTGAAACAGAGGGCGAGAAACAGAGGGGCTGAAACAGAGGGCGAGAAACAGAGGGGCTGAAACAGAGGGGCTGAAACACAGGGGCTGAAACAGAGGGGCTGAATCAGAGGGGCTGATTCAGAGGGGCTGAAACAGAGGGCGAGAAACAGAGGGACTGAAACAGAGGGCGAGAAACAGAGGGGCAGAAACAGCGGGCGAGAAACAGAGGGGCTAAAACAGAGGGGCTGAAACAGCGGGGCTGAAACAGAGGGCGAGAAACAGAGGGGCTGTAACAGAGGGCGAGAAACAGAGGGGCAGAAACAGCGGGCGAGAAACAGAGGGGCTAAAACAGAGGGGCAGAAACAGAGGGCGAGAAACAGAGGGGCTGAAACAGAGTGTGAGAAGCAGAGGGGCTGAAACAGAGTGGTTGAAACAGAGGGGCTGAAAAAGAGTGGCTGAAACAGAGGGCGAGAAATAGAGGGGCTGAAACAGAGGCCGAGAAACAGAGTGGCTGAAACAGAGGGCGAGAAACAGAGGGGCTGAAACAGAGGGGCTGAAACAGAGTGCGAGAAACAGAGGGGCTGAAACAGAGGGGCTGAAAAAGAGGGGCTGAAACAGAGGGGCTGAAACAGAGGGCGAGAAACAGAGGGGCTGAATCAGAGGGGCTGAATCAGAGGGGCTGAAACAGAGGGGCTGAAACAGAGGGCGAGAAACAGAGGGGCTGAAACAGACGGGCTGAAACAGAGAGCCTGAAACAGAGGGCGAGAAACAGAGGGGCTGAAACAGAGGGCGAAAAACAGAGGGGCTGAAACAGAGGGCAAGAAAGTGAGGGTGAGAAACAGAGGGCGAGAAACAGAGGGGCTGAAACAGAGGGACTGAAACAGAGGGGCTGAAACAGAGGGGCTGAATCAGAGGGGCTGAAACAGAGGGGCTGAATCAGAGGGGCTGAAACATAGGGCGATAAACAGAGGGGCTGAAACAGAGGGCGAGAAACAGAGGGGCTGAAACAGAGGGCGAGAAACAGAGGGGCTAAAACAGAGGGGGTGAAACAGAGGGCGAGAAACAGATGGGCTGAAACAGAGGGCGAGAATCAGAGGGGCTGAAACAGAGGGCCAGAAACAGAGGGCGAGAAACAGAGGGGCTGAATCAGAGGGGCCGAAACAGAGGGCGAGAAACAGACGGGCTGAAACAGTGGGCGAGAAACAGAGGGGCTGAAACAGAGGGGCAGAAACAGAGGGTGAGAAACAGAGGGGCTGAAACAGAGGGCGAGAAAAGAGTGGCTGACTCAGACGGGCTGAAACAGAGGGCGAGAAAAGAGTGGCTGACACAGACGGGCTGAAACAGAGGGTGAGAAACAGAGGGGCTGAAACAGAGGGGCTGAAACAGTGGGGCTGAATCAGAGGGGCTGAAACAGAGGGGCTGAATCAGAGGGGCTGAAACATAGGGCGATAAACAGAGGGGCTGAAACAGAGGGCGAGAAACAGAGGGGCTGAAACAGAGGGCGAGAAACAGAGGGGCTGAAACAGAGGGCGAGAAACAGAGGTGCTGAAACAGAGGGGTTGAAACAGAGGGCGGGAAACAGAGGGGCTGAATCAGAGGGGCTGAAACAGAGGGCGAGAAACAGACGGGCTGAAACAGTGGGCGAGAAACAGAGGGGCTGAAACAGAGGGGCAGAAACAGAGGGTGAGAAACAGAGGGGCTGAAACAGAGGGCGAGAAACAGAGAGGCTGACACAGACGGGCTGAAACAGAGGGCAAGAAACAGAGTGGCTGAAACAGAGGGCGAGAAACAGAGGCGATGGAACAGTGGGTGAGAAACAGATGGGCTGAAACAGAGGGTGAGAAACAGAGGGGCTGAAACAGAGGGCGAGAAACAGAGGGGCTGAAACAGAGGGGCTGAATCAGTGGGCGAGATACAGAGGGGCTGAAACAGAGGGGCTGAAACAGAGGGGCTGAAACAGAGGGGTTGAAACAGAGGGCGAGAAACAGAGGGGCTGAATCAGAGGGGCTGAAACAGAGGGCGAGAAACAGAGGTGCTGAAACAGAGGGGTTGAAACAGAGGGCGAGAAACAGAGGGGCTGAATCAGAGGGGCTGAAACAGAGGGCTAGAAACAGAGGGGCTGAAACAGAGGGCGAGAAACAGAGGGGCTGAATCAGAGGGGCTGAAACAGAGGGCTAGAAACAGAGGGGCTGAATCAGAGGGCGAGAAACAGAGTGGCTGACACAGACGGGCTGAAACAGAGGGGAAGAAACACAGTGGCTGAAACAGAGAGCGAGAAACAGAGGGGATGGAACAGAGGGCGAGAAACAGATGGGCTGAAACAGAGGGCGAGAAACAGAGGGGCTGAAACAGACGGCGAGAAACAGAGGGGCTGAAACAGAGGGGGTGAAACAGAGGGCGAGAAACAGATGGGCTGAAACAGAGGACGAGAATCAGAGGGGCTGAAACAGAGGGCGAGAAACAGAGGGGCTGAAACAGAGGGCGAGAAACAGAGGTGCTGAAACAGAGGGCGAGAAACAGAGGGGCTGAATCAGAGGGGCTGAAACAGAGGGCGAGAAACAGAGGGGCTGAAATAGAGGGCGAGAAACAGAGGGGCTGAAACAGAGGGTGAGAAACAGAGGGGCTGAAACAGAGGGCGAGAAACAGAGTGGCTGACACAGACGGGCTGAAACAGAGGGCAAGAAACAGAGTGGCTGAAACAGAGGGCGAGAAACAGAGGGGATGGAACAGAGGGCGAGAAACAGATGGGCTGAAACAGAGGGCGAGAAACAGAGGGGCTGAAACAGAGGGCGAGAAACAGAGGGGCTGAAACAGAGGGGCTGTAACAGTGGGCGAGATACAGAGGGGCTGAAACAGAGGGGCTGAAACAGAGCGGCTGAAACAGAGCGGTTGAAACAGAGGGCAAGAAACAGAGGGGCTGAATCAGAGGGGCTGAAACAGAGGGCGAGAAACAGAGGTGCTGAAACAGAGGGGTTGAAACAGAGGGCGAGAAACAGAGGGGCTGAATCAGAGGGGCTGAAACAGAGGGCGAGAAACAGAGGGGCTGAAACAGAGGGCGAGAAACAGAGGGGCAGAAACAGAGGGCGAGAAACAGAGGGGCTGAAACAGAGGGGCTGAAACAGAGGGCGAGAAACAGAGGGGCTGAAACAGAGGTCGAGAAACAGAGGTGCTGAAACAGACGGGCTGAAAAAGAGGGGCTGAAACAGAGGGCGAGAAACAGAGGGGTTGAAACAGAGGGCGAGAAACAGAGGGGCTGAAACAGAGGGCGAGAAACATAGGGGCTGAAACAGAGTGGCTGAAACAGAGGGGCTGAAACAGAGGGGCTGAATCACAGGGACTGATTCAGAGGGGCTGAAACAGAGGGGCTGAATCAGCGGGGCTGAAACAGAGGGCGAGAAACAGAGGGGCTGAAACAGAGGGCAAGATACAGAGGGGCTGAAACAGAGGGCGAGAAACAGAGGGGCTGAAACAGAGGGCGAGAAACAGAGGGGCTGAATCAGAGGGGCTGAAACAGAGGGCGAGAAACGGAGGGGCTGAAACAGAGGGGCTGAAAGAGAGGGGGAGAAACAGAGGGGCTGAAGCAGAGGGCGAGAAACAGAGTGGCTGAAACACACGGGATGAAACAGACGGCGAGAATCAGAGTGGCTGAAACAGAGGGCGAGAAACAGAGGGGATGGAACAGAGGGCGAGAAACAGATGGGCTGAAAGAGAGGGCGAGAAACAGAGGGGCTGAAACAGAGGGCGAGAAACAGAGGGTCTGAAACAGTGGGGCTGAAACAGTGGGCGAGATACAGAGGGGCTGAAACAGAGGGGCTGAAACAGAGGGCGAGAAACAGAGGGGCTGAACCAGAGGGGCTGAAACAGAGGGGAGGGACACAGAGGGGCGGGAAACAGAGGGGCGGAAAACAGAGGGTGAGAAACAGAGGGGCTGAAACAGAGGGTCTGAAACAGAGGGGCTGAAACAGAGGGCGAGAAACAGAGGGGCTGAATCTGAGGGGCTGAATCAGAGGGGCTGAAACAGAGGGGCTGAAACAGAGGGGCTGAAACAGAGGGGCTGAATCAGAGGGTCTGAATCAGCGGGGCTGAAACAGAGGGCAAGTAACAGAAGGGCTGAAACAGAGGGCGAGAAACAGAGGGGCAGAAACAGAGGTGCTGACACAGAGGGGCTGAAACAGAGGGGCTGAAACAGAGGGCGAGAAACAGAGGGGTTGAAACAGAGGGCGAGAAACAGAGGGGCTGAAACAGAGGGGCTGAAACAGAGGGGCTGAAACAGAGGGCGAGAAACAGAGGGGCTGAAACAGAGGGCGAGAAACAGAGGGGCTGAAACAGAGGGGCTGAAACAGAGCGGCTGAATCAGAGGGGCTGATTCAGAGGGGCTGAAACAGAGGGGCTGAATCACCGGGGCTGAAACAGAGGGCGAGAAATAGAGTGACTGAAACAGAGGGCGAAAAACAGAGGGGCAGAAACAGCGGGCGAGAAACAGAGGGGCTAAAACAGAGGGGCTGAAACAGAGGGCGAGAAACAGAGGGGCTGAAACAGAGTGCGAGAAACAGAGGGGCTGAAACAGAGTGGTTGAAACAGAGGGGCTGAAAAAGAGTGGCTGAAACAGAGGGCGAGAAACAGAGGGGCTGAAACAGAGGCCGAGAAACAGAGTGTGTGAAACAGAGGGTGAGAAAGAGAGGGGCTGAAACAGAGGGGCTGAAACAGAGGGCGAGAAACAGAGCGGCTGAAACAGAGGGCGAGAAACACAGGGGCTGAAACAGAGGGGCTGAAACAGAGGGGCTGAAACAGAAGTGCTGAAACAGAGGGCGAGAAAGAGAGGGGCTGAAACAGAGGGCGAGAAACAGAGGGGCTGAAACAGAGGTGCTGAAACAGAGGGGCTGAAAAAGAGGGGCTGAAACAGAGGGCGAGAAACAGAGGGGCTGAAACAGAGGGCGGGAAACAGAAGGTTTGAAACAGAGGGCGAGAAACAGAGGGGCTCAAACAGAGGGCGAGAAACATAGGGGCTGAAACAGAGGGGCTGAAACAGAGGGGCTGAAACAGAGGTGCTGAATCACAGGGGCTGATTCAGAGGGGCTGAAACAGAGGGGTTGAATCAGCGGGGCTGAAACAGAGGGCGAGAAACAGAGGGGCTGAAACAGCAGACAAGATACAGAGGGGCTGAAACAGAGGGCGAGAAACAGAGGGGCTGAAACAGAGGGCGAGAAACAGAGGGGCTGAATCAGAGGGGCTGAAACAGAGGGCGAGAAACAGAGGGGCTGAAACAGAGGGGCTTAAAGAGAGGGGGAGAAACAGAGGGGCTGAAGCAGAGGGCGAGAAACAGAGTGGCTGAAACACACGGGCTGAAACAGAGGGTGAGAAACAGAGGGGCTGAATCAGAGGGCGAGAAACAGAGTGGCTGACACAGACGGGCTGAAACAGAGGGGAAGAAACACAGTGGCTGAAACAGAGAGCGAGAAACAGAGGGGATGGAACAGAGGGCGAGAAACAGATGGGCTGAAACAGAGGGCGAGAAACAGAGGGGCTGAAACAGACGGCGAGAAACAGAGGGGCTGAAACAGAGGGGGTGAAACAGAGGGCGAGAAACAGATGGGCTGAAACAGAGGGCGAGAATCAGAGGGGCTGAAACAGAGGGCGAGAAACAGAGGGGCTGAAACAGAGGGCGAGAAACAGAGGTGCTGAAACAGAGGGCGAGAAACAGAGGGGCTGAATCAGAGGGCGAGAAACATAGGGGCTGAAACAGAGGGGCAGAAACAGAGGGGCTGAAACAGAGGGGCTGAATCACAGGGGCTGATTCAGACTGGCTGAAACAGAGGGGCTGAATCAGCGGGGCTGAAACAGAGGGCGAGAAACAGAGGGGCTGAAACAGAGGGCAAGATACAGAGGGGCTGAAACAGAGGGCGAGAAACAGAGGGGCTGAAACAGAGGGGCTGAAACAGAGGGCGAGAAACAGAGGGGCTGAAACAGAGGGGCTGAAAGAGAGGGGGAGAAACAGAGGGGCTGAAGCAGAGGGCGAGAAACAGAGTGGCTGAAACACACGGGCTGAAACAGACGGCGAGAAACAGAGTGGCTGAAACAGAGGGCGAGAAACAGAGGGGATGGAACAGAGGGCGAGAAACAGATGGGCTGAAAGAGAGGACGAGAAACAGAGGGGCTGAAACAGAGGGCGAGAAACAGAGGGTCTGAAACAGTGGGGCTGAAACAGTGAGCGAGATACAGAGGGGCTGAAACAGAGGGGCTGAAACAGAGGGCGAGAAACAGAGGGGCTGAACCAGAGGGGCTGAAACAGAGGGGAGGGACACAGAGGGGCGGGAAACAGAGGGGCGGAAAACAGAGGGTGAGAAACAGAGGGTCTGAAACAGAGGGTCTGAAACAGAGGGGCTGAAACAGAGGGCGAGAAACAGAGGGGCTGAATCTGAGGGGCTGAATCAGAGGGGCTGAAATAGAGGGGCTGAAACAGAGGGGCTGAAACAGAGGGGCTGAATCAGAGGGGCTGAATCAGCGGGGCTGAAACAGAGGGCAAGTAACAGAAGGGCTGAAACAGAGGGCGAGAAACAGAGGGGCAGAAACAGAGGTGCTGACACAGAGGGGCTGAAACAGAGGGGCTGAAACAGAGGGCGAGAAACAGAGGGGTTGAAACAGAGGGCGAGAAACAGAGGGGCTGAAACAGAGGGGCTGAAACAGAGGGGCTGAAACAGAGGGCGAGAAACAGAGGGGCTGAAACAGAGGGCGAGAAACAGAGGGGCTGAAACAGAGGGGCTGAAACAGAGCGGCTGAATCAGAGGGGCTGATTCAGAGGGGCTGAAACAGAGGGGCTGAATCACCGGGGCTGAAACAGAGGGCGAGAAATAGAGTGGCTGAAACAGAGGGCGAGAAACAGAGGGGCAGAAACAGCGGGCGAGAAACAGAGGGGCTAAAACAGAGGGGCTGAAACAGAGGGCGAGAAACAGAGGGTCTGAAACAGAGTGCGAGAAACAGAGTGGCTGAAACAGAGTGGTTGAAACAGAGGGGCTGAAAAAGAGTGGCTGAAACAGAGGGCGAGAAACAGAGGGGCTGAAACAGAGGCCGAGAAACAGAGTGTGTGAAACAGAGGGCGAGAAAGAGAGGGGCTGAAACAGAGGGGCTGAAACAGAGGGCGAGAAACAGAGCGGCTGAAACAGAGGGCGAGAAACACAGGGGCTGAAACAGAGGGGCTGAAACAGAGGGGCTGAAACAGAGGTGCTGAAACAGAGGGCGAGAAAGAGAGGGGCTGAAACAGAGGGCGAGAAACAGAGGGGCTGAAACAGAGGTGCTGAAACAGAGGGGCTGAAAAAGAGGGGCTGAAACAGAGGGCGAGAAACAGAGGGGCTGAAACAGAGGGCGGGAAACAGAGGGGTTGAAACAGAGGGCGAGAAACAGAGGGGCTCAAACAGAGGGCGAGAAACATAGGGACTGAAACAGAGGGGCTGAAACAGAGGGGCTGAAACAGAGGTGCTGAATCACAGGGGCTGATTCAGAGGGGCTGAAACAGAGGGGTTGAATCAGTGGGGCTGAAACAGAGGGCGAGAAACAGAGGGGCTGAAACAGCGGACAAGATACAGAGGGGCTGAAACAGAGGGCGAGAAACAGAGGGGCTGGAACAGAGGGCGAGAAACAGAGGGGCTGAATCAGAGGGGCTGAAACAGAGGGCGAGAAACAGAGGGGCTGAAACAGAGGGGCTTAAAGAGAGGGGGAGAAACAGAGGGGCTGAAGCAGAGGGCGAGAAACAGAGTGGCTGAAACACACGGGCTGAAACAGAGGGCGAGAAACAGAGTGGCTGAAACAGAGGGCGAGAAACAGAGGGGATGGAACAGAGGGCGAGAAACAGATGGGCTGAAACAGAGGGCGAGAAACAGAGGGGTTGAAACAGAGGGCGAGAAACAGAGGGTCTGAAAGAGTGGGGCTGAAACAGTGGGCGAGATACAGAGGGGCTGAAACAGAGGGGCTGAAACAGAGGGCGAGAAACAGAGGGGCTGAACCGGAGGGGCTGAAACAGAGGGGAGGGAAACAGAGGGGCGGGAAACACAGGGGCGGAAAACAGAGGGGCTGAATCAGAGGGGCTGAATCAGAGGGGCTGAATCAGAGGGGCTGAAAC
The DNA here is from genome assembly GCF_047496795.1 of Chiloscyllium punctatum. Classification (NCBI taxonomy): domain Eukaryota; kingdom Metazoa; phylum Chordata; class Chondrichthyes; order Orectolobiformes; family Hemiscylliidae; genus Chiloscyllium; species Chiloscyllium punctatum. Next base: position 5,617,782 of record NW_027309790.1, on the reverse strand, counting down.
AGAGGGTGAGAAACAGAGGGGCTGAAACAGAGGGCGAGAAACAGAGGGGCTGAATATGAGGGGCTGAATCAAAGGGGCTGAAACAGAGGGGCTGAAACAGCGGGGCTGAAACAGAGGGGCTGAATCAGAGGGGCTGAATCAGCGGGGCTGAAACAGAGGGCGAGAAACAGAAGGGCTGAAACAGAGGGCGAGAAACAGAGGGGCTGAAACAGAGGGCGAGAAACAGAGGGGCTAAAACAGAGGGGCTGAAACAGAGGGCGAGAAACAGAGGGGCTGAAACAGAGGGCGAGAAACAGAGGGGCTGAAACAGAGGTGCTGACACAGAGGGGCTGAAACAGAGGGGCTGAAACAGAGGGCGAGAAACAGAGGGGCTGAAACAGAGGGGCTGAAACAGAGGGGCTGAATCAGAGGGGCTGATTCAGAGGGGCTGAAACAGAGGGGCTGAATCAGCGGGGCTGAAACAGAGGGCGAGAAACAGAGTGGCTGAAACAGAGGGCGAGAAACAGAGGGGCAGAAACAGAGGGCGAGAAACAGAGGGGCTAAAACAGAGGGGCTGAAACAGAGTGCGAGAAACAGAGGGGCTGAAACAGAGTGGTTGAAACAGAGGGGCTGAAAAAGAGTGGCTGAAACAGAGGGCGAGAAACAGAGGGGCTGAAACAGAGGCCGAGAAACAGAGTGGCTGAAACAGAGGGCGAGAAAGAGAGGGGCTGAAACAGAGGGGCTGAAACAGAGGGCGAGAAACAGAGGGGCTGAAACAGAGGGCGAGAAACAGAGGGGCTGAAACAGAGGGGCTGAAACAGAGAGGCTGAAACAGAGGGGCTGAAACAGAGGGCGAGAAACAGAGGTGCTGAAACAGACGGGCTGAAACAGATGGGCTGAAACAGAGAGCCTGAAACAGAGGGCGAGAAACAGAGGGGCTGAAACAGAGGGCAAGATACAGAGGGGCTGAAACAGAGGGCGAGAAACAGAGGGGCTGAAACAGAGGGCGAGAAACAGAGGGGCTGAATCAGAGGGGCTGAAACAGAGGGCGAGAAACAGAGGGGCTGAAACAGAGGGGCTGAAAGTGAGGGCGAGAAACAGAGGGGCTGAAGCAGAGGGCGAGAAACAGAGTGGCTGAAACACACGGGCTGAAACAGAGGGCGAGAAACAGAGTGGCTGAAACAGAGGGCGAGAAACAGAGGGGATGGAACAGAGTGCGAGAAACAGATGGGCTGAAACAGAGGGCGAGAAACAGAGGGGCTGAAACAGAGGGCGAGAAACAGAGGGTCTGAAACAGTGGGGCTGAAACAGTGGGCGAGATACAGAGGGGCTGAAACAGAGGGCGAGAAACAGAGGGGCTGAAACAGAGGGGCTGAAACAGAGGGGCTGAAACAGAGGGGCTGAAACAGAGGGCGAGAAACAGAGGGGCTGAAACAGAGTGCGAGAAACAGAGGGGCTGAAACAGAGGGGTTGAAACAGAGGGGCTGAAAAAGAGTGGCTGAAACAGAGGGCGAGAAACAGAGGGGCTGAAACAGAGTGCGAGAAACAGAGGGGCTGAAACAGAGGGGTTGAAACAGAGGGGCTGAAAAAGAGTGGCTGAAACAGAGGGCGAGAAACAGAGGGGCTGAAACAGAGGCCGAGAAACAGAGTGGCTGAAACAGAGGGCGAGAAAGAGAGGGGCTGAAACAGAGGGGCGGAAAACAGAGGGGTTGAATCAGAGGGGCTGAATCAGAGGGGCTGAATCAGAGGGGCTGAAACAGAGGGTTTGAAACAGAGGGGCTGAAACAGAGGGGCTGAAACAGAGGGGCTGGAACAGAGGGCGAGAAACAGAGGGGCTGAATCTGAGGGGCTGAATCAGAGGGGCTGAAACAGAGGGGCTGAATCAGCGGGGCTGAAACAGAGGGCGAGAAACAGAGGGGCAGAAAAAGAGGGCGAGAAACAGAGGGGCTGAAACAGAGGGGCTGAAACAGAGTGCGAGAAACAGAGGGGCTGAAACAGAGGGCGAGAAACAGAGGGGCTGAAACAGAGGTGCTGACACAGAGGGGCTGAAACAGATAGGCTGAAACAGAGGGCGAGAAACAGTGGGGCTGAAACAGAGGGCGAGAAACAGAGGGGTTGAAACAGAGGGCGAGAAACAGAGGGGCTGAAACAGAGGTGCTGACACAGAGGGGCTGAAACAGAGGACCTGAAACAGAGGGCGAGAAACAGAGGGGCTGAAACAGAGGGCGAGAAACAGAGAGGTTGAAACAGAGGGCGAGAAACAGAGGGGCTGAAACAGAGGGGCTGAAACAGAGGGGCTGAAACAGAGGGCGGGAAACTGAGGCGCAGAAACAGAGGGCGAGAAACAGAGGGGCTGAAACAGAGGTGCTGAAACAGAGGGGCTGAAACAGAGGGGCTGAATCAGAGGGGCTGATTCAGAGGGGCTGAAACAGAGGGGCTGAATCAGCGGGGCTGAAACAGAGGGCGAGAAACAGAGTGGCTGAAACAGAGGGCGAGAAACAGAGGGGCAGAAACAGCGGGCGAGAAACAGAGGGGCTAAAACAGAGGGGCTGAAACAGAGGGCGAGAAACAGAGGGGCTGAAACAGAGTGCGAGAAACAGAGGGGCTGAAACAGAGGGGTTGAAACAGAGGGGCTGAAAAAGAGTGGCTGAAACAGAGGGCGAGAAACAGAGGGGCTGAAACAGAGGCCGAGAAACAGAGTGGCTGAAACAGAGGGCGAGAAAGAGAGGGGCTGAAACAGAGGGGCTGAAACAGAGGGCGAGAAACTTAGGGGCTGAAACAGAGGGCGAGAAACAGAGGGGCTGAAACAGAGGGGCTGAAACAGAGGGGCTGGAACAGAGGGGCTGAAATAGAGGGCGAGAAACAGAGGGGCTGAATCAGAGGGGCTGAATCAGAGGGGCTGAAACAGAGGGGCTGAAACAGAGGGCGAGAAACTGAGGGGCTGAAACAGATGGGCTGAAACAGAGAGCCTGAAACAGTGGGCGAGAAACAGAGGTGCTGAAACAGAGGGCGAAAAACTGAGGGGCTGAAACAGAGGGCGAGAAACTGAGGGTGAGAAACAGAGGGCGAAAAACAGAGGGGCTGAAACAGAGGGGCTGAAACAGAGGGGCTGAAACAGAGGGGCTGAATCAGAGGGGCTGAAACAGAGGGGCTGAATCAGAGGGGCTGAAACAGAGGGCGATAAACAGAGGGGCTGAAACAGAGGGCGAGAAACAGAGGGGCTGAAACAGAGGGCGAGAAACAGAGGGGCTGAAACAGAGGGGGTGAAACAGAGGGCGAGAAACAGATGGGCTGAAACAGAGGGCGAGAATCAGAGGGGCTGAAACAGAGGGCGAGAAACAGAGGGGCTGAAACAGAGGGCGAGAAACAGAGGTGATGAAACAGAGGGGTTGAAACAGAGGGCGAGAAACAGAGGGGCTGAATCAGAGGGGCTGAAACAGAGGGCGAGAAACAGAGGGGCTGAAACAGAGGGCGAGAAACAGAGGGGCTGAAACAGAGGGGCTGAAACAGAGGGTGAGAAACAGAGGGGCTGAAACAAAGGGCGAGAAACAGAGTGGCTGACACAGACGGGCTGAAACAGAGGGCAAGAAACAGAGGGGCTGAAACAGAGGGGTTGAAACAGAGGGCGAGAAACAGAGGGGCTGAACCAGAGGGGCTGAAACAGAGGGCGAGAAACAGAGGGGCTGAAACAGAGGGCGAGAAACAGAGGGGCTGAAACAGAGGGGCTGAAACAGAGGGTGAGAAACAGAGGGGCTAAAACAGAGGGCGAGAAACAGAGTGGCTGACACAGACGGGCTGAAACAGAGGGCAAGAAACAGAGTGGCTGAAACAGAGGGCGAGAAACAGAGGGGATGGAACAGAGGGCGAGAAACAGATGGGCTGAAACAGAGGGTGAGAAACAGAGAGGCTGAAACAGAGGGTGAGAAACAGAGGGGCTGAAACAGAGGGGGTGAAACAGAGGGCGAGAAACAGATGGGCTAAAACAGAGGGCGAGAATCAGAGGGGCTGAAACAGAGGGCGAGAAACAGAGGGGCTGAAACAGAGGACGAGAAACAGAGGTGCTGAAACAGAGGGGTTGAAACAGAGGGCGAGAAACAGAGGGGCTGAAACAGAGGGCGAGAAACAGAGGGGCTGAAACAGAGGGCGAGAAACAGAGGGGCAGAAACAGAGGGCGAGAAACAGAGGGGCTGAAACAGAGGGGCTGAAACAGAGGGCGAGAAACAGAGAGGCTGAAACAGAGGGCGAGAAACAGAGGGGCTGAAACAGAGGTGCTGACACAGAGGGGCTGAAACGGAGGGGCTGAAACAGAGGGCGAGAAACAGAGGGGCTGAAACAGAGCGCGAGAAACAGAGAGGTTGAAACAGAGGGCGAGAAACAGAGGGGCTGAAACAGAGGTGCTGACACAGAGGGGCTGAAACAGAGGGGCTGAAACAGAGGGCGAGAAACAGAGGGGCTGAAACAGAGGGCGAGAAACAGAGGGGTTGAAACAGAGGGCGAGAAACAGAGGGGCTGAAACAGAGGGGCTGAAACAGAGGGGCTGAAACAGAGGGCGAGAAACAGAGGGGCAGAAACAGAGGGCGAGAAACAGAGGGGCTGAAACAGACGGGCTGAAACAAAGTGGCTGAAACAGAGGGGCTGAATCAGAGGGGCTGATTCAGAGGGGCTGAAACAGAGGGGCTGAATCAGCGGGGCTGAAACAGAGGGCGAGAAACAGAGTGGCTGAAACAGAGGGCGAGAAACAGAGGGGCAGAAACAGCGGGAGAGAAACAGAGGGGCTAAAACAGAGGGGCTGAAACAGAGGGCGAGAAACAGAGGGGCTAAAACAGAGTGCGAGAAACAGAGGGGCTGAAACAGAGGGGTTGAAACAGAGGGGCTGAAAAAGAGTGGCTGAAACAGAGGGCGAGAAACAGAGGGGCTGAAACAGAGGCCGAGAAACAGAGTGGCTGAAACAGAGGGCGAGAAAGAGAGGGGCTGAAACAGATGGGCTGAAACAGAGGGGCTGAAACAGAGGGCGAGAAACAGAGGGGCTGAAACAGAGGGCCAGAAACAGAGGGGCTGAAACAGAGGGGCTGAAACAGAGGGGCTGGAACAGAGGGGCTGAAATAGAGGGCGAGAAACAGAGGGGCTGAATCAGAGGGGCTGAATCAGAGGGGCTGAAACAGAGGGGCTGAAACAGAGGGCGAGAAACAGAGGGGCTGAAACAGACGGGCTGAAACAGAGAGCCTGAAACAGTGGGCGAGAAACAGAGGGGCTGAAACAGAGGGCGAAAAACTGAGGGGCTGAAACAGAGGGCGAGAAACTGAGGGTGAGAAACAGAGGGCGAGAAACAGAGGGGCTGAAACAGAGGGGCTGAAACAGAGGGGCTGAAACAGAGGGGCTGAATCAGAGGGGCTGAAACAGAGGGGCTGAATCAGAGGGGCTGAAACAGAGGGCGATAAACAGAGGGGCTGAAACAGAGGGCGAGAAACAGAGGGGCTGAAACAGAGGGCGAGAAACAGAGGGGCTGAAACAGAGGGGGTGAAACAGAGGGCGAGAAACAGATGGGCTGAAACAGAGGGCGAGAATCAGAGGGGCTGAAACAGAGGGCGAGAAACAGAGGTGCTGAAACAGAGGGGTTGAAACAGAGGGGCTGAAACAGAGGGCGAGAAACAGAGGGGCAGAAACAGAGGGCGAGAAACAGAGGGGCTGAAACAGAGGGGCTGAAACAGAGGGGCTGAAACAGAGGGGCTGAATCAGAGGGGCTGATTCAGAGGGGCTGAAACAGAGGGGCTGTATCAGCCGGGCTGAAACAGAGGGCGAGAAACAGAGTGGCTGAAACAGAGGGCGAGAAACAGAGGGGCAGAAACAGCGGGCGAGAAACAGAGGGGCTAAAACAGAGGGGCTGAAACAGAGGGCGAGAAACAGGGGGGCTGAAACAGAGTGCGAGAAACAGAGGGGCTGAAACAGAGTGGTTGAAACAGAGGGGCTGAAAAAGAGTGGCTGAAACAGTGGGCGAGAAACAGAGGGGCTGAAACAGAGGCCGAGAAACAGAGTGGCTGAAACAGAGGGCGAGAAAGAGAGGGGCTGAAACAGAGGGGCTGAAACAGAGGGGCTGAAACAGAGGGCGAGAAACAGAGGGGCTGAAACAGAGGGCGAGAAACAGAGGGGCTGAAACAGAGGGGCTGAAACAGAGGGGCTGAAACAGAGGGGCTGAAACAGAGGGCGAGAAACAGAGGGGCTGAAACAGAGGGGCTGAAACAGAGGGGCTGAAACAGAGAGCCTGAAACAGAGGGCGAGAAACAGAGGGGCTGAAACAGAGGGGCTGAAACAGAGGGGCTGAAACAGAGGGCGAGAAACAGAGGGGCTGAAACAGAGGGCGAGAAACAGAGGGGCTGAAACAGAGGGGCTGAAACAGAGCGGCTGAATCAGAGGGGCTGATTCAGAGGGGCTGAAACAGAGGGGCTGAATCAGCGGGGCTGAAACAGAGGGCGAGAAATAGAGTGGCTGAAACAGAGGGCGAGAAACAGAGGGGCAGAAACAGCGGGCGAGAAACAGAGGGGCTAAAACAGAGGGGCTGAAACAGAGGGGCTGAAACAGAGGGGCTGAAACAGAGGGCGAGAAACAGAGGGGCTGAATCAGAGAGGCTGAATCAGAGGGGCTGAAACAGAGGGGCTGAAACAGTGGGCGAGAAACAGAGGGGCTGAAACAGACGGGCTGAAACAGAGAGTCTGAAACAGAGGGCGAGAAACAGAGGGGCTGAAACAGAGGGCGAAAAACAGAGGGGCTGAAACAGAGGGCGAGAAACTGAGGGTGAGAAACAGAGGGCGAGAAACAGAGGGGCTGAAACAGAGGGGCTGAAACAGAGGGGCTGAAACAGAGGGGCTGAATCAGAGGTGCTGAAACAAAGGGGCTGAATCAGAGGGGCTGAAACAGAGGGCGATAAACAGAGGGGCTGAAACAGAGGGCGAGAAACAGAGGGGCTGAAACAGACGGCGAGAAACAGAGGGGCTGAAACAGAGGGGGTGCAACAGAGGGCGAGAAATAGATGGGCTGAAACAGAGGGCGAGAATCAGAGGGGCTGAAACAGAGGGCGAGAAACAGAGGTGCTGAAACAGAGGGGTTGAAACAGAGGGGCTGAAACAGAGGGCGAGAAACAGAGGGGCAGAAACAGAGGGCGACATACAGAGGGGCTGAAACAGAGGGGCTGAAACAGAGGGGCTGAAACAGAGGGGCTGAATCAGAGGGGCTGATTCAGAGGGGCTGAAACAGAGGGGCTGAATCAGCGGGGCTGAAACAGAGTGCGAGAAACAGAGTGGCTGAAACAGAGGGCGAGAAACAGAGGGGCAGAAACAGCGGGCGAGAAACAGAGGGGCTAAAACAGAGGGGCTGAAACAGAGGGCGAGAAACAGGGGGGCTGAAACAGAGTGCGAGAAACAGAGGGGCTGAAACAGAGTGGTTGAAACAGAGGGGCTGAAAAAGAGTGGCTGAAACAGTGGGCGAGAAACAGAGGGGCTGAAACAGAGGCCGAGAAACAGAGTGGCTGAAACAGAGGGCGAGAAAGAGAGGGGCTGAAACAGAGAGGCTGAAACAGAGGGGCTGAAACAGAGGGCGAGAAACAGAGGGGCTGAAACACAGGGCGAGAAACAGAGGGGCTGAAACAGAGGGGCTGAAACAGAGGGGCTGAAACAGAGGGTCTGAAACAGAGGGCGAGAAACAGAGGGGCTGAAACAGAAGGGCTGAAACAGACGGGCTGAAACAGAGAGCCTGAAACAGAGGGCGAGAAACAGAGGGGCTGAAACAGAGGGGCTGAAACAGAGGGGCTGAAACAGAGGGCGAGAAACAGAGGGGCTGAAACAGGGGGCGAGAAACAGAGGGGCTGAAACAGAGGGGCTGAAACAGAGCGGCTGAATCAGAGGGGCTGATTAAGAGGGGCTGAAACAGAGGGGCTGAATCAGCGGGGCTGAAACAGAGGGCGAGAAATAGAGTGGCTGAAACAGAGGGCGAGAAACAGAGGGGCAGAAACAGCGGGCGAGAAACAGAGGGGCTAAAACAGAGGGGGTGAAACAGAGGGCGAGAAACAGAGGGGCTGAAACAGAGTGCGAGAAACAGAGGGGCTGAAACAGAGTGGTTGAAACAGAGGGGCTGAAAAAGAGTGGCTGAAACAGAGGGGCTGAAACAGAGGCCGAGAAACAGAGTGGCTGAAACAGAGGGCGAGAAAGAGAGGGGCTGAAACAGAGGGGCTGAAACAGAGGGGCTGAAACAGAGGACGAGAAACAGAGGGGCTGAAACAGGGGGCGAGAAACACAGGGGCTGAAACAGAGGGGCTGAAACAGAGGGGCTGAAACAGAGGTGCTGAAACAGAGGGCGAGAAAGAGAGGGGCTGAAACAGAGGGCGAGAAACAGAGGGGCTGAAACAGAGGTGCTGAAACAGAGGGGCTGAAAAAGAGGGGCTGAAACAGAGGGCGAGAAACAGAGGGGCTGAAACAGAGGGCGAGAAACAGAGGGGTTGAAACAGAGGGCGAGAAACATAGGGGCTGAAACAGAGGGGCTGAAACAGAGGGGCTGAAACAGAGGGGCTGAATCATAGGGGCTGATTCAGGGGGGCTGAAACAGAGGGGTTGAATCAGCAGGGCTGAAACAGAGGGCGAGAAACAGAGGGGCTGAAACAGAGGGCAAGATACAGAGAGGCTGAAACAGAGGGCGAGAAACAGAGGGGCTGAAACAGAGGGCGAGAAACAGAGGGGCTGAATCAGAGGGGCTGAAACAGAGGGCGAGAAACAGAGGGGCTGAACCAGAGGGGCTGAAAGAGAGGGGGAGAAACAGAGGGGCTGAAGCAGAGGGCGAGAAACAGAGTGGCTGAAACACACGGGCTGAAACAGAGGGCGAGAAACAGAGTGGCTGAAACAGAGGGCGAGAAACAGATGGGCTGAAACAGAGGGCGAGAAACAGAGTGGCTGAAACAGAGGGCGAGAAACAGAGGGGCAGAAACAGCGGGCGAGAAACAGAGGGGCTAAAACAGAGGGGCTGAAACAGAGGGCGAGAAACAGGGGGGCTGAAACAGAGTGCGAGAAACAGAGGGGCTGAAACAGAGTGGTTGAAACAGAGGGGCTGAAAAAGAGTGGCTGAAACAGTGGGCGAGAAACAGAGGGGCTGAAACAGAGGCCGAGAAACAGAGTGGCTGAAACAGAGGGCGAGAAAGAGAGGGGCTGAAACAGAGGGGCTGAAACAGAGGGGCTGAAACAGAGGGCGAGAAACAGAGGGGCTGAAACAGAGGGCGAGAAACAGAGGGGCTGAAACAGAGGGGCTGAAACAGAGGGGCTGAAACAGAGGGGCTGAAACAGAGGGCGAGAAACAGAGGGGCTGAAACAGAGGGGCTGAAACAGACGGGCTGAAACAGTGAGCCTGAAACAGAGGGCGAGAAACAGAGGGGCTGAAACAGAGGGGCTGAAACAGATGGGCTGAAACAGAGGGCGAGAAACAGAGGGGCTGAAACAGAGGGCGAGAAACAGAGGGGCTGAAACAGAGGGGCTGAAACAGAGCGGCTGAATCAGAGGGGCTGATTCAGAGGGGCTGAAACAGAGGGGCTGAATCAGCGGGGCTGAAACAGAGGGCGACAAATAGAGTGGCTGAAACAGAGGGCGAGAAACAGAGGGGCAGAAACAGCGGGCGAGAAACAGAGGGGCTAAAACAGAGGGGCTGAAACAGAGGGCGAGAAACAGAGGGGCTGAAACAGAGTGCGAGAAACAGAGGGGCTGAAACAGAGTGGTTGAAACAGAGGGGCTGAAAAAGAGTGGCTGAAACAGAGGGCGAGAAACAGAGGGGCTGAAACAGAGGCCGAGAAACAGAGTGGCTGAAACAGAGGGCGAGAAAGAGAGGGGCTGAAACAGAGGGGCTGAAACAGAGGGGCTGAAACAGAGGGCGAGAAAGAGAGGGGATGAAACAGAGGGCGAGAAACAGAGGGGCTGAAACAGAGGTGCTGAAACAGAGGGGCTGAAAAAGAGGGGCTGAAACAGAGGGCGAGAAACAGAGGGGCTGAAACAGAGGGCGAGAAACAGAGGGGTTGAAACAGAGGGCGAGAAACAGAGGGGCTCAAACAGAGGGCGAGAAACATAGGGGCTGAAACAGAGGGGCTGAAACAGAGGGGCTCAAACAGAGGGGCTGAATCACAGGGGCTGATTCAGGGGGGCTGAAACAGAGGGGTTGAATCAGCGGGGCTGAAACAGAGGGCGAGAAACAGAGGGGCTGAAACAGAGGGCAAGATACAGAGAGGCTGAAACAGAGGGCGAGAAACAGAGGGGCTGAAACAGAGGGCGAGAAACAGAGGGGCTGAATCAGAGGGGCTGAAACAGAGGGCGAGAAACAGAGGGGCTTAAACAGAGGGGCTGAAAGAGAGGGGGAGAAACAGAGGGGCTGAAGCAGAGGGCGAGAAACAGAGTGGCTGAAACACACGGGCTGAAACAGAGGGCGAGAAACAGAGTGGCTGAAACAGAGGGCGAGAAACAGAGGGGATGGAACAGAGGGCGAGAAACAGATGGGCTGAAACAGAGGGCGAGAAACAGAGTGGCTGAAACAGAGGGCGAGAAACAGAGGGTCTGAAACAGTGGGGCTGAAACAGTGGGCGAGATACAGAGGGGCTGAAACAGAGGGGCTGAAACAGAGGGCGAGAAACAGAGGGGCTGAACCAGAGGGGCTGAAACAGAGGGGAGGGAAACAGAGGGGCGGGAAACACAGGGGCGGAAAACAGAGGGGCTGAATCAGAGGGGCTGAATCAGAGGGGCTGAATCAGAGGGGCTGAAACAGAGGGCGAGAAACAGAGGGGCTGAATCTGAGGGCCTGAATCAGAGGGGCTGAAACAGAGGGGCTGAAACAGAGGGGCTGAAACAGAGGGGCTGAATCAGAGGGGCTGAATCAGCGGGGCTGAAACAGAGGGCGAGAATCAGAAGGGCTGAAACAGAGGGCGAGAAACAGAGGGGCAGAAACAGACGGCGAGAAACAGAGGGGCTGAAACAGAGGGGCTGAAACAGAGGGCGAGAAACAGAGGGGCTGAAACAGAGGGCGAGAAACAGAGGGGCTGAAACAGAGGTGCTGACACAGAGGGGCTGAAACAGAGGGGCTGAAACAGAGGGCGAGAAACAGAGGGGCTGAAACAGAGGGCGAGAAACAGAGGGGCTGAAACAGAGGTGCTGACACAGAGGGGCTGAAACAGAGGGGCTGAAACAGAGGGCGAGAAACAGAGGGGTTGAAACAGAGGGCGAGAAACAGAGCGGCTGAAACAGAGGTGCTGACACAGAGGGGCTGAAACAGAGGGGCTGAAACAGAGGGCGAGAAACAGAGGGGCTGAAACAGAGGGCGAGAAACAGAGAGGTTGAAACAGAGGGCGAGAAACAGAGGGGCTGAAACAGAGGGGCTGAAACAGAGGGGCTGAAACAGAGGGCGAGAAACAGATGGGCAGAAACAGAGGGCGAGAAACAGAGGGGCTGAAACAGAGGGGCTGAAACAGAGGGGCTGAAACAGAGGGGCTGAATCAGAGGGGCTGATTCAGAGGGGCTGAAACAGAGGGGCTGAATCAGCGGGGCTGAAACAGACGGCGAGAAACAGAGTGGCTGAAACAGAGGGCGAGAAACATAGGGGCAGAAACAGCGGGCGAGAAACAGAGGGGCTAAAACAGAGGGGCTGAAACAGAGGGCGAGAAACAGAGGGGCTGAAACAGAGTGCGAGAAACAGAGGGGCTGAAACAGAGTGGTTGAAACAGAGGGGCTGAAAAAGAGTGGCAGAAACAGAGGGCGAGAAACAGAGGGGCTGAAACAGAGGCCGAGAAACAGAGTGTCTGAAAGAGAGGGCGAGAAAGAGAGGGGCTGAAACAGAGGGGCTGAAACAGAGGGGCTGAAACAGAGGGCGAGAAACAGCGGGGCTGAAACAGAGAGCGAGAAACAGAGGGGCTGAAACAGAGGGGCTGAAACAGAGGGGCTGAAACAGAGGGGCTGAAACAGACGGGCTGAAACAGAGAGCCTGAAACAGATGGCGAGAAACAGAGGGGCTGAAACAGAGGGCAAGATACAGAGGGGCTGAAACAGAGGGCGAGAAACAGAGGGGTTGAAACAGAGGGCGAGAAACAGAGGGGCTGAATCAGAGGGGCTGAATCAGATGGGCTGAAACAGAGGGGCTGAAACAGAGGGCGAGAAACAGAGGGGCTGAAACAGACAGGCTGAAACAGAGAGCCTGAAACAGAGGGCGAGAAACAGAGGGGCTGAAACAGAGGGCGAAAAACAGAGGGGCTGAAACAGAGGGCGAGAAACTGAGGGTGAGAAACAGAGGGCGAGAAACAGAGGGGCTGAAACAGAGGGGCTGAAACAGAGGGCGAGAAACAGAGGGTCTGAAACAGTGGGGCTGAAACAGTGGGCGAGATACAGAGGGGCTGAAACAGAGGGGCTGAAACAGAGGGGCTGAAACAGAGGGGCTGAAGCAGAGGGGCTGAAACAGAGGGGAGGGAAACAGAGAGGCGGGAAACAGAGGGGCGGAAACAGAGGGGTTGAATCAGAGGGGCTGAATCAGAGGGGCTGAATCAGAGGGGCTGAAACAGAGGGTGAGAAACAGAGGGGCTGAAACAGAGGAGCTGAAACAGAGGGGCTGAAACAGAGGGCGAGAAACAGAGGGGCTGAATCTGAGGGGCTGAATCAGAGGGGCTGAAACAGAGGGGCTGAATCAGCGGGGCTGAAACAGAGGGCGAGAAACAGAAGGGCTGAAAGAGAGGGCGAGAAACAGAGGGGCAGAAACAGAGGGCGAGAAACAGAGGGGCTGAAACAGAGGGGCTGAAACAGAGGGCGAGAACCAGAGTGGCTGAAACAGAGGGCGAGAAACAGAGGGGCTGAAACAGAGGTGCTGACACAGAGGGGCTGAAACAGAGGGGCTGAAACAGAGGGGGAGAAACATAGGGGCTGAAACAGAGGGCGAGAAACAGAGGGGTTGAAACAGAGGGCGAGAAACAGAGGGGCTGAAACAGAGGTGCTGACACAGAGGGGCTGAAACAGAGGACCTGAAACAGAGGGCGAGAAACAGAGGGGCTGAAACAGAGGGCGAGAAACAGAGAGGTTGAAACAGAGGGCGAGAAACAGAGGGGTTGAAACAGAGGGGCTGAAACAGAGGGGCTGAAACAGAGGGCGAGAAACTGAGGGGCAGAAACAGAGGGCGAGAAACAGAGGGGCTGAAACAGAGGTGCTGAAACAGAGGGGCTGAAACAGAGGGGCTGAATCAGAGGGGCTGATTCAGAGGGGCTGAAACAGAGGGGCTGAATCAGCCGGGCTGAAACAGAGGGCGAGAAACAGAGTGGCTGAAACAGAGGGCGAGAAACAGAGGGGCAGAAACAGCGTGCGAGAAACAGAGGGGCTAAAACAGAGGGGCTGAAACAGAGGGCGAGAAACAGAGGGGCTGAAACAGAGTGCGAGAAACAGAGGGGCTGAAACAGAGAGGTTGAAAAAGGAGGGGCTGAAAAAGAGTGGCTGAAACAGAGGGCGAGAAACAGAGGGGCTGAAACAGAGGCCGAGAAACAGAGTGGCTGAAACAGAGGGCGAGAAAGAGAGGGGCTGAAACAGAGGGGCTGAAACAGAGGGGCTGAAACAGAGGGCGAGAAACAGAGGGGCTGAAACAGAGGGCGAGAAACAGAGGGGCTGAAACAGAGGGGCTGAAACAGAGGGGCTGGAACAGAGGGGCTGAAACAGAGGGCGAGAAACAGAGGGGCTGAATCAGAGGGGCTGAATCAGAAGGGCTGAAACAGAGGGGCTGAAACAGAGGGCGAGAAACAGAGGGGCTGAAACTGATGGGCTGAAACAGAGAGCCTGAAACAGAGGGCGAGAAACAGAGGGGCTGAAACAGAGGGCGAGAAACTGAGGGGCAGAAACAGAGGGCGAGAAACTGAGGGTGAGAAACAGAGGGGCTGAAACAGAAGGGCTGAATCAGAGGGGCTGAAACAGAGGGGCTGAATCAGAGGGCGATAAATAGAGGGGCTGAAACAGAGGGCGAGAAACAGAGGGGCTGAAACAGAGGGCGAGAAACTGAGGGTGAGAAACAGAGTGCGAGAAACAGAGGGGCTGAAACAGAGGGGCTGAAACAGAGGGGCTGAAACAGAGGGGCTGAATCAGAGGGGCTGAAACAGAGGGGCTGAATCAGAGGGGCTGAAACAGAGGGTGATAAACAGAGGGGCTGAAACAGAGGGCGAGAAACAGAGGGGCTGAAACAGAGGGCGAGAAACAGAGGGGCTGAAACAGAGGGGGTGAAACAGAGGGCGAGAAACAGATGGGCTGAAACAGAGGGCGAGAATCAGAGGGGCTGAATCAGAGGGGCTGAATCAGAGGGGCTGAAACAGAGGGGCTGAAACAGAGGGCGAGAAACAGAGGGGCTGAAACAGACGGGCTGAAACAGAGGGCGAGAAACAGAGGGGCTGAATCAGAGGGGCTGAAACAGAGGGGCTGAAACAGAGTGCGAGAAACAGAGTGGCTGAAACACCCGGCTGAAACAGAGGGCGAGAAACAGAGTGGCTGAAACAGAGGGCGAGAAACAGAGGGGATGGAACAGAGTGCGAGAAACAGATGGGCTGAAACAGAGGGCGAGAAACAGAGGGGCTGAAACAGAGGGGGAGAAACAGAGGGTCTGAAACAGTGGGGCTGAAACAGTGGGCGAGATACAGAGGGGCTGAAACAGAGGGGCTGAAAGAGAGGGCGAGAAACAGTGGGGCTGAACCAGAAGGGCTGAAACAGAGGGGAGGGAAACAGAGAGGGGGGAAACAGAGGGGCGGAAAACAGAGGGGTTGAATCAGAGGGGCTGAATCAGAGGGGCTGAATCAGAGGGGCTGAAACAGAGGGTGAGAAACAGAGGGGCTGAAACAGAGGGGCTGAAACAGAGGGGCTGAAACAGAGGGCGAGAAACAGAGGGGCTGAATCTGAGGGGCTGAATCAGAGGGGCTGAAACAGAGGGGCTGAATCAGCGGGGCTGAAACAGAGTGCGAGAAACAGAAGGGCTGAAACAGAGGGCGAGAAACAGAGGGGCAGAAACAGAGGGGCTGAAACAGAGGGCGAGAAACAGAGTGGCTGAAACAGAGGGCGAGAAACAGAGGGGCTGAAACAGAGGTGCTGACACAGAGGGGCTGAAACAGAGGGGCTGAAACAGAGGGGGAGAAACAGAGGGGCTGAAACAGAGGGCGAGAAACAGAGGGGTTGAAACAGAGGGCGAGAAACAGAGGGGCTGAAACAGAGGTGCTGACACAGAGGGGCTGAAACAGAGGACCTGAAACAGAGGGCGAGAAACAGAGGGGCTGAAACAGAGGGCGAGAAACAGAGAGGTTGAAACAGAGGGCGAGAAACAGAGGGGTTGAAACAGAGGGGCTGAAACAGAGGGGCTGAAACAGAGGGCGAGAAACTGAGGGGCAGAAACAGTGGGCGAGAAACAGAGGGGCTGAAACAGAGGTGCTGAAACAGAGGGGCTGAAACAGAGGGGCTGAATCAGAGGGGCTGATTCAGAGGGGCTGAAACAGAGGGGCTGAATCAGCGGGGCTGAAACAGAGGGCGAGAAACAGAGTGGCTGAAACAGAGGGCGAGAAACAGAGGGGCAGAAACAGCGGGCGAGAAACAGAGGGGCTAAAACAGAGGGGCTGAAACAGAGGGCGAGAAACAGAGGGGCTGAAACAGAGTGCGAGAAACAGAGGGGCTGAAACAGAGGGGTTGAAACAGAGGGGCTGAAAAAGAGTGGCTGAAACAGAGGGCGAGAAACAGAGGGGCTGAAACAGAGACCGAGAAACAGAGTGGCTGAAACAGAGGGCGAGAAAGAGAGGGGCTGAAACAGAGGGGCTGAAACAGAGGGGCTGAAACAGAGGGCGAGAATCAGAGGGGCTGAAACAGAGGGCGAGAAACAGAGGGGCTGAAACAGAGGGGCTGAAACAGAGGGGCTGGAACAGAGGGGCTGAAACAGAGGGCGAGAAACAGAGGGGCTGAATCAGAGGGGCTGAATCAGAGGGGCTGAAACAGAGGGGCTGACACAGAGGGCGAGAAACAGAGGGGCTGAAACAGACGGGCTGAAACAGAGAGCCTGAAACAGAGGGCGAGAAACAGAGGGGCTGAAACAGAGGGCGAGAAACTGAGGGTGAGAAACAGAGGGCGAGAAACAGAGGGGCTGAAACAGAGGGGCTGAAACAGAGGGGCTGAAACAGAGGGGCTGAATCAGAGGGGCTGAAACAGAGGGGCTGAATCAGAGGGGCTGAAACAGAGGGGCTGAATCAGAGGGGCTGAAACAGAGGGCGATAAACAGAGGGGCTGAAACAGAGGACGAGAAACAGAGGTGCTGAAACAGAGGGGTTGAAACAGAGGGCGAGAAACAGAGGGGCTGAAACAGAGGGCGAGAAACAGAGGGGCTGAAACAGAGGGCGAGAAACAGAGGGGCAGAAACAGAGGGCGAGAAACAGAGGGGCTGAAACAGAGGGGCTGAAACAGAGGGCGAGAAACAGAGAGGCTGAAACAGAGGGCGAGAAACAGAGGGGCTGAAACAGAGGTGCTGACACAGAGGGGCTGAAACGGAGGGGCTGAAACAGAGGGCGAGAAACAGAGGGGCTGAAACAGAGCGCGAGAAACAGAGAGGTTGAAACAGAGGGCGAGAAACAGAGGGGCTGAAACAGAGGTGCTGACACAGAGGGGCTGAAACAGAGGGGCTGAAACAGAGGGCGAGAAACAGAGGGGCTGAAACAGAGGGCGAGAAACAGAGGGGTTGAAACAGAGGGCGAGAAACAGAGGGGCTGAAACAGAGGTGCTGAAACAGAGGGGCTGAAACAGAGGGCGAGAAACAGAGGGGCAGAAACAGAGGGCGAGAAACAGAGGGGCTGAAACAGAGGGGCTGAAACAAAGTGGCTGAAACAGAGGGGCTGAATCAGAGGGGCTGATTCAGAGGGGCTGAAACAGAGGGGCTGAATCAGCGGGGCTGAAACAGAGGGCGAGAAACAGAGTGGCTGAAACAGAGGGCGAGAAACAGAGGGGCAGAAACAGCGGGAGAGAAACAGAGGGGCTAAAACAGAGGGGCTGAAACAGAGGGCGAGAAACAGAGGGGCTGAAACAGAGTGCGAGAAACAGAGGGGCTGAAACAGAGGGGTTGAAACAGAGGGGCTGAAAAAGAGTGGCTGAAACAGAGGGCGAGAAACAGAGGTGCTGAAATAGAGGCCGAGAAACAGAGTGGCTGAAACAGAGGGCGAGAAAGAGAGGGGCTGAAACAGAGGGGCTGAAACAGAGGGGCTGAAACAGAGGGCGAGAAACAGAGGGGCTGAAACAGAGGGCCAGAAACAGAGGGGCTGAAACAGAGGGGCTGAAACAGAGGGGCTGGAACAGAGGGGCTGAAATAGAGGGCGAGAAACAGAGGGGCTGAATCAGAGGGGCTGAATCAGAGGGGCTGAAACAGAGGGGCTGAAACAGAGGGCGAGAAACAGAGGGGCTGAAACAGACGGGCTGAAACAGAGAGCCTGAAACAGTGGGCGAGAAACAGAGGGGCTGAAACAGAGGGCGAAAAACTGAGGGGCTGAAACAGAGGGCGAGAAACTGAGGGTGAGAAACAGAGGGCGAGAAACAGAGGGGCTGAAACAGAGGGGCTGAAACAGAGGGGCTGAAACAGAGGGGCTGAATCAGAGGGGCTGAAACAGAGGGGCTGAATCAGAGGGGCTGAAACAGAGGGCGATAAACAGAGGGGCTGAAACAGAGGGCGAGAAACAGAGGGGCTGAAACAGAGGACGAGAAACAGAGGTGCTGAAACAGAGGGGTTGAAACAGAGGGCGAGAAACAGAGGGGCTGAAACAGAGGGCGAGAAACAGAGGGGCTGAAACAGAGGGCGAGAAACAGAGGGGCAGAAACAGAGGGCGAGAAACAGAGGGGCTGAAACAGAGGGGCTGAAACAGAGGGCGAGAAACAGAGAGGCTGAAACAGAGGGCGAGAAACAGAGGGGCTGAAACAGAGGGGCTGAAACAGAGGGGCTGAAACGGAGGGGCTGAAACAGAGGGCGAGAAACAGAGGGGCTGAAACAGAGCGCGAGAAACAGAGAGGTTGAAACAGAGGGCGAGAAACAGAGGGGCTGAAACAGAGGTGCTGACACAGAGGGGCTGAAACAGAGGGGCTGAAACAGAGGGCGAGAAACAGAGGGGCTGAAACAGAGGGCGAGAAACAGAGGGGTTGAAACAGAGGGCGAGAAACAGAGGGGCTGAAACAGAGGGGCTGAAACAGAGGGGCTGAAACAGAGGGCGAGAAACAGAGGGGCTGAAACAGAGGGCGAGAAACAGAGGGGCTGAAACAGAGGGGCTGAAACAGAGCGGCTGAATCAGAGGGGCTGATTCAGAGGGGCTGAAACAGAGGGGCTGAATCAGCGGGGCTGAAACAGAGGGCGAGAAATAGAGTGGCTGAAACAGAGGGCGAGAAACAGAGGGGCAGAAACAGCGGGCGAGAAACAGAGGGGCTAAAACAGAGGGGCTGAAACAGAGGGGCTGAAACAGAGGGGCTGAAACAGAGGGCGAGAAACAGAGGGGCTGAATCAGAGAGGCTGAATCAGAGGGGCTGAAACAGAGGGGCTGAAACAGTGGGCGAGAAACAGAGGGGCTGAAACAGAGGGCGAGAAACTGAGGGTGAGAAACAGAGGGCGAGAAACAGAGGGACTGAAACAGAGGGGCTGAAACAGAGGGGCTGAAACAGAGGGGCTGAATCAGAGGTGCTGAAACAAAGGGGCTGAATCAGAGGGGCTGAAACAGAGGGCGATAAACAGAGGGGCTGAAACAGAGGGCGAGAAACAGAGGGGCTGAAACAGACGGCGAGAAACAGAGGGGCTGAAACAGAGGGGGTGCAACAGAGGGCGAGAAATAGATGGGCTGAAACAGAGGGCGAGAATCAGAGGGGCTGAAACAGAGGGCGAGAAACAGAGGTGCTGAAACAGAGGGGTTGAAACAGAGGGGCTGAAACAGAGGGCGAGAAACAGAGGGGCAGAAACAGAGGGCGACATACAGAGGGGCTGAAACAGAGGGGCTGAAACAGAGGGGCTGAAACAGAGGGGCTGAATCAGCGGGGCTGATTCAGAGGGGCTGAAACAGAGGGGCTGAATCAGCGGGGCTGAAACAGAGTGCGAGAAACAGAGTGGCTGAAACAGAAGGCGAGAAACAGAGGGGCAGAAACAGCGGGCGAGAAACAGAGGGGCTAAAACAGAGGGGCTGAAACAGAGGGCGAGAAACAGGGGGGCTGAAACAGAGTGCGAGAAACAGAGGGGCTGAAACAGAGTGGTTGAAACAGAGGGGCTGAAAAAGAGTGTCTGAAACAGTGGGCGAGAAACAGAGGGGCTGAAACAGAGGCCGAGAAACAGAGTGGCTGAAACAGAGGGCGAGAAAGAGAGGGGCTGAAAGAGAGAGGCTGAAACAGAGGGGCTGAAACAGAGGGCGAGAAACAGAGGGGCTGAAACAGAGGGCGAGAAACAGAGGGGCTGAAACAGAGGGGCTGAAACAGAGGGGCTGAAACAGAGGGGCTGAAACAGAGGGCGAGAAACAGAGGGGCTGAAACAGAGGGGCTGAAACAGACGGGCTGAAACAGAGAGCCTGAAACAGAGGGCGAGAAACAGAGGGGCTGAAACAGAGGGGCTGAAACAGAGGGGCTGAAACAGAGGGCGAGAAACAGAGGGGCTGAAACAGAGGGCGAGAAACAGAGGGGCTGAAACAGAGGGGCTGAAACAGAGCGGCTGAATCAGAGGGGCTGATTAAGAGGGGCTGAAACAGAGGGGCTGAATCAGCGGGGCTGAAACAGAGGGCGAGAAATAGAGTGGCTGAAACAGAGGGCGAGAAACAGAGGGGCAGAAACAGCGGGCGAGAAACAGAGGGGCTAAAACAGAGGGGCTGAAACAGAGGGCGAGAAACAGAGGGGCTGAAACAGAGTGCGAGAAACAGAGGGGCTGAAACAGAGTGGTTGAAACAGAGGGGCTGAAAAAGAGTGGCTGAAACAGAGGGGCTGAAACAGAGGCCGAGAAACAGAGTGGCTGAAACAGAGGGCGAGAAAGAGAGGGGCTGAAACAGAGGGGCTGAAACAGAGGGGCTGAAACAGAGGACGAGAAACAGAGGGGCTGAAACAGGGGGCGAGAAACACAGGGGCTGAAACAGAGGGGCTGAAACAGAGGGGCTGAAACAGAGGTGCTGAAACAGAGGGCGAGAAAGAGAGGGGCTGAAACAGAGGGCGAGAAACAGAGGGGCTGAAACAGAGGTGCTGAAACAGAGGGGCTGAAAAAGAGGGGCTGAAACAGAGGGCGAGAAACAGAGGGGCTGAAACAGAGGGCGAGAAACAGAGGGGTTGAAACAGAGGGCGAGAAACATAGGGGCTGAAACAGAGGGGCTGAAACAGAGGGGCTGAAACAGAGGGGCTGAATCATAGGGGCTGATTCAGGGGGGCTGAAACAGAGGGGTTGAATCAGCAGGGCTGAAACAGAGGGCGAGAAACAGAGGGGCTGAAACAGAGGGCAAGATACAGAGAGGCTGAAACAGAGGGCGAGAAACAGAGGGGCTGAAACAGAGGGCGAGAAACAGAGGGGCTGAATCAGAGGGGCTGAAACAGAGGGCGAGAAACAGAGGGGCTGAACCAGAGGGGCTGAAAGAGAGGGGGAGAAACAGAGGTGCTGAAGCAGAGGGCGAGAAACAGAGTGGCTGAAACACACGGGCTGAAACAGAGGGCGAGAAACAGAGTGGCTGAAACAGAGGGCGAGAAACAGAGGGCGAGAAACAGATGGGCTGAAACAGAGGGCGAGAAACAGAGTGGCTGAAACAGAGGGCGAGAAACAGAGGGGCAGAAACAGCGGGCGAGAAACAGAGGGGCTAAAACAGAGGGGCTGAAACAGAGGGCGAGAAACAGGGGGGCTGAAACAGAGTGCGAGAAACAGAGGGGCTGAAACAGAGTGGTTGAAACAGAGGGGCTGAAAAAGAGTGGCTGAAACAGTGGGCGAGAAACAGAGGGGCTGAAACAGAGGCCGAGAAACAGAGTGGCTGAAACAGAGGGCGAGAAAGAGAGGGGCTGAAACAGAGGGGCTGAAACAGAGGGGCTGAAACAGAGGGCGAGAAACAGAGGGGCTGAAACAGAGGGCGAGAAACAGAGGGGCTGAAACAGAGGGGCTGAAACAGAGGGGCTGAAACAGAGGGGCTGAAACAGAGGGCGAGAAACAGAGGGGCTGAAACAGAGGGGCTGAAACAGACGGGCTGAAACAGTGAGCCTGAAACAGAGGGCGAGAAACAGAGGGGCTGAAACAGAGGGGCTGAAACAGATGGGCTGAAACAGAGGGCGAGAAACAGAGGGGCTGAAACAGAGGGCGAGAAACAGAGGGGCTGAAACAGAGGGGCTGAAACAGAGCGGCTGAATCAGAGGGGCTGATTCAGAGGGGCTGAAACAGAGGGGCTGAATCAGCGGGGCTGAAACAGAGGGCGACAAATAGAGTGGCTGAAACAGAGGGCGAGAAACAGAGGGGCAGAAACAGCGGGCGAGAAACAGAGGGGCTAAAACAGAGGGGCTGAAACAGAGGGCGAGAAACAGAGGGGCTGAAACAGAGTGCGAGAAACAGAGGGGCTGAAACAGAGTGGTTGAAACAGAGGGGCTGAAAAAGAGTGGCTGAAACAGAGGGCGAGAAACAGAGGGGCTGAAACAGAGGCCGAGAAACAGAGTGGCTGAAAGAGAGGGCGAGAAAGAGAGGGGCTGAAACAGAGGGGCTGAAACAGAGGGGCTGAAACAGAGGGCGAGAAAGAGAGGGGCTGAAACAGAGGGCGAGAAACAGAGGGGCTGAAACAGAGGTGCTGAAACAGAGGGGCTGAAAAAGAGGGGCTGAAACAGAGGGCGAGAAACAGAGGGGCTGAAACAGAGGGCGAGAAACAGAGGGGTTGAAACAGAGGGCGAGAAACAGAGGGGCTCAAACAGAGGGCGTGAAACATAGGGGCTGAAACAGAGGGGCTGAAACAGAGGGGCTCAAACAGAGGGGCTGAATCACAGGGGCTGATTCAGGGGGGCTGAAACAGAGGGGTTGAATCAGCGGGGCTGAAACAGAGGGCGAGAAACAGAGGGGCTGAAACAGAGGGCAAGATACAAAGAGGCTGAAACAGAGGGCGAGAAACAGAGGGGCTGAAACAGAGGGCGAGAAACAGAGGGGCTGAATCAGAGGGGCTGAAACAGAGGGCGAGAAACAGAGGGGCTTAAACAGAGGGGCTGAAACGGAGGGACTGAAACAGAGGGGCTGAATCAGCGGACCTGAAACAGAGGGCGAGAAACAGATGGGCTGAAACAGAGGGCGAGAAACAGAGTGGCTGAAACAGAGGGCGAGAAACAGAGGGGCAGAAACAGCGGGCGAGAAACAGAGGGGCTAAAATAGAGGGGCTGAAACAGAGGGCGAGAAACAGGGGGGCTGAAACAGAGTGCGAGAAACAGAGGGGCTGAAACAGAGTGGTTGAAACAGAGGGGCTGAAAAAGAGTGGCTGAAACAGTGGGCGAGAAACAGAGGGGCTGAAACAGAGGCCGAGAAACAGAGTGGCTGAAACAGAGGGCGAGAAAGAGAGGGGCTGAAACAGAGGGGCTGAAACAGAGGGGCTGAAACAGAGGGCGAGAAACAGAGGGGCTGAAACAGAGGGCGAGAAACAGAGGGGCTGAAACAGAGGGGCTGAAACAGAGGGGCTGAAACAGAGGGGCTGAAACAGAGGGCGAGAAACAGAGGGGCTGAAACAGAGGGGCTGAAACAGACGGGCTGAAACAGTGAGCCTGAAACAGAGGGCGAGAAACAGAGGGGCTGAAACAGAGGGGCTGAAACAGATGGGCTGAAACAGAGGGCGAGAAACAGAGGGGCTGAAACAGAGGGCGAGAAACAGAGGGGCTGAAACAGAGGGGCTGAAACAGAGCGGCTGAATCAGAGGGGCTGATTCAGAGGGGCTGA
Source organism: Chiloscyllium punctatum (assembly GCF_047496795.1). NCBI lineage: Eukaryota > Metazoa > Chordata > Chondrichthyes > Orectolobiformes > Hemiscylliidae > Chiloscyllium > Chiloscyllium punctatum. Next base: position 5,594,886 of record NW_027309790.1, on the reverse strand, counting down.
AACAGAGGGGCTGAATCAGCGGGGCTGAAACAGAGGGCGACAAATAGAGTGGCTGAAACAGAGGGCGAGAAACAGAGGGGCAGAAACAGCGGGCGAGAAACAGAGGGGCTAAAACAGAGGGGCTGAAACAGAGGGCGAGAAACAGAGGGGCTGAAACAGAGTGCGAGAAACAGAGGGGCTGAAACAGAGTGGTTGAAACAGAGGGGCTGAAAAAGAGTGGCTGAAACAGAGGGCGAGAAACAGAGGGGCTGAAACAGAGGCCGAGAAACAGAGTGGCTGAAACAGAGGGCGAGAAAGAGAGGGGCTGAAACAGAGGGGCTGAAACAGAGGGGCTGAAACAGAGGGCGAGAAAGAGAGGGGATGAAACAGAGGGCGAGAAACAGAGGGGCTGAAACAGAGGTGCTGAAACAGAGGGGCTGAAAAAGAGGGGCTGAAACAGAGGGCGAGAAACAGAGGGGCTGAAACAGAGGGCGAGAAACAGAGGGGTTGAAACAGAGGGCGAGAAACAGAGGGGCTCAAACAGAGGGCGAGAAACATAGGGGCTGAAACAGAGGGGCTGAAACAGAGGGGCTCAAACAGAGGGGCTGAATCACAGGGGCTGATTCAGGGGGGCTGAAACAGAGGGGTTGAATCAGCGGGGCTGAAACAGAGGGCGAGAAACAGAGGGGCTGAAACAGAGGGCAAGATACAGAGAGGCTGAAACAGAGGGCGAGAAACAGAGGGGCTGAAACAGAGGGCGAGAAACAGAGGGGCTGAATCAGAGGGGCTGAAACAGAGGGCGAGAAACAGAGGGGCTTAAACAGAGGGGCTGAAAGAGAGGGGGAGAAACAGAGGGGCTGAAGCAGAGGGCGAGAAACAGAGTGGCTGAAACACACGGGCTGAAACAGAGGGCGAGAAACAGAGTGGCTGAAACAGAGGGCGAGAAACAGAGGGGATGGAACAGAGGGCGAGAAACAGATGGGCTGAAACAGAGGGCGAGAAACAGAGTGGCTGAAACAGAGGGCGAGAAACAGAGGGTCTGAAACAGTGGGGCTGAAACAGTGGGCGAGATACAGAGGGGCTGAAACAGAGGGGCTGAAACAGAGGGCGAGAAACAGAGGGGCTGAACCAGAGGGGCTGAAACAGAGGGGAGGGAAACAGAGGGGCGGGAAACACAGGGGCGGAAAACAGAGGGGCTGAATCAGAGGGGCTGAATCAGAGGGGCTGAATCAGAGGGGCTGAAACAGAGGGCGAGAAACAGAGGGGCTGAATCTGAGGGCCTGAATCAGAGGGGCTGAAACAGAGGGGCTGAAACAGAGGGGCTGAAACAGAGGGGCTGAATCAGAGGGGCTGAATCAGCGGGGCTGAAACAGAGGGCGAGAATCAGAAGGGCTGAAACAGAGGGCGAGAAACAGAGGGGCAGAAACAGACGGCGAGAAACAGAGGGGCTGAAACAGAGGGGCTGAAACAGAGGGCGAGAAACAGAGGGGCTGAAACAGAGGGCGAGAAACAGAGGGGCTGAAACAGAGGTGCTGACACAGAGGGGCTGAAACAGAGGGGCTGAAACAGAGGGCGAGAAACAGAGGGGCTGAAACAGAGGGCGAGAAACAGAGGGGCTGAAACAGAGGTGCTGACACAGAGGGGCTGAAACAGAGGGGCTGAAACAGAGGGCGAGAAACAGAGGGGTTGAAACAGAGGGCGAGAAACAGAGCGGCTGAAACAGAGGTGCTGACACAGAGGGGCTGAAACAGAGGGGCTGAAACAGAGGGCGAGAAACAGAGGGGCTGAAACAGAGGGCGAGAAACAGAGAGGTTGAAACAGAGGGCGAGAAACAGAGGGGCTGAAACAGAGGGGCTGAAACAGAGGGGCTGAAACAGAGGGCGAGAAACAGATGGGCAGAAACAGAGGGCGAGAAACAGAGGGGCTGAAACAGAGGGGCTGAAACAGAGGGGCTGAAACAGAGGGGCTGAATCAGAGGGGCTGATTCAGAGGGGCTGAAACAGAGGGGCTGAATCAGCGGGGCTGAAACAGACGGCGAGAAACAGAGTGGCTGAAACAGAGGGCGAGAAACATAGGGGCAGAAACAGCGGGCGAGAAACAGAGGGGCTAAAACAGAGGGGCTGAAACAGAGGGCGAGAAACAGAGGGGCTGAAACAGAGTGCGAGAAACAGAGGGGCTGAAACAGAGTGGTTGAAACAGAGGGGCTGAAAAAGAGTGTCTGAAAGAGAGGGCGAGAAAGAGAGGGGCTGAAACAGAGGGGCTGAAACAGAGGGGCTGAAACAGAGGGCGAGAAACAGCGGGGCTGAAACAGAGAGCGAGAAACAGAGGGGCTGAAACAGAGGGGCTGAAACAGAGGGGCTGAAACAGAGGGGCTGAAACAGACGGGCTGAAACAGAGAGCCTGAAACAGATGGCGAGAAACAGAGGGGCTGAAACAGAGGGCAAGATACAGAGGGGCTGAAACAGAGGGCGAGAAACAGAGGGGTTGAAACAGAGGGCGAGAAACAGAGGGGCTGAATCAGAGGGGCTGAATCAGATGGGCTGAAACAGAGGGGCTGAAACAGAGGGCGAGAAACAGAGGGGCTGAAACAGACAGGCTGAAACAGAGAGCCTGAAACAGAGGGCGAGAAACAGAGGGGCTGAAACAGAGGGCGAAAAACAGAGGGGCTGAAACAGAGGGCGAGAAACTGAGGGTGAGAAACAGAGGGCGAGAAACAGAGGGGCTGAAACAGAGGGGCTGAAACAGAGGGCGAGAAACAGAGGGTCTGAAACAGTGGGGCTGAAACAGTGGGCGAGATACAGAGGGGCTGAAACAGAGGGGCTGAAACAGAGGGGCTGAAACAGAGGGGCTGAAGCAGAGGGGCTGAAACAGAGGGGAGGGAAACAGAGAGGCGGGAAACAGAGGGGCGGAAACAGAGGGGTTGAATCAGAGGGTCTTAATCAGAGGGGCTGAATCAGAGGGGCTGAAACAGAGGGTGAGAAACAGAGGGGCTGAAACAGAGGAGCTGAAACAGAGGGGCTGAAACAGAGGGCGAGAAACAGAGGGGCTGAATCTGAGGGGCTGAATCAGAGGGGCTGAAACAGAGGGGCTGAATCAGCGGGGCTGAAACAGAGGGCGAGAAACAGAAGGGCTGAAAGAGAGGGCGAGAAACAGAGGGGCAGAAACAGAGGGCGAGAAACAGAGGGGCTGAAACAGAGGGGCTGAAACAGAGGGCGAGAACCAGAGTGGCTGAAACAGAGGGCGAGAAACAGAGGGGCTGAAACAGAGGTGCTGACACAGAGGGGCTGAAACAGAGGGGCTGAAACAGAGGGGGAGAAACATAGGGGCTGAAACAGAGGGCGAGAAACAGAGGGGTTGAAACAGAGGGCGAGAAACAGAGGGGCTGAAACAGAGGTGCTGACACAGAGGGGCTGAAACAGAGGACCTGAAACAGAGGGCGAGAAACAGAGGGGCTGAAACAGAGGGCGAGAAACAGAGAGGTTGAAACAGAGGGCGAGAAACAGAGGGGTTGAAACAGAGGGGCTGAAACAGAGGGGCTGAAACAGAGGGCGAGAAACTGAGGGGCAGAAACAGAGGGCGAGAAACAGAGGGGCTGAAACAGAGGTGCTGAAACAGAGGGGCTGAAACAGAGGGGCTGAATCAGAGGGGCTGATTCAGAGGGGCTGAAACAGAGGGGCTGAATCAGCCGGGCTGAAACAGAGGGCGAGAAACAGAGTGGCTGAAACAGAGGGCGAGAAACAGAGGGGCAGAAACAGCGTGCGAGAAACAGAGGGGCTAAAACAGAGGGGCTGAAACAGAGGGCGAGAAACAGAGGGGCTGAAACAGAGTGCGAGAAACAGAGGGGCTGAAACAGAGAGGTTGAAAAAGGAGGGGCTGAAAAAGAGTGGCTGAAACAGAGGGCGAGAAACAGAGGGGCTGAAACAGAGGCCGAGAAACAGAGTGGCTGAAACAGAGGGCGAGAAAGAGAGGGGCTGAAACAGAGGGGCTGAAACAGAGGGGCTGAAACAGAGGGCGAGAAACAGAGGGGCTGAAACAGAGGGCGAGAAACAGAGGGGCTGAAACAGAGGGGCTGAAACAGAGGGGCTGGAACAGAGGGGCTGAAACAGAGGGCAAGAAACAGAGGGGCTGAATCAGAGGGGCTGAATCAGAAGGGCTGAAACAGAGGGGCTGAAACAGAGGGCGAGAAACAGAGGGGCTGAAACTGATGGGCTGAAACAGAGAGCCTGAAACAGAGGGCGAGAAACAGAGGGGCTGAAACAGAGGGCGAGAAACTGAGGGGCAGAAACAGAGGGCGAGAAACTGAGGGTGAGAAACAGAGGGGCTGAAACAGAAGGGCTGAATCAGAGGGGCTGAAACAGAGGGGCTGAATCAGAGGGCGATAAATAGAGGGGCTGAAACAGAGGGCGAGAAACAGAGGGGCTGAAACAGAGGGCGAGAAACTGAGGGTGAGAAACAGAGTGCGAGAAACAGAGGGGCTGAAACAGAGGGGCTGAAACAGAGGGGCTGAAACAGAGGGGCTGAATCAGAGGGGCTGAAACAGAGGGGCTGAATCAGAGGGGCTGAAACAGAGGGTGATAAACAGAGGGGCTGAAACAGAGGGCGAGAAACAGAGGGGCTGAAACAGAGGGCGAGAAACAGAGGGGCTGAAACAGAGGGGGTGAAACAGAGGGCGAGAAACAGATGGGCTGAAACAGAGGGCGAGAATCAGAGGGGCTGAATCAGAGGGGCTGAATCAGAGGGGCTGAAACAGAGGGGCTGAAACAGAGGGCGAGAAACAGAGGGGCTGAAACAGACGGGCTGAAACAGAGGGCGAGAAACAGAGGGGCTGAATCAGAGGGGCTGAAACAGAGGGGCTGAAACAGAGTGCGAGAAACAGAGTGGCTGAAACACCCGGCTGAAACAGAGGGCGAGAAACAGAGTGGCTGAAACAGAGGGCGAGAAACAGAGGGGATGGAACAGAGTGCGAGAAACAGATGGGCTGAAACAGAGGGCGAGAAACAGAGGGGCTGAAACAGAGGGGGAGAAACAGAGGGTCTGAAACAGTGGGGCTGAAACAGTGGGCGAGATACAGAGGGGCTGAAACAGAGGGGCTGAAAGAGAGGGCGAGAAACAGTGGGGCTGAACCAGAAGGGCTGAAACAGAGGGGAGGGAAACAGAGAGGGGGGAAACAGAGGGGCGGAAAACAGAGGGGTTGAATCAGAGGGGCTGAATCAGAGGGGCTGAATCAGAGGGGCTGAAACAGAGGGTGAGAAACAGAGGGGCTGAAACAGAGGGGCTGAAACAGAGGGGCTGAAACAGAGGGCGAGAAACAGAGGGGCTGAATCTGAGGGGCTGAATCAGAGGGGCTGAAACAGAGGGGCTGAATCAGCGGGGCTGAAACAGAGTGCGAGAAACAGAAGGGCTGAAACAGAGGGCGAGAAACAGAGGGGCAGAAACAGAGGGGCTGAAACAGAGGGCGAGAAACAGAGTGGCTGAAACAGAGGGCGAGAAACAGAGGGGCTGAAACAGAGGTGCTGACACAGAGGGGCTGAAACAGAGGGGCTGAAACAGAGGGGGAGAAACAGAGGGGCTGAAACAGAGGGCGAGAAACAGAGGGGTTGAAACAGAGGGCGAGAAACAGAGGGGCTGAAACAGAGGTGCTGACACAGAGGGGCTGAAACAGAGGACCTGAAACAGAGGGCGAGAAACAGAGGGGCTGAAACAGAGGGCGAGAAACAGAGAGGTTGAAACAGAGGGCGAGAAACAGAGGGGTTGAAACAGAGGGGCTGAAACAGAGGGGCTGAAACAGAGGGCGAGAAACTGAGGGGCAGAAACAGTGGGCGAGAAACAGAGGGGCTGAAACAGAGGTGCTGAAACAGAGGGGCTGAAACAGAGGGGCTGAATCAGAGGGGCTGATTCAGAGGGGCTGAAACAGAGGGGCTGAATCAGCGGGGCTGAAACAGAGGGCGAGAAACAGAGTGGCTGAAACAGAGGGCGAGAAACAGAGGGGCAGAAACAGCGGGCGAGAAACAGAGGGGCTAAAACAGAGGGGCTGAAAAAGAGGGCGAGAAACAGAGGGGCTGAAACAGAGTGCGAGAAACAGAGGGGCTGAAACAGAGGGGTTGAAACAGAGGGGCTGAAAAAGAGTGGCTGAAACAGAGGGCGAGAAACAGAGGGGCTGAAACAGAGACCGAGAAACAGAGTGGCTGAAACAGAGGGCGAGAAAGAGAGGGGCTGAAACAGAGGGGCTGAAACAGAGGGGCTGAAACAGAGGGCGAGAAACAGAGGGGCTGAAACAGAGGGCGAGAAACAGAGGGGCTGAAACAGAGGGGCTGAAACAGAGGGGCTGGAACAGAGGGGCTGAAACAGAGGGCGAGAAACAGAGGGGCTGAATCAGAGGGGCTGAATCAGAGGGGCTGAAACAGAGGGGCTGAAACAGAGGGCGAGAAACAGAGGGGCTGAAACAGACGGGCTGAAACAGAGAGCCTGAAACAGAGGGCGAGAAACAGAGGGGCTGAAACAGAAGGCGAGAAACTGAGGGTGAGAAACAGAGGGCGAGAAACAGAGGGGCTGAAACAGAGGGGCTGAAACAGAGGGGCTGAAACAGAGGGGCTGAATCAGAGGGGCTGAAACAGAGGGGCTGAATCAGAGGGGCTGAAACAGAGGGGCTGAATCAGAGGGGCTGAAACAGAGGGCGATAAACAGAGGGGCTGAAACAGAGGACGAGAAACAGAGGTGCTGAAACAGAGGGGTTGAAACAGAGGGCGAGAAACAGAGGGGCTGAAACAGAGGGCGAGAAACAGAGGGGCTGAAACAGAGGGCGAGAAACAGAGGGGCAGAAACAGAGGGCGAGAAACAGAGGGGCTGAAACAGAGGGGCTGAAACAGAGGGCGAGAAACAGAGAGGCTGAAACAGAGGGCGAGAAACAGAGGGGCTGAAACAGAGGTGCTGACACAGAGGGGCTGAAACGGAGGGGCTGAAACAGAGGGCGAGAAACAGAGGGGCTGAAACAGAGCGCGAGAAACAGAGAGGTTGAAACAGAGGGCGAGAAACAGAGGGGCTGAAACAGAGGTGCTGACACAGAGGGGCTGAAACAGAGGGGCTGAAACAGAGGGCGAGAAACAGAGGGGCTGAAACAGAGGGCGAGAAACAGAGGGGTTGAAACAGAGGGCGAGAAACAGAGGGGCTGAAACAGAGGTGCTGAAACAGAGGGGCTGAAACAGAGGGCGAGAAACAGAGGGGCAGAAACAGAGGGCGAGAAACAGAGGGGCTGAAACAGAGGGGCTGAAACAAAGTGGCTGAAACAGAGGGGCTGAATCAGAGGGGCTGATTCAGAGGGGCTGAAACAGAGGGGCTGAATCAGCGGGGCTGAAACAGAGGGCGAGAAACAGAGTGGCTGAAACAGAGGGCGAGAAACAGAGGGGCAGAAACAGCGGGAGAGAAACAGAGGGGCTAAAACAGAGGGGCTGAAACAGAGGGCGAGAAACAGAGGGGCTGAAACAGAGTGCGAGAAACAGAGGGGCTGAAACAGAGGGGTTGAAACAGAGGGGCTGAAAAAGAGTGGCTGAAACAGAGGGCGAGAAACAGAGGGGCTGAAATAGAGGCCGAGAAACAGAGTGGCTGAAACAGAGGGCGAGAAAGAGAGGGGCTGAAACAGAGGGGCTGAAACAGAGGGGCTGAAACAGAGGGCGAGAAACAGAGGGGCTGAAACAGAGGGCCAGAAACAGAGGGGCTGAAACAGAGGGGCTGAAACAGAGGGGCTGGAACAGAGGGGCTGAAATAGAGGGCGAGAAACAGAGGGGCTGAATCAGAGGGGCTGAATCAGAGGGGCTGAAACAGAGGGGCTGAAACAGAGGGCGAGAAACAGAGGGGCTGAAACAGACGGGCTGAAACAGAGAGCCTGAAACAGTGGGCGAGAAACAGAGGGGCTGAAACAGAGGGCGAAAAACTGAGGGGCTGAAACAGAGGGCGAGAAACTGAGGGTGAGAAACAGAGGGCGAGAAACAGAGGGGCTGAAACAGAGAGGCTGAAACAGAGGGGCTGAAACAGAGGGGCTGAATCAGAGGGGCTGAAACAGAGGGGCTGAATCAGAGGGGCTGAAACAGAGGGCGATAAACAGAGGGGCTGAAACAGAGGACGAGAAACAGAGGTGCTGAAACAGAGGGGTTGAAACAGAGGGCGAGAAACAGAGGGGCTGAAACAGAGGGCGAGAAACAGAGGGGCTGAAACAGAGTGCGAGAAACAGAGGGGCTGAAACAGAGGGGTTGAAACAGAGGGGCTGAAAAAGAGTGGCTGAAACAGAGGGCGAGAAACAGAGGGGCTGAAATAGAGGCCGAGAAACAGAGTGGCTGAAACAGAGGGCGAGAAAGAGAGGGGCTGAAACAGAGGGGCTGAAACAGAGGGGCTGAAACAGAGGGCGAGAAACAGAGGGGCTGAAACAGAGGGCCAGAAACAGAGGGGCTGAAACAGAGGGGCTGAAACAGAGGGGCTGGAACAGAGGGGCTGAAATAGAGGGCGAGAAACAGAGGGGCTGAATCAGAGGGGCTGAATCAGAGGGGCTGAAACAGAGGGGCTGAAACAGAGGGCGAGAAACAGAGGGGCTGAAACAGACGGGCTGAAACAGAGAGCCTGAAACAGTGGGCGAGAAACAGAGGGGCTGAAACAGAGGGCGAAAAACTGAGGGGCTGAAACAGAGGGCGAGAAACTGAGGGTGAGAAACAGAGGGCGAGAAACAGAGGGGCTGAAACAGAGAGGCTGAAACAGAGGGGCTGAAACAGAGGGGCTGAATCAGAGGGGCTGAAACAGAGGGGCTGAATCAGAGGGGCTGAAACAGAGGGCGAGAAACAGAGGGGCTGAAACAGAGGACGAGAAACAGAGGTGCTGAAACAGAGGGGTTGAAACAGAGGGCGAGAAACAGAGGGGCTGAAACAGAGGGCGAGAAACAGAGGGGCTGAAACAGAGGGCGAGAAACAGAGGGGCAGAAACAGAGGGCGAGAAACAGAGGGGCTGAAACAGAGGGGCTGAAACAGAGGGCGAGAAACAGAGAGGCTGAAACAGAGGGCGAGAAACAGAGGGGCTGAAACAGAGGGGCTGAAACAGAGGGGCTGAAACGGAGGGGCTGAAACAGAGGGCAAGAAACAGAGGGGCTGAAACAGAGCGCGAGAAACAGAGAGGTTGAAACAGAGGGCGAGAAACAGAGGGGCTGAAACAGAGGTGCTGACACAGAGGGGCTGAAACAGAGGGGCTGAAACAGAGGGCGAGAAACAGAGGGGCTGAAACAGAGGGCGAGAAACAGAGGGGTTGAAACAGAGGGCGAGAAACAGAGGGGCTGAAACAGAGGGGCTGAAACAGAGGGGCTGAAACAGAGGGCGAGAAACAGAGGGGCTGAAACAGAGGGCGAGAAACAGAGGGGCTGAAACAGAGGGGCTGAAACAGAGCGGCTGAATCAGAGGGGCTGATTCAGAGGGGCTGAAACAGAGGGGCTGAATCAGCGGGGCTGAAACAGAGGGCGAGAAATAGAGTGGCTGAAACAGAGGGCGAGAAACAGAGGGGCAGAAACAGCGGGCGAGAAACAGAGGGGCTAAAACAGAGGGGCTGAAACAGAGGGGCTGAAACAGAGGGGCTGAAACAGAGGGCGAGAAACAGAGGGGCTGAATCAGAGAGGCTGAATCAGAGGGGCTGAAACAGAGGGGCTGAAACAGTGGGCGAGAAACAGAGGGGCTGAAACAGACGGGCTGAAACAGAGAGTCTGAAACAGAGGGCGAGAAACAGAGGGGCTGAAACAGAGGGCGAAAAACAGAGGGGCAGAAACAGCGGGCGAGAAACAGAGGGGCTAAAACAGAGGGGCTGAAACAGAGGGGCTGAAACAGAGGGGCTGAAACAGAGGGCGAGAAACAGAGGGGCTGAATCAGAGAGGCTGAATCAGAGGGGCTGAAACAGAGGGGCTGAAACAGTGGGCGAGAAACAGAGGGGCTGAAACAGACGGGCTGAAACAGAGAGTCTGAAACAGAGGGCGAGAAACAGAGGGGCTGAAACAGAGGGCGAAAAACAGAGGGGCTGAAACAGAGGGCGAGAAACTGAGGGTGAGAAACAGAGGGCGAGAAACAGAGGGACTGAAACAGAGGGGCTGAAACAGAGGGGCTGAAACAGAGGGGCTGAATCAGAGGTGCTGAAACAAAGGGGCTGAATCAGAGGGGCTGAAACAGAGGGCGATAAACAGAGGGGCTGAAACAGTGGGCGAGAAACAGAGGGGCTGAAACAGACGGCGAGAAACAGAGGGGCTGAAACAGAGGGGGTGCAACAGAGGGCGAGAAATAGATGGGCTGAAACAGAGGGCGAGAATCAGAGGGGCTGAAACAGAGGGCGAGAAACAGAGGTGCTGAAACAGAGGGGTTGAAACAGAGGGGCTGAAACAGAGGGCGAGAAACAGAGGGGCAGAAACAGAGGGCGACATACAGAGGGGCTGAAACAGAGGGGCTGAAACAGAGGGGCTGAAACAGAGGGGCTGAATCAGCGGGGCTGATTCAGAGGGGCTGAAACAGAGGGGCTGAATCAGCGGGGCTGAAACAGAGTGCGAGAAACAGAGTGGCTGAAACAGAAGGCGAGAAACAGAGGGGCAGAAACAGCGGGCGAGAAACAGATTGGCTAAAACAGAGGGGCTGAAACAGAGGGCGAGAAACAGGGGGGCTGAAACAGAGTGCGAGAAACAGAGGGGCTGAAACAGAGTGGTTGAAACAGAGGGGCTGAAAAAGAGTGTCTGAAACAGTGGGCGAGAAACAGAGGGGCTGAAACAGAGGCCGAGAAACAGAGTGGCTGAAACAGAGGGCGAGAAAGAGAGGGGCTGAAACAGAGAGGCTGAAACAGAGGGGCTGAAACAGAGGGCGAGAAACAGAGGGGCTGAAACACAGGGCGAGAAACAGAGGGGCTGAAACAGAGGGGCTGAAACAGAGGGGCTGAAACAGAGGGGCTGAAACAGAGGGCGAGAAACAGAGGGGCTGAAACAGAGGGGCTGAAACAGACGGGCTGAAACAGAGAGCCTGAAACAGAGGGCGAGAAACAGAGGGGCTGAAACAGAGGGCGAGAAACAGAGGGGCTGAAACAGAGGGGCTGAAACAGAGCGGCTGAATCAGAGGGGCTGATTAAGAGGGGCTGAAACAGAGGGGCTGAATCAGCGGGGCTGAAACAGAGGGCGAGAAATAGAGTGGCTGAAACAGAGGGCGAGAAACAGAGGGGCAGAAACAGCGGGCGAGAAACAGAGGGGCTAAAACAGAGGGGCTGAAACAGAGGGCGAGAAACAGAGGGGCTGAAACAGAGTGCGAGAAACAGAGGGGCTGAAACAGAGTGGTTGAAACAGAGGGGCTGAAAAAGAGTGGCTGAAACAGAGGGGCTGAAACAGAGGCCGAGAAACAGAGTGGCTGAAACAGAGGGCGAGAAAGAGAGGGGCTGAAACAGAGGGGCTGAAACAGAGGGGCTGAAACAGAGGACGAGAAACAGAGGGGCTGAAACAGGGGGCGAGAAACACAGGGGCTGAAACAGAGGGGCTGAAACAGAGGGGCTGAAACAGAGGTGCTGAAACAGAGGGCGAGAAAGAGAGGGGCTGAAACAGAGGGCGAGAAAAAGAGGGGCTGAAACAGAGGTGCTGAAACAGAGGGGCTGAAAAAGAGGGGCTGAAACAGAGGGCGAGAAACAGAGGGGCTGAAACAGAGGGCGAGAAACAGAGGGGTTGAAACAGAGGGCGAGAAACATAGGGGCTGAAACAGAGGGGCTGAAACAGAGGGGCTGAAACAGAGGGGCTGAATCATAGGGGCTGATTCAGGGGGGCTGAAACAGAGGGGTTGAATCAGCAGGGCTGAAACAGAGGGCGAGAAACAGAGGGGCTGAAACAGAGGGCAAGATACAGAGAGGCTGAAACAGAGGGCGAGAAACAGAGGGGCTGAAACAGAGGGCGAGAAACAGAGGGGCTGAATCAGAGGGGCTGAAACAGAGGGCGAGAAACAGAGGGGCTGAACCAGAGGGGCTGAAAGAGAGGGGGAGAAACAGAGGGGCTGAAGCAGAGGGCGAGAAACAGAGTGCCTGAAACACACGGGCTGAAACAGAGGGCGAGAAACAGAGTGGCTGAAACAGAGGGCGAGAAACAGAGGGCGAGAAACAGATGGGCTGAAACAGAGGGCGAGAAACAGAGTGGCTGAAACAGAGGGCGAGAAACAGAGGGGCAGAAACAGCGGGCGAGAAACAGAGGGGCTAAAACAGAGGGGCTGAAACAGAGGGCGAGAAACAGGGGGGCTGAAACAGAGTGCGAGAAACAGAGGGGCTGAAACAGAGTGGTTGAAACAGAGGGGCTGAAAAAGAGTGGCTGAAACAGTGGGCGAGAAACAGAGGGGCTGAAACAGAGGCCGAGAAACAGAGTGGCTGAAACAGAGGGCGAGAAAGAGAGGGGCTGAAACAGAGGGGCTGAAACAGAGGGGCTGAAACAGAGGGCGAGAAACAGAGGGGCTGAAACAGAGGGCGAGAAACAGAGGGGCTGAAACAGAGGGGCTGAAACAGAGGGGCTGAAACAGAGGGGCTGAAACAGAGGGCGAGAAACAGAGGGGCTGAAACAGAGGGGCTGAAACAGACGGGCTGAAACAGTGAGCCTGAAACAGAGGGCGAGAAACAGAGGGGCTGAAACAGAGGGGCTGAAACAGATGGGCTGAAACAGAGGGCGAGAAACAGAGGGGCTGAAACAGAGGGCGAGAAACAGAGGGGCTGAAACAGAGGGGCTGAAACAGAGCGGCTGAATCAGAGGGGCTGATTCAGAGGGGCTGAAACAGAGGGGCTGAATCAGCGGGGCTGAAACAGAGGGCGACAAATAGAGTGGCTGAAACAGAGGGCGAGAAACAGAGGGGCAGAAACAGCGGGCGAGAAACAGAGGGGCTAAAACAGAGGGGCTGAAACAGAGGGCGAGAAACAGAGGGGCTGAAACAGAGTGCGAGAAACAGAGGGGCTGAAACAGAGTGGTTGAAACAGAGGGGCTGAAAAAGAGTGGCTGAAACAGAGGGCGAGAAACAGAGGGGCTGAAACAGAGGCCGAGAAACAGAGTGGCTGAAAGAGAGGGCGAGAAAGAGAGGGGCTGAAACAGAGGGGCTGAAACAGAGGGGCTGAAACAGAGGGCGAGAAAGAGAGGGGCTGAAACAGAGGGCGAGAAACAGAGGGGCTGAAACAGAGGTGCTGAAACAGAGGGGCTGAAAAAGAGGGGCTGAAACAGAGGGCGAGAAACAGAGGGGCTGAAACAGAGGGCGAGAAACAGAGGGGTTGAAACAGAGGGCGAGAAACAGAGGGGCTCAAACAGAGGGCGTGAAACATAGGGGCTGAAACAGAGGGGCTGAAACAGAGGGGCTCAAACAGAGGGGCTGAATCACAGGGGCTGATTCAGGGGGGCTGAAACAGAGGGGTTGAATCAGCGGGGCTGAAACAGAGGGCGAGAAACAGAGGGGCTGAAACAGAGGGCAAGATACAAAGAGGCTGAAACAGAGGGCGAGAAACAGAGGGGCTGAAACAGAGGGCGAGAAACAGAGGGGCTGAATCAGAGGGGCTGAAACAGAGGGCGAGAAACAGAGGGGCTTAAACAGAGGGGCTGAAAGAGAGGGGGAGAAACAGAGGGGCTGAAGCAGAGGGCGAGAAACAGAGTGGCTGAAACACACGGGCTGAAACAGAGGGCGAGAAACAGAGTGGCTGAAACAGAGGGCGAGAAACAGAGGGGATGGAACAGAGGGCGAGAAACAGATGGGCTGAAACAGAGGGCGAGAAACAGAGTGGCTGAAACAGAGGGCGAGAAACAGAGGGTCTGAAACAGTGGGGCTGAAACAGTGGGCGAGATACAGAGGGGCTGAAACAGAGGGGCTGAAACAGAGGGCGAGAAACAGAGGGGCTGAACCAGAGGGGCTGAAACAGAGGGGAGGGAAACAGAGGGGCGGGAAACACAGGGGCGGAAAACAGAGGGGCTGAATCAGAGGGGCTGAATCAGAGGGGCTGAATCAGAGGGGCTGAAACAGAGGGCGAGAAACAGAGGGGCTGAATCTGAGGGCCTGAATCAGAGGGGCTGAAACAGAGGGGCTGAAACAGAGGGGCTGAAACAGAGGGGCTGAATCAGAGGGGCTGAATCAGCGGGGCTGAAACAGAGGGCGAGAATCAGAAGGGCTGAATCAGAGGGCGAGAAACAGAGGGGCAGAAACAGACGGCGAGAAACAGAGGGGCTGAAACAGAGGGGCTGAAACAGAGGGCGAGAAACAGAGGGGCTGAAACAGAGGGCGAGAAACAGAGGGGCTGAAACAGAGGTGCTGACACAGAGGGGCTGAAACAGAGGGGCTGAAACAGAGGGCGAGAAACAGAGGGGCTGAAACAGAGGGCGAGAAACAGAGGGGCTGAAACAGAGGGGCTGACACAGAGGGGCTGAAACAGAGGGGCTGAAACAGAGGGCGAGAAACAGAGGGGTTGAAACAGAGGGCGAGAAACAGAGCGGCTGAAACAGAGGTGCTGACACAGAGGGGCTGAAACAGAGGGGCTGAAACAGAGGGCGAGAAACAGAGGGGCTGAAACAGAGGGCGAGAAACAGAGAGGTTGAAACAGAGGGCGAGAAACAGAGGGGCTGAAACAGAGGGGCTGAAACAGAGGGGCTGAAACAGAGGGCGAGAAACAGATGGGCAGAAACAGAGGGCGAGAAACAGAGGGGCTGAAACAGAGGGGCTGAAACAGAGGGGCTGAATCAGAGGGGCTGATTCAGAGGGGCTGAAACAGAGGGGCTGAATCAGCGGGGCTGAAACAGACGGCGAGAAACAGAGTGGCTGAAACAGAGGGCGAGAAACATAGGGGCAGAAACAGCGGGCGAGAAACAGAGGGGCTAAAACAGAGGGGCTGAAACAGAGGGCGAGAAACAGAGGGGCTGAAACAGAGTGCGAGAAACAGAGGGGCTGAAACAGAGAGGTTGAAAAAGGAGGGGCTGAAAAAGAGTGGCTGAAACAGAGGGCGAGAAACAGAGGGGCTGAAACAGAGGCCGAGAAACAGAGTGGCTGAAACAGAGGGCGAGAAAGAGAGGGGCTGAAACAGAGGGGCTGAAACAGAGGGGCTGAAACAGAGGGCGAGAAACAGAGGGGCTGAAACAGAGGGCGAGAAACAGAGGGGCTGAAACAGAGGGGCTGAAACAGAGGGGCTGGAACAGAGGGGCTGAAACAGAGGGCGAGAAACAGAGTGGCTGAATCAGAGGGGCTGAATCAGAAGGGCTGAAACAGAGGGGCTGAAACAGAGGGCGAGAAACAGAGGGGCTGAAACTGATGGGCTGAAACAGAGAGCCTGAAACAGAGGGCGAGAAACAGAGGGGCTGAAACAGAGGGCGAGAAACTGAGGGGCAGAAACAGAGGGCGAGAAACTGAGGGTGAGAAACAGAGGGGCTGAAACAGAGGGGCTGAATCAGAGGGGCTGAAACAGAGGGGCTGAATCAGAGGGCGATAAATAGAGGGGCTGAAACAGAGGGCGAGAAACAGAGGGGCTGAAACAGAGGGCGAGAAACTGAGGGTGAGAAACAGAGGGCGAGAAACAGAGGGGCTGAAACAGAGGGGCTGAAACAGAGGGGCTGAAACAGAGGGGCTGAATCAGAGGGGCTGAAACAGAGGGGCTGAATCAGAGGGGCTGAAACAGAGGGTGATAAACAGAGGGGCTGAAACAGAGGGCGAGAAACAGAGGGGCTGAAACAGAGGGCGAGAAACAGAGGGGCTGAAACAGAGGGGGTGAAACAGAGGGCGAGAAACAGATGGGCTGAAACAGAGGGCGAGAATCAGAGGGGCTGAATCAGAGGGGCTGAATCAGAGGGGCTGAAACAGAGGGGCTGAAACAGAGGGCGAGAAACAGAGGGGCTGAAACAGACGGGCTGAAACAGTGGGCGAGAAACAGAGGGGCTGAATCAGAGGGGCTGAAACAGAGGGGCTGAAACAGAGTGCGAGAATCAGAGTGGCTGAAACACACGGGCTGAAACAGAGGGCGAGAAACAGAGTGGCTGAAACAGAGGGCGAGAAACAGAGGGGATGGAACAGAGTGCGAGAAACAGATGGGCTGAAACAGAGGGCGAGAAACAGAGGGGCTGAAACAGAGGGGGAGAAACAGAGGGTCTGAAACAGTGGGGCTGAAACAGTGGGCGAGATACAGAGGGGCTGAAACAGAGGGGCTGAAAGAGAGGGCGAGAAACAGAGGGGCTGAACCAGAGGGGCTGAAACAGAGGGGAGGGAAACAGAGAGGGGGGAAACAGAGGGGCGGAAAACAGAGGGGTTGAATCAGAGGGGCTGAATCAGAGGGGCTGAAACAGAGGGTGAGAAACAGGGGGGCTGAAACAGAGGGGCTGAAACAGAGGGGCTGAAACAGAGGGCGAGAAACAGAGGGGCTGAATCTGAGGGGCTGAATCAGAGGGGCTGAAACAGAGGGGCTGAATCAGCGGGGCTGAAACAGAGGGCGAGAAACAGAAGGGCTGAAACAGAGGGCGAGAAACAGAGGGGCAGAAACAGAGGGGCTGAAACAGAGGGCGAGAAACAGAGTGGCTGAAACAGAGGGCGAGAAACAGAGGGGCTGAAACAGAGGGCGAGAAACAGAGGGGCAGAAACAGCGGGAGAGAAACAGAGGGGCTAAAACAGAGGGGCTGAAACAGAGGGCGAGAAACAGAGGGGCTGAAACAGAGTGCGAGAAACAGAGGGGCTGAAACAGAGGGGTTGAAACAGAGGGACTGAAAAAGAGTGGCTGAAACAGAGGGCGAGAAACAGAGGGGCTGAAACAGAGGCCGAGAAACAGAGTGTCTGAAAGAGAGGGCGAGAAAGAGAGGGGCTGAAACAGAGGGGCTGAAACAGAGGGGCTTAAACAGAGGGCGAGAAACAGAGGGGCTGAAACAGAGGGCGAGAAACAGAGGGGCTGAAACAGAGGGGCTGAAACAGAGGGGCTGAAACAGAGGGGCTGAAACAGAGGGCGAGAAACAGAGGGGCTGAATCAGAGGGGCTGAATCAGAGGGGCTGAAACAGAGGGGCTGAAACAGAGGGCGAGAAACAGAGGGGCTGAAACAGACGGGCTGAAACAGAGAGCCTGAAACAGAGGGCGAGAAACAGAGAGGCTGAAACAGAGGGCGAAAAACAGAGGGGCTGAAACAGAGGGCGAGAAACTGACGTTGAGAAACAGAGGGCGAGAAACAGAGGGGCTGAAACAGAGGGGCTGAAACAGAGGGGCTGAAACAGAGGGGCTGAAACAAAGGGGCTGAATCAGAGGGGCTGAAACAGAGGGCGATAAACAGAGGGGCTGAAACAGAGGGCGAGAAACAGAGGGGCTGAAACAGACGGCGAGAAACAGAGGGGCTGAAACAGAGGGGGTGAAACAGAGGGCGAGAAACAGAGGGGCAGAAACAGCGGGAGAGAAACAGAGGGGCTAAAACAGAGGGGCTGAAACAGAGGGCGATAAACAGAGGGGCTGAAACAGAGTGCGAGAAACAGAGGGGCTGAAACAGAGGGGTTGAAACAGAGGGGCAGAAAAAGAGTGGCTGAAACAGAGGGCGAGAAACAGAGGGGCTGAAACAGAGGCCGAGAAACAGAGTGTCTGAAAGAGAGGGCGAGAAAGAGAGGGGCTTAAACAGAGGGGCTGAAACAGAGGGTCTGAAACAGAGGGCGAGAAACAGAGGGGCTGAAACAGAGGGCGAGAAACAGAGGGGCTGAAACAGAGGGGCTGAAACAGAGGGGCTGAAACAGAGGGCGAGAAACAGAGGGGCTGAATCAGAGGGGCTGGATCAGAGGGGCTGAAACAGAGGGGCTGAAACAGAGGGCGAGAAACAGAGGGGCTGAAACAGACGGGCTGAAACAGAGAGCCTGAAACAGAGGGCGAGAAACAGAGGGGCTGAAAGAGAGGGCGAAAAACAGAGGGGCTGAAACAGAGGGCGAGAAACTGACGGTGAGAAACAGAGGGCGAGAAACAGAGGGGCTGAAACAGAGGGGCTGAATCAGAGGGGCTGAAACAAAGGGGATGAATCAGAGGGGCTGAAACAGAGGGCGATAAACAGAGGGGCTGAAACAGAGGGCGAGAAACAGAGGGGCTGAAACAGACGGCGAGAAACAGAGGGGCTGAAACAGAGGGGGTGAAACAGAGGGCGAGAAACAGAGGGGCAGAAACAGCGGGAGAGAAACAGAGGGGCTAAAACAGAGGGGCTGAAACAGAGGGCGATAAACAGAGGGGCTGAAACAGAGTGCGAGAAACAGAGGGGCTGAAACAGAGGGGTTGAAACAGAGGGGCTGAAAAAGAGTGGCTGAAACAGAGGGCGAGAAACAGAGGGGCTGAAACAGAGGCCGAGAAACAGATTGTCTGAAAGAGAGGGCGAGAAAGAGAGGGGCTTAAACAGAGGGGCTGAAACAGAGGGGCTGAAACAGAGGGCGAGAAACAGAGGGGCTGAAACAGAGGGCGAGAAACAGAGGGGCTGAAACAGAGGGGCTGAAACAGAGGGGCTGAAACAGAGGGCGAGAAACAGAGGGGCTGAATCAGAGGGGCTGAATCAGAGGGGCTGAAACAGAGGGGCTGAAACAGAGGGCGAGAAACAGAGGGGCTGAAACAGACGGGCTGAAACAGAGAGCCTGAAACAGAGGGCGAGAAACAGAGGGGCTGAAACAGAGGGCGAAAAACAGAGGGGCTGAAACAGAGGGCGAGAAACTGAGGGTGAGAAACAGAGGGCGAGAAACAGAGGGGCTGAAACAGAGGGGCTGAAACAGAGGGGCTGAAACAGAGGGGCTGAATCAGAGGGGCTGAAACAAAGGGGCTGAATCAGAGGGGCTGAAACAGAGGGCGATAAACAGAGGGGCTGAAACAGAGGGCGAGAAACAGAGGGGCTGAAACAGACGGCGAGAAACAGAGGGGCTGAAACAGAGGGGGTGAAACAGAGGGCGAGAAATAGATGGGCTGAAACAGAGGGCGAGAATCAGAGGGGCTGAAACAGAGGGCGAGAAACAGAGGTGCTGAAACAGAGGGGTTGAAACAGAGGGCGAGAAACAGAGGGGCTGAATCAGAGGGGCTGATTCAGAGGGGCTGAAACAGAGGGGCTGAATCAGCGGGGCTGAAACAGAGGGCGAGAAACAGAGTGGCTGAAACAGAGGGCGAGAAACAGAGGGGCTGAAACAGAGTGCGAGAAACAGAGGGGCTGAAACAGAGTGGTTGAAACAGAGGGGCTGAAAAAGAGTGGCTGAAACAGAGGGCGAGAAACAGAGGGGCTGAAACAGAGGCCGAGAAAGAGAGGGGCTGAAACAGAGGGGCTGAAACAGAGGGGCTGAAACAGAGGGCGAGAAACAGAGGGGCTGAAACAGAGGGCGAGAAACAGAGGGGCTGAAACAGAGGGGCTGAAACAGAGGGGCTGAAACAGAGGGGCTGAAACACAGGGCGAGAAACAGAGGGGCTGAAACAGAGGGGCTGAAACAGACGGGCTGAAACAGAGAGCCTGAAACAGAGGGCAAGAAACAGAGGGGCTGAAACAGTGGGCAAGATACAGAGGGGCTGAAACAGAGGGCGAGAAACAGAGGGGCTGAAACAGAGGGCGAGAAACAGAGGGGCTGAATCAGAGGGGCTGAAACAGAGGGCGAGAAACAGAGGGGCTGAAACAGAGGGGCTGAAAGAGATGGGGAGAAACAGAGGGGCTGAAGCAGAGGGCGAGAAACAGAGTGGCTGAAACACACGGGCTGAAACAGAGGGCGAGAAACAGAGTGGCTGAAACAGAGGGCGAGAAACAGAGGGGATGGAACAGAGTGCGAGAAACAGATGGGCTGAAACAGAGGGCGAGAAACAGAGGGGCTGAAACAGAGGGCGAGAAACAGAGGGTCTGAAACAGTGGGGCTGAAACAGTGGGCGAGATACAGAGGGGATGAAACAGAGGGGCTGAAAGAGAGGGCGAGAAACAGAGGGGCTGAAGCAGAGGGGCTGAAACAGAGGGGAGGGAAACAGAGAGGCGGGAAACAGAGGGGCGGAAAACAGAGGGGTTGAATCAGAGGGGCTGAATCAGAGGGGCTGAATCAGAGGGGCTGAAACAGAGGGTGAGAAACAGAGGGGCTGAAACAGAGGGGCTGAAACAGAGGGCGAGAAACAGAGGGGCTGAATCTGAGGGGCTGAATCAGAGGGGCTGAAACAGAGGGGCTGAATCAGCGGAGCTGAAACAGAGGGCGAGAAACAGAAGGGCTGAAAGAGAGGGCGAGAAACAGAGGGGCAGAAACAGAGGGCGAGAAACAGAGGGGCTGAAACAGAGGGGCTGAAACAGAGGGCGAGAAACAGAGTGACTGAAACAGAGGGCGAGAAACAGAGGGGCTGAAACAGAGGTGCTGACACAGAGGGGCTGAAACAGAGGGGCTGAAACAGAGGGGGAGAAACATAGGGGCTGAAACAGAGGGCGAGAAACAGAGGGGTTGAAACAGAGGGCGAAAAACAGAGGGGCTGAAACAGAGGTGCTGACACAGAGGGGCTGAAACAGAGGACCTGAAACAGAGGGCGAGAAACAGAGGGGCTGAAACAGAGGGCGAGAAACAGAGAGGTTGAAACAGAGGGCGAGAAACAGAGGGGTTGAAACAGAGGGGCTGAAACAGAGGGGCTGAAACAGAGGGCGAGAAACTGAGGGGCAGAAACAGAGGGCGAGAAAAAGAGGGGCTGAAACAGAGGTGCTGAAACAGAGGGGCTGAAACAGAGGGGCTGAATCAGAGGGGCTGATTCAGAGGGGCTGAAACAGAGGGGCTGAATCAGCCGGGCTGAAACAGAGGGCGAGAAACAGAGTGGCTGAAACAGAGGGCGAGAAACAGAGGGGCAGAAACAGCGGGCGAGAAACAGAGGGGCTAAAACAGAGGGGCTGAAACAGAGGGCGAGAAACAGAGGGGCTGAAACAGAGTGCGAGAAACAGAGGGGCTGAAACAGAGGGGTTGAAACAGAGGGGCTGAAAAAGAGTGGCTGAAACAGAGGGCGAGAAACAGAGGGGCTGAAACAGAGGCCGAGAAACAGAGTGGCTGAAACAGAGGGCGAGAAAGAGAGGGGCTGAAACAGAGGGGCTGAAACAGAGGGGCTGAAACAGAGGGCGAGAAACAGAGGGGCTGAAACAGAGGGCGAGAAACAGAGGGGCTGAAACAGAGGGGCTGGAACAGAGGGGCTGAAACAGAGGGCGAGAAACAGAGGGGCTGAATCAGAGGGGCTGAATCAGAGGGGCTGAATCAGAGGGGCTGAAACAGAGGGGCTGAATCAGAGGGCGATAAACAGAGGGGCTGAAACAGAGGGCGAGAAACAGAGGGGCTGAAACAGAGGGCGAGAAACTGAGGGTGAGAAACAGAGGGCGAGAAACAGAGGGGCTGAAACAGAGGGGCTGAAACAGAGGGGCTGAAACAGAGGGGCTGAATCAGAGGGGCTGAAACAGAGGGGCTGAATCAGAGGGGCTGAAACAGAGGGCGATAAACAGAAGGGCTGAAACAGAGGGCGAGAAACAGAGGGGCTGAAACAGAGGGCGAGAAACAGAGGGGCTGAAACAGAGGGGGTGAAACAGAGGGCGAGAAACAGATGGGCTGAAACAGAGGGCGAGAATCAGAGGGGCTGAATCAGAGGGGCTGAATCAGAGGGGCTGAAACAGAGGGGCTGAAACAGAGGGCGAGAAACAGAGGGGCTGAAACAGACGGGCTGAAACAGAGGGCGAGAAACAGAGGGGCTGAATCGGGGGCTGAAACAGAGGGGCTGAAACAGAGGGCGAGAAACAGAGTGGCTGAAACACACGGGCTGAAACAGAGGGCGAGAAACAGAGTGGCTGAAACAGAGTGCGAGAAACAGAGGGGATGGAACAGAGTGCGAGAAACAGATGGGCTGAAACAGAGGGCGAGAAACAGAGGGGCTGAAACAGAGGGCGAGAAACAGAGGGTCTGAAACAGTGGGGCTGAAACAGTGGGCGAGATACAGAGGGACTGAAACAGAGGGGCTGAAAGAGAGGGCGAGAAACAGAGGGGCTGAACCAGAGGGGCTGAAACAGAGGGGAGGGAAACAGAGAGGCGGGAAACAGAGGGGCGGAAAACAGAGAGGTTGAATCAGAGGGGCTGAATCAGAGGGGCTGAATCAGAGGGGCTGAAACAGAGGGTGAGAAACAGAGGGGCTGAAACAGAGGGCGAGAAACAGAGGGGCTGAATGTGAGGGGCTGAATCAGAGGGGCTGAAACAGAGGGGCTGAATCAGCGGGGCTGAAACAGAGGGCGAGAAACAGAAGGGCTGAAACAGAGGGCGAGAAACAGAGGGGCAGAAACAGAGGGGCTGAAACAGAGGGCGAGAAACAGAGTGGCTGAAACAGAGGGCGAGAAACAGAGGGGCTGAAACAGAGGTGCTGACACAGAGGGGCTGAAACAGAGGGGCTGAAACAGAGGGGGAGAAACAGAGGGGCTGAAACAGAGGGCGAGAAACAGAGGGGTTGAAACAGAGGGCGAGAAACAGAGGGGCTGAAACAGAGGTGCTGACACAGAGGGGCTGAAACAGAGGACCTGAAACAGAGGGCGAGAAACAGAGGGGCTGAAACAGAGGGCGAGAAACAGAGAGGTTGAAACAGAGGGCGAGAAACAGAGGGGTTGAAACAGAGGGGCTGAAACAGAGGGGCTGAAACAGAGGGCGAGAAACAGAGGGGCAGAAACAGAGGGCGAGAAACAGAGGGGCTGAAACAGAGGGGCTGAAACAGAGGGGCTGAAACAGAGGGGCTGAATCAGAGGGGCTGATTCAGAGGGGCTGAAACAGAGGGGCTGAATCAGCGGGGCTGAAACAGAGGGCGAGAAACAGAGTGGCTGAAACAGAGGGCGAGAAACAGAGGGGCAGAAACAGCGGGCGAGAAACAGAGGGGCTAAAACAGAGGGGCTGAAACAGAGGGCGAGAAACAGAGGGGCTGAAACAGAGTGCGAGAAACAGAGGGGCTGAAACAGAGGGGTTGAAACAGAGGGGCTGAAAAAGAGTGGCTGAAACAGAGGGCGAGAAACAGAGGGGCTGAAACAGAGGCCGAGAAACAGAGTGGCTGAAACAGAGGGCGAGAAAGAGAGGGGCTGAAACAGAGGGGCTGAAACAGAGGGGCTGAAACAGAGGGCGAGAAACAGAGGGGCTGAAACAGAGGGCGAGAAACAGAGGGGCTGAAACAGAGGGGCTGAAACAGAGGGGCTGGAACAGAGGGGCTGAAACAGAGGGCGAGAAACAGAGGGGCTGAATCAGAGGGGCTGAATCAGAGGGGCTGAAACAGAGGGGCTGAAACAGAGGGCGACAAACAGAGGGGCTGAAACAGACGGGCTGAAACAGAGAGCCTGAAACAGAGGGCGAGAAACAGAGGGGCTGAAACAGAGGGCGAGAAACTGAGGGTGAGAAACAGAGGGCGAGAAACAGAGGGGCTGAAACAGAGGGGCTGAAACAGAGGGGCTGAAACAGAGGGGCTGAATCAGAGGGGCTGAAACAGAGGGGCTGAATCAGAGGGGCTGAAACAGAGGGGCTGAATCAGAGGGGCTGAAACAGAGGGCGATAAACAGAGGGGCTGAAACAGAGGGCGAGAAACAGAGGGGCTGAAACAGAGGGCGAGAAACTGTGGGTGAGAAACAGAGGGCGAGAAACAGAGGGGCTGAAACAGAGGGGCTGAAACAGAGCGGCTGAAACAGAGGGGCTGAATCAGAGGGGCTGAAACAGAGGGGCTGAATCAGAGGGGCTGAAACAGAGGGCGATAAACAGAGGGGCTGAAACAGAGGGCGAGAAACAGAGGGGCTGAAACAGAGGGCGAGAAACAGAGGGGCTGAAACAGAGGGGGTGAAACAGAGGGCGAGAAACAGATGGGCTGAAACAGAGGGCGAGAATCAGAGGGGCTGAATCAGAGGGGCTGAATCAGAGGGGCTGAAACAGAGGGGCTGAAACAGAGGGCGAGAAACAGAGGGGCTGAAACAGACGGGCTGAAACAGAGGGCGAGAAACAGAGGGGCTGAATCAGAGGGGCTGAATCAGAGGGGCTGAAACAGAGGGGCTGAAACAGAGGGCGAGAAACAGAGGGGCTGAAACAGACGGGCTGAAACAGAGAGCCTGAAACAGAGGGCGAGAAACAGAGGGGCTGAAACAGAATGCGAGAAACTGAGGGTGAGAAACAGAGTGCGAGAAACAGAGGGGCTGAAACAGAGGGGCTGAAACAGAGGGGCTGAATCAGAGGGGCTGAAACAGAGGGGCTGAATCAGAGGGGCTGAAACAGAGGGGCTGAATCAGAGGGGCTGAAACAGAGGGCGATAAACAGAGGGGCTGAAACAGAGGGCGAGAAACAGAGGGGCTGAAACAGAGGGGTTGAAACAGAGGGCGATAAACAGAGGGGCTGAAACAGAGTGCGAGAAACAGAGGGGCTGAAACAGAGGGGTTGAAACAGAGGGGCTGAAAAAGAGTGGCTGAAACAGAGTGCGAGAAACAGAGGGGCTGAAACAGAGGCCGAGAAACAGAGGGGCTGAAAGAGAGGGCGAGAAAGAGAGGGGCTTAAACAGAGGGGCTGAAACAGAGGGGCTGAAACAGAGGGCGAGAAACTGAGGGGCTGAAACAGAGGGCGAGAAACAGAGGGGCTGAAACAGAGGGGCTGAAACAGAGGGGCTGAAACAGAGGGGCTGAAACAGAGGGCGAGAAACAGAGGGGCTGAATCAGAGGGGCTGAATCAGAGGGGCTGAAACAGAGGGGCTGAAACAGAGGGCGAGAAACAGAGGGGCTGAAACAGACGGGCTGAAACAGAGAGCCTGAAACAGAGGGCGAGAAACAGAGGGGCTGAAACAGAGGGCGAAAAACAGAGGGGCAGAAACAGAGGGCGAGAAACTGAGGGTGAGAAACAGAGGGCGAGAAACAGAGGGGCTGAAACAGAGGGGCTGAAACAGAGGGGCTGAAACAGAGGGGCTGAATCAGAGGGGCTGAAACAAAGGGGCTGAATCAGAGGGGCTGAAACAGAGGGCGATAAACAGAGGGGCTGAAACAGAGGGCGAGAAACAGAGGGGCTGAAACAGACGGCGAGAAACAGAGCGGCTGAAACAGAGGGGGTGAAACAGAGGGCGAGAAATAGATGGGCTGAAACAGAGGGCGAGAATCAGAGGGGCTGAAACAGAGGGCGAGAAACAGAGGTGCTGAAACAGAGGGGTTGAAACAGAGGGCGAGAAACAGAGGGGCTGAATCAGAGGGGCTGATTCAGAGGGGCTGAAACAGAGGGGCTGAATCAGCGGGGCTGAAACAGAGGGCGAGAAACAGAGTGGCTGAAACAGAGGGCGAGAAACAGAGGGGCTGAAACAGAGTGCGAGAAACAGAGGTGCTGAAACAGAGTGGTTGAAACAGAGGGGCTGAAAAAGAGTGGCTGAAACAGAGGGCGATAAACAGAGGGGCTGAAACAGAGGCCGAGAAAGAGAGGGGCTGAAACAGAGGGGCTGAAACAGAGGGGCTGAAACAGAGGGCGAGAAACAGAGGGGCTGAAACAGAGGGCGAGAAACAGAGGGGCTGAAACAGAGGGGCTGAAACAGAGGGGCTGAAACAGAGGGGCTGAAACACAGGGCGAGAAACAGAGGGGCTGAAACAGAGGGGCTGAAACAGACGGGCTGAAACAGAGAGCCTGAAACAGAGGGCAAGAAACAGAGGGGCTGAAACAGTGGGCAAGATACAGAGGGGCTGAAACAGAGGGCGAGAAACAGAGGGGCTGAAACAGAGGGCGAGAAACAGAGGGGCTGAATCAGAGGGGCTGAAACAGAGGGCGAGAAACAGAGGGGCTGAAACAGAGGGGCTGAAAGAGATGGGGAGAAACAGAGGGGCTGAAGCAGAGGGCGAGAAACAGAGTGGCTGAAACACACGGGCTGAAACAGAGGGCGAGAAACAGAGTGGCTGAAACAGAGGGCGAGAAACAGAGGGGATGGAACAGAGTGCGAGAAACAGATGGGCTGAAACAGAGGGCGAGAAACAGAGGGGCTGAAACAGAGGGCGAGAAACAGAGGGTCTGAAACAGTGGGGCTGAAACAGTGGGCGAGATACAGAGGGGCTGAAACAGAGGGGCTGAAAGAGAGGGCGAGAAACAGAGGGGCTGAAGCAGAGGGGCTGAAACAGAGGGGAGGGAAACAGAGAGGCGGGAAACAGAGGGGCGGAAAACAGAGGGGTTGAATCAGAGGGGCTGAATCAGAGGGGCTGAATCAGAGGGGCTGAAACAGAGGGTGAGAAACAGAGGGGTTGAAACAGAGGGGCTGAAACAGAGGGCGAGAAACAGAGGGGCTGAATCTGAGGGGCTGAATCAGAGGGGCTGAAACAGAGGGGCTGAATCAGCGGGGCTGAAACAGAGGGCGAGAAACAGAAGGGCTGAAAGAGAGGGCGAGAAACAGAGGGGCAGAAACAGAGGGCGAGAAACAGAGGGGCTGAAACAGAGGGGCTGAAACAGAGGGCGAGAAACAGAGTGACTGAAACAGAGGGCGAGAAACAGAGGGGCTGAAACAGAGGTGCTGACACAGAGGGGCTGAAACAGAGGGGCTGAAACAGAGGGGGAGAAACATAGGGGCTGAAACAGAGGGCGAGAAACAGAGGGGTTGAAACAGAGGGGTTGAAACAGAGGGGCTGAAACAGAGGTGCTGACACAGAGGGGCTGAAACAGAGGACCTGAAACAGAGGGCAAGAAACAGAGGGGCTGAAACAGAGGGCGAGAAACAGAGAGGTTGAAACAGAGGGCGAGAAACAGAGGGGTTGAAACAGAGGGGCTGAAACAGAGGGGCTGAAACAGAGGGCGAGAAACTGAGGGGCAGAAACAGAGGGCGAGAAACAGAGGGGCTGAAACAGAGGTGCTGAAACAGAGGGGCTGAAACAGAGGGGCTGAATCAGAAGGGCTGATTCAGAGGGGCTGAAACAGAGGGGCTGAATCAGCCGGGCTGAAACAGAGGGCGAGAAACAGAGGGGCTGAAACAGAGGGCGAGAAACAGAGGGGCAGAAACAGCGGGCGAGAAACAGAGGGGCTAAAACAGAGGGGCTGAAACAGAGGGCGAGAAACAGAGGGGCTGAAACAGAGTGCGAGAAACAGAGGGGCTGAAACAGAGGGGTTGAAACAGAGGGGCTGAAAAAGAGTGGCTGAAACAGAGGGCGAGAAACAGAGGGGCTGAAACAGAGGCCGAGAAACAGAGTGGCTGAAACAGAGGGCGAGAAAGAGAGGGGCTGAAACAGAGGGGCTGAAACAGAGGGGCTGAAACAGAGGGCGAGAAACAGAGGGGCTGAAACAGAGGGCGAGAAACAGAGGGGCTGAAACAGAGGGGCTGAAACAGAGGGGCTGGAACAGAGGGGCTGAAACAGAGGGCGAGAAACAGAGGGGCTGAATCAGAGGGGCTGAATCAGAGGGGCTGAAACAGAGGGGCTGAAACAGAGGGCGAGAAACAGAGGGGCTGAAACTGATGGGCTGAAACAGAGAGCCTGAAACAGAGGGCGAGAAACAGAGGGGCTGAAACAGAGGGCGAGAAACTGAGGGTGAGAAACAGAGGGGCTGAAACAGAGGGGCTGAATCAGAGGGGCTGAAACAGAGGGGCTGAATCAGAGGGCGATAAACAGAGGGGCTGAAACAGAGGGCGAGAAACAGAGGGGCTGAAACAGAGGGCGAGAAACTGAGGGTGAGAAACAGAGGGCGAGAAACAGAGGGGCTGAAACAGAGGGGCTGAAACAGAGGGGCTGAATCAGAGGGGCTGAAACAGAGGGGCTGAATCAGAGGGGCTGAAACAGAGGGCGATAAACAGAGGGGCTGAAACAGAGGGCGAGAAACAGAGGGGCTGAAACAGAGGGCGAGAAGCAGAGGGGCTGAAACAGAGGGGGTGAAACAGAGGGCGAGAAACAGATGGGCTGAAACAGAGGGCGAGAATCAGAGGGGCTGAATCAGAGGGGCTGAATCAGAGGGGCTGAAACAGAGGGGCTGAAACAGAGGGCGAGAAACAGAGGGGCTGAAACAGACGGGCTGAAACAGAGGGCGAGAAACAGAGGGGCTGAATCAGAGGGGCTGAAACAGAGGGGCTGAAACAGAGGGCGAGAAACAGAGTGGCTGAAACACACGGGCTGAAACAGAGGGCGAGAAACAGAGTGGCTGAAACAGAGTGCGAGAAACAGAGGGGATGGAACAGAGTGCGAGAAACAGATGGGCTGAAACAGAGGGCGAGAAACAGAGGGGCTGAAACAGAGGGCGAGAAACAGAGGGTCTGAAACAGTGGGGCTGAAACAGTGGGCGAGATACAGAGGGACTGAAACAGAGGGGCTGAAAGAGAGGGCGAGAAACAGAGGGGCTGAACCAGAGGGGCTGAAACAGATGGGAGGGAAACAGAGAGGCGGGAAACAGAGGGCGGAAAACAGAGAGGTTGAATCAGAGGGGCTGAATCAGAGGGGCTGAATCAGAGGGGCTGAAACAGAGGGTGAGAAACAGAGGAGCTGAAACAGAGGGGCTGAAACAGAGGGGCTGAAACAGAGGGCGAGAAACAGAGGGGCTGAATGTGAGGGGCTGAATCAGAGGGGCTGAAACAGAGGGGCTGAATCAGCGGGGCTGAAACAGAGGGCGAGAAACAGAAGGGCTGAAACAGAGGGCGAGAAACAGAGGGGCAGAAACAGAGGGGCTGAAACAGAGGGCGAGAAACAGAGTGGCTGAAACAGAGGGCGAGAAACAGAGGGGCTGAAACAGAGGTGCTGACACAGAGGGGCTGAAACAGAGGGGCTGAAACAGAGGGGGAGAAACAGAGGGGCTGAAACAGAGGGCGAGAAACAGAGGGGTTGAAACAGAGGGCGAGAAACAGAGGGGCTGAAACAGAGGTGCTGACACAGAGGGGCTGAAACAGAGGACCTGAAACAGAGGGCGAGAAACAGAGGGGCTGAAACAGAGGGCGAGAAACAGAGAGGTTGAAACAGAGGGCGAGAAACAGAGGGGTTGAAACAGAGGGGCTGAAACAGAGGGGCTGAAACAGAGGGCGAGAAACAGAGGGGCAGAAACAGAGGGCGAGAAACAGAGGGGCTGAAACAGAGGGGCTGAAACAGAGGAGCTGAAACAGAGGGGCTGAATCAGAGGGGCTGATTCAGAGGGGCTGAAACAGAGGGGCTGAATCAGCGGGGCTGAAACAGAGGGCGAGAAACAGAGTGGCTGAAACAGAGGGCGAGAAACAGAGGGGCAGAAACAGCGGGCGAGAAACAGAGGGGCTAAAACAGAGGGGCTGAAACAGAGGGCGAGAAACAGAGGGGCTGAAACAGAGTGCGAGAAACAGAGGGGCTGAAACAGAGGGGTTGAAACAGAGGGGCTGAAAAAGAGTGGCTGAAACAGAGGGCGAGAAACAGAGGGGCTGAAACAGAGGCCGAGAAACAGAGTGGCTGAAACAGAGGGCGAGAAAGAGAGGGGCTGAAACAGAGGGGCTGAAACAGAGGGGCTGAAACAGAGGGCGAGAAACAGAGGGGCTGAAACAGAGGGCGAGAAACAGAGGGGCTGAAACAGACGGGCTGAAACAGAGGGGCTGGAACAGAGGGGCTGAAACAGAGGGCGAGAAACAGAGGGGCTGAATCAGAGGGGCTGAATCAGAGGGGCTGAAACAGAGGGGCTGAAACAGAGGGTGACAAACAGAGGGGCTGAAACAGACGGGCTGAAACAGAGAGCCTGAAACAGAGGGCGAGAAACAGAGGGGCTGAAACAGAGGGCGAGAAACTGAGGGTGAGAAACAGAGGGCGAGAAACAGAGGGGCTGAAACAGAGGGGCTGAAACAGAGGGGCTGAAACAGAGGGGCTGAATCAGAGGGGCTGAAACAGAGGGGCTGAATCAGAGGGGCTGAAACAGAGGGGCTGAATCAGAGGGGCTGAAACAGAGGGCGATTAACAGAGGGGCTGAAACAGAGGGCGAGAAACAGAGGGGCTGAAACAGAGGGCGAGAAACTGTGGGTGAGAAACAGAGGGCGAGAAACAGAGGGGCTGAAACAGAGGGGCTGAAACAGAGCGGCTGAAACAGAGGGGCTGAATCAGAGGGGCTGAAACAGAGGGGCTGAATCAGAGGGGCTGAAAGAGAGGGCGATAAACAGAGGGGCTGAAACAGAGGGCGAAAAACAGAGGGGCTGAAACAGAGGGCGAGAAACAGAGGGGCTGAAACAGAGGGGGTGAAACAGAGGGCGAGAAACAGATGGGCTGAAACAGAGGGCGAGAATCAGAGGGGCTGAATCAGAGGGGCTGAATCAGAGGGGCTGAAACAGAGGGGCTGAAACAGAGGGCGAGAAACAGAGGGGCTGAAACAGACGGGCTGAAACAGAGGGCGAGAAACAGAGGGGCTGAATCAGAGGGGCTGAATCAGAGGGGCTGAAACAGAGGGGCTGAAACAGAGGGCGAGAAACAGAGGGGCTGAAACAGACGGGCTGAAACAGAGAGCCTGAAACAGAGGGCGAGAAACAGAGGGGCTGAAACAGAATGCGAGAAACTGAGGGTGAGAAACAGAGGGCGAGAAACAGAGGGGCTGAAACAGAGGGGCTGAAACAGAGGGGCTGAATCAGAGGGGCTGAAACAGAGGGGCTGAATCAGAGGGGCTGAAACAGAGGGGCTGAATCAGAGGGGCTGAAACAGAGGGCGATAAACAGAGGGGCTGAAACAGAGGGCGAGAAACAGAGGGGCTGAAACAGAGGGCGAGAAACTGAGGGTGAGAAACAGAGGGCGAGAAACAGAGGGGCTGAAACAGAGGGGCTGAAACAGAGGGGCTGAAACAGAGGGGCTGAATCAGAGGGGCTGAAACAGAGGGGCTGAATCAGAGGGGCTGAAACAGAGGGCGATAAACAGAGGGGCTGAAACAGAGGGCGAGAAACAGAGGGGCTGAAACAGAGGGCGAGAAACAGAGGGGCTGAAACAGAGGGGGTGAAACAGAGGGCGAGAAACAGATGGGCTGAAACAGAGGGCGAGAATCAGAGGGGCTGAAACAGAGGGCGAGAAACAGAGGGGCTGAAACAGAGGGCGAGAAACAGAGGTGATGAAACAGAGGGGTTGAAACAGAGGGCGAGAAACAGAGGGGCTGAATCAGAGGGGCTGAAACAGAGGGCGAGAAACAGAGGGGCTGAAACAGAGGGCGAGAAACAGAGGGGCTGAAACAGAGGGGCTGAAACAGAGGGTGAGAAACAGAGGGGCTGAAACAGAGGGCGAGAAACAGAGTGGCTGACACAGACGGGCTGAAACAGAGGGCAAGATACAGAGTGGGCGAAACAGAGGGCGAGAAACAGAGGGGATGGAACAGAGGGCGAGAAACAGATGGGCTGAAACAGAGGGTGAGAAACAGAGGGGCTGAAACAGAGGGCGAGAAACAGGGGGGCTGAAACAGAGGTGCTGAAACAGTGGGCGAGATACAGAGGGGCTGAAACAGAGGGGCTGAAACAGAGGGGCTGAAACAGAGGGGTTGAAACAGAGGGCGAGAAACAGAGGGGCTGAATCAGAGGGGCTGAAACAGAGGGCGAGAAACAGTGGGGCTGAAACAGAGGGGTTGAAACAGAGGGCGAGAAACAGAGGGGCTGAATCAGAGTGGCTGAAACAGAGGGCGAGAAACAGAGGGGCTGAAACAGAGGGCGAGAAACAAAGGGGCTGAAACAGAGGTGCTGAAACAGAGGGTGAGAAACAGAGGGGCTAAAACAGAGGGCGAGA
This sequence comes from Chiloscyllium punctatum, assembly GCF_047496795.1. NCBI lineage: Eukaryota > Metazoa > Chordata > Chondrichthyes > Orectolobiformes > Hemiscylliidae > Chiloscyllium > Chiloscyllium punctatum. Next base: position 5,563,292 of record NW_027309790.1, on the reverse strand, counting down.
AACAGAGTGGCTGACATAGACGGGCTGAAACAGAGGGCAAGAAACAGAGTGGCTGAAACAGAGGGCGAGAAACAGAGGGGATGGAACAGAGGGCGAGAAACAGATGGGCTGAAACAGAGGGTGAGAAACAGAGAGGCTGAAACAGAGGGTGAGAAACAGAGGGGCTGAAACAGAGGGGGTGAAACAGAGGGCGAGAAACAGATGGGCTGAAACAGAGGGCGAGAATCAGAGGGGCTGAAACAGAGGGCGAGAAACAGAGGGGCTGAAACAGAGGGCGAGAAACAGAGGTGCTGAAACAGAGGGGTTGAAACAGAGGGCGAGAAACAGAGGGGCTGAATCAGAGGGGCTGAAACAGAGGGCGAGAAACAGAGGGGCTGAAACAGAGGGCGAGAAACAGAGGGGCAGAAACAGAGGGCGAGAAACAGAGGGGCTGAAACAGAGGGGCTGAAACAGAGGGCGAGAAACAGAGAGGCTGAAACAGAGGGCGAGAAACAGAGGGGCTGAAACAGAGGTGCTGACACAGAGGGGCTGAAACAGAGGGGCTGAAACAGAGGGCGAGAAACAGAGGGGCTGAAACAGAGGGCGAGAAACAGAGGGGCTGAAACAGAGGGCGAGAAACAGATGGTCTGAAACAGTGGGGCTGAAACAGTGGGCGAGATACAGAGGGGCTGAAACAGAGGGGCTGAAAGAGAGGGCGAGAAACAGAGGGGCTGAACCAGAGGGGCTGAAACAGATGGGAGGGAAACAGAGAGGCGGGAAACAGAGGGGCGGAAAACAGAGGGGTTGAATCAGAGGGGCTGAATCAGAGGGGCTGAATCAGAGGGGCTGAAACAGAGGGTGAGAAACAGAGGGGCTGAAACAGAGGGGCTGAAACAGAGGGGTTGAAACAGAGGGCGAGAAACAGAGGGGCTGAATCAGAGGGGCTGATTCAGAGGGGCTGAAACAGAGGGGCTGAATCAGCGGGGCTGAAACAGAGGGCGAGAAACAGAGTGGCTGAAACAGAGGGCGAGAAACAGAGGGGCTGAAACAGAGTGCGAGAAACAGAGGGGCTGAAACAGAGTGGTTGAAACAGAGGGGCTGAAAAAGAGTGGCTGAAACAGAGGGCGAGAAACAGAGGGGCTGAAACAGAGGCCGAGAAAGAGAGGGGCTGAAACAGAGGGGCTGAAACAGAGGGGCTGAAACAGAGGGCGAGAAACAGAGGGGCTGAAACAGAGGGCGAGAAACAGAGGGGCTGAAACAGAGGGGCTGAAACAGAGGGGCTGAAACAGAGGGGCTGAAACACAGGGCGAGAAACAGAGGGGCTGAAACAGAGGGGCTGAAACAGACGGGCTGAAACAGAGAGCCTGAAACAGAGGGCAAGAAACAGAGGGGCTGAAACAGTGGGCAAGATACAGAGGGGCTGAAACAGAGGGCGAGAAACAGAGGGGCTGAAACAGAGGGCGAGAAACAGAGGGGCTGAATCAGAGGGGCTGAAACAGAGGGCGAGAAACAGAGGGGCTGAAACAGAGGGGCTGAAAGAGATGGGGAGAAACAGAGGGGCTGAAGCAGAGGGCGAGAAACAGAGTGGCTGAAACACACGGGCTGAAACAGAGGGCGAGAAACAGAGTGGCTGAAACAGAGGGCGAGAAACAGAGGGGATGGAACAGAGTGCGAGAAACAGATGGGCTGAAACAGAGGGCGAGAAACAGAGGGGCTGAAACAGAGGGCGAGAAACAGAGGGTCTGATACAGTGGGGCTGAAACAGTGGGCGAGATACAGAGGGGCTGAAACAGAGGGGCTGAAAGAGAGGGCGAGAAACAGAGGGGCTGAAGCAGAGGGGCTGAAACAGAGGGGAGGGAAACAGAGAGGCGGGAAACAGAGGGGCGGAAAACAGAGGGGTTGAATCAGAGGGGCTGAATCAGAGGGGCTGAATCAGAGGGGCTGAAACAGAGGGTGAGAAACAGAGGGGCTGAAACAGAGGGGCTGAAACAGAGGGCGAGAAACAGAGGGGCTGAATCTGAGGGGCTGAATCAGAGGGGCTGAAACAGAGGGGCTGAATCAGCGGAGCTGAAACAGAGGGCGAGAAACAGAAGGGCTGAAAGAGAGGGCGAGAAACAGAGGGGCAGAAACAGAGGGCGAGAAACAGAGGGGCTGAAACAGAGGGGCTGAAACAGAGGGCGAGAAACAGAGTGACTGAAACAGAGGGCGAGAAACAGAGGGGCTGAAACAGAGGTGCTGACACAGAGGGGCTGAAACAGAGGGGCTGAAACAGAGGGGGAGAAACATAGGGGCTGAAACAGAGGGCGAGAAACAGAGGGGTTGAAACAGAGGGCGAGAAACAGAGGGGCTGAAACAGAGGTGCTGACACAGAGGGGCTGAAACAGAGGACCTGAAACAGAGGGCGAGAAACAGAGGGGCTGAAACAGAGGGCGAGAAACAGAGAGGTTGAAACAGAGGGCGAGAAACAGAGGGGTTGAAACAGAGGGGCTGAAACAGAGGGGCTGAAACAGAGGGCGAGAAACTGAGGGGCAGAAACAGAGGGCGAGAAAAAGAGGGGCTGAAACAGAGGTGCTGAAACAGAGGGGCTGAAACAGAGGGGCTGAATCAGAGGGGCTGATTCAGAGGGGCTGAAACAGAGGGGCTGAATCAGCCGGGCTGAAACAGAGGGCGAGAAACAGAGTGGCTGAAACAGAGGGCGAGAAACAGAGGGGCAGAAACAGCGGGCGAGAAACAGAGGGGCTAAAACAGAGGGGCTGAAACAGAGGGCGAGAAACAGAGGGGCTGAAACAGAGTGCGAGAAACAGAGGGGCTGAAACAGAGGGGTTGAAACAGAGGGGCTGAAAAAGAGTGGCTGAAACAGAGGGCGAGAAACAGAGGGGCTGAAACAGAGGCCGAGAAACAGAGTGGCTGAAACAGAGGGCGAGAAAGAGAGGGGCTGAAACAGAGGGGCTGAAACAGAGGGGCTGAAACAGAGGGCGAGAAACAGAGGGGCTGAAACAGAGGGCGAGAAACAGAGGGGCTGAAACAGAGGGGCTGAAACAGAGGGGCTGGAACAGAGGGGCTGAAACAGAGGGCGAGAAACAGAGGGGCTGAATCAGAGGGGCTGAATCAGAGGGGCTGAAACAGAGGGGCTGAAACAGAGGGCGAGAAACAGAGGGGCTGAAACAGATGGGCTGAAACAGCGAGCCTGAAACAGAGGGCGAGAAACAGAGGGCGAGAAACAGAGGGCGAGAAACAGAGGGGCAGAAACAGAGGGGCTGAAACAGAGGGGCTGAATCAGAGGGGCTGAAACAGAGGGGCTGAATCAGAGGGCGATAAACAGAGGGGCTGAAACAGAGGGCGAGAAACAGAGGGGCTGAAACAGAGGGCGAGAAACTGAGGGTGAGAAACAGAGGGCGAGAAACAGAGGGGCTGAAACAGAGGGGCTGAAACAGAGGGGCTGAAACAGAGGGGCTGAATCAGAGGGACTGAAACAGAGGGGCTGAATCAGAGGGGCTGAAACAGAGGGCGATAAACAGAAGGGCTGAAACAGAGGGCGAGAAACAGAGGGGCTGAAACAGAGGGCGAGAAACAGAGGGGCTGAAACAGAGGGGGTGAAACAGAGGGCGAGAAACAGATGGGCTGAAACAGAGGGCGAGAATCAGAGGGGCTGAATCAAAGGGGCTGAATCAGAGGGGCTGAAACAGAGGGGCTGAAACAGAGGGCGAGAAACAGAGGGGCTGAAACAGACGGGCTGAAACAGAGGGCGAGAAACAGAGGGGCTGAATCGGGGGCTGAAACAGAGGGGCTGAAACAGAGGGCGAGAAACAGAGTGGCTGAAACACACGGGCTGAAACAGAGGGCGAGAAACAGAGTGGCTGAAACAGAGTGCGAGAAACAGAGGGGATGGAACAGAGTGCGAGAAACAGATGGGCTGAAACAGAGGGCGAGAAACAGAGGGGCTGAAACAGAGGGCGAGAAACAGAGGGTCTGAAACAGTGGGGCTGAAACAGTGGGCGAGATACAGAGGGACTGAAACAGAGGGGCTGAAAGAGAGGGCGAGAAACAGAGGGGCTGAACCAGAGGGGCTGAAACAGAGGGGAGGGAAACAGAGAGGCGGGAAACAGAGGGGCGGAAAACAGAGAGGTTGAATCAGAGGGGCTGAATCAGAGGGGCTGAATCAGAGGGGCTGAAACAGAGGGTGAGAAACAGAGGGGCTGAAACAGAGGGGCTGAAACAGAGGGGCTGAAACAGAGGGCGAGAAACAGAGGGGCTGAATGTGAGGGGCTGAATCAGAGGGGCTGAAACAGAGGGGCTGAATCAGCGGGGCTGAAACAGAGGGCGAGAAACAGAAGGGCTGAAACAGAGGGCGAGAAACAGAGGGGCAGAAACAGAGGGGCTGAAACAGAGGGCGAGAAACAGAGTGGCTGAAACAGAGGGCGAGAAACAGAGGGGCTGAAACAGAGGTGCTGACACAGAGGGGCTGAAACAGAGGGGCTGAAACAGAGGGGGAGAAACAGAGGGGCTGAAACAGAGGGCGAGAAACAGAGGGGTTGAAACAGAGGGCGAGAAACAGAGGGGCTGAAACAGAGGTGCTGACACAGAGGGGCTGAAACAGAGGACCTGAAACAGAGGGCGAGAAACAGAGGGGCTGAAACAGAGGGCGAGAAACAGAGAGGTTGAAACAGAGGGCGAGAAACAGAGGGGTTGAAACAGAGGGGCTGAAACAGAGGGGCTGAAACAGAGGGCGAGAAACAGAGGGGCAGAAACAGAGGGCGAGAAACAGAGGGGCTGAAACAGAGGGGCTGAAACAGAGGGGCTGAAACAGAGGGGCTGAATCAGAGGGGCTGATTCAGAGGGGCTGAAACAGAGGGGCTGAATCAGCGGGGCTGAAACAGAGGGCGAGAAACAGAGTGGCTGAAACAGAGGGCGAGAAACAGAGGGGCAGAAACAGCGGGCGAGAAACAGAGGGGCTAAAACAGAGGGGCTGAAACAGAGGGCGAGAAACAGAGGGGCTGAAACAGAGTGCGAGAAACAGAGGGGCTGAAACTGAGGGGTTGAAACAGAGGGGCTGAAAAAGAGTGGCTGAAACAGAGGGCGAGAAACAGAGGGGCTGAAACAGAGGCCGAGAAACAGAGTGGCTGAAACAGAGGGCGAGAAAGAGAGGGGCTGAAACAGAGGGGCTGAAACAGAGGGGCTGAAACAGAGGGCGAGAAACAGAGGGGCTGAAACAGAGGGCGAGAAACAGAGGGGCTGAAACAGAGGGGCTGAAACAGAGGGGCTGGAACAGAGGGGCTGAAACAGAGGGCGAGAAACAGAGGGGCTGAATCAGAGGGGCTGAATCAGAGGGGCTGAAACAGAGGGGCTGAATCAGAGGGCGACAAACAGAGGGGCTGAAACAGACGGGCTGAAACAGAGAGCCTGAAACAGAGGGCGAGAAACAGAGGGGCTGAAACAGAGGGCGAGAAACTGAGGGTGAGAAACAGAGGGCGAGAAACAGAGGGGCTGAAACAGAGGGGCTGAAACAGAGGGGCTGAAACAGAGGGGCTGAATCAGAGGGGCTGAAACAGAGGGGCTGAATCAGAGGGGCTGAAACAGAGGGGCTGAATCAGAGGGGCTGAAACAGAGGGCGATAAACAGAGGGGCTGAAACAGAGGGCGAGAAACAGAGGGGCTGAAACAGAGGGCGAGAAACTGTGGGTGAGAAACAGAGGGCGAGAAACAGAGGGGCTGAAACAGAGGGGCTGAAACAGAGCGGCTGATCCAGAGGGGCTGAATCAGAGGGGCTGAAACAGAGGGGCTGAATCAGAGGGGCTGAAACAGAGGGCGATAAACAGAGGGGCTGAAACAGAGGGCGAGAAACAGAGGGGCTGAAACAGAGGGCGAGAAACAGAGGGGCTGAAACAGAGGGGGTGAAACAGAGGGCGAGAAACAGATGGGCTGAAACAGAGGGCGAGAATCAGAGGGGCTGAATCAGAGGGGCTGAATCAGAGGGGCTGAAACAGAGGGGCTGAAACAGAGGGCGAGAAACAGAGGGGCTGAAACAGACGGGCTGAAACAGAGGGCGAGAAACAGAGGGGCTGAATCAGAGGGGCTGAATCAGAGGGGCTGAAACAGAGGGGCTGAAACAGAGGGCGAGAAACAGAGGGGCTGAAACAGACGGGCTGAAACAGAGAGCCTGAAACAGAGGGCGAGAAACAGAGGGGCTGAAACAGAATGCGAGAAACTGAGGGTGAGAAACAGAGTGCGAGAAACAGAGGGGCTGAAACAGAGGGGCTGAAACAGAGGGGCTGAATCAGAGGGGCTGAAACAGAGGGGCTGAATCAGAGGGGCTGAAACAGAGGGGCTGAATCAGAGGGGCTGAAACAGAGGGCGATAAACAGAGGGGCTGAAACAGAGGGCGAGAAACAGAGGGGCTGAAACAGAGGGGCTGAAACAGAGGGCGATAAACAGAGGGGCTGAAACAGAGTGCGAGAAACAGAGGGGCTGAAACAGAGGGGTTGAAACAGAGGGGCTGAAAAAGAGTGGCTGAAACAGAGTGCGAGAAACAGAGGGGCTGAAACAGAGGCCGAGAAACAGAGTGTCTGAAAGAGAGGGCGAGAAAGAGAGGGGCTTAAACAGAGGGGCTGAAACAGAGGGGCTGAAACAGAGGGCGAGAAACTGAGGGGCTGAAACAGAGGGCGAGAAACAGAGGGGCTGAAACAGAGGGGCTGAAACAGAGGGGCTGAAACAGAGGGGCTGAAACAGAGGGCGAGAAACAGAGGGGCTGAATCAGAGGGGCTGAATCAGAGGGGCTGAAACAGAGGGGCTGAAACAGAGGGCGAGAAACAGAGGGGCTGAAACAGACGGGCTGAAACAGAGAGCCTGAAACAGAGGGCGAGAAACAGAGGGGCTGAAACAGAGGGCGAAAAACAGAGGGGCAGAAACAGAGGGCGAGAAACTGAGGGTGAGAAACAGAGGGCGAGAAACAGAGGGGCTGAAACAGAGGGGCTGAAACAGAGGGGCTGAAACAGAGGGGCTGAATCAGAGGGGCTGAAACAAAGGGGCTGAATCAGAGGGGCTGAAACAGAGGGCGATAAACAGAGGGGCTGAAACAGAGGGCGAGAAACAGAGGGGCTGAAACAGACGGCGAGAAACAGAGGGGCTGAAACAGAGGGGGTGAAACAGAGGGCGAGAAATAGATGGGCTGAAACAGAGGGCGAGAATCAGAGGGGCTGAAACAGAGGGCGAGAAACAGAGGTGCTGAAACAGAGGGGTTGAAACAGAGGGCGAGAAACAGAGGGGCTGAATCAGAGGGGCTGATTCAGAGGGGCTGAAACAGAGGGGCTGAATCAGCGGGGCTGAAACAGAGGGCGAGAAACAGAGTGGCTGAAACAGAGGGCGAGAAACAGAGGGGCTGAAACAGAGTGCGAGAAACAGAGGTGCTGAAACAGAGTGGTTGAAACAGAGGGGCTGAAAAAGAGTGGCTGAAACAGAGGGCGAGAAACAGAGGGGCTGAAACAGAGGCCGAGAAAGAGAGGGGCTGAAACAGAGGGGCTGAAACAGAGGGGCTGAAACAGAGGGCGAGAAACAGAGGGGCTGAAACAGAGGGCGAGAAACAGAGGGGCTGAAACAGAGGGGCTGAAACAGAGGGGCTGAAACAGAGGGGCTGAAACACAGGGCGAGAAACAGAGGGGCTGAAACAGAGGGGCTGAAACAGACGGGCTGAAACAGAGAGCCTGAAACAGAGGGCAAGAAACAGAGGGGCTGAAACAGTGGGCAAGATACAGAGGGGCTGAAACAGAGGGCGAGAAACAGAGGGGCTGAAACAGAGGGCGAGAAACAGAGGGGCTGAATCAGAGGGGCTGAAACAGAGGGCGAGAAACAGAGGGGCTGAAACAGAGGGGCTGAAAGAGATGGGGAGAAACAGAGGGGCTGAAGCAGAGGGCGAGAAACAGAGTGGCTGAAACACACGGGCTGAAACAGAGGGCGAGAAACAGAGTGGCTGAAACAGAGGGCGAGAAACAGAGGGGATGGAACAGAGTGCGAGAAACAGATGGGCTGAAACAGAGGGCGAGAAACAGAGGGGCTGAAACAGAGGGCGAGAAACAGAGGGTCTGAAACAGTGGGGCTGAAACAGTGGGCGAGATACAGAGGGGCTGAAACAGAGTGGCTGAAAGAGAGGGCGAGAAACAGAGGGGCTGAAGCAGAGGGGCTGAAACAGAGGGGAGGGAAACAGAGAGGCGGGAAACAGAGGGGCGGAAAACAGAGGGGTTGAATCAGAGGGGCTGAATCAGAGGGGCTGAATCAGAGGGGCTGAAACAGAGGGTGAGAAACAGAGGGGCTGAAACAGAGGGGCTGAAACAGAGGGCGAGAAACAGAGGGGCTGAATCTGAGGGGCTGAATCAGAGGGGCTGAAACAGAGGGGCTGAATCAGCGGGGCTGAAACAGAGGGCGAGAAACAGAAGGGCTGAAAGAGAGGGCGAGAAACAGAGGGGCAGAAACAGAGGGCGAGAAACAGAGGGGCTGAAACAGAGGGGCTGAAACAGAGGGCGAGAAACAGAGTGACTGAAACAGAGGGCGAGAAACAGAGGGGCTGAAACAGAGGTGCTGACACAGAGGGGCTGAAACAGAGGGGCTGAAACAGAGGGGGAGAAACAGAGGGGCTGAAACAGAGGGCGAGAAACAGAGGGGTTGAAACAGAGGGCGAGAAACAGAGGGGCTGAAACAGAGGTGCTGACACAGAGGGGCTGAAACAGAGGACCTGAAACAGAGGGCGAGAAACAGAGGGGCTGAAACAGAGGGCGAGAAACAGAGAGGTTGAAACAGAGGGCGAGAAACAGAGGGGTTGAAACAGAGGGGCTGAAACAGAGGGGCTGAAACAGAGGGCGAGAAACTGAGGGGCAGAAACAGAGGGCGAGAAACAGAGGGGCTGAAACAGAGGTGCTGAAACAGAGGGGCTGAAACAGAGGGGCTGAATCAGAAGGGCTGATTCAGAGGGGCTGAAACAGAGGGGCTGAATCAGCCGGGCTGAAACAGAGGGCGAGAAACAGAGGGGCTGAAACAGAGGGCGAGAAACAGAGGGGCAGAAACAGCGGGCGAGAAACAGAGGGGCTAAAACAGAGGGGCTGAAACAGAGGGCGAGAAACAGAGGGGCTGAAACAGAGTGCGAGAAACAGAGGGGCTGAAACAGAGGGGTTGAAACAGAGGGGCTGAAAAAGAGTGGCTGAAACAGAGGGCGAGAAACAGAGGGGCTGAAACAGAGGCCGAGAAACAGAGTGGCTGAAACAGAGGGCGAGAAAGAGAGGGGCTGAAACAGAGGGGCTGAAACAGAGGGGCTGAAACAGAGGGCGAGAAACAGAGGGGCTGAAACAGAGGGCGAGAAACAGAGGGGCTGAAACAGAGGGGCTTAAACAGAGGGGCTGGAACAGAGGGGCTGAAACAGAGGGCGAGAAACAGAGGGGCTGAATCAGAGGGGCTGAATCAGAGGGGCTGAAACAGAGGGGCTGAAACAGAGGGCGAGAAACAGAGGGGCTGAAACTGATGGGCTGAAACAGAGAGCCTGAAACAGAGGGCGAGAAACAGAGGGGCTGAAACAGAGGGCGAGAAACTGAGGGTGAGAAACAGAGGGGCTGAAACAGAGGGGCTGAATCAGAGGGGCTGAAACAGAGGGGCTGAATCAGAGGGCGATAAACAGAGGGGCTGAAACAGAGGGCGAGAAACAGAGGGGCTGAAACAGAGGGCGAGAAACTGAGGGTGAGAAACAGAGGGCGAGAAACAGAGGGGCTGAAACAGAGGGGCTGAAACAGAGGGGCTGAATCAGAGGGGCTGAAACAGAGGGGCTGAATCAGAGGGGCTGAAACAGAGGGCGATAAACAGAGGGGCTGAAACAGAGGGCGAGAAACAGAGGGGCTGAAACAGAGGGCGAGAAGCAGAGGGGCTGAAACAGAGGGGGTGAAACAGAGGGCGAGAAACAGATGGGCTGAAACAGAGGGCGAGAATCAGAGGGGCTGAATCAGAGGGGCTGAATCAGAGGGGCTGAAACAGAGGGGCTGAAACAGAGGGCGAGAAACAGAGGGGCTGAAACAGACGGGCTGAAACAGAGGGCGAGAAACAGAGGGGCTGAATCAGAGGGGCTGAAACAGAGGGGCTGAAACAGAGGGCGAGAAACAGAGTGGCTGAAACACACGGGCTGAAACAGAGGGCGAGAAACAGAGTGGCTGAAACAGAGTGCGAGAAACAGAGGGGATGGAACAGAGTGCGAGAAACAGATGGGCTGAAACAGAGGGCGAGAAACAGAGGGGCTGAAACAGAGGGCGAGAAACAGAGGGTCTGAAACAGTGGGGCTGAAACAGTGGGCGAGATACAGAGGGACTGAAACAGAGGGGCTGAAAGAGAGGGCGAGAAACAGAGGGGCTGAACCAGAGGGGCTGAAACAGAGGGGAGGGAAACAGAGAGGCGGGAAACAGAGGGCGGAAAACAGAGAGGTTGAATCAGAGGGGCTGAATCAGAGGGGCTGAATCAGAGGGGCTGAAACAGAGGGTGAGAAACAGAGGAGCTGAAACAGAGGGGCTGAAACAGAGGGGCTGAAACAGAGGGCGAGAAACAGAGGGGCTGAATGTGAGGGGCTGAATCAGAGGGGCTGAAACAGAGGGGCTGAATCAGCGGGGCTGAAACAGAGGGCGAGAAACAGAAGGGCTGAAACAGAGGGCGAGAAACAGAGGGGCAGAAACAGAGCGGCTGAAACAGAGGGCGAGAAACAGAGTGGCTGAAACAGAGGGCGAGAAACAGAGGGGCTGAAACAGAGGTGCTGACACAGAGGGGCTGAAACAGAGGGGCTGAAACAGAGGGGGAGAAACAGAGGGGCTGAAACAGAGGGCGAGAAACAGAGGGGTTGAAACAGAGGGCGAGAAACAGAGGGGCTGAAACAGAGGTGCTGACACAGAGGGGCTGAAACAGAGGACCTGAAACAGAGGGCGAGAAACAGAGGGGCTGAAACAGAGGGCGAGAAACAGAGAGGTTGAAACAGAGGGCGAGAAACAGAGGGGTTGAAACAGAGGGGCTGAAACAGAGGGGCTGAAACAGAGGGCGAGAAACAGAGGGGCAGAAACAGAGGGCGAGAAACAGAGGGGCTGAAACAGAGGGGCTGAAACAGAGGAGCTGAAACAGAGGGGCTGAATCAGAGGGGCTGATTCAGAGGGGCTGAAACAGAGGGGCTGAATCAGCGGGGCTGAAACAGAGGGCGAGAAACAGAGTGGCTGAAACAGAGGGCGAGAAACAGAGGGGCAGAAACAGCGGGCGAGAAACAGAGGGGCTAAAACAGAGGGGCTGAAACAGAGGGCGAGAAACAGAGGGGCTGAAACAGAGTGCGAGAAACAGAGGGGCTGAAACAGAGGGGTTGAAACAGAGGGGCTGAAAAAGAGTGGCTGAAACAGAGGGCGAGAAACAGAGGGGCTGAAACAGAGGCCGAGAAACAGAGTGGCTGAAACAGAGGGCGAGAAAGAGAGGGGCTGAAACAGAGGGGCTGAAACAGAGGGCGAGAAACAGAGGGGCTGAAACAGAGGGCGAGAAACAGAGGGGCTGAAACAGACGGGCTGAAACAGAGGGGCTGGAACAGAGGGGCTGAAACAGAGGGCGAGAAACAGAGGGGCTGAATCAGAGGGGCTGAATCAGAGGGGCTGAAACAGAGGGGCTGAAACAGAGGGCGACAAACAGAGGGGCTGAAACAGACGGGCTGAAACAGAGAGCCTGAAACAGAGGGCGAGAAACAGAGGGGCTGAAACAGAGGGCGAGAAACTGAGGGTGAGAAACAGAGGGCGAGAAACAGAGGGGCTGAAACAGAGGGGCTGAAACAGAGGGGCTGAAACAGAGGGGCTGAATCAGAGGGGCTGAAACAGAGGGGCTGAATCAGAGGGGCTGAAACAGAGGGGCTGAATCAGAGGGGCTGAAACAGAGGGCGATTAACAGAGGGGCTGAAACAGAGGGCGAGAAACAGAGGGGCTGAAACAGAGGGCGAGAAACTGTGGGTGAGAAACAGAGGGCGAGAAACAGAGGGGCTGAAACAGAGGGGCTGAAACAGAGCGGCTGAAACAGAGGGGCTGAATCAGAGGGGCTGAAACAGAGGGGCTGAATCAGAGGGGCTGAAAGAGAGGGCGATAAACAGAGGGGCTGAAACAGAGGGCGAAAAACAGAGGGGCTGAAACAGAGGGCGAGAAACAGAGGGGCTGAAACAGAGGGGGTGAAACAGAGGGCGAGAAACAGATGGGCTGAAACAGAGGGCGAGAATCAGAGGGGCTGAATCAGAGGGGCTGAATCAGAGGGGCTGAAACAGAGGGGCTGAAACAGAGGGCGAGAAACAGAGGGGCTGAAACAGACGGGCTGAAACAGAGGGCGAGAAACAGAGGGGCTGAATCAGAGGGGCTGAATCAGAGGGGCTGAAACAGAGGGGCTGAAACAGAGGGCGAGAAACAGAGGGGCTGAAACAGACGGGCTGAAACAGAGAGCCTGAAACAGAGGGCGAGAAACAGAGGGGCTGAAACAGAATGCGAGAAACTGAGGGTGAGAAACAGAGGGCGAGAAACAGAGGGGCTGAAACAGAGGGGCTGAAACAGAGGGGCTGAATCAGAGGGGCTGAAACAGAGGGGCTGAATCAGAGGGGCTGAAACAGAGGGGCTGAATCAGAGGGGCTGAAACAGAGGGCGATAAACAGAGGGGCTGAAACAGAGGGCGAGAAACAGAGGGGCTGAAACAGAGGGCGAGAAACTGAGGGTGAGAAACAGAGGGCGAGAAACAGAGGGGCTGAAACAGAGGGGCTGAAACAGAGGGGCTGAATCAGAGGGGCTGAAACAGAGGGGCTGAATCAGAGGGGCTGAAACAGAGGGCGATAAACAGAGGGGCTGAAACAGAGGGCGAGAAACAGAGGGGCTGAAACAGAGGGCGAGAAACAGAGGGGCTGAAACAGAGGGGGTGAAACAGAGGGCGAGAAACAGATGGGCTGAAACAGAGGGCGAGAATCAGAGGGGCTGAAACAGAGGGCGAGAAACAGAGGGGCTGAAACAGAGGGCGAGAAACAGAGGTGATGAAACAGAGGGGTTGAAACAGAGGGCGAGAAACAGAGGGGCTGAATCAGAGGGGCTGAAACAGAGGGCGAGAAACAGAGGGGCTGAAACAGAGGGCGAGAAACAGAGGGGCTGAAACAGAGGGGCTGAAACAGAGGGTGAGAAACAGAGGGGCTGAAACAGAGGGCGAGAAACAGAGTGGCTGACACAGACGGGCTGAAACAGAGGGCAAGATACAGAGTGGGCGAAACAGAGGGCGAGAAACAGAGGGGATGGAACAGAGGGCGAGAAACAGATGGGCTGAAACAGAGGGTGAGAAACAGAGGGGCTGAAACAGAGGGCGAGAAACAGGGGGGCTGAAACAGAGGTGCTGAAACAGTGGGCGAGATACAGAGGGGCTGAAACAGAGGGGCTGAAACAGAGGGGCTGAAACAGAGGGGTTGAAACAGAGGGCGAGAAACAGAGGGGCTGAATCAGAGGGGCTGAAACAGAGGGCGAGAAACAGTGGGGCTGAAACAGAGGGGTTGAAACAGAGGGCGAGAAACAGAGGGGCTGAATCAGAGTGGCTGAAACAGAGGGCGAGAAACAGAGGGGCTGAAACAGAGGGCGAGAAACAAAGGGGCTGAAACAGAGGTGCTGAAACAGAGGGTGAGAAACAGAGGGGCTAAAACAGAGGGCGAGAAACAGAGTGGCTGACATAGACGGGCTGAAACAGAGGGCAAGAAACAGAGTGGCTGAAACAGAGGGCGAGAAACAGAGGGGATGGAACAGAGGGCGAGAAACAGATGGGCTGAAACAGAGGGTGAGAAACAGAGAGGCTGAAACAGAGGGTGAGAAACAGAGGGGCTGAAACAGAGGGGGTGAAACAGAGGGCGAGAAACAGATGGGCTGAAACAGAGGGCGAGAATCAGAGGGGTTGAAACAGAGGGCGAGAAACAGAGGGGCTGAAACAGAGGGCGAGAAACAGAGGGGCTGAATCAGAGGGGCTGATTCAGAGGGGCTGAAACAGAGGGGCTGAATCAGCGGGGCTGAAACAGAGGGCGAGAAACAGAGTGGCTGAAACAGAGGGCGAGAAACAGAGGGGCAGAAACAGCGGGCGAGAAACAGAGGGGCTAAAACAGAGGGGCTGAAACAGAGGGCGAGAAACAGAGGGGCTGAAACAGAGTGCGAGAAACAGAGGGGCTGAAACAGAGGGGTTGAAACAGAGGGGCTGAAAAAGAGTGGCTGAAACAGAGGGCGAGAAACAGAGGGGCTGAAACAGAGGCCGAGAAACAGAGTGGCTGAAACAGAGGGCGAGAAAGAGAGGGGCTGAAACAGAGGGGCTGAAACAGAGGGCGAGAAACAGAGGGGCTGAAACAGAGGGCGAGAAACAGAGGGGCTGAAACAGACGGGCTGAAACAGAGGGGCTGGAACAGAGGGGCTGAAACAGAGGGCGAGAAACAGAGGGGCTGAATCAGAGGGGCTGAATCAGAGGGGCTGAAACAGAGGGGCTGAAACAGAGGGCGACAAACAGAGGGGCTGAAACAGACGGGCTGAAACAGAGAGCCTGAAACAGAGGGCGAGAAACAGAGGGGCTGAAACAGAGGGCGAGAAACTGAGGGTGAGAAACAGAGGGCGAGAAACAGAGGGGCTGAAACAGAGGGGCTGAAACAGAGGGGCTGAAACAGAGGGGCTGAATCAGAGGGGCTGAAACAGAGGGGCTGAATCAGAGGGGCTGAAACAGAGGGGCTGAATCAGAGGGGCTGAAACAGAGGGCGATTAACAGAGGGGCTGAAACAGAGGGCGAGAAACAGAGGGGCTGAAACAGAGGGCGAGAAACTGTGGGTGAGAAACAGAGGGCGAGAAACAGAGGGGCTGAAACAGAGGGGCTGAAACAGAGCGGCTGAAACAGAGGGGCTGAATCAGAGGGGCTGAAACAGAGGGGCTGAATCAGAGGGGCTGAAAGAGAGGGCGATAAACAGAGGGGCTGAAACAGAGGGCGAAAAACAGAGGGGCTGAAACAGAGGGCGAGAAACAGAGGGGCTGAAACAGAGGGGGTGAAACAGAGGGCGAGAAACAGATGGGCTGAAACAGAGGGCGAGAATCAGAGGGGCTGAATCAGAGGGGCTGAATCAGAGGGGCTGAAACAGAGGGGCTGAAACAGAGGGCGAGAAACAGAGGGGCTGAAACAGACGGGCTGAAACAGAGGGCGAGAAACAGAGGGGCTGAATCAGAGGGGCTGAATCAGAGGGGCTGAAACAGAGGGGCTGAAACAGAGGGCGAGAAACAGAGGGGCTGAAACAGACGGGCTGAAACAGAGAGCCTGAAACAGAGGGCGAGAAACAGAGGGGCTGAAACAGAATGCGAGAAACTGAGGGTGAGAAACAGAGGGCGAGAAACAGAGGGGCTGAAACAGAGGGGCTGAAACAGAGGGGCTGAATCAGAGGGGCTGAAACAGAGGGGCTGAATCAGAGGGGCTGAAACAGAGGGGCTGAATCAGAGGGGCTGAAACAGAGGGCGATAAACAGAGGGGCTGAAACAGAGGGCGAGAAACAGAGGGGCTGAAACAGAGGGCGAGAAACTGAGGGTGAGAAACAGAGGGCGAGAAACAGAGGGGCTGAAACAGAGGGGCTGAAACAGAGGGGCTGAATCAGAGGGGCTGAAACAGAGGGGCTGAATCAGAGGGGCTGAAACAGAGGGCGATAAACAGAGGGGCTGAAACAGAGGGCGAGAAACAGAGGGGCTGAAACAGAGGGCGAGAAACAGAGGGGCTGAAACAGAGGGGGTGAAACAGAGGGCGAGAAACAGATGGGCTGAAACAGAGGGCGAGAATCAGAGGGGCTGAAACAGAGGGCGAGAAACAGAGGGGCTGAAACAGAGGGCGAGAAACAGAGGTGATGAAACAGAGGGGTTGAAACAGAGGGCGAGAAACAGAGGGGCTGAATCAGAGGGGCTGAAACAGAGGGCGAGAAACAGAGGGGCTGAAACAGAGGGCGAGAAACAGAGGGGCTGAAACAGAGGGGCTGAAACAGAGGGTGAGAAACAGAGGGGCTGAAACAGAGGGCGAGAAACAGAGTGGCTGACACAGACGGGCTGAAACAGAGGGCAAGATACAGAGTGGGCGAAACAGAGGGCGAGAAACAGAGGGGATGGAACAGAGGGCGAGAAACAGATGGGCTGAAACAGAGGGTGAGAAACAGAGGGGCTGAAACAGAGGGCGAGAAACAGGGGGGCTGAAACAGAGGTGCTGAAACAGTGGGCGAGATACAGAGGGGCTGAAACAGAGGGGCTGAAACAGAGGGGCTGAAACAGAGGGGTTGAAACAGAGGGCGAGAAACAGAGGGGCTGAATCAGAGGGGCTGAAACAGAGGGCGAGAAACAGTGGGGCTGAAACAGAGGGGTTGAAACAGAGGGCGAGAAACAGAGGGGCTGAATCAGAGTGGCTGAAACAGAGGGCGAGAAACAGAGGGGCTGAAACAGAGGGCGAGAAACAAAGGGGCTGAAACAGAGGTGCTGAAACAGAGGGTGAGAAACAGAGGGGCTAAAACAGAGGGCGAGAAACAGAGTGGCTGACATAGACGGGCTGAAACAGAGGGCAAGAAACAGAGTGGCTGAAACAGAGGGCGAGAAACAGAGGGGATGGAACAGAGGGCGAGAAACAGATGGGCTGAAACAGAGGGTGAGAAACAGAGAGGCTGAAACAGAGGGTGAGAAACAGAGGGGCTGAAACAGAGGGGGTGAAACAGAGGGCGAGAAACAGATGGGCTGAAACAGAGGGCGAGAATCAGAGGGGTTGAAACAGAGGGCGAGAAACAGAGGGGCTGAAACAGAGGGCGAGAAACAGAGGTGCTGAAACAGAGGGGTTGAAACAGAGGGCGAGAAACAGAGGGGCTGAATCAGAGGGGCTGAAACAGAGGGCGAGAAACAGAGGGGCTGAAACAGAGGGCGAGAAACAGAGGGGCAGAAACAGAGGGCGAGAAACAGAGGGGCTGAAACAGAGGGGCTGAAACAGAGGGCGAGAAACAGAGAGGCTGAAACAGAGGGCGAGAAACAGAGGGGCTGAAACAGAGGTGCTGACACAGAGGGGCTGAAACAGAGGGGCTGAAACAGAGGGCGAGAAACAGAGGGGCTGGAACAGAGGGCGAGAAACAGAGGGGCTGAAACAGAGGGCGAGAAACAGATGGTCTGAAACAGTGGGGCTGAAACAGTGGGCGAGATACAGAGGGGCTGAAACAGAGGGGCTGAAAGAGAGGGCGAGAAACAGAGGGGCTGAACCAGAGGGGCTGAAACAGATGGGAGGGAAACAGAGAGGCGGGAAACAGAGGGGCGGAAAACAGAGGGGTTGAATCAGAGGGGCTGAATCAGAGGGGCTGAATCAGAGGGGCTGAAACAGAGGGTGAGAAACAGAGGGGCTGAAACAGAGGGGCTGAAACAGAGGGGCTGAAACAGAGGGCGAGAAACAGAGGGGCTGAATGTGAGGGGCTGAATCAGAGGGGCTGAAACAGAGGGGCTGAATCAGCAGGGCTGAAACAGAGGGCGAGAAACAGAAGGGCTGAAACAGAGGGCGAGAAACAGAGGGGCAGAAACAGAGGGGCTGAAACAGAGGGCGAGAAACAGAGTGGCTGAAACAGAGGGCGAGAAACAGAGGGGCTGAAACAGAGGTGCTGACACAGAGGGGCTGAAACAGAGGGGCTGAAACAGAGGGGGAGAAACAGAGGGGCTGAAACAGAGGGCGAGAAACAGAGGGGTTGAAACAGAGGGCGAGAAACAGAGGGGCTGAAACAGAGGTGCTGACACAGAGGGGCTGAAACAGAGGACCTGAAACAGAGGGCGAGAAACAGAGGGGCTGAAACAGAGGGCGAGAAACAGAGAGGTTGAAACAGAGGGCGAGAAACAGAGGGGTTGAAACAGAGGGGCTGAAACAGAGGGGCTGAAACAGAGGGCGAGAAACTGAGGGGCAGAAACAGAGGGCGAAAAACAGAGGGGCTGAAACAGAGGTGCTGAAACAGAGGGGCTGAAACAGAGGGGCTGAATCAGAGGGGCTGATTCAGAGGGGCTGAAACAGAGGGGCTGAATCAGCGGGGCTGAAACAGAGGGCGAGAAACAGAGTGGCTGAAACAGAGGGCGAGAAACAGAGGGGCAGAAACAGCGGGCGAGAAACAGAGGGGCTAAAACAGAGGGGCTGAAACAGAGGGCGAGAAACAGAGGGGCTGAAACAGAGGGGTTGAAACAGAGGGGCTGAAAAAGAGTGGCTGAAACAGAGGGCGAGAAACAGAGGGGCTGAAACAGAGGCCGAGAAACAGAGTGGCTGAAACAGAGGGCGAGAAAGAGAGGGGCTGAAACAGAGGGGCTGAAACAGAGGGGCTGAAACAGAGGGCGAGAAACAGAGGGGCTGAAACAGAGGGCGAGAAACAGAGGGGCTGAAACAGAGGGGCTGAAACAGAGGGGCTGGAACAGAGGGGCTGAAACAGAGGGCGAGAAACAGAGGGGCTGAATCAGAGGGGCTGAATCAGAGGGGCTGAAACAGAGGGGCTGAAACAGAGGGCGAGAAATAGAGGGGCTGAAACAGAGGGCGAGAAACAGAGGGGCTGAAACAGAGGTGCTGACACAGAGGGGCTGAAACAGAGGGGCTGAAACAGAGGGCGAGAAACAGAGGGGCTGAAACAGAGGGCGAGAAACAGAGGGGCTGAAACAGAGGGCGAGAAACAGATGGTCTGAAACAGTGGGGCTGAAACAGTGGGCGAGATACAGAGGGGCTGAAACAGAGGGGCTGAAAGAGAGGGCGAGAAACAGAGGGGCTGAACCAGAGGGGCTGAAACAGATGGGAGGGAAACAGAGAGGCGGGAAACAGAGGGGCGGAAAACAGAGGGGTTGAATCAGAGGGGCTGAATCAGAGGGGCTGAATCAGAGGGGCTGAAACAGAGGGTGAGAAACAGAGGGGCTGAAACAGAGGGGCTGAAACAGCGGGGCTGAAACAGAGGGCGAGAAACAGAGGGGCTGAATGTGAGGGGCTGAATCAGAGGGGCTGAAACAGAGGGGCTGAATCAGCGGGGCTGAAACAGAGGGCGAGAAACAGAAGGGCTGAAACAGAGGGCGAGAAACAGAGGGGCAGAAACAGAGGGGCTGAAACAGAGGGCGAGAAACAGAGTGGCTGAAACAGAGGGCGAGAAACAGAGGGGCTGAAACAGAGGTGCTGACACAGAGGGGCTGAAACAGAGGGGCTGAAACAGAGGGGGAGAAACAGAGGGGCTGAAACAGAGGGCGAGAAACAGAGGGGTTGAAACAGAGGGCGAGAAACAGAGGGGCTGAAACAGAGGTGCTGACACAGAGGGGCTGAAACAGAGGACCTGAAACAGAGGGCGAGAAACAGAGGGGCTGAAACAGAGGGCGAGAAACAGAGAGGTTGAAACAGAGGGCGAGAAACAGAGGGGTTGAAACAGAGGGGCTGAAACAGAGGGGCTGAAACAGAGGGCGAGAAACTGAGGGGCAGAAACAGAGGGCGAAAAACCGAGGGGCTGAAACAGAGGTGCTGAAACAGAGGGGCTGAAACAGAGGGGCTGAATCAGAGGGGCTGATTCAGAGGGGCTGAAACTGAGGGGCTGAATCAGCGGGGCTGAAACAGAGGGCGAGAAACAGAGTGGCTGAAACAGAGGGCGAGAAACAGAGGGGCAGAAACAGCGGGCGAGAAACAGAGGGGCTAAAACAGAGGGGCTGAAACAGAGGGCGAGAAACAGAGGGGCTGAAACAGAGGGGTTGAAACAGAGGGGCTGAAAAAGAGTGGCTGAAACAGAGGGCGAGAAACAGAGGGGCTGAAACAGAGGCCGAGAAACAGAGTGGCTGAAACAGAGGGCGAGAAAGAGAGGGGCTGAAACAGAGGGGCTGAAACAGAGGGGCTGAAACAGAGGGCGAGAAACAGAGGGTCTGAAACAGAGGGCGAGAAACAGAGGGGCTGAAACAGAGGGGCTGAAACAGAGGGGCTGGAACAGAGGGGCTGAAACAGAGGGCGAGAAACAGAGGGGCTGAATCAGAGGGGCTGAATCAGAGGGGCTGAAACAGAGGGTCTGAAACAGAGGGCGACAAACAGAGGGGCTGAAACAGACGGGCTGAAACAGAGAGCCTGAAACAGAGGGCGAGAAACAGAGGGGCTGAAACAGAGGGCGAGAAACTGAGGGTGAGAAACAGAGGGCGAGAAACAGAGGGGCTGAAACAGAGGGGCTGAAACAGAGGGGCTGAAACAGAGGGGCTGAATCAGAGGGGCTGAAACAGAGGGGCTGAATCAGAGGGGCTGAAACAGAGGGGCTGAATCAGAGGGGCTGAAACAGAGGGCGATAAACAGAGGGGCTGAAACAGAGGGCGAGAAACAGAGGGGCTGAAACAGAGGGCGAGAAACTGTGGGTGAGAAACAGAGGGCGAGAAACAGAGGGGCTGAAACAGAGGGGCTGAAACAGAGCGGCTGAAACAGAGGGGCTGAATCAGAGGGGCTGAAACAGAGGGGCTGAATCAGAGGGGCTGAATCAGAGGGCGATAAACAGAGGGGCTGAAACAGAGGGCGAGAAACAGAGGGGCTGAAACAGAGGGCGAGAAACAGAGGGGCTGAAACAGAGGGGGTGAAACAGAGGGCGAGAAACAGATGGGCTGAAACAGAGGGCGAGAATCAGAGGGGCTGAATCAGAGGGGCTGAATCAGAGGGGCTGAAACAGAGGGGCTGAAACAGAGGGCGAGAAACAGAGGGGCTGAAACAGACGGGCTGAAACAGAGGGCGAGAAACAGAGGGGCTGAATCAGAGGGGCTGAATCAGAGGGGCTGAAACAGAGGGGCTGAAACAGAGGGCGAGAAACAGAGGGGCTGAAACAGACGGGCTGAAACAGAGAGCCTGAAACAGAGGGCGAGAAACAGAGGGGCTGAAACAGAATGCGAGAAACTGAGGGTGAGAAACAGAGGGCGAGAAACAGAGGGGCTGAAACAGAGGGGCTGAAACAGAGGGGCTGAATCAGAGGGGCTGAAACAGAGGGGCTGAATCAGAGGGGCTGAAACAGAGGGGCTGAATCAGAGGGGCTGAAACAGAGGGCGATAAACAGAGGGGCTGAAACAGAGGGCGAGAAACAGAGGGGCTGAAACAGAGGGCGAGAAACTGAGGGTGAGAAACAGAGGGCGAGAAACAGAGGGGCTGAAACAGAGGGGCTGAAACAGAGGGGCTGAAACAGAGGGGCTGAATCAGAGGGGCTGAAACAGAGGGGCTGAATCAGAGGGGCTGAAACAGAGGGCGATAAACAGAGGGGCTGAAACAGAGGGCGAGAAACAGAGGGGCTGAAACAGAGGGCGAGAAACAGAGGGGCTGAAACAGAGGGGGTGAAACAGAGGGCGAGAAACAGATGGGCTGAAACAGAGGGCGAGAATCAGAGGGGCTGAAACAGAGGGCGAGAAACAGAGGGGCTGAAACAGAGGGCGAGAAACAGAGGTGATGAAACAGAGGGGTTGAAACAGAGGGCGAGAAACAGAGGGGCTGAATCAGAGGGGCTGAAACAGAGGGCGAGAAACAGAGGGGCTGAAACAGAGGGCGAGAAACAGAGGGGCTGAAACAGAGGGGCTGAAACAGAGGGTGAGAAACAGAGGGGCTGAAACAGAGGGCGAGAAACAGAGTGGCTGACACAGACGGGCTGAAACAGAGGGCAAGATACAGAGTGGGCGAAACAGAGGGCGAGAAACAGAGGGGATGGAACAGAGGGCGAGAAACAGATGGGCTGAAACAGAGGGTGAGAAACAGAGGGGCTGAAACAGAGAGCGAGAAACAGGGGGGCTGAAACAGAGGTGCTGAAACAGTGGGCGAGATACAGAGGAGCTGAAACAGAGGGTCTGAAACAGAGGGGCTGAAACAGAGGGGTTGAAACAGAGGGCGAGAAACAGATGGGCTGAATCAGAGGGGCTGAAACAGAGGGCGAGAAACAGTGGGGCTGAAACAGAGGGGTTGAAACAGAGGGCAAGAAACAGAGGGGCTGAATCAGAGTGGCTGAAACAGAGGGCGAGAAACAGAGGGGCTGAAACAGAGGGCGAGAAACAGAGGGGCTGAAACAGAGGTGCTGAAACAGAGGGTGAGAAACAGAGGGGCTAAAACAGAGGGCGAGAAACAGAGTGGCTGACATAGACGGGCTGAAACAGAGGGCAAGAAACAGAGTGGCTGAAACAGAGGGCGAGGAACAGAGGGGATGGAACAGAGGGCGAGAAACAGATGGGCTGAAACAGAGGGTGAGAAACAGAGAGGCTGAAACAGAGGGTGAGAAACAGACGGGCTGAAACAGAGGGGGTGAAACAGAGGGCGAGAAACAGATGGGCTGAAACAGAGGGCGAGAATCAGAGGGGCTGAAACAGAGGGCGAGAAACAGAGGGGCTGAAACAGAGGGCGAGAAACAGAGGTGCTGAAACAGAGGGGTTGAAACAGAGGGCGAGAAACAGAGGGGCTGAATCAGAGGGGCTGAAACAGAGGGCGAGAAACAGAGGGGCTGAAACAGAGGGCGAGAAACAGAGAGGCAGAAACAGAGGGCGAGAAACAGAGGGGCTGAAACAGAGGGGCTGAAACAGAGGGCGAGAAACAGAGAGGCTGAAACAGAGGGCGAGAAACAGAGGGGCTGAAACAGAGGTGCTGACACAGAGGGGCTGAAACAGAGGGGCTGAAACAGAGGGCGAGAAACAGAGGGGCTGAAACAGAGGGCGAGAAACAGAGGGGTTGAAACAGAGGGCGAGAAACAGAGGGGCTGAAACAGAGGTGCTGACACAGAGGGGCTGAAACAGAGGGGCTGAAACAGAGGGCGAGAAACGGAGGGGCTGAAACAGAGGGCGAGAAACAGAGGGGTTGAAACAGAGGGCGAGAAACAGAGGGGCTGAAACAGAGGGGCTGAAACAGAGGGGCTGAAACAGAGGGCGAGAAACAGAGGGGCAGAAACAGAGGGCGAGAAACAGAGGGGCTGAAACAGAGGGGCTGAAACAGAGTGGCTGAAACAGAGGGGCTGAATCAGAGGGGCTGATTCAGAGGGGCTGAAACAGAGGGGCTGAATCAGCGGGGCTGAAACAGAGGGCGAGAAACAGAGTGGCTGAAACAGAGGGCGAGAAACAGAGGGGCAGAAACAGCGGGAGAGAAACAGAGGGGCTAAAACAGAGGGGCTGAAACAGAGGGCGAGAAACAGAGGGGCTGAAACAGAGTGCGAGAAACAGAGGGGCTGAAACAGAGGGGTTGAAACAGAGGGGCTGAAAAAGAGTGGCTGAAACAGAGGGCGAGAAACAGAGTGTCTGAAAGAGAGGGCGAGAAAGAGAGGGGCTGAAACAGAGGGGCTGAAACAGAGGGGCTGAAACAGAGGGCGAGAAAGAGAGGGGCTGAAACAGAGGGCGAGAAACAGAGGGGCTGAAACAGAGGTGCTGAAACAGAGGGGCTGAAACAGAGGGGCTGAAACAGAGGGCCAGAAACAGAGGGGCTGAATCAGAGGGGCTGAATCAGAGGGGCTGAAACAGAGGGGCTGAAACAGAGGGCGAGAAACAGAGGGGCTGAAACAGACGGGCTGAAACAGAGAGCCTGAAACAGAGGGCGAGAAACAGAGAGGCTGAAACAGAGGGCGAAAAACAGAGGGGCTGAAACAGAGGGGCTGAAACAGAGGGGCTGAAACAGAGGGGCTGAATCAGAGGGGCTGAAACAAAGGGGCTGAATCAGAGGGGCTGAAACAGAGGGCGATAAACAGAGGGGCTGAAACAGAGGGCGAGAAACAGAGGGGCTGAAACAGACGGCGAGAAACAGAGGGGCTGAAACAGAGGGGGTGAAACAGAGGGCGAGAAATAGATGGGCTGAAACAGAGGGCGAGAATCAGAGGGGCTGAAACAGAGGGCGAGAAACAGAGGTGCTGAAACAGAGGGGTTGAAACAGAGGGCGAGAATCAGAGGGGCTGAATCAGAGGGGCTGATTCAGAGGGGCTGAAACAGAGGGGCTGAATCAGCGGGGCTGAAACAGAGGGCGAGAAACAGAGTGGCTGAAACAGAGGGCGAGAAACAGAGGGACAGAAACAGCGGGCGAGAAACAGAGGGGCTAAAACAGAGGGGCTAAAACAGAGGGCGAGAAACAGAGGGGCTGAAACAGAGTGCGAGAAACAGAGGGGCTGAAACAGAGTGGTTGAAACAGAGGGGCTGAAAAAGAGTGGCTGAAACAGAGGGTGAGAAACAGAGGGGCTGAAACAGAGGCCGAGAAAGAGAGGGGCTGAAACAGAGGGGCTGAAACAGAGGGCGAGAAACAGAGGGGCTGAAACAGAGGGCGAGAAACAGAGGGGCTGAAACAGAGGGGCTGAAACAGAGGGGCTGAAACAGAGGGGCTGAAACAGAGGGCGAGAAACAGAGGGGCTGAAACAGAGGGGCTGAAACAGACGGGCTGAAACAGAGAGCCTGAAACAGAGGGCGGGAAACAGAGGGGCTGAAACAGAGGGCAAGATACAGAGGGGCTGAAACAGAGGGCGAGAAACAGAGGGGCTGAAACAGAGGGCGAGAAACAGAGGGGCTGAATCAGAGGGGCTGAAACAGAGGGCGAGAAACAGAGGGGCTGAAACAGAGGGGCTGAAAGAGAGGGGGAGAAACAGAGGGGCTGAAGCAGAGGGCGAGAAACAGAGTGGCTGAAACACACGGGCTGAAACAGAGGGCGAGAAACAGAGTGGCTGAAACAGAGGGCGAGAAACAGAGGGGATGGAACAGAGTGCGAGAAACAGATGGGCTGAAACAGAGGGCGAGAAACAGAGGGGCTGAAACAGAGGGCGAGAAACAGAGGGTCTGAAACAGTGGGGCTGAAACAGTGGGCGAGATACAGAGGGGCTGAAACAGAGGGGCTGAAACAGAGGGCGAGAAACAGAGGGGCTGAAGCAGAGGGGCTGAAACAGAGGGGAGGGAAACAGAGAGGCGGGAAACAGAGGGGCGGAAAACAGAGGGGTTGAATCAGAGGGGCTGAATCAGAGGGGCTGAATCAGAGGGGCTGAAACAGAGGGTGAGAAACAGAGGGGCTGAAACAGAGGGGCTGAAACAGAGGGGCTGAAACAGAGGGCGAGAAACCGAGGGGCTGAATCTGAGGGGCTGAATCAGAGGGGCTGAAACAGAGGGGCTGAATCAGCGGGGCTGAAACAGAGGGCGAGAAACAGAAGGGCTGAAAGAGAGGGCGAGAAACAGAGGGGCAGAAACAGAGGGCGAGAAACAGAGGGGCTGAAACAGAGGGGCTGAAACAGAGGGCGAGAAACAGAGTGGCTGAAACAGAGGGCGAGAAACAGAGGGGCTGAAACAGAGGTGCTGACACAGAGGGGCTGAAACAGAGGGGCTGAAACAGAGGGGGAGAAACATAGGGGCTGAAACAGAGGGCGAGAAACAGAGGGGTTGAAACAGAGGGCGAGAAACAGAGGGGCTGAAACAGAGGTGCTGACACAGAGGGGCTGAAACAGAGGACCTGAAACAGAGGGCGAGAAACAGAGGGGCTGAAACAGAGGGCGAGAAACAGAGAGGTTGAAACAGAGGGCGAGAAACAGAGGGGTTGAAACAGAGGGGCTGAAACAGAGGGGCTGAAACAGAGGGCGAGAAACTGAGGGGCAGAAACAGAGGGCGAGAAACAGAGGGGCTGAAACAGAGGTGCTGAAACAGAGGGGCTGAAACAGAGGGGCTGAATCAGAGGGGCTGATTCAGAGGGGCTGAAACAGAGGAGCTGAATCAGCCGGGCTGAAACAGAGGGCGAGAAACAGAGTGGCTGAAACAGAGGGCGAGAAACAGAGGGGCAGAAACAGCGGGCGAGAAACAGAGGGGCTAAAACAGAGGGGCTGAAACAGAGGGCGAGAAACAGAGGGGCTGAAACAGAGTGCGAGAAACAGAGGGGCTGAAACAGAGGGGTTGAAACAGAGGGGCTGAAAAAGAGTGGCTGAAACAGAGGGCGAGAAACAGAGGGGCTGAAACAGAGGCCGAGAAACAGAGTGGCTGAAACAGAGGGCGAGAAAGAGAGGGGCTGAAACAGAGGGGCTGAAACAGAGGGGCTGAAACAGAGGGCGAGAAACAGAGGGGCTGAAACAGAGGGCGAGAAACAGAGGGGCTGAAACAAAGGGGCTGAAACAGAGGGGCTGGAACAGAGGGGCTGAAACAGAGGGCGAGAAACAGAGGGGCTGAATCAGAGGGGCTGAATCAGAGGGGCTGAAACAGAGGGGCTGAAACAGAGGGCGAGAAACAGAGGGGCTGAAACAGATGGGCTGAAACAGAGAGCCTGAAACAGAGGGCGAGAAACAGAGGGCGAGAAACAGAGGGCGAGAAACAGAGGGGCAGAAACAGAGGGCGAGAAACTGAGGGTGAGAAACAGAGGGGCTGAAACAGAGGGGCTGAATCAGAGGGGCTGAAACAGAGGGGCTGAATCAGAGGGCGATAAACAGAGGGGCTGAAACAGAGGGCGAGAAACAGAGGGGCTGAAACAGAGGGCGAGAAACTGAGGGTGAGAAACAGAGGGCGAGAAACAGAGGGGCTGAAACAGAGGGGCTGAAACAGAGGGGCTGAAACAGAGGGGCTGAATCAGAGGGGCTGAAACAGAGGGGCTGAATCAGAGGGGCTGAAACAGAGGGCGATAAACAGAGGGGCTGAAAAAGAGGGCGAGAAACAGAGGGGCTGAAACAGAGGGCGAGAAACAGAGGGGCTGAAACAGAGGGGGTGAAACAGAGGGCGAGAAACAGATGGGCTGAAACAGAGGGCGAGAATCAGAGGGGCTGAATCAGAGGGGCTGAATCAGAGGGGCTGAAACAGAGGGGCTGAAACAGAGGGCGAGAAACAGAGGGGCTGAAACAGACGGGCTGAATCAGAGGGCGAGAAACAGAGGGGCTGAATCAGAGGGGCTGAAACAGAGGGGCTGAAACAGAGGGCGAGAAACAGAGTGGCTGAAACACACGGCCTGAAACAGAGGGCGAGAAACAGAGTGGCTGAAACAGAGGGCGAGAAACAGAGGGGATGGAACAGAGTGCGAGAAACAGATGGGCTGAAACAGAGGGCGAGAAACAGAGGGGCTGAAACAGAGGGCGAGAAACAGAGGGTCTGAAACAGTGGGGCTGAAACAGTGGGCGAGATACAGAGGGGCTGAAACAGAGGGGCTGAACCAGAGGGGCTGAAACAGAGGGGAGGGAAACAGAGAGGCGGGAAACAGAGGGGCGGAAAACAGAGGGGTTGAATCAGAGGGGCTGAATCAGAGGGGCTGAATCAGAGGGGCTGAAACAGAGGGTGAGAAACAGAGGGGCTGAAACAGAGGGGCTGAAACAGAGGGGCTGAAACAGAGGGCGAGAAACAGAGGGGCTGAATCTGAGGGGCTGAATCAGAGGGGCTGAAACAGAGGGGCTGAATCAGCGGGGCTGAAACAGAGGGCGAGAAACAGAAGGGCTGAAACAGAGGGCGAGAAACAGAGGGGCAGAAACACAGGGCGAGAAACAGAGGGGCTGAAACAGAGGGGCTGAAACAGAGGGCGAGAAACAGAGTGGCTGAAACAGAGTGCGAGAAACAGAGGGGCTGAAACAGAGGTGCTGACACAGAGGGGGAGAAACAGAGGGCGAGAAACAGAGGGGTTGAAACAGAGGGCGAGAAACAGAGGGGCTGAAACAGAGGTGCTGACACAGAGGGGCTGAAACAGAGGACCTGAAACAGAGGGCGAGAAACAGAGGGGCTGAAACAGAGGGCGAGAAACAGATAGGTTGAAACAGAGGGCGAGAAACAGAGGGGTTGAAACAGAGGGGCTGAAACAGAGGGGCTGAAACAGAGGGCGAGAAACTGAGGGGCAGAAACAGAGGGCGAGAAACAGAGGGGCTGAAACAGAGGTGCTGAAACAGAGGGGCTGAAACAGAGGGGCTGAATCAGAGGGGCTGATTCAGAGGGGCTGAAACAGAGGGGCTGAATCAGCCGGGCTGAAACAGAGGGCGAGAAACAGAGTGGCTGAAACAGAGGGCGAGAAACAGAGGGGCAGAAACAGCGGGCGAGAAACAGAGGGGCTAAAACAGAGGGGCTGAAACAGAGGGCGAGAAACAGAGGAGCTGAAACAGAGTGCGAGAAACAGAGGGGCTGAAACAGAGGGGTTGAAACAGAGGGGCTGAAAAAGAGTGGCTGAAACAGAGGGCGAGAAACAGAGGGGCTGAAACAGAGGCCGAGAAACAGAGTGTGTGAAACAGAGGGCGAGAAAGAGAGGGGCTGAAACAGAGGGGCTGAAACAGAGGGGCTGAAACAGAGGGGCTGAAACAGAGGGGCTGAAACAGAGGGCGAGAAACAGAGGGGCTGAAACAGAGGGCGAGAAACAGAGGGGCTGAAACAGAGGGGCTGAAACAGAGGGGCTGAAACAGAGGGGCTGAAACAGAGGGCGAGAAACAGAGGGGCTGAAACAGAGGGGCTGAAACAGAGGGGCTGAAACAGAGGGGCAAGATACAGAGGGGCTGAAACAGAGGGCGAGAAACAGAGGGGCTGAAACAGAGGGCGAGAAACAGAGGGGCTGAATCAGAGGGGCTGAAACAGAGGGCCTGAAAGAGAGGGGGAGAAACAGAGGGGCTGAAGCAGAGGGCGAGAAACAGAGTGGCTGAAACACACGGGCTGAAACAGAGGGCGAGAAACAGAGTGGCTGAAACAGAGGGCGAGAAACAGAGGGGATGGAACAGAGTGCGAGATACAGATGGGCTGAAACAGAGGGCGAGAAACAGAGGGGCTGAAACAGAGGGCGAGAAACAGAGGGTCTGAAACAGTGGGGCTGAAACAGTGGGCGAGATACAGAGGGGCTGAAACAGAGGGGCTGAAACAGAGGGCGAGAAACAGAGGGGCTGAAGCAGAGGGGCTGAAACAGAGGGGAGGGAAACAGAGAGGCGGGAAACAGAGGGGCGGAAAACAGAGGGGTTGAATCAGAGGGGCTGAATCAGAGGGGCTGAATCAGAGGGGCTGAAACAGAGGGTGAGAAACAGAGGGGCTGAAACAGAGGGGCTGAAACAGAGGGGCTGAAACAGAGGGCGAGAAACAGAGGGGCTGAATCTGAGGGGCTGAATCAGAGGGGCTGAAACAGAGGGGCTGAATCAGCGGGGCTGAAACAGAGGGCGAGAAACAGAAGGGCTGAAAGAGAGGGCGAGAAACAGAGGGGCAGAAACAGAGGGCGAGAAACAGAGGGGCTGAAACAGAGTGGCTGAAACAGAGGGCGAGAAACAGAGTGGCTGAAACAGAGGGCGAGAAACAGAGGGGCTGAAACAGAGGTGCTGACACAGAGGGGCTGAAACAGAGGGGCTGAAACAGAGGGGGAGAAACATAGGGGCTGAAACAGAGGGCGAGAAACAGAGGGGTTGAAACAGAGGGCGAGAAACAGAGGGGCTGAAACAGAGGTGCTGACACAGAGGGGCTGAAACAGAGGACCTGAAACAGAGGGCGAGAAACAGAGGGGCTGAAACAGAGGGCGAGAAACAGAGAGGTTGAAACAGAGGGCGAGAAACAGAGGGGTTGAAACAGAGGGGCTGAAACAGAGGGGCTGAAACAGATGGCGAGAAACTGAGGGGCAGAAACAGAGGGCGAGAAACAGAGGGGCTGAAACAGAGGTGCTGAAACAGAGGGGCTGAAACAGAGGGGCTGAATCAGAGGGGCTGATTCAGAGGGGCTGAAACAGAGGGGCTGAATCAGCCGGGCTGAAACAGAGGGCGAGAAACAGAGTGGCTGAAACAGAGGGCGAGAAACAGAGGGGCAGAAACAGCGGGCGAGAAACAGAGGGGCTAAAACAGAGGGGCTGAAACAGAGGGCGAGAAACAGAGGGGCTGAAACAGAGTGCGAGAAACAGAGGGGCTGAAACAGAGGGGTTGAAACAGAGGGGCTGAAAAAGAGTGGCTGAAACAGAGGGCGAGAAACAGAGGGGCTGAAACAGAGGCCGAGAAACAGAGTGGCTGAAACAGAGGGCGAGAAAGAGAGGGGCTGAAACAGAGGGGCTGAAACAGAGGGGCTGAAACAGAGGGCGAGAAACAGAGGGGCTGAAACAGAGGGCGAGAAACAGAGGGGCTGAAACAGAGGGGCTGAAACAGAGGGGCTGGAACAGAGGGGCTGAAACAGAGGGCGAGAAACAGAGGGGCTGAATCAGAGGGGCTGAATCAGAGGGGCTGAAACAGAGGGGCTGAAACAGAGGGCGAGAAACAGAGGGGCTGAAACAGATGGGCTGAAACAGAGAGCCTGAAACAGAGGGCGAGAAACAGAGGGCGAGAAACAGAGGGCGAGAAACAGAGGGGCAGAAACAGAGGGCGAGAAACTGAGGGTGAGAAACAGAGGGGCTGAAACAGAGGGGCTGAATCAGAGGGGCTGAAACAGAGGGGCTGAATCAGAGGGCGATAAACAGAGGGGCTGAAACAGAGGGCGAGAAACAGAGGGGCTGAAACAGAGGGCGAGAAACTGAGGGTGAGAAACAGAGGGCGAGAAACAGATGGGCTGAAACAGAGGGGCTGAAACAGAGGGGCTGAAACAGAGGGGCTGAATCAGAGGGGCTGAAACAGAGGGGCAGTATCAGAGGGGCTGAAACAGAGGGCGATAATCAGAGGGGCTGAAAAAGAGGGCGAGAAACAGAGGGGCTGAAACAGAGGGCGAGAAACAGAGGGGCTGAAACAGAGGGGGTGAAACAGAGGGCGAGAAACAGATGGGCTGAAACAGAGGGCGAGAATCAGAGGGGCTGAATCAGAGGGGCTGAATCAGAGGGGCTGAAACAGAGGGGCTGAAACAGAGGGCGAGAAACAGAGGGGCTGAAACAGACGGGCTGAATCAGAGGGCGAGAAACAGAGGGGCTGAATCAGAGGGGCTGAAACAGAGGGGCTGAAACAGAGGGCGAGAAACAGAGTGGCTGAAACACACGGGCTGAAACAGAGGGCGAGAAACAGAGTGGCTGAAACAGAGGGCGAGAAACAGAGGGGATGGAACAGAGTGCGAGAAACAGATGGGCTGAAACAGAGGGCGAGAAACAGAGGGGCTGAAACAGAGGGCGAGAAACAGAGGGTCTGAAACAGTGGGGCTGAAACAGTGGGCGAGATACAGAGGGGCTGAAACAGAGGGGCTGAACCAGAGGGGCTGAAACAGAGGGGAGGGAAACAGAGAGGCGGGAAACAGAGGGGCGGAAAACAGAGGGGTTGAATCAGAGGGGCTGAATCAGAGGGGCTGAATCAGAGGGGCTGAAACAGAGGGTGAGAAACAGAGGGGCTGAAACAGAGGGGCTGAAACAGAGGGGCTGAAACAGAGGGCGAGAAACAGAGGGGCTGAATCTGA
This sequence comes from Chiloscyllium punctatum, assembly GCF_047496795.1. NCBI lineage: Eukaryota > Metazoa > Chordata > Chondrichthyes > Orectolobiformes > Hemiscylliidae > Chiloscyllium > Chiloscyllium punctatum. The sequence goes on along the minus strand of NW_027309790.1, from coordinate 5,532,049 downwards.
GGGGCTGAATCAGAGGGGCTGAAACAGAGGGGCTGAATCAGCGGGGCTGAAACAGAGGGCGAGAAACAGAAGGGCTGAAACAGAGGGCGAGAAACAGAGGGGCAGAAACACAGGGCGAGAAACAGAGGGGCTGAAACAGAGGGGCTGAAACAGAGGGCGAGAAACAGAGTGGCTGAAACAGAGTGCGAGAAACAGAGGGGCTGAAACAGAGGTGCTGACACAGAGGGGCTGAAACAGAGGGTCTGAAACAGAGGGGGAGAAACAGAGGGCGAGAAACAGAGGGGTTGAAACAGAGGGCGAGAAACAGAGGGGCTGAAACAGAGGTGCTGACACAGAGGGGCTGAAACAGAGGACCTGAAACAGAGGGCGAGAAACAGAGGGGCTGAAACAGAGGGCGAGAAACAGATAGGTTGAAACAGAGGGCGAGAAACAGAGGGGTTGAAACAGAGGGGCTGAAACAGAGGGGCTGAAACAGAGGGCGAGAAACTGAGGGGCAGAAAAAGAGGGCGAGAAACAGAGGGGCTGAAACAGAGGTGCTGAAACAGAGGGGCTGAAACAGAGGGGCTGAAACAGAGGGGCTGAATCAGCGGGGCTGAAACAGAGGGCGAGAAACAGAGTGGCTGAAACAGAGGGCGAGAAACAGAGGGGCAGAAACAGCGGGCGAGAAACAGAGGGGCTAAAACAGAGGGGCTGAAACAGAGGGCGAGAAACAGAGGAGCTGAAACAGAGTGCGAGAAACAGAGGGGCTGAAACAGAGGGGTTGAAACAGAGGGGCTGAAAAAGAGTGGCTGAAACAGAGGGCGAGAAACAGAGGGGCTGAAACAGAGGCGGAGAAACAGAGTGTGTGAAACAGAGGGCGAGAAAGAGAGGGGCTGAAACAGAGGGGCTGAAACAGAGGGGCTGAAACAGAGGGGCTGAAACAGAGGGGCTGAAACAGAGGGCGAGAAACAGAGGGGCTGAAACAGAGGGCGAGAAACAGAGGGGCTGAAACAGAGGGGCTGAAACAGAGGGGCTGAAACAGAGGGGCTGAAACAGAGGGCGAGAAACAGAGGGGCTGAAACAGAGGGGCTGAAACAGACGGGCTGAAACAGAGAGCCTGAAACAGAGGGCGGGAAACAGAGGGGCTGAAACAGAGGGCAAGATACAGAGGGGCTGAAACAGAGGGCGAGAAACAGAGGGGCTGAAACAGAGGGCGAGAAACAGAGGGGCTGAATCAGAGGGGCTGAAACAGAGGGCGAGAAACAGAGGGGCTGAAACAGAGGGGCTGAAAGAGAGGGGGAGAAACAGAGGGGCTGAAGCAGAGGGCGAGAAACAGAGTGGCTGAAACACACGGGCTGAAACAGAGGGCGAGAAACAGAGTGGCTGAAACAGAGGGCGAGAAACAGAGGGGATGGAACAGAGTGCGAGAAACAGATGGGCTGAAACAGAGGGCGAGAAACAGAGGGGCTGAAACAGAGGGCGAGAAACAGAGGGTCTGAAACAGTGGGGCTGAAACAGTGGGCGAGATACAGAGGGGCTGAAACAGAGGGGCTGAAACAGAGGGCGAGAAACAGAGGGGTTGAAACAGAGGGCGAGAAACAGAGGGGCTGAAACAGAGGTGCTGACACAGAGGGGCTGAAACAGAGGACCTGAAACAGAGGGCGAGAAACAGAGGGGCTGAAACAGAGGGCGAGAAACAGAGAGGTTGAAACAGAGGGCGAGAAACAGAGGGGTTGAAACAGAGGGGCTGAAACAGAGGGGCTGAAACAGAGGGCGAGAAACTGAGGGGCAGAAACAGAGGGCGAGAAACAGAGGGGCTGAAACAGAGGTGCTGAAACAGAGGGGCTGAAACAGAGGGGCTGAATCAGAGGGGCTGATTCAGAGGGGCTGAAACAGAGGGGCTGAATCAGCCGGGCTGAAACAGAGGGCGAGAAACAGAGTGGCTGAAACAGAGGGCGAGAAACAGAGGGGCAGAAACAGCGGGCGAGAAACAGAGGGGCTAAAACAGAGGGGCTGAAACAGAGGGCGAGAAACAGAGGGGCTGAAACAGAGTGCGAGAAACAGAGGGGCTGAAACAGAGGGGTTGAAACAGAGGGGCTGAAAAAGAGTGGCTGAAACAGAGGGCGAGAAACAGAGGGGCTGAAACAGAGGCCGAGAAACAGAGTGGCTGAAACAGAGGGCGAGAAAGAGAGGGGCTGAAACAGAGGGGCTGAAACAGAGGGGCTGAAACAGAGGGCGAGAAACAGAGGGGCTGAAACAGAGGGCGAGAAACAGAGGGGCTGAAACAGAGGGGCTGAAACAGAGGGGCTGGAACAGAGGGGCTGAAACAGAGGGCGAGAAACAGAGGGGCTGAATCAGAGGGGCTGAATCAGAGGGGCTGAAACAGAGGGGCTGAAACAGAGGGCGAGAAACAGAGGGGCTGAAACAGATGGGCTGAAACAGAGAGCCTGAAACAGAGGGCGAGAAACAGAGTGCGAGAAACAGAGGGCGAGAAACAGAGGGGCAGAAACAGAGGGCGAGAAACTGAGGGTGAGAAACAGAGGGGCTGAAACAGAGGGGCTGAATCAGAGGGGCTGAAACAGAGGGGCTGAATCAGAGGGCGATAAACAGAGGGGCTGAAACAGAGGGCGAGAAACAGAGGGGCTGAAACAGAGGGCGAGAAACTGAGGGTGAGAAACAGAGGGCGAGAAACAGAGGGGCTGAAACAGAGGGGCTGAAACAGAGGGGCTGAAACAGAGGGGCTGAATCAGAGGGGCTGAAACAGAGGGCGAGAAACAGAGGGGCTGAAACAGAGGGGCTGAAAGAGAGGGGGAGAAACAGAGGGGCTGAAGCAGAGGGCGAGAAACAGAGTGGCTGAAACACACGGGCTGAAACAGAGGGCGAGAAACAGAGTGGCTGAAACAGAGGGCGAGAAACAGAGGGGATGGAACAGAGTGCGAGAAACAGATGGGCTGAAACAGAGGGCGAGAAACAGAGGGGCTGAAACAGAGGGCGAGAAACAGAGGGTCTGAAACAGTGGGGCTGAAACAGTGGGCGAGATACAGAGGGGCTGAAACAGAGGGGCTGAAACAGAGGGCGAGAAACAGAGGGGTTGAAACAGAGGGCGAGAAACAGAGGGGCTGAAACAGAGGTGCTGACACAGAGGGGCTGAAACAGAGGACCTGAAACAGAGGGCGAGAAACAGAGGGGCTGAAACAGAGGGCGAGAAACAGAGAGGTTGAAACAGAGGGCGAGAAACAGAGGGGTTGAAACAGAGGGGCTGAAACAGAGGGGCTGAAACAGAGGGCGAGAAACTGAGGGGCAGAAACAGAGGGCGAGAAACAGAGGGGCTGAAACAGAGGTGCTGAAACAGAGGGGCTGAAACAGAGGGGCTGAATCAGAGGGGCTGATTCAGAGGGGCTGAAACAGAGGGGCTGAATCAGCCGGGCTGAAACAGAGGGCGAGAAACAGAGTGGCTGAAACAGAGGGCGAGAAACAGAGGGGCAGAAACAGCGGGCGAGAAACAGAGGGGCTAAAACAGAGGGGCTGAAACAGAGGGCGAGAAACAGAGGGGCTGAAACAGAGTGCGAGAAACAGAGGGGCTGAAACAGAGGGGTTGAAACAGAGGGGCTGAAAAAGAGTGGCTGAAACAGAGGGCGAGAAACAGAGGGGCTGAAACAGAGGCCGAGAAACAGAGTGGCTGAAACAGAGGGCGAGAAAGAGAGGGGCTGAAACAGAGGGGCTGAAACAGAGGGGCTGAAACAGAGGGCGAGAAACAGAGGGGCTGAAACAGAGGGCGAGAAACAGAGGGGCTGAAACAGAGGGGCTGAAACAGAGGGGCTGGAACAGAGGGGCTGAAACAGAGGGCGAGAAACAGAGGGGCTGAATCAGAGGGGCTGAATCAGAGGGGCTGAAACAGAGGGGCTGAAACAGAGGGCGAGAAACAGAGGGGCTGAAACAGATGGGCTGAAACAGAGAGCCTGAAACAGAGGGCGAGAAACAGAGGGCGAGAAACAGAGGGCGAGAAACAGAGGGGCAGAAACAGAGGGCGAGAAACTGAGGGTGAGAAACAGAGGGGCTGAAACAGAGGGGCTGAATCAGAGGGGCTGAAACAGAGGGGCTGAATCAGAGGGCGATAAACAGAGGGGCTGAAACAGAGGGCGAGAAACAGAGGGGCTGAAACAGAGGGCGAGAAACTGAGGGTGAGAAACAGAGGGCGAGAAACAGATGGGCTGAAACAGAGGGGCTGAAACAGAGGGGCTGAAACAGAGGGGCTGAATCAGAGGGGCTGAAACAGAGGGGCTGAATCAGAGGGGCTGAAACAGAGGGCGATAAACAGAGGGGCTGAAAAAGAGGGCGAGAAGCAGAGGGGCTGAAACAGAGGGCGAGAAACAGAGGGGCTGAAACAGAGGGGGTGAAACAGAGGGCGAGAAACAGATGGGCTGAAACAGAGGGCGAGAATCAGAGGGGCTGAATCAGAGGGGCTGAATCAGAGGGGCTGAAACAGAGGGGCTGAAACAGAGGGCGAGAAACAGAGGGGCTGAAACAGACGGGCTGAATCAGAGGGCGAGAAACAGAGGGGCTGAATCAGAGGGGCTGAAACAGAGGGGCTGAAACAGAGGGCGAGAAACAGAGTGGCTGAAACACACGGGCTGAAACAGAGGGCGAGAAACAGAGTGGCTGAAACAGAGGGCGAGAAACAGAGGGGATGGAACAGAGTGCGAGAAACAGATGGGCTGAAACAGAGGGCGAGAAACAGAGGGGCTGAAACAGAGGGCGAGAAACAGAGGGTCTGAAACAGTGGGGCTGAAACAGTGGGCGAGATACAGAGGGGCTGAAACAGAGGGGCTGAACCAGAGGGGCTGAAACAGAGGGGAGGGAAACAGAGAGGCGGGAAACAGAGGGGCGGAAAACAGAGGGGTTGAATCAGAGGGGCTGAATCAGAGGGGCTGAATCAGAGGGGCTGAAACAGAGGGTGAGAAACAGAGGGGCTGAAACAGAGGGGCTGAAACAGAGGGGCTGAAACAGAGGGCGAGAAACAGAGGGGCTGAATCTGAGGGGCTGAATCAGAGGGGCTGAAACAGAGGGGCTGAATCAGCGGGGCTGAAACAGAGGGCGAGAAACAGAAGGGCTGAAACAGAGGGCGAGAAACAGAGGGGCAGAAACACAGGGCGAGAAACAGAGGGGCTGAAACAGAGGGGCTGAAACAGAGGGCGAGAAACAGAGTGGCTGAAACAGAGTGCGAGAAACAGAGGGGCTGAAACAGAGGTGCTGACACAGAGGGGCTGAAACAGAGGGTCTGAAACAGAGGGGGAGAAACAGAGGGCGAGAAACAGAGGGGTTGAAACAGAGGGCGAGAAACAGAGGGGCTGAAACAGAGGTGCTGACACAGAGGGGCTGAAACAGAGGACCTGAAACAGAGGGCGAGAAACAGAGGGGCTGAAACAGAGGGCGAGAAACAGATAGGTTGAAACAGAGGGCGAGAAACAGAGGGGTTGAAACAGAGGGGCTGAAACAGAGGGGCTGAAACAGAGGGCGAGAAACTGAGGGGCAGAAAAAGAGGGCGAGAAACAGAGGGGCTGAAACAGAGGTGCTGAAACAGAGGGGCTGAAACAGAGGGGCTGAATCAGAGGGGCTGATTCAGAGGGGCTGAAACAGAGGGGCTGAATCAGCGGGGCTGAAACAGAGGGCGAGAAACAGAGTGGCTGAAACAGAGGGCGAGAAACAGAGGGGCAGAAACAGCGGGCGAGAAACAGAGGGGCTAAAACAGAGGGGCTGAAACAGAGGGCGAGAAACAGAGGAGCTGAAACAGAGTGCGAGAAACAGAGGGGCTGAAACAGAGGGGTTGAAACAGAGGGGCTGACAAAGAGTGGCTGAAACAGAGGGCGAGAAACAGAGGGGCTGAAACAGAGGCGGAGAAACAGAGTGTGTGAAACAGAGGGCGAGAAAGAGAGGGGCTGAAACAGAGGGGCTGAAACAGAGGGCGAGAAACTGAGGGGCTGAAACAGAGGGGCTGAAACAGAGGGCGAGAAACAGAGGGGCTGAAACAGAGGGCGAGAAACAGAGGGGCTGAAACAGAGGGGCTGAAACAGAGGGGCTGAAACAGAGGGGCTGAAACAGAGGGCGAGAAACAGAGGGGCTGAAACAGAGGGGCTGAAACAGACGGGCTGAAACAGAGAGCCTGAAACAGAGGGCGGGAAACAGAGGGGCTGAAACAGAGGGCAAGATACAGAGGGGCTGAAACAGAGGGCGAGAAACAGAGGGGCTGAAACAGAGGGCGAGAAACAGAGGGGCTGAATCAGAGGGGCTGAAACAGAGGGCCTGAAAGAGAGGGGGAGAAACAGAGGGGCTGAAGCAGAGGGCGAGAAACAGAGTGGCTGAAACACACGGGCTGAAACAGAGGGCGAGAAACAGAGTGGCTGAAACAGAGGGCGAGAAACAGAGGGGATGGAACAGAGTGCGAGAAACAGATGGGCTGAAACAGAGGGCGAGAAACAGAGGGGCTGAAACAGAGGGCGAGAAACAGAGGGTCTGAAACAGTGGGGCTGAAACAGTGGGCGAGATACAGAGGGGCTGAAACAGAGGGGCTGAAACAGAGGGCGAGAAACAGAGGGGCTGAAGCAGAGGGGCTGAAACAGAGGGGAGGGAAACAGAGAGGCGGGAAACAGAGGGGCGGAAAACAGAGGGGTTGAATCAGAGGGGCTGAATCAGAGGGGCTGAATCAGAGGGGCTGAAACAGAGGGTGAGAAACAGAGGGGCTGAAACAGAGGGGCTGAAACAGAGGGGCTGAAACAGAGGGCGAGAAACAGAGGGGCTGAATCTGAGGGGCTGAATCAGAGGGGCTGAAACAGAGGGGCTGAATCAGCGGGGCTGAAACAGAGGGCGAGAAACAGAAGGGCTGAAAGAGAGGGCGAGAAACAGAGGGGCAGAAACAGAGGGCGAGAAACAGAGGGGCTGAAACAGAGGGGCTGAAACAGAGGGCGAGAAACAGAGTGGCTGAAACAGAGGGCGAGAAAGAGAGGGGCTGAAACAGAGGTGCTGACACAGAGGGGCTGAAACAGAGGGGCTGAAACAGAGGGGGAGAAACATAGGGGCTGAAACAGAGGGCGAGAAACAGAGGGGTTGAAACAGAGGGCGAGAAACAGAGGGGCTGAAACAGAGGTGCTGACACAGAGGGGCTGAAACAGAGGACCTGAAACAGAGGGCGAGAAACAGAGGGGCTGAAACAGAGGGCGAGAAACAGAGAGGTTGAAACAGAGGGCGAGAAACAGAGGGGTTGAAACAGAGGGGCTGAAACAGAGGGGCTGAAACAGAGGGCGAGAAACTGAGGGGCAGAAACAGAGGGCGAGAAACAGAGGGGCTGAAACAGAGGTGCTGAAACAGAGGGGCTGAAACAGAGGGGCTGAATCAGAGGGGCTGATTCAGAGGGGCTGAAACAGAGGGGCTGAATCAGCCGGGCTGAAACAGAGGGCGAGAAACAGAGTGGCTGAAACAGAGGGCGAGAAACAGAGGGGCAGAAACAGCGGGCGAGAAACAGAGGGGCTAAAACAGAGGGGCTGAAACAGAGGGCGAGAAACAGAGGGGCTGAAACAGAGTGCGAGAAACAGAGGGGCTGAAACAGAGGGGTTGAAAAAGGAGGGGCTGAAAAAGAGTGGCTGAAACAGAGGGCGAGAAACAGAGGGGCTGAAACAGAGGCCGAGAAACAGAGTGGCTGAAACAGAGGGCGAGAAAGAGAGGGGCTGAAACAGAGGGGCTGAAACAGAGGGGCTGAAACAGAGGGCGAGAAACAGAGGGGCTGAAACAGAGGGCGAGAAACAGAGGGGCTGAAACAGAGGGGCTGAAACAGAGGGGCTGGAACAGAGGGGCTGAAACAGAGGGCGAGAAACAGAGGGGCTGAATCAGAGGGGCTGAATCAGAGGGGCTGAAACAGAGGGGCTGAAACAGAGGGCGAGAAACAGAGGGGCTGAAACAGATGGGCTGAAACAGAGAGCCTGAAACAGAGGGCGAGAAACAGAGGGCGAGAAACAGAGGGCGAGAAACAGAGGGGCAGAAACAGAGGGCGAGAAACTGAGGGTGAGAAACAGAGGGGCTGAAACAGAGGGGCTGAATCAGAGGGGCTGAAACAGAGGGGCTGAATCAGAGGGCGATAAACAGAGGGGCTGAAACAGAGGGCGAGAAACAGAGGGGCTGAAACAGAGGGCGAGAAACTGAGGGTGAGAAACAGAGGGCGAGAAACAGAGGGGCTGAAACAGAGGGGCTGAAACAGAGGGGCTGAAACAGAGGGGCTGAATCAGAGGGGCTGAAACAGAGGGGCTGAATCAGAGGGGCTGAAACAGAGGGCGAGAAACAGATAGGTTGAAACAGAGGGAGAGAAACAGAGGGGTTGAAACAGAGGGGCTGAAACAGAGGGGCTGAAACAGAGGGCGAGAAACAGAGGGGCTGAAACAGAGGGCGAGAAACAGATAGGTTGAAACAGAGGGCGAGAAACAGAGGGGTTGAAACAGAGGGGCTGAAACAGAGGGGCTGAAACAGAGGGCGAGAAACTGAGGGGCAGAAAAAGAGGGCGAGAAACAGAGGGGCTGAAACAGAGGTGCTGAAACAGAGGGGCTGAAACAGAGGGGCTGAATCAGAGGGGCTGATTCAGAGGGGCTGAAACAGAGGGGCTGAATCAGCGGGGCTGAAACAGAGGGCGAGAAACAGAGTGGCTGAAACAGAGGGCGAGAAACAGAGGGGCAGAAACAGCGGGCGAGAAACAGAGGGGCTAAAACAGAGGGGCTGAAACAGAGGGCGAGAAACAGAGGAGCTGAAACAGAGTGCGAGAAACAGAGGGGCTGAAACAGAGGGGTTGAAACAGAGGGTATGAAAAAGAGTGGCTGAAACAGAGGGCGAGAAACAGAGGGGCTGAAACAGAGGCGGAGAAACAGAGTGTGTGAAACAGAGGGCGAGAAAGAGAGGGGCTGAAACAGAGGGGCTGAAACAGAGGGGCTGAAACAGAGGGGCTGAAACAGAGGGCGAGAAACAGAGGGGCTGAAACAGAGGGCGAGAAACAGAGGGGCTGAAACAGAGGGGCTGAAACAGAGGGGCTGAAACAGAGGGGCTGAAACAGAGGGCGAGAAACAGAGTGGCTGAAACAGAGGGGCTGAAACAGACGGGCTGAAACAGAGAGCCTGAAACAGAGGGCGGGAAACAGAGGGGCTGAAACAGAGGGCAAGATACAGAGGGGCTGAAACAGAGGGCGAGAAACAGAGGGGCTGAAACAGAGGGCGAGAAACAGAGGGGCTGAATCAGAGGGGCTGAAACAGAGGGCGAGAAACGGAGGGGCTGAAACAGAGGGGCTGAAAGAGAGGGGGAGAAACAGAGGGGCTGAAGCAGAGGGCGAGAAACAGAGTGGCTGAAACACACGGGCTGAAACAGAGGGCGAGAAACAGAGTGGCTGAAACAGAGGGCGAGAAACAGAGGGGATGGAACAGAGTGCGAGAAACAGATGGGCTGAAACAGAGGGCGAGAAACAGAGGGCGAGAAACAGAGGGTCTGAAACAGTGGGGCTGAAACAGTGGGCGAGATACAGAGGGGCTGAAACAGAGGGGCTGAAACAGAGGGCGAGAAACAGAGGGGCTGAAGCAGAGGGGCTGAAACAGAGGGGAGGGAAACAGAGAGGCGGGAAACAGAGGGGCGGAAAACAGAGGGGTTGAATCAGAGGGGCTGAATCAGAGGGGCTGAATCAGAGGGGCTGAAACAGAGGGTGAGAAACAGAGGGGCTGAAACAGAGGGGCTGAAACAGAGGGGCTGAAACAGAGGGCGAGAAACAGAGGGGCTGAAACAGAGGTGCTGACACAGAGGGGCTGAATCAGCGGGGCTGAAACAGAGGGCGAGAAACAGAAGGGCTGAAAGAGAGGGCGAGAAACAGAGGGGCAGAAACAGAGGGCGAGAAACAGAGGGGCTGAAACAGAGGGGCTGAAACAGAGGGCGAGAAACAGAGTGGCTGAAACAGAGGGCGAGAAACAGAGGGGCTGAAACAGAGGTGCTGACACAGAGGGGCTGAAACAGAGGGGCTGAAACAGAGGGGGAGAAACATAGGGGCTGAAACAGAGGGTGAGAAACAGAGGGGTTGAAACAGAGGGCGAGAAACAGAGGGGCTGAAACAGAGGTGCTGACACAGAGGGGCTGAAACAGAGGACCTGAAACAGAGGGCGAGAAACAGAGGGGCTGAAACAGAGGGCGAGAAACAGAGAGGTTGAAACAGAGGGCGAGAAACAGAGGGGTTGAAACAGAGGGGCTGAAACAGAGGGGCTGAAACAGAGGGCGAGAAACTGAGGGGCAGAAACAGAGGGCGAGAAACAGAGGGGCTGAAACAGAGGTGCTGAAACAGAGGGGCTGAAACAGAGGGGCTGAATCAGCGGGGCTGATTCAGAGGGGCTGAAACAGAGGGGCTGAATCAGCCGGGCTGAAACAGAGGGCGAGAAACAGAGGGGCAGAAACAGCGGGCGAGAAACAGAGGGGCTAAAACAGAGGGGCTGAAACAGAGGGCGAGAAACAGAGGGGCTGAAACAGAGTGCGAGAAACAGAGGGGCTGAAACAGAGGGGTTGAAACAGAGGGGCTGAAAAAGAGTGGCTGAAACAGAGGGCGAGAAACAGAGGGGCTGAAACAGAGGCCGAGAAACAGAGTGGCTGAAACAGAGGGCGAGAAAGAGAGGGGCTGAAACAGAGGGGCTGAAACAGAGGGCGAGAAACAGAGGGGCTGAAACAGAGGGCGAGAAACAGAGGGGCTGAAACAGAGGGGCTGAAACAGAGGGGCTGAAACAGAGGGCGAGAAACAGAGGGGCTGAATCTGAGGGGCTGAATCAGAGGGGCTGAAACAGAGGGGCTGAATCAGCGGGGCTGAAACAGAGGGCGAGAAACAGAAGGGCTGAAAGAGAGGGCGAGAAACAGAGGGGCAGAAACAGAGGGCGAGAAACAGAGGGGCTGAAACAGAGGGGCTGAAACAGAGGGCGAGAAACAGAGTGGCTGAAACAGAGGGCGAGAAACAGAGGGGCTGAAACAGAGGTGCTGACACAGAGGGGCTGAAACAGAGGGGCTGAAACAGAGGGGGAGAAACATAGGGGCTGAAACAGAGGGCGAGAAACAGAGGGGTTGAAACAGAGGGCGAGAAACAGAGGGGCTGAAACAGAGGTGCTGACACAGAGGGGCTGAAACAGAGGACCTGAAACAGAGGGCGAGAAACAGAGGGGCTGAAACAGAGGGCGAGAAACAGAGAGGTTGAAACAGAGGGCGAGAAACAGAGGGGTTGAAACAGAGGGGCTGAAACAGAGGGGCTGAAACAGAGGGCGAGAAACTGAGGGGCAGAAACAGAGGGCGAGAAACAGAGGGGCTGAAACAGAGGTGCTGAAACAGAGGGGCTGAAACAGAGGGGCTGAATCAGAGGGGCTGATTCAGAGGGGCTGAAACAGAGGGGCTGAATCAGCCGGGCTGAAACAGAGGGCGAGAAACAGAGTGGCTGAAACAGAGGGCGAGAAACAGAGGGGCAGAAACAGCGGGCGAGAAACAGAGGGGCTAAAACAGAGGGGCTGAAACAGAGGGCGAGAAACAGAGGGGCTGAAACAGAGTGCGAGAAACAGAGGGGCTGAAACAGAGGGGTTGAAACAGAGGGGCTGAAAAAGAGTGGCTGAAACAGAGGGCGAGAAACAGAGGGGCTGAAACAGAGGCCGAGAAACAGAGTGGCTGAAACAGAGGGCGAGAAAGAGAGGGGCTGAAACAGAGGGGCTGAAACAGAGGGGCTGAAACAGAGGGCGAGAAACAGAGGGGCTGAAACAGAGGGCGAGAAACAGAGGGGCTGAAACAGAGGGGCTGAAACAGAGGGGCTGGAACAGAGGGGCTGAAACAGAGGGCGAGAAACAGAGGGGCTGAATCAGAGGGGCTGAATCAGAGGGGCTGAAACAGAGGGGCTGAAACAGAGGGCGAGAAACAGAGGGGCTGAAACAGATGGGCTGAAACAGAGAGCCTGAAACAGAGGGCGAGAAACAGAGGGCGAGAAACAGAGGGCGAGAAACAGAGGGGCAGAAACAGAGGGCGAGAAACTGAGGGTGAGAAACAGAGGGGCTGAAACAGAGGGGCTGAATCAGAGGGGCTGAAACAGAGGGGCTGAATCAGAGGGCGATAAACAGAGGGGCTGAAACAGAGGGCGAGAAACAGAGGGGCTGAAACAGAGGGCGAGAAACTGAGGGTGAGAAACAGAGGGCGAGAAACAGAGGGGCTGAAACAGAGGGGCTGAAACAGAGGGGCTGAAACAGAGGGGCTGAATCAGAGGGGCTGAAACAGAGGGGCTGAATCAGAGGGGCTGAAACAGAGGGCGAGAAACAGATAGGTTGAAACAGAGGGAGAGAAACAGAGGGGTTGAAACAGAGGGGCTGAAACAGAGGGGCTGAAACAGAGGGCGAGAAACAGAGGGGCTGAAACAGAGGGCGAGAAACAGATAGGTTGAAACAGAGGGCGAGAAACAGAGGGGTTCAAACAGAGGGGCTGAAACAGAGGGGCTGAAACAGAGGGCGAGAAACTGAGGGGCAGAAAAAGAGGGCGAGAAACAGAGGGGCTGAAACAGAGGTGCTGAAACAGAGGGGCTGAAACAGAGGGGCTGAATCAGAGGGGCTGATTCAGAGGGGCTGAAACAGAGGGGCTGAATCAGCGGGGCTGAAACAGAGGGCGAGAAACAGAGTGGCTGAAACAGAGGGCGAGAAACAGAGGGGCAGAAACAGCGGGCGAGAAACAGAGGGGCTAAAACAGAGGGGCTGAAACAGAGGGCGAGAAACAGAGGAGCTGAAACAGAGTGCGAGAAACAGAGGGGCTGAAACAGAGGGGTTGAAACAGAGGGGCTGAAAAAGAGTGGCTGAAACAGAGGGCGAGAAACAGAGGGGCTGAAACAGAGGCGGAGAAACAGAGTGTGTGAAACAGAGGGCGAGAAAGAGAGGGGCTGAAACAGAGGGGCTGAAACAGAGGGGCTGAAACAGAGGGGCTGAAACAGAGGGCGAGAAACAGAGGGGCTGAAACAGAGGGCGAGAAACAGAGGGGCTGAAACAGAGGGGCTGAAACAGAGGGGCTGAAACAGAGGGGCTGAAACAGAGGGCGAGAAACAGAGTGGCTGAAACAGAGGGGCTGAAACAGACGGGCTGAAACAGAGAGCCTGAAACAGAGGGCGGGAAACAGAGGGGCTGAAACAGAGGGCAAGATACAGAGGGGCTGAAACAGAGGGCGAGAAACAGAGGGGCTGAAACAGAGGGCGAGAAACAGAGGGGCTGAATCAGAGGGGCTGAAACAGAGGGCGAGAAACGGAGGGGCTGAAACAGAGGGGCTGAAAGAGAGGGGGAGAAACAGAGGGGCTGAAGCAGAGGGCGAGAAACAGAGTGGCTGAAACACACGGGCTGAAACAGAGGGCGAGAAACAGAGTGGCTGAAACAGAGGGCGAGAAACAGAGGGGATGGAACAGAGTGCGAGAAACAGATGGGCTGAAACAGAGGGCGAGAAACAGAGGGGCTGAAACAGAGGGCGAGAAACAGAGGGTCTGAAACAGTGGGGCTGAAACAGTGGGCGAGATACAGAGGGGCTGAAACAGAGGGGCTGAAACAGAGGGCGAGAAACAGAGGGGCTGAAGCAGAGGGGCTGAAACAGAGGGGAGGGAAACAGAGAGGCGGGAAACAGAGGGGCGGAAAACAGAGGGGTTGAATCAGAGGGGCTGAATCAGAGGGGCTGAATCAGAGGGGCTGAAACAGAGGGTGAGAAACAGAGGGGCTGAAACAGAGGGGCTGAAACAGAGGGGCTGAAACAGAGGGCGAGAAACAGAGGGGCTGAATCTGAGGGGCTGAATCAGAGGGGCTGAAACAGAGGGGCTGAATCAGCGGGGCTGAAACAGAGGGCGAGAAACAGAAGGGCTGAAAGAGAGGGCGAGAAACAGAGGGGCAGAAACAGAGGGCGAGAAACAGAGGGGCTGAAACAGAGGGGCTGAAACAGAGGGCGAGAAACAGAGTGGCTGAAACAGAGGGCGAGAAACAGAGGGGCTGAAACAGAGGTGCTGACACAGAGGGGCTGAAACAGAGGGGCTGAAACAGAGGGGGAGAAACATAGGGGCTGAAACAGAGGGTGAGAAACAGAGGGGTTGAAACAGAGGGCGAGAAACAGAGGGGCTGAAACAGAGGTGCTGACACAGAGGGGCTGAAACAGAGGACCTGAAACAGAGGGCGAGAAACAGAGGGGCTGAAACAGAGGGCGAGAAACAGAGAGGTTGAAACAGAGGGCGAGAAACAGAGGGGTTGAAACAGAGGGGCTGAAACAGAGGGGCTGAAACAGAGGGCGAGAAACTGAGGGGCAGAAACAGAGGGCGAGAAACAGAGGGGCTGAAACAGAGGTGCTGAAACAGAGGGGCTGAAACAGAGGGGCTGAATCAGAGGGGCTGATTCAGAGGGGCTGAAACAGAGGGGCTGAATCAGCCGGGCTGAAACAGAGGGCGAGAAACAGAGTGGCTGAAACAGAGGGCGAGAAACAGAGGGGCAGAAACAGCGGGCGAGAAACAGAGGGGCTAAAACAGAGGGGCTGAAACAGAGGGCGAGAAACAGAGGGGCTGAAACAGAGTGCGAGAAACAGAGGGGCTGAAACAGAGGGGTTGAAACAGAGGGGCTGAAAAAGAGTGGCTGAAACAGAGGGCGAGAAACAGAGGGGCTGAAACAGAGGCCGAGAAACAGAGTGGCTGAAACAGAGGGCGAGAAAGAGAGGGGCTGAAACAGAGGGGCTGAAACAGAGGGCGAGAAACAGAGGGGCTGAAACAGAGGGCGAGAAACAGAGGGGCTGAAACAGAGGGGGAGAAACATAGGGGCTGAAACAGAGGGTGAGAAACAGAGGGGTTGAAACAGAGGGCGAGAAACAGAGGGGCTGAAACAGAGGTGCTGACACAGAGGGGCTGAAACAGAGGACCTGAAACAGAGGGCGAGAAACAGAGGGGCTGAAACAGAGGGCGAGAAACAGAGAGGTTGAAACAGAGGGCGAGAAACAGAGGGGTTGAAACAGAGGGGCTGAAACAGAGGGGCTGAAACAGAGGGCGAGAAACTGAGGGGCAGAAACAGAGGGCGAGAAACAGAGGGGCTGAAACAGAGGTGCTGAAACAGAGGGGCTGAAACAGAGGGGCTGAATCAGAGGGGCTGATTCAGAGGGGCTGAAACAGAGGGGCTGAATCAGCCGGGCTGAAACAGAGGGCGAGAAACAGAGTGGCTGAAACAGAGGGCGAGAAACAGAGGGGCAGAAACAGCGGGCGAGAAACAGAGGGGCTAAAACAGAGGGGCTGAAACAGAGGGCGAGAAACAGAGGGGCTGAAACAGAGTGCGAGAAACAGAGGGGCTGAAACAGAGGGGTTGAAACAGAGGGGCTGAAAAAGAGTGGCTGAAACAGAGGGCGAGAAACAGAGGGGCTGAAACAGAGGCCGAGAAACAGAGTGGCTGAAACAGAGGGCGAGAAAGAGAGGGGCTGAAACAGAGGGGCTGAAACAGAGGGCGAGAAACAGAGGGGCTGAAACAGAGGGCGAGAAACAGAGGGGCTGAAACAGAGGGGCTGAAACAGAGGGGCTGGAACAGAGGGGCTGAAACAGAGGGCGAGAAACAGAGGGGCTGAATCAGAGGGGCTGAATCAGAGGGGCTGAAACAGAGGGGCTGAAACAGAGGGCGAGAAACAGAGGGGCTGAAACAGATGGGCTGAAACAGAGAGCCTGAAACAGAGGGCGAGAAACAGAGGGCGAGAAACAGAGGGCGAGAAACAGAGGGGCAGAAACAGAGGGCGAGAAACTGAGGGTGAGAAACAGAGGGGCTGAAACAGAGGGGCTGAATCAGAGGGGCTGAAACAGAGGGGCTGAATCAGAGGGCGATAAACAGAGGGGCTGAAACAGAGGGCGAGAAACAGAGGGGCTGAAACAGAGGGCGAGAAACTGAGGGTGAGAAACAGAGGGCGAGAAACAGAGGGGCTGAAACAGAGGGGCTGAAACAGAGGGGCTGAAACAGAGGGGCTGAATCAGAGGGGCTGAAACAGAGGGGCTGAATCAGAGGGGCTGAAACAGAGGGCGATAAACAGAGGGGCTGAAAAAGAGGGCGAGAAACAGAGGGGCTGAAACAGAGGGCGAGAAACAGAGGGGCTGAAACAGAGGGGGTGAAACAGAGGGCGAGAAACAGATGGGCTGAAACAGCGGGCGAGAATCAGAGGGGCTGAATCAGAGGGGCTGAATCAGAGGGGCTGAAACAGAGGGGCTGAAACAGAGGGCGAGAAACAGAGGGGCTGAATCAGAGGGGCTGAAACAGAGGGGCTGAAACAGAGGGCGAGAAACAGAGTGGCTGAAACACACGGGCTGAAACAGAGGGCGAGAAACAGAGTGGCTGAAACAGAGGGCGAGAAACAGAGGGGATGGAACAGAGTGCGAGAAATAGATGGGCTGAAACAGAGGGCGAGAAACAGAGGGGCTGAATCTGAGGGGCTGAATCAGAGGGGCTGAAACAGAGGGGCTGAATCAGCGGGGCTGAAACAGAGGGCGAGAAACAGAAGGGCTGAAACAGAGGGCGAGAAACAGAGGGGCAGAAACACAGGGCGAGAAACAGAGGGGCTGAAACAGAGGGGCTGAAACAGAGGGCGAGAAACAGAGTGGCTGAAACAGAGTGCGAGAAACAGAGGGGCTGAAACAGAGGTGCTGACACAGAGGGGCTGAAACAGAGGGTCTGAAACAGAGGGGGAGAAACAGAGGGCGAGAAACAGAGGGGTTGAAACAGAGGGCGAGAAACAGAGGGGTTGAAACAGAGGGGCTGAAACAGAGGGGCTGAAACAGAGGGCGAGAAACTGAGGGGCAGAAACAGAGGGCGAGAAACAGAGGGGCTGAAACAGAGGTGCTGAAACAGAGGGGCTGAAACAGAGGGGCTGAATCAGAGGGGCTGATTCAGAGGGGCTGAAACAGAGGGGCTGAATCAGCGGGGCTGAAACAGAGGGCGAGAAACAGAGTGGCTGAAACAGAGGGCGAGAAACAGAGGGGCAGAAACAGCGGGCGAGAAACAGAGGGGCTAAAACAGAGGGGCTGAAACAGAGGGCGAGAAACAGAGGAGCTGAAACAGAGTGCGAGAAACAGAGGGGCTGAAACAGAGGGGTTGAAACAGAGGGGCTGAAAAAGAGTGGCTGAAACAGAGGGCGAGAAACAGAGGGGCTGAAACAGAGGCCGAGAAACAGAGTGTGTGAAACAGAGGGCGAGAAAGAGAGGGGCTGAAACAGAGGGGCTGAAACAGAGGGGCTGAAACAGAGGGCGAGAATCAGAGGGGCTGAAACAGAGGGCGAGAAACAGAGGGGCTGAAACAGAGGGGCTGAAACAGAGGGGCTGGAACAGAGGGGCTGAAACAGAGGGCGAGAAACAGAGGGGCTGAATCAGAGGGGCTGAATCAGAGGGGCTGAAACAGAGGGGCTGAAACAGAGGGCAAGAAACAGAGGGGCTTAAACAGACGGGCTGAAACAGAGAGCCTGAAACAGAGGGCGAGAAACAGAGGGGCTGAAACAGAGGGCGAGAAACTGAGGGTGAGAAACAGAGGGCGAGAAACAGAGGGGCTGAAACAGAGGGGCTGAAACAGAGGGGATGAAACAGAGGGGCTGAATCAGAGGGGCTGAAACAGAGGGGCTGAATCAGAGGGGCTGAAACAGAGGGGCTGAATCAGAGGGGCTGAAACAGAGGGCGATAAACAGAGGGGCTGAAACAGAGGGCGAGAAACAGAGGGGCTGAAACAGAGGGCGAGAAACTGAGGGTGAGAAACAGAGGGCGAGAAACAGAGGGGCTGAAACAGAGGGGCTGAAACAGTGGGGCTGAAACAGAGGGGCTGAATCAGAGGGGCTGAAACAGAGGGGCTGAATCAGAGGGGCTGAAACAGAGGGCGATAAACAGAGGGGCTGAAACAGAGGGAGAGAAACAGAGGGGCTGAAACAGAGGGCGAGAAACAGAGGGGCTGAAACAGAGGGGGTGAAACAGAGGGCGAGAAACAGATGGGCTGAAACAGAGGGCGAGAATCAGAGGGGCTGAATCAGAGGGGCTGAATTAGAGGGGCTGAAACAGAGGGGCTGAAACAGAGGGCGAGAAACAGAGGGACTGAAACAGACGGGCTGAAACAGAGGGCGAGAAACAGAGGGGCTGAATCAGAGGGGCTGAATCAGAGGGGCTGAAACAGAGGGGCTGAAACAGAGGGCGAGAAACAGAGGGGCTGAAACAGAATGCGAGAAACTGAGGGTGAGAAACAGAGGGCGAGAAACAGAGGGGCTGAAACAGAGGGGCTGAAACAGAGGGGCTGAATCAGAGGGGCTGAAACAGAGGGGCTGAATCAGAGGGGCTGAAACAGAGGGGCTGAATCAGAGGGCGAGAAACAGAGAGGTTGAAACAGAGGGCGAGAAACAGAGGGGTTGAAACAGAGGGGCTGAAACAGAGGGGCTGAAACAGAGGGCGAGAAACTGAGGGGCAGAAACAGAGGGCGAGAAACAGAGGGGCTGAAACAGAGGTGCTGAAACAGAGGGGCTGAAACAGAGGGGCTGAATCAGAGGGGCTGATTCAGAGGGGCTGAAACAGAGGGGCTGAATCAGCCGGGCTGAAACAGAGGGCGAGAAACAGAGTGGCTGAAACAGAGGGCGAGAAACAGAGGGGCAGAAACAGCGGGCGAGAAACAGAGGGGCTAAAACAGAGGGGCTGAAACAGAGGGCGAGAAACAGAGGGGCTGAAACAGAGTGCGAGAAACAGAGTGGCTGAAACAGAGGGCGAGAAACAGAGGGGCAGAAACAGCGGGCGAGAAACAGAGGGGCTAAAACAGAGGGGCTGAAACAGAGGGCGAGAAACAGAGGGGCTGAAACAGAGTGCGAGAAACAGAGGGGCTGAAACAGAGGGGTTGAAACAGAGGGGCTGAAAAAGAGTGGCTGAAACAGAGGGCGAGAAACAGAGGGGCTGAAACAGAGGCCGAGAAAGAGAGGGGCTGAAACAGAGGGGCTGAAACAGAGGGGCTGAAACAGAGGGCGAGAAACAGAGGGGCTGAAACAGAGGGCGAGAAAGAGAGGGGCTGAAACAGAGGGGCTGAAACAGAGGGGCTGAAACAGAGGGCGAGAAACAGAGGGGCTGAAACAGAGGGCGAGAAACAGAGGGGCGGAAACAGAGGGGCTGAAACAGAGGGGCTGGAACAGAGGGGCTGAAACAGAGGGCGAGAAACAGAGGGGCTGAATCAGAGGGGCTGAATCAGAGGGGCTGAAACAGAGGGGCTGAAACAGAGGGCGAGAAACAGAGGGGCTGAAACAGATGGGCTGAAACAGAGAGCCTGAAACAGAGGGCGACAAACAGAGGGGCTGAAACAGAGGGCGAGAAACAGAGGGGCAGAAACAGAGGGCGAGAAACTGAGGGTGAGAAACAGAGGGGCTGAAACAGAGGGGCTGAATCAGAGGGGCTGAAACAGAGGGGCTGAATCAGAGGGCGATAAACAGAGGGGCTGAAACAGAGGGCGAGAAACAGAGGGGCTGAAACAGAGGGCGAGAATCTGAGGGTGAGAAACAGAGGGCGAGAAACAGAGGGGCTGAAACAGAGGGGCTGAAACAGAGGGGCTGAAACAGAGGGGCTGCATCAGAGGGGCTGAAACAGAGGGGCTGAATCAGAGGTGCTGAAACAGAGGGCGATAAACAGAGGGGCTGAAAAAGAGGGCGAGAAACAGATGGGCTGAAACAGAGGGCGAGAAACAGAGGGGCTGAAACAGAGGGGGTGAAACAGAGGGCGAGAAACAGATGGGCTGAAACAGAGGGCGAGAATCAGAGGGGCTGAATCAGAGGGGCTGAATCAGAGGGGCTGAAACAGAGGATCTGAAACAGAGGGCGAGAAACAGAGGGGCTGAAACAGACGGGCTGAATCAGAGGGCGAGAAACAGAGGAGCTGAATCAGAGGGGCTGAAACAGAGGGGCTGAAACAGAGGGCGAGAAACAGAGTGGCTGAAACACACGGGCTGAAACAGAGGGCGAGAAACAGAGTGGCTGAAACAGAGGGCGAGAAACAGAGGGGATGGAACAGAGTGCGAGAAACAGATGGGCTGAAGCAGAGCGCGAGAAACAGAGGGGCTGAAACAGAGGGCGAGAAACAGAGGGTCTGAAACAGTGGGGCTGAAACAGTGGGCGAGATACAGAGGGGCTGAAAGAGAGGGGCTGAAAGAGAGGGCGAGAAACAGAGGGGCTGAACCAGAGGGGCTGAAACAGAGGGGAGGGAAACAGAGAGGCGGGAAACAGAGGGGCGGAAAACAGAGGGGTTGAATCAGAGGGGCTGAATCAGAGGGGCTGAATCAGAGGGGCTGAAACAGAGGGTGAGAAACAGAGGGGCTGAAACAGAGGGGCTGAAACAGAGGGGCTGAAACAGAGGGCGAGAAACAGAGTGGCTGAAACAGAGTGCGAGAAACAGAGGGGCTGAAACAGAGGTGCTGACACAGAGGGGCTGAAACAGAGGGTCTGAAACAGAGGGGGAGAAACAGAGGGCGAGAAACAGAGGGGTTGAAACAGAGGGCGAGAAACAGAGGGGCTGAAACAGAGGTGCTGACACAGAGGGGCTGAAACAGAGGACCTGAAACAGAGGGCGAGAAACAGAGGGGCTGAAACAGAGGGCGAGAAACAGATAGGTTGAAACAGAGGGCGAGAAACAGAGGGGTTGAAACAGAGGGGCTGAAACAGAGGGGCTGAAACAGAGGGCGAGAAACTGAGGGGCAGAAACAGAGGGCGAGAAACAGAGGGGCTGAAACAGAGGTGCTGAAACAGAGGGGCTGAAACAGAGGGGCTGAATCAGAGGGGCTGATTCAGAGGGGCTGAAACAGAGGGGCTGAATCAGCGGGGCTGAAACAGAGGGCGAGAAACAGAGTGGCTGAAACAGAGGGCGAGAAACAGAGGGGCAGAAACAGCGGGCAGGAAACAGAGGGGCTAAAACAGAGGGGCTGAAACAGAGGGCGAGAAACAGAGGAGCTGAAACAGAGTGCGAGAAACAGAGGGGCTGAAACAGAGGGGTTGAAACAGAGGGGCTGAAAAAGAGTGGCTGAAACAGAGGGCGAGAAACAGAGGGGCTGAAACAGAGGCCGAGAAACAGAGTGTGTGAAACAGAGGGCGAGAAAGAGAGGGGCTGAAACAGAGGGGCTGAAACAGAGGGGCTGAAACAGAGGGCGAGAAACAGAGGGGCTGAAACAGAGGGCGAGAAACAGAGGGGCTGAAACAGAGGGGCTGAAACAGAGGGGCTGGAACAGAGGGGCTGAAACAGAGGGCGAGAAACAGAGGGGCTGAATCAGAGGGGCTGAATCAGAGGGGCTGAAACAGAGGGGCTGAAACAGAGGGCGAGAAACAGAGGGGCTTAAACAGACGGGCTGAAACAGAGAGCCTGAAACAGAGGGCGAGAAACAGAGGGGCTGAAACAGAGGGCGAGAAACTGAGGGTGAGAAACAGAGGGCGAGAAACAGAGGGGCTGAAACAGAGGGGCTGAAACAGAGGGGATGAAACAGAGGGGCTGAATCAGAGGGGCTGAAACAGAGGGGCTGAATCAGAGGGGCTGAAACAGAGGGGCTGAATCAGAGGGGCTGAAACAGAGGGCGATAAACAGAGGGGCTGAAACAGAGGGCGAGAAACAGAGGGGCTGAAACAGAGGGCGAGAAACTGAGGGTGAGAAACAGAGGGCGAGAAACAGAGGGGCTGAAACAGAGGGGCTGAAACAGTGGGGCTGAAACAGAGGGGCTGAATCAGAGGGGCTGAAACAGAGGGGCTGAATCAGAGGGGCTGAAACAGAGGGCAATAAACAGAGGGGCTGAAACAGAGGGCGAGAAACAGAGGGGCTGAAACAGAGGGCGAGAAACAGAGGGGCTGAAACAGAGGGGGTGAAACAGAGGGCGAGAAACAGATGGGCTGAAACAGAGGGCGAGAATCAGAGGGGCTGAATCAGAGGGGCTGAATTAGAGGGGCTGAAACAGAGGGGCTGAAACAGAGGGCGAGAAACAGAGGGACTGAAACAGACGGGCTGAAACAGAGGGCGAGAAACAGAGGGGCTGAATCAGAGGGGCTGAATCAGAGGGGCTGAAACAGAGGGGCTGAAACAGAGGGCGAGAAACAGAGGGGCTGAAACAGAATGCGAGAAACTGAGGGTGAGAAACAGAGGGCGAGAAACAGAGGGGCTGAAACAGAGGGGCTGAAACAGAGGGGCTGAATCAGAGGGGCTGAAACAGAGGGGCTGAATCAGAGGGGCTGAAACAGAGGGGCTGAATCAGAGGGCGAGAAACAGAGAGGTTGAAACAGAGGGCGAGAAACAGAGGGGTTGAAACAGAGGGGCTGAAACAGAGGGGCTGAAACAGAGGGCGAGAAACTGAGGGGCAGAAACAGAGGGCGAGAAACAGAGGGGCTGAAACAGAGGTGCTGAAACAGAGGGGCTGAAACAGAGGGGCTGAATCAGAGGGGCTGATTCAGAGGGGCTGAAACAGAGGGGCTGAATCAGCCGGGCTGAAACAGAGGGCGAGAAACAGAGTGGCTGAAACAGAGGACGAGAAACAGAGGGGCAGAAACAGCGGGCGAGAAACAGAGGGGCTAAAACAGAGGGGCTGAAACAGAGGGCGAGAAACAGAGGGGCTGAAACAGAGTGCGAGAAACAGAGTGGCTGAAACAGAGGGCGAGAAACAGAGGGGCAGAAACAGCGGGCGAGAAACAGAGGGGCTAAAACAGAGGGGCTGAAACAGAGGGCGAGAAACAGAGGGGCTGAAACAGAGTGCGAGAAACAGAGGGGCTGAAACAGAGGGGTTGAAACAGAGGGGCTGAAAAAGAGTGGCTGAAACAGAGGGCGAGAAACAGAGGGGCTGAAACAGAGGCCGAGAAAGAGAGGGGCTGAAACAGAGGGGCTGAAACAGAGGGGCTGAAACAGAGGGCGAGAAACAGAGGGGCTGAAACAGAGGGCGAGAAAGAGAGGGGCTGAAACAGAGGGGCTGAAACAGAGGGGCTGAAACAGAGGGCGAGAAACAGAGGGGCTGAAACAGAGGGCGAGAAACAGAGGGGCGGAAACAGAGGGGCTGAAACAGAGGGGCTGGAACAGAGGGGCTGAAACAGAGGGCGAGAAACAGAGGGGCTGAATCAGAGGGGCTGAATCAGAGGGGCTGAAACAGAGGGGCTGAAACAGAGGGCGAGAAACAGAGGGGCTGAAACAGATGGGCTGAAACAGAGAGCCTGAAACAGAGGGCGACAAACAGAGGGGCTGAAACAGAGGGCGAGAAACAGAGGGGCAGAAACAGAGGGCGAGAAACTGAGGGTGAGAAACAGAGGGGCTGAAACAGAGGGGCTGAATCAGAGGGGCTGAAACAGAGGGGCTGAATCAGAGGGCGATAAACAGAGGGGCTGAAACAGAGGGCGAGAAACAGAGGGGCTGAAACAGAGGGCGAGAATCTGAGGGTGAGAAACAGAGGGCGAGAAACAGAGGGGCTGAAACAGAGGGGCTGAAACAGAGGGGCTGAAACAGAGGGGCTGCATCAGAGGGGCTGAAACAGAGGGGCTGAATCAGAGGTGCTGAAACAGAGGGCGATAAACAGAGGGGCTGAAAAAGAGGGCGAGAAACAGATGGGCTGAAACAGAGGGCGAGAAACAGAGGGGCTGAAACAGAGGGGGTGAAACAGAGGGCGAGAAACAGATGGGCTGAAACAGAGGGCGAGAATCAGAGGGGCTGAATCAGAGGGGCTGAATCAGAGGGGCTGAAACAGAGGATCTGAAACAGAGGGCGAGAAACAGAGGGGCTGAAACAGACGGGCTGAATCAGAGGGCGAGAAACAGAGGAGCTGAATCAGAGGGGCTGAAACAGAGGGGCTGAAACAGAGGGCGAGAAACAGAGTGGCTGAAACACACGGGCTGAAACAGAGGGCGAGAAACAGAGTGGCTGAAACAGAGGGCGAGAAACAGAGGGGATGGAACAGAGTGCGAGAAACAGATGGGCTGAAGCAGAGCGCGAGAAACAGAGGGGCTGAAACAGAGGGCGAGAAACAGAGGGTCTGAAACAGTGGGGCTGAAACAGTGGGCGAGATACAGAGGGGCTGAAACAGAGGGGCTGAAAGAGAGGGCGAGAAACAGAGGGGCTGAACCAGAGGGGCTGAAACAGAGGGGAGGGAAACAGAGAGGCGGGAAACAGAGGGGCGGAAAACAGAGGGGTTGAATCAGAGGGGCTGAATCAGAGGGGCTGAATCAGAGGGGCTGAAACAGAGGGTGAGAAACAGAGGGGCTGAAACAGAGGGGCTGAAACAGAGGGGCTGAAACAGAGGGCGAGAAACAGAGGGGCTGAATCTGAGGGGCTGAATCAGAGGGGCTGAAACAGAGGGGCTGAATCAGCGGGGCTGAAACAGAGGGCGAGAAACAGAAGGGCTGAAACAGAGGGCGAGAAACAGAGGGGCAGAAACACAGGGCGAGAAACAGAGGGGCTGAAACAGAGGGGCTGAAACAGAGGGCGAGAAACAGAGGGGCTGAAACAGAGTGCGAGAAACAGAGGGGCTGAAACAGAGGGCGAGAAACAGAGGGGCTGAATCAGAGGGGCTGAATCAGAGGGGCTGAAACAGAGGGGCTGAAACAGAGGGCGAGAAACAGAGGGGCTGAAACAGATGGGCTGAAACAGAGAGCCTGAAACAGAGGGCGAGAAACAGAGGGGCTGAAACAGAGGGCGAGAAACAGAGGGGCAGAAACAGAGGGCGAGAAACTGAGGGTGAGAAACAGAGGGGCTGAAACAGAGGGGCTGAATCAGAGGGGCTGAAACAGAGGGGCTGAATCAGAGGGCGATAAACAGAGGGGCTGAAACAGAGGGCGAGAAACAGAGGGGCTGAAACAGAGGGCGAGAAACTGAGGGGCTGAAACAGAGGGCGAGAAACAGAGGGGCTGAAACAGAGGGGCTGAAACAGAGGGGCTGAAACAGAGGGGCTGAATCAGAGGGGCTGAAACAGAGGGGCTGAATCAGAGGGGCTGAAACAGAGGGCGATAAACAGAGGGGCTGAAAAAGAGGGCGAGAAACAGAGGGGCTGAAACAGAGGGCGAGAAACAGAGGGGCTGAAACAGAGGGGGTGAAACAGAGGGCGAGAAACAGATGGGCTGAAACAGAGGGCGAGAATAAGAGGGGCTGAATCAGAGGGGCTGAATCAGAGGGGCTGAAACAGAGGGGCTGAAACAGAGGGCGAGAAACAGAGGGGCTGAAACAGACGGGCTGAATCAGAGGGCGAGAAACAGAGGGGCTGAATCAGAGGGGCTGAAACAGAGGGGCTGAAACAGAGGGCGAGAAACAGAGTGGCTGAAACACACGGGCTGAAACAGAGGGCGAGAAACAGAGTGGCTGAAACAGAGAGCGAGAAACAGAGGGGATGGAACAGAGTGCGAGAAACAGATGGGCTGAAACAGAGGGCGAGAAACAGAGGGGCTGAAACAGAGGGCGAGAAACAGAGGGTCTGAAACAGTGGGGCTGAAACAGTGGGCGAGATACAGAGGGGCTGAAACAGAGGGGCTGAAAGAGAGGGCGAGAAACAGAGGGGCTGAACCAGAGGGGCTGAAACAGAGGGGAGGGAAACAGAGAGGCGGGAAACAGAGGGGCGGAAAACAGAGGGGTTGAATCAGAGGGGCTGAATCAGAGGGGCTGAATCAGAGGGGCTGAAACAGAGGGTGAGAAACAGAGGGGCTGAAACAGAGGGGCTGAAACAGAGGGGCTGAAACAGAGGGCGAGAAACAGAGGGGCTGAATCTGAGGGGCTGAATCAGAGGGGCTGAAACAGAGGGGCTGAATCAGCGGGGCTGAAACAGAGGGCGAGAAACAGAAGGGCTGAAACAGAGGGCGAGAAACAGAGGGGCAGAAACACAGGGCGAGAAACAGAGGGGCTGAAACAGAGGGGCTGAAACAGAGGGCGAGAAACAGAGTGGCTGAAACAGAGTGCGAGAAACAGAGGGGCTGAAACAGAGGTGCTGACACAGAGGGGCTGAAACAGAGGGTCTGAAACAGAGGGGGAGAAACAGAGGGCGAGAAACAGAGGGGTTGAAACAGAGGGCGAGAAACAGAGGGGCTGAAACAGAGGTGCTGACACAGAGGGGCTGAAACAGAGGACCTGAAACAGAGGGCAAGAAACAGAGGGGCTGAAACAGAGGGCGAGAAACAGATAGGTTGAAACAGAGGGCGAGAAACAGAGGGGTTGAAACAGAGGGGCTGAAACAGAGGGGCTGAAACAGAGGGCGAGAAACTGAGGGGCAGAAACAGAGGGCGAGAAACAGAGGGGCTGAAACAGAGGTGCTGAAACAGAGGGGCTGAAACAGAGGGGCTGAATCAGAGGGGCTGATTCAGAGGGGCTGAAACAGAGGGGCTGAATCAGCGGGGCTGAAACAGAGGGCGAGAAACAGAGTGGCTGAAACAGAGGGCGAGAAACAGAGGGGCAGAAACAGCGGGCGAGAAACAGAGGGGCTAAAACAGAGGGGCTGAAACAGAGGGCGAGAAACAGAGGAGCTGAAACAGAGTGCGAGAAACAGAGGGGCTGAAACAGAGGGGTTGAAACAGAGGGGCTGAAAAAGAGTGGCTGAAACAGAGGGCGAGAAACAGAGGGGCTGAAACAGAGGCCGAGAAACAGAGTGTGTGAAACAGAGGGCGAGAAAGAGAGGGGCTGAAACAGAGGGGCTGAAACAGAGGGGCTGAAACAGAGGGCGAGAAACAGAGGGGCTGAAACAGAGGGGCAGAAACAGAGGGGCTGGAACTGAGGGGCTGAAACAGAGGGCGAGAAACAGAGGGGCTGAATCAGAGGGGCTGAATCAGAGGGGCTGAAACAGAGGGGCTGAAACAGAGGGCGAGAAACAGAGGGGCTGAAACAGACGGGCTGAAACAGAGAGCCTGAAACAGAGGGCGAGAAACAGAGGGGCTGAAACAGAGGGCGAGAAACTGAGGGTGAGAAACAGAGGGCGAGAAACAGCGGGGCTGAAACAGAGGGGCTGAAACAGAGGGGATGAAACAGAGGGGCTGAATCAGAGGGGCTGAAACAGAGGGGCTGAATCAGAGGGGCTGAAACAGAGGGGCTGAATCAGAGGGGCTGAAACAGAGGGCGATAAACAGAGGGGCTGAAACAGAGGGCGAGAAACAGAGGGGCTGAAACAGAGGGCGAGAAACTGAGGGTGAGAAACAGAGGGCGAGAAACAGAGGGGCTGAAACAGAGGGGCTGAAACAGAGGGGCTGAAACAGAGGGGCTGAATCAGAGGGGCTGAAACAGAGGGGCTGAATCAGAGGGGCTGAAACAGAGGGCGATAAACAGAGGGGCTGAAACAGAGGGCGAGAAACAGAGGGGCTGAAACAGAGGGCGAGAAACAGAGGGGCTGAAACAGAGGGGGTGAAACAGAGGGCGAGAAACAGATGGGCTGAAACAGAGGGCGAGAATCAGAGGGGCTGAATCAGAGGGGCTGAATCAGAGGGGCTGAAACAGAGGGGCTGAAACAGAGGGCGAGAAACAGAGGGGCTGAAACAGACGGGCTGAAACAGAGGGCGAGAAACAGAGGGGCTGAATCAGAGGGGCTGAATCAGAGGGGCTGAAACAGAGGGGCTGAAACAGAGGGCGAGAAACAGAGGGGCTGAAACAGACGGGCTGAAACAGAGAGCCTGAAACAGAGGGCGAGAAACAGAGGGGCTGAAACAGAATGCGAGAAACTGAGGGTGAGAAACAGAGGGCGAGAAACAGAGGGGCTGAAACAGAGGGGCTGAAACAGAGGGGCTGAATCAGAGGGGCTGAAACAGAGGGGCTGAATCAGAGGGGCTGAAACAGAGGGGCTGAATCAGAGGGCGAGAAACAGAGAGGTTGAAACAGAGGGCGAGAAACAGAGGGGTTGAAACAGAGGGGCTGAAACAGAGGGGCTGAAACAGAGGGCGAGAAACTGAGGGGCAGAAACAGAGGGCGAGAAACAGAGGGGCTGAAACAGAGGTGCTGAAACAGAGGGGCTGAAACAGAGGGGCTGAATCAGAGGGGCTGATTCAGAGGGGCTGAAACAGAGGGGCTGAATCAGCCGGGCTGAAACAGAGGGCGAGAAACAGAGTGGCTGAAACAGAGGGCAAGAAACAGAGGGGCAGAAACAGCGGGCGAGAAACAGAGGGGCTAAACCAGAGGGGCTGAAACAGAGGGCGAGAAACAGAGGGGCTGAAACAGAGTGCGAGAAACAGAGGGGCTGAAACAGAGGGGTTGAAACAGAGGGGCTGAAAAAGAGTGGCTGAAACAGAGGGTGAGAAACAGAGGGGCTGAAACAGAGGCCGTGAAACAGAGTGGCTGAAACAGAGGGCGAGAAAGAGAGGGGCTGAAACAGAGGGGCTGAAACAGAGGGGCTGAAACAGAGGGGCTGAAACAGAGGGCGAGAAACAGAGGGGCTGAATCTGAGGGGCTGAATCAGAGGGGCTGAAACAGAGGGGCTGAATCAGCGGGGCTGAAACAGAGGGCGAGAAACAGAAGGGCTGAAACAGAGGGCGAGAAACAGAGGGGCAGAAACACAGGGCGAGAAACAGAGGGGCTGAAACAGAGGGGCTGAAACAGAGGGCGAGAAACAGAGGGGCTGAAACAGAGTGCGAGAAACAGAGGGGCTGAAACAGATGGGCTGAAACAGAGGGGCTGAAACAGAGGGCGAGAAACAGAGGGGCTGAAACAGAGGGCGAGAAACTGAGGGTGAGAAACAGAGGGCGAGAAACAGAGGGGCTGAAACAGAGGGGCTGAAACAGAGGGGCTGAAACAGAGGGGCTGAATCAGAGGGGCTGAAACAGAGGGGCTGAATCAGAGGGGCTGAAACAGAGGGCGATAAACAGAGGGGCTGAAAAAGAGGGCGAGAAACAGATGGGCTGAAACAGAGGGCGAGAAACAGTGGGGCTGAAACAGAGGGGGTGAAACAGAGGGCGAGAAACAGATGGGCTGAAACAGAGGGCGAGAATCAGAGGGGCTGAATCAGAGGGGCTGAATCAGAGGGGATGAAACAGAGGGGCTGAAACAGAGGGCGAGAAACAGAGGGGCTGAAACAGACGGGCTGAATCAGAGGGCGAGAAACAGAGGGGCTGAATCAGAGGGGCTGAAACAGAGGGGCTCAAACAGAGGGCGAGAAACAGTGGCTGAAACACACGGGCTAAAACAGAGGGCGAGAAACAGAGTGGCTGAAACAGAGGGCGAGAAACAGAGGGGATGGAACAGAGTGCGAGAAACAGATGGGCTGAAACAGAGGGCGAGAAACAGAGGGGCTGAAACAGAGGGCGAGAAACAGAGGGTCTGAAACAGTGTGGCTGAAACAGTGGGCGAGATACAGAGGGGCTGAAACAGAGGGGCTGAAACAGAGGGCGAGAAACAGAGGGGCTGAACCAGAGGGGCTGAATCAGAGGGGAGGGAAACAGAGAGGCGGGAAACAGAGGGGCGGAAAACAGAGGGGTTGAATCAGAGGGGCTGAATCAGAGGGGCTGAATCAGAGGGGCTGAAACAGAGGGTGAGAAACAGAGGGGCTGAAACAGAGGGGCTGAAACAGAGGGGCTGAAACAGAGAGCGAGAAACAGAGGGGCTGAATCTGAGGGGCTGAATCAGAGCGGCTGAAACAGAGGGGCTGAATCAGCGGGGCTGAAACAGAGGGCGAGAAACAGAAGGGCTGAAACAGAGGGCGAGAAACAGAGGGGCAGAAACACAGGGCGAGAAACAGAGGGGCTGAAACAGAGGGGCTGAAACAGAGGGCGAGAAACAGAGTGGCTGAAACAGAGTGCGAGAAACAGAGGGGCTGAAACAGAGGTGCTGACACAGAGGGGCTGAAACAGAGGGTCTGAAACAGAGGGGCTGGAACAGAGGGGCTGAAACAGAGGGCGAGAAACAGAGGGGCTGAAACAGAGGGGCTGAAACAGAGGGGATGAAACAGAGGGGCTGAATCAGAGGGGCTGAAACAGAGGGGCTGAATCAGAGGGGCTGAAACAGAGGGGCTGAATCAGAGGGGCTGAAACAGAGGGCGATAAACAGAGGGGCTGAAACAGAGGGCGAGAAACAGAGGGGCTGAAACAGAGGGCGAGAAACTGAGGGTGAGAAACAGAGGGCGAGAAACAGAGGGGCTGAAACAGAGGGGCTGAAACAGAGGGGCTGAAACAGAGGGGCTGAATCAGAGGGGCTGAAACAGAGGGGCTGAATCAGAGGGGCTGACACAGAGGGCGATAAACAGAGGGGCTGAAACAGAGGGCGAGAAATAGAGGGGCTGAAACAGAGGGCGAGAAACAGAGGGGCTGAAACAGAGGGGGTGAAACAGAGGGCGAGAAACAGATGGGCTGAAACAGAGGGCGAGAATCAGAGGGGCTGAATCAGAGGGGCTGAATCAGAGGGGCTGAAACAGAGGGGCTGAAACAGAGGGCGAGAAACAGAGGGGCTGAAACAGACGGGCTGAAACAGAAGGCGAGAAACAGAGGGGCTGAATCCGAGGGGCTGAATCAGAGGGGCTGAAACAGAGGGGCTGAAACAGAGGGCGAGAAACAGAGGGGCTGAAACAGACGGGCTGAAACAGAGAGCCTGAAACAGAGGGCGAGAAACAGAGGGGCTGAAACAGAATGCGAGAAACTGAGGGTGAGAAACAGAGGGCGAGAAACAGAGGGGCTGAAACAGAGGGGCTGAAACAGAGGGGCTGAATCAGAGGGGCTGAAACAGAGGGGCTGAATCAGAGGGGTTGAAACAGAGGGCGATAAACAGAGGGGCTGAAACAGAGGGCGAGAAACAGAGGGGCTGAAACAGAGGGCGAGAAACTGAGGGTGAGAAACAGAGGGCGAGAAACAGAGGGGCTGAAACAGAGGGGCTGAAACAGAGGGGCTGAAACAGAGGGGCTGAATCAGAGGGGCTGATACAGAGGGGCTGAATCAGAGGGGCTGAAACAGAGGGCGATAAACACAGGGGCTGAAACAGAGGGCGAGAAACAGAGGGGCTGAAACAGAGGGCGAGAAACAGAGGGGCTGAAACAGAGGGGGTGAAACAGAGGGCGAGAAACAGATGGGCTGAAACAGAGGGCGAGAATCAGAGGGGCTGAAACAGAGGGCGAGAAACAGAGGGGCTGAAACAGAGAGCGAGAAACAGAGGTGATGAAACAGAGGGGTTGAAACAGAGGGCGAGAAACAGAGGGGCTGAATCAGAGGGGTTGAAACAGAGGGCGAGAAACAGAGGGGCTGAAACAGAGGGCGAGAAACAGAGGGGCTGAAACAGAGGGGCTGAAACAGAGGGTGAGAAACAGAGGGGCTGAAACAGAGGGCGAGAAACAGAGTGGCTGACACAGACGGGCTGAAACAGAGGGCAAGAAACAGAGTGGGCGAAACAGAGGGCGAGAAACAGAGGGGATGGAACAGAGGGCGAGAAACAGATGGGCTGAAACAGAGGGTGAGAAACAGAGGGGCTGAAACAGAGGGCGAGAAACAGGGGGGCTGAAACAGAGGGGCTGAAACAGTGGGCGAGATACAGAGGGGCTGAAACAGAGGGGCTGAAACAGAGGGGCTGAAACAGAGGGGTTGAAACAGAGGGCGAGAAACAGAGGGGCTGAATCAGAGGGGCTGAAACAGAGGGCGAGAAACAGTGGGGCTGAAACAGAGGGGTTGAAACAGAGGGCGAGAAACAGAGGGGCTGAATCAGAGGGGCTGAAACAGAGGGCGAGAAACAGAGGGGCTGAAACAGAGGGCGAGAAACAGAGGGGCTGAAACAGAGGGGCTGAAACAGAGGGTGAGAAACAGAGGGGCTGAAACAGAGGGCGAGAAACAGAGTGGCTGACACAGACGGGCTGAAACAGAGGGCAAGAAACAGAGTGGCTGAAACAGAGGGCGAGAAACAGATGGGCTGAAACAGAGGGTGAGAAACAGAGAGGCTGAAACAGAGGGTGAGAAACAGAGGGGCTGAAACAGAGGGGGTGAAACAGAGGGCGAGAAACAGATGGGCTGAAACAGAGGGCGAGAATCAGAGGGGCTGAAACAGAGTGCGAGAAACAGAGGAGCTGAAACAGAGGGCGAGAAACAGAGGTGCTGAAACAGAGGGTTTGAAACAGAGGGCGAAAAACAGAGGGGCTGAATCAGAGGGACTGAAACAGAGGGCGAGAAACAGAGGGGCTGAAACAGAGGGGTTGAAACAGAGGGCGAGAAACAGAGGGGCTGAATCAGAGGGGCTGAAACAGAGGGGCTGAATCAGAGGGGCTGAAACAGAGGGGCTGAATCAGAGGGGCTGAAACAGAGGGCGATAAACAGAGGGGCTGAAACAGAGGGCGAGAAACAGAGGGGCTGAATCAGAGGGGCTGAAACAGAGGGCGATAAACAGAGGGGCTGAAACAGAGGGCGAGAAACAGAGGGGCTGAAACAGAGGGCGAGAAACAGAGGGGCTGAAACAGAGGGGGTGAAACAGAGGGCGAGAAACAGATGGGCTGAAACAGAGGGCGAGAATCAGAGGGGCTTAAACAGAGGGCGAGAAACAGAGGGGCTGAAACAGAGGGCGAGAAACAGAGGTGATGAAACAGAGGGGTTGAAACAGAGGGCGAGAAACAGAGGGGCTGAATCAGAGGTTCTGAAACAGAGGGCGAGAAACAGAGGGGCTGAAACAGAGGGCGAGAAACAGAGGGGCTGAAACAGAGGGGCTGAAACAGAGGGCGAGAAACAGAGTGGCTGACACAGACGAGCTGAAACAGAGGGCAAGAAACAGAGTGGGCGAAACAGAGGGCGAGAAACAGAGGGGATGGAACAGAGGATGAGAAACAGATGGGCTGAAACAGAGGGGCTGAAACAGAGGGGCTGAAACAGAGGGGCTGAATCAGAGGGGCTGAAACAAAGGGGCTGAATCAGAGGGGCTGAAACAGAGGGCGATAAACAGAGGGGCTGAAACAGAGGGCGAGAAACAGAGGGGCTGAAACAGACGGCGAGAAACAGAGGGGCTGAAACAGAGGGGGTGAAAAAGAGGGCGAGAAATAGATGGGCTGAAACAGAGGGCGAGAATCAGAAGGGCTGAAACAGAGGGTGAGAAACAGAGGTGCTGAAACAGAGGGGTTGAAACAGCGGGCGAGAAACAGAGGGGCTGAATCAGAGGGCTGAAACAGAGGGCGAGAAACAGAGGGGCTGAAACAGAGGGCGAGAAACAGAGGGGCTGAAACAGAGGGGCTGAAACAGAGGGTGAGAAACACAGGGGCTGAAACAGAGGGCGAGAAACAGAGTGGCTGACACAGACGGGCTGAAACAGAGGGCAAGAAACAGAGTGGCTGAAACAGATGGCGAGAAACAGAGGGGATGGAACAGAGGGCGAGAAACAGATGGGCTGAAACAGAGGGTGAGAAACAGAGGGGCTGAAACAGAGGGCGAGAAACAGAGGGGCTGAAACAGAGGGGGTGAAACAGAGGGCGAGAAACAGATGGGCTGAAACAGAGGGCGAGAAACAGAGGGGCTGAAACAGAGGGGCTGAAACAGAGGGGCTGAAACAGAGGGCGAGAAACAGAGGGGCTGAAACAGAGGGGCTGAAACAGAGGGGCTGAAACAGAGGGGCTGAAACAGAGGGCGAGAAACAGAGGGGCTGAATCAGAGGGGCTGTATCAGAGGGGCTGAAACAGAGGGGCTGAAACAGAGGGCGAGAAACAGAGGGGCTGAAACAGACGGGCTGAAACAGAGAGCCTGAAACAGAGGGCGAGAAACAGAGGGGCTGAAACAGAGGGCGAAAAACAGAGGGGCTGAAACAGAGGGCGAGAAACTGAGGGTGAGAAACAGAGGGCGAGAAACAGAGGGGCTGAAACAGAGGGGCTGAAACAGAGGGGCTGAAACAGAGGGGCTGAATCAGAGGGGCTGAAACAAAGGGGCTGAATCAGAGGGGCTGAAACAGAGGGCGATAAACAGAGGGGCTGAAACAGAGGGCGAGAAACAGAGGGGCTGAAACAGACGGCTAGAAACAGGGGGGCTGAAACAGAGGGGGTGAAAAAGAGGGCGAGAAATAGATGGGCTGAAACAGAGGGCGAGAATCAGAAGGGCTGAAACAGAGGGTGAGAAACAGAGGTGCTGAAACAGAGGGGTTGAAACAGCGGGCGAGAAACAGAGGTGCTGAATCAGAGGGCTGAAACAGAGGGCGAGAAACAGAGGGGCTGAAACAGAGGGCGAGAAACAGAGGGGCTGAAACAGAGGGGCTGAAACAGAGGGGCTGAAACAGAGGGTGAGAAACAGAGGGGCTGAAACAGAGGGCGAGAAACAGAGTGGCTGACACAGACGGGCTGAAACTGAGGGCAAGAAACAGAGTGGCTGAAACAGAGGGCGAGAAACAGAGGGGATGGAACAGAGGGCGAGAAACAGATGGGCTGAAACAGAGGGTGAGAAACAGAGGGGCTGAAACAGAGGGCGAGAAACAGGGGGGCTGAAACAGAGGGGCTGAAACAGTGGGCGAGATACAGAGGGGCTGAAACAGAGGGGCTGAAACAGAGGTGCTGAAACAGAGGGGTTGAAACAGAGGGCGAGAAACAGAGGGGCTGAATCAGAGGGGCTGAAACAGAGGGCGAGAAACAGAGGTGCTGAAACAAAGGGGTTGAAACAGAGGGCGAGAAACAGAGGGGCTGAATCAGAGGGGCTGAAACAGAGGGCGAGAAACAGAGGGGCTGAAACAGAGGGCGAGAAACAGAGGGGCTGAAACAGAGGGGCTGAAACAGAGGGTGAGAAACAGAGGGGCTGAAACAGAGGGCGAGAAACAGAGGGGCTGAAACAGAGGGCGAGAAACAGAGGGGCTGACACAGACGGGCTGAAACAGAGGGCAAGAAACAGAGTGGCTGAAACAGAGGGCGAGAAACAGAGGGGATGGAACAGAGGGCGAGAAACAGATGGGCTGAAACAGAGGGTGAGAAACAGAGGGGCTGAAACAGAGGGCGAGAAACAGAGGGGCTGAAACAGAGGGGGTGAAACAGAGGGCGAGAAACAGATGGGGTGAAACAGAGGGCGAGAATCAGAGGGGCTGAAACACAGGGCGAGAAACAGAGGGGCTGAAACAGAGGGCGAGAAACAGAGGTGCTGAAACAGAGGGGTTGAAACAGAGGGCGAGAAACAGAGGGACTGAATCAGAGGGGCTGAAACAGAGGGCGAGAAACAGAGGGGCTGAAACAGAGGGCGAGAAACAGAGGGGCTGAAACAGAGGGGCTGAAACAGAGGGGCTGAAACAGAGGGCGAGAAACAGAGTGGCTGACACAGACGGGCTGAAACAGAGGGCGAGAAACAGAGGGGATGGAACAGAGGGCGAGAAACAGATGGGCTGAAACAGAGGGCGAGAAACAGAGGGGCTGAAACAGAGGGCGAGAAACAGAGGGGCTGAAACAGAGGGGCTGAAACAGTGGGCGAGATACAGAGGGGCTGAAACAGAGGGGCTGGAACTGAGCGGCTGAAACAGAGGGGTTGAAACAGAGGGCGAGAAACAGAGGGGCTGAATCAGAGGGGCTGAAACAGAGGGCGAGAAAGAGAGGTGCTGAAACAGAGGGGTTGAAACAGAGGGCGAGAAACAGAGGGGCTGAATCAGAGGGGCTGAAACAGAGGGCGAGAAACAGAGGGGCTGAAACAGAGGGCGAGAAACAGAGGGGCTGAAACAGAGGTGCTGAAACAGAGGGTGAGAAACAGAGGGGCTGAAAGAGAGGGCGAGAAACAGAGTGGCTGACACAGACGGGCTGAAACAGAGGGCAAGAAACAGAGTGGCTGAAACGGAGGGGGAGAAACAGAGCGGATGGAACAGAGGGCAAGAAACAGATGGGCTGAAACAGAGGGCGAGAAACAGAGGGGCTGAAACAGAGGGCGAGAAACAGAGGGGCTGAAACAGAGGGGCTGAAACATTGGGCGAGATACAGAGGGGCTGAAACAGAGGGGCTGAAACAGAGGCGCTGAAACAGAGGGCGAGAAACAGAGGGGCTGAAACAGAGGGGCTGAAACAGAGGGGAGGGAAACAGAGGGGAGGGAAACAGAGGGGCGGGAAACAGAGGGGCGGGAAACAGAGGGGCTGAATCAGAGGGGCTGAAACAGAGGGTGAGAAACAGAGGTGCTGAAACAGAGGGGCTGAAACATAGGGGCTGAAACACAGGGCGAGAAACAGAGGGGCTGAATCAGAGGGGCTGAATCATAGGGGCTGAATCATAGGGGCTGAAACAGAGGGGCTGAAACAGTGAGCGAGAAACACAGGGGATGAAACAGAGGGCGAGAAACAGAGGGGCTGAAACAGAGGTGCTGAAACAGAGGGGCTGAAACAGAGGGGCTGAAACAGAGGGCGAGAAACAGAGGGGTTGAAACAGAGGGCGAGAAACAGAGGGGCTGAAACAGAGGGGCTGAAACAGAGGGCGAGAAACAGAGCGGCTGAAACAGAGGGCGAGAAACAGAGGGGCTGAATCAGAGGGGCTGAAACAGAGGGGCTGAAACAGAGGGGCTGAATCAGAGGGGCTGATTCAGAGGGGCTGAAAGAGAGGGGCTGAATCAGCGGGGCTGAAACAGAGGGCGAGAAACAGAGGGGCTGAAACAGAGGGCGAGATACAGAAGGGCTGAAACAGAGGGCGAGAAACAGAGGGGCTGAAACAGAGGGCGAGAAACAGAGGGGCTGAATCAGAGGGGCTGAAACAGAGGGCGGGAAACAGAGGGGCTGAAACAGAGGGCGAGAAACAGAGGGGCTGAAACAGAGGGGCTGAAACAGAGGGTGAGAAACAGAGGGGCTGAAACAGACGGGCTGAAACAGAGGGGCTGAAACAGAGGGCGAGAAACAAAGTGGCTGAAACAGACGGGCTGAAACAGAGGGCGAGAAACAGAGTGGCTGAAATAGACGGCGAGAAACAGAGGGGATGGAACAGAGGGCGAGAAACAGATGGGCTGAAACAGAGGGCGAGAAACAGAGGGGCTGAAACAGAGTGCGAGAAACAGAAGGGCTAAAACAGAGGGGCTGAAACAGTGGGCGAGATACAGAGGGGCTGAAACAGAGGGGCTGAAACAGAGGGGCTGAAACAGAGGGCGAGAAACAGAGGGGCTGAAACAGAGGGGCTGAAACAGAGGGGAGGGAAACAGAAGGGCGGGAAACAGAGGGGCGGGAAACAGAGGGGCTGAATCAGAGGGGCTGAATCAGAGGGGCTGAATCAGAGGAGCTGAAACAGAGGGTGAGAAACAGAGGGAATGAAACAGAGGGGCTGAAACAGAGGGGCTGAAACAGAGGGCGAGAAACAGAGGGGCTGAATCAGAGGGGCTGAATCAGAGGGGCTGAAACAGAGGGGCTGAAACAGAGGGGCTGAAACAGAGGGGCTGAATCAGAGGGGCTGAAACAGAGGGGCTGAATCAGAGGGGCTGAAACAGAGGGGCTGAAACAGAGTGCGAGAAACAGAGGGGCTGAAACAGCGGGCGAGAAACAGAGGGCGAGAAACAGAGGGGCTAAAACAGTTGGGCTGAAACAGACGGACTGAAACAGAGAGCCTGAAACAGAGGGCGAGAAACAGAGGGGCTGAAACAGAGGGCGAAAAACAGAGGGGCTGAAACACGGGGCGAGAAACAGAGGGTGAGAAACAGAGGGCGAGAAACAGAGGGGCTGAAACAGAGGGGCTGAAACAGAGGGGCTGAAACAGAGGGGCTGAATCAGAGGGGCTGAAACAGAGGGCGAGAAACAGAGGGGCTGAAACAGAGGGCGAGAAACAGAGGGGCTGAAACAGAGGGGCTGAAACAGAGGGGGTGAAACAGAGGGCGAGAAACAGATGGGCTGAAACAGAGGGCGAGAAAGAGAGGGGCTGAAACAGAGGGCGAGAAACAGAGGGGATGGAACAGAGGGCGAGAAACAGATGGGCTGAAACAGAGGGCGAGAAACAGAGGGGCTGAAACAGAGGGCGAGAAACAGATGGGCTGAAACGGAGGTGCTGAAACAGTGGGTGAGATACAGAGGGGCTGAAACAGAGGGGCTGAAACAGACAGGCTGAAACAGAGGGCGAGAAACAGAGGGGCTGAAACAGAGGGGCTGAAACAAAGGGGAGGGAAACAGAGGGGCGGGAAACAGAGGGGCGAGGAACAGAGTGGCTGAATCAGAGGGGCTGAATCAGAGGGGCTGAATCAGTGGGGCTGAAACAGAGGGTGAGAAACAGAGGGGCTGAAACAGAAGGGCTGAAACACAGGGCGAGAAACAGAGGGGCTGAATGAGAGGGGCTGAATCAGAGGGGCTGAATCAGAGGGGCTGAAACAGAGGGGCTGAAGCAGAGGGGCTGAAACAGAGGGGCTGAATCAGGGGGGCTGAATCAGAGGGGCTGATTCAGAGGGGCTGGAACAGAGGGGCTGAATCAGCGGGGCTGAAACAGAGGGCGAGAAACAGAAGGGCTGAAACAGAGGGCGAGAAACAGAGGGGCAGAAACAGAGGGCGAGAAACAGAGGGGCTGAAACAGAGGGGCTGAAACAGAGGGCGAGAAACAGAGGGGCTGAAACAGAGGGCGAGAAACAGAGGGGCTGAAACAGAGGTGCTGAAACAGAGGGGCTGAAAAAGAGGGGCTGAAACAGAGGGCGAGAAACAGAGGGGCTGAAACAGAGGGGCTGAAACAGAGGGGCTGAAACAGAGGGGAGGGAAACAGAAGGGCGGGAAACAGAGGGGCGGGAAACAGAGGGGCTGAATCAGAGGGGCTGAATCAGAGGGGCTGAATCAGAGGAGCTGAAACAGAGGGTGAGAAACAGAGGGGATGAAACAGAGGGGCTGAAACAGAGGGGCTGAAACAGAGGGCGAGAAACAGAGGGGCTGAATCATAGGGGCTGAATCAGAGGGGCTGAAACAGAGGGGCTGAAACAGAGGGGCTGAAACAGAGGGGCTGAAACAGAGGGGCTGAATCAGAGGGGCTGAAACAGAGGGGCTGAAACAGAGTGCGAGAAACAGAGGGGCTGAAACAGCAGGCGAGAAACAGAGGGGCTGAATCATAGGGGCTGAATCAGAGGGGCTGAAACAGAGGGGCTGAAACAGAGGGCGAGAAACAGAGGGGCTGAAACAGAGGGCGAGAAACAGAGGGGCTGAAACAGAGGGGCTGAAACAGAGGGGGTGAAACAGAGGGCGAGAAACAGATGGGCTGAAACAGAGGGCGAGAAAGAGAGCGGCTGAAACAGAGGGCGAGAAACAGAGGGGATGGAACAGAGGGCGAGAAACAGATGGGCTGAAACAGAGGGCGAGAAACAGAGGGGCTGAAACAGAGGGCGAGAAACAGATGGGCTGAAACGGAGGTGCTGAAACAGTGGGTGAGATACAGAGGGGCTGAAACAGAGGGGCTGAAACAGACAGGCTGAAACAGAGGGCGAGAAACAGAGGGGCTGAAACAGAGGGGCTGAAACAAAGGGGAGGGAAACAGAGGGGCGGGAAACAGAGGGGCGAGGAACAGAGTGGCTGAATCAGAGGGGCTGAATCAGAGGGGCTGAATCAGTGGGGCTGAAACAGAGGGTGAGAAACAGAGGGGCTGAAACAGAAGGGCTAAAACACAGGGCGAGAAACAGAGGGGCTGAATGAGAGGGGCTGAATCAGAGGGGCTGAATCAGAGGGGCTGAAACAGAGGGGCTGAAGCAGAGGGGCTGAAACAGAGGGGCTGAATCAGGGGGGCTGAATCAGAGGGGCTGATTCAGAGGGGCTGAAACAGAGGGGCTGAATCAGCGGGGCTGAAACAGAGGGCGAGAAACAGAAGGGCTGAAACAGAGGGCGAGAAACAGAGGGGCAGAAACAGAGGGCGAGAAACAGAGGGGCTGAAACAGAGGGGCTGAAACAGAGGGCGAGAAACAGAGGGGCTGAAACAGAGGGCGAGAAACAGAGGGGCTGAAACAGAGGTGCTGAAACAGAGGGGCTGAAAAAGAGGGGCTGAAACAGAGGGCGAGAAACAGAGGGGCTGAAACAGAGGGGCTGAAACAGAGGGGCTGAAAGAGAGGGCGAGAAACAGAGGGGCTGAAACAGAGGGGCTGAAACAGAGGGGAGGGAAACAGAAGGGCGGGAAACAGAGGGGCGGGAAACAGAGGGGCTGAATCAGAGGGGCTGAATCAGAGGGGCTGAATCAGAGGAGCTGAAACAGAGGGTGAGAAACAGAGGGGATGAAACAGAGGGGCTGAAACAGAGGGGCTGAAACAGAGGGCGAGAAACAGAGGGGCTGAATCATAGGGGCTGAATCAGAGGGGCTGAAACAGAGGGGCTGAAACAGAGGGGCTGAAACAGAGGGGCTGAAACAGAGGGGCTGAATCAGAGGGGCTGAAACAGAGGGGCTGAAACAGAGTGCGAGAAACAGAGGGGCTGAAACAGCAGGCGAGAAACAGAGGGCGAGAAACAGAGGGGCTAAAACAGTTGGGCTGAAACAGACGGACTGAAACAGAGAGCCTGAAACAGTGGGCGAGAAACAGAGGGGCTGAAACAGAGGGCGAAAAACAGAGGGGCTGAAACAGAGGGCGAGAAACAGAGGGTGAGAAACAGAGGGCGAGAAACAGAGGGGCTGAAACAGAGGGGCTGAAACAGAGGGGCTGAAACAGAGGGGCTGAATCAGAGGGGCTGAAACAGAGGGCGAGAAACAGAGGGGCTGAAACAGAGGGCGAGAAACAGAGGGGCTGAAACAGCGGGGCTGAAACAGAGGGGGTGAAACAGAGGGCGAGAAACAGATGGGCTGAAACAGAGGGCGAGAAAGAGAGGGGCTGAAACAGAGGGCGAGAAACAGAGGGGCTGAAACAGAGGGGCTGAAACATTGGGCGAGATACAGAGGGGCTGAAATAGAGGGGCTGAAACAGAGGCCCTGAAACAGAGGGCGAGAAACAGAGGGGCTGAAACAGAGGGGCTGAAACAGAGGGGAGGGAAACAGAGGGGAGGGAAACAGAGGGGCGGGAAACAGAGGGGCGGGAAACAGAGGGGCTGAATCAGAGGGGCTGAAACAGAGGGTGAGAAACAGAGGTGCTGAAACAGAGGGGCTGAAACATAGGGGCTGAAACACAGGGCGAGAAACAGAGGGGCTGAATCAGAGGGGCTGAATCATAGGGGCTGAATCATAGGGGCTGAAACAGAGGGGCTGAAACAGTGAGCGAGAAACACAGGGGATGAAACAGAGGGCGAGAAACAGAGGGGCTGAAACAGAGGTGCTGAAACAGAGGGGCTGAAACAGAGGGGCTGAAACAGAGGGCGAGAAACAGAGGGGTTGAAACAGAGGGCGAGAAACAGAGGGGCTGAAACAGAGGGGCTGAAACAGAGGGCGAGAAACAGAGCGGCTGAAACAGAGGGCGAGAAACAGAGGGGCTGAATCAGAGGGGCTGAAACAGAGGGGCTGAAACAGAGGGGCTGAATCAGAGGGGCTGATTCAGAGGGGCTGAAAGAGAGGGGCAGAATCAGCGGGGCTGAAACAGAGGGCGAGAAACAGAGGGGCTGAAACAGAGGGCGAGATACAGAAGGGCTGAAACAGAGGGCGAGAAACAGAGGGGCTGAAACAGAGGGCGAGAAACAGAGGGGCTGAATCAGAGGGGCTGAAACAGAGGGCGGGAAACAGAGGGGCTGAAACAGAGGGCGAGAAACAGAGGGGCTGAAACAGAGGGGCTGAAACAGAGGGTGAGAAACAGAGGGGCTGAAACAGACGGGCTGAAACAGAGGGGCTGAAACAGAGGGCGAGAAACAAAGTGGCTGAAACAGACGGGCTGAAACAGAGGGCGAGAAACAGAGTGGCTGAAATAGACGGCGAGAAACAGAGGGGATGGAACAGAGGGCGAGAAACAGTTGGGCTGAAACAGAGGGCGAGAAACAGAGGGGCTGAAACAGAGTGCGAGAAACAGAAGGGCTAAAACAGAGGGGCTGAAACAGTGGGCGAGATACAGAGGGGCTGAAACAGAGGGGCTGAAACAGAGGGGCTGAAACAGAGGGCGAGAAACAGAGGGGCTGAAACAGAGGGGCTGAAACTGAGGGGAGGGAAACAGAAGGGCGGGAAACAGAGGGGCGGGAAACAGAGGGGCTGAATCAGAGGGGCTGAATCAGAGGGGCTGAATCAGAGGAGCTGAAACAGAGGGTGAGAAACAGAGGGAATGAAACAGAGGGGCTGAAACAGAGGGGCTGAAACAGAGGGCGAGAAACAGAGGGGCTGAATCAGAGGGGCTGAATCAGAGGGGCTGAAACAGAGGGGCTGAAACAGAGGGGCTGAAACAGAGGGGCTGAATCAGAGGGGCTGAAACAGAGGGGCTGAATCAGAGGGGCTGAAACAGAGGGGCTGAAACAGAGTGCGAGAAACAGAGGGGCTGAAACAGCGGGCGAGAAACAGAGGGCGAGAAACAGAGGGGCTAAAACAGTTGGGCTGAAACAGACGGACTGAAACAGAGAGCCTGAAACAGAGGGCGAGAAACAGAGGGGCTGAAACAGAGGGCGAAAAACAGAGGGGCTGAAACAGAGGGCGAGAAACAGAGGGTGAGAAACAGAGGGCGAGAAACAGAGGGGCTGAAACAGAGGGGCTGAAACAGAGGGGCTGAAACAGAGGGGCTGAATCAGAGGGGCTGAAACAGAGGGCGAGAAACAGAGGGGCTGAAACAGAGGGCGAGAAACAGAGGGGCTGAAACAGAGGGGCTGAAACAGAGGGGGTGAAATAGAGGGCGAGAAACAGATGGGCTGAAACAGAGGGCGAGAAAGAGAGGGGCTGAAACGGAGGGCGAGAAACAGAGGGGATGGAACAGAGGGCGAGAAACAGATGGGCTGAAACAGAGGGCGAGAAACAGAGGGGCTGAAACAGAGGGCGAGAAACAGATGGGCTGAAACGGAGGTGCTGAAACAGTGGGTGAGATACAGAGGGGCTGAAACAGAGGGGCTGAAACAGACAGGCTGAAACAGAGGGCGAGAAACAGAGGGGCTGAAACAGAGGGGCTGAAGCAAAGGGGAGGGAAACAGAGGGGCGGGAAACAGAGGGGCGAGGAACAGAGTGGCTGAATCAGAGGGGCTGAATCAGAGGGGCTGAATCAGTGGGGCTGAAACAGAGGGTGAGAAACAGAG
The DNA here is from genome assembly GCF_047496795.1 of Chiloscyllium punctatum. Lineage (NCBI taxonomy): Eukaryota > Metazoa > Chordata > Chondrichthyes > Orectolobiformes > Hemiscylliidae > Chiloscyllium > Chiloscyllium punctatum. The sequence goes on along the minus strand of NW_027309790.1, from coordinate 5,489,130 downwards.
GGGCTGAAACAGAAGGGCTGAAACACAGGGCGAGAAACAGAGGGGCTGAATGAGAGGGGCTGAATCAGAGGGGCTGAATCAGAGGGGCTGAAACAGAGGGGCTGAAGCAGAGGGGCTGAAACAGAGGGGCTGAATCAGGGGGGCTGAATCAGAGGGGCTGATTCAGAGGGGCTGAAACAGAGGGGCTGAATCAGCGGGGCTGAAACAGAGGGCGAGAAACACAAGGGCTGAAACAGAGGGCGAGAAACAGAGGGGCAGAAACAGAGGGCGAGAAACAGAGGGGCTGAAACAGAGGGGCTGAAACAGAGGGCGAGAAACAGAGGGGCTGAAACAGAGGGCGAGAAACAGAGGGGCTGAAACAGAGGTGCTGAAACAGAGGGGCTGAAAAAGAGGGGCTGAAACAGAGGGCGAGAAACAGAGGGGCTGAAACAGAGGGGCTGAAACAGAGGGGCTGAAAGAGAGGGCGAGAAACAGAGGGGCTGAAACAGAGGGGCTGAAACAGAGGGGAGGGAAACAGAAGGGCGGGAAACAGAGGGGCGGGAAACAGAGGGGCTGAATCAGAGGGGCTGAATCAGAGGGGCTGAATCAGAGGAGCTGAAACAGAGGGTGAGAAACAGAGGGGATGAAACAGAGGGGCTGAAACAGAGGGGCTGAAACAGAGGGCGAGAAACAGAGGGGCTGAATCATAGGGGCTGAATCAGAGGGGCTGAAACAGAGGGGCTGAAACAGAGGGGCTGAAACAGAGGGGCTGAAACAGAGGGGCTGAATCAGAGGGGCTGAAACAGAGGGGCTGAAACAGAGTGCGAGAAACAGAGGGGCTGAAACAGCAGGCGAGAAACAGAGGGGCTGAATCATAGGGGCTGAATCAGAGGGGCTGAAACAGAGGAGCTGAAACAGAGGGCGAGAAACAGAGGGGCTGAAACAGAGGGCGAGAAACAGAGGGGCTGAAACAGAGGGGCTGAAACAGAGGGGGTGAAACAGAGGGCGAGAAACAGATGGGCTGAAACAGAGTGCGAGAAAGAGAGGGGCTGAAACAGAGGGCGAGAAACAGAGGGGATGGAACAGAGGGCGAGAAACAGATGGGCTGAAACAGAGGGCGAGAAACAGAGGGGCTGAAACAGAGGGCGAGAAACAGATGGGCTTAAACGGAGGTGCTGAAACAGTGGGTGAGATACAGAGGGGCTGAAACAGAGGGGCTGAAACAGACAGGCTGAAACAGAGGGCGAGAAACAGAGGGGCTGAAACAGAGGGGCTGAAACAAAGGGGAGGGAAACAGAGGGGCGGGAAACAGAGGGGCGAGGAACAGAGTGGCTGAATCAGAGGGGCTGAATCAGAGGGGCTGAATCAGTGGGGCTGAAACAGAGGGTGAGAAACAGAGGGGCTGAAACAGAAGGGCTAAAACACAGGGCGAGAAACAGAGGGGCTGAATGAGAGGGGCTGAATCAGAGGGGCTGAATCAGAGGGGCTGAAACAGAGGGGCTGAAGCAGAGGGGCTGAAACAGAGGGGCTGAATCAGGGGGGCTGAATCAGAGGGGCTGATTCAGAGGGGCTGAAACAGAGGGGCTGAATCAGCGGGGCTGAAACAGAGGGCGAGAAACAGAAGGGCTGAAACAGAGGGCGAGAAACAGAGGGGCAGAAACAGAGGGCGAGAAACAGAGGGGCTGAAACAGAGGGGCTGAAACAGAGGGCGAGAAACAGAGGGGCTGAAACAGAGGGCGAGAAACAGAGGGGCTGAAACAGAGGTGCTGAAACAGAGGGGCTGAAAAAGAGGGGCTGAAACAGAGGGCGAGAAACAGAGGGGCTGAAACAGAGGGGCTGAAACAGAGGGGCTGAAAGAGAGGGCGAGAAACAGAGGGGCTGAAACAGAGGGGCTGAAACAGAGGGGAGGGAAACAGAAGGGCGGGAAACAGAGGGGCGGGAAACAGAGGGGCTGAATCAGAGAGGCTGAATCAGAGGGGCTGAATCAGAGGAGCTGAAACAGAGGGTGAGAAACAGAGGGGATGAAACAGAGGGGCTGAAACAGAGGGGCTGAAACAGAGGGCGAGAAACAGAGGGGCTGAATCATAGGGGCTGAATCAGAGGGGCTGAAACAGAGGGGCTGAAACAGAGGGGCTGAAACAGAGGGGCTGAAACAGAGGGGCTGAATCAGAGGGGCTGAAACAGAGGGGCTGAAACAGAGTGCGAGAAACAGAGGGGCTGAAACAGCAGGCGAGAAACAGAGGGCGAGAAACAGAGGGGCTAAAACAGTTGGGCTGAAACAGACGGACTGAAACAGAGAGCCTGAAACAGTGGGCGAGAAACAGAGGGGCTGAAACAGAAGGCGAAAAACAGAGGGGCTGAAACAGAGGGCGAGAAACAGAGGGTGAGAAACAGAGGGCGAGAAACAGAGGGGCTGAAACAGAGGGGCTGAAACAGAGGGGCTGAAACAGAGCGGCTGAATCAGAGGGGCTGAAACAGAGGGCGAGAAACAGAGGGGCTGAAACAGAGGGCGAGAAACAGAGGGGCTGAAACAGCGGGGCTGAAACAGAGGGGGTGAAACAGAGGGCGAGAAACAGATGGGCTGAAACAGAGGGCGAGAAAGAGAGGGGCTGAAACAGAGGGCGAGAAACAGAGGGGATGGAACAGAGGGCGAGAAACAGATGGGCTGAAACAGAGGGCGAGAAACAGAGGGGCTGAAACAGAGGGCGAGAAACAGATGGGCTGAAACAGAGGGGCTGAAACAGTGGGTGAGATACAGAGGGGCTGAAACAGAGGGGCTGAAACAGACGGGCTGAAACAGACAGGCTGAAACAGAGGGCGAGAAACAGAGGGGCTGAAACAGAGGGGCTGAAACAGAGGGGAGGGAAACAGAGGGGCGGGAAACAGAGGGGCGGGGAACAGAGTGGCTGAATCAGAGGGGCTGAATCAGAGGGGCTGAATCAGAGGGGCTGAATCAGAGGGGCTGAAACAGAGGGTGAGAAACAGAGGGGCTGAAACAGAGGGGCTGAAACACAGGGCGAGAAACAGAGGGGCTGAATGAGAGGGGCTGAATCAGAGGGGCTGAATTAGAGGGGCTGAAACAGAGGGGCTGAAACAGAGGGGCTGAAACAGAGGGGCTGAATCAGGGGGGCTGAATCAGAGGGGCTGAATCAGAGGGGCTGAAACAGAGGGTGAGAAACAGAGGGGCTGAAACAGAAGGGCTGAAACACAGGGCGAGAAACAGAGGGGCTGAATGAGAGGGGCTGAATCAGAGGGGCTGAATCAGAGGGGCTGAAACAGAGGGGCTGAAGCAGAGGGGCTGAAACAGAGGGGCTGAATCAGGGGGGCTGAATCAGAGGGGCTGATTCAGCGGGGCTGAAACAGAGGGGCTGAATCAGCGGGGCTGAAACAGAGGGCGAGAAACAGAAGGGCTGAAACAGAGGGCGAGAAACAGAGGGGCAGAAACAGAGGGCGAGAAACAGAGGGGCTGAAACAGAGGGGCTGAAACAGAGGGCGAGAAACAGAGGGGCTGAAACAGAGGGCGAGAAACAGAGGGGCTGAAACAGAGGGCGAGAAACAGAGGGGCGGAAACAGAGAGCGAGAAACAGAGGGGCTGAAACAGAGGGCGAGAAACAGAGGGGCTGAAACAGAGGGCGAGAAACAGAGGGACTGAAACAGAGGGGCTAAAACAGAGGGGCTGAAACAGAAGGGCTGAATCAGCGGGGCTGAAACAGAGGGCGAGAAACAGAGGGGCTGAAACAGGGCGAGAAACAGAGGGGCTGAAACAGAGGGCGAGAAACAGAGGGGCTGAAACAGAGGGGCTGAAACATTGGGCGAGATACAGAGGGGCTGAAACAGAGGGGCTGAAACAGAGGCGCTGAAACAGAGGGCGAGAAACAGAGGGGCTGAAACAGAGGGGCTGAAACAGAGGGGAGGGAAACAGAGGGGAGGGAAACAGAGGGGCGGGAAACAGAGGGGCGGGAAACAGAGGGGCTGAATCAGAGGGGCTGAAACAGAGGGTGAGAAACAGAGGGGCTGAAACAGAGGGGCTGAAACATAGGGGCTGAAACACAGGGCGAGAAACAGAGGGGCTGAATCAGAGGGGCTGAATCATAGGGGCTGAATCATAGGGGCTGAAACAGAGGGGCTGAAACAGAGGGGCTGAATCAGAGGGGCTGAATCAGAGGGGCTGATTCAGAGGGGCTGAATCAGAGGGGCTGAAACAGAGGGTGAGAAACAGAGAAGCTGAAACAGAGGGGCTGAAACATCGGGGCTGAAACACAGGGCGAGAAACAGAGGGGCTGAATCAGAGGGGCTGAATCATAGGGGCTGAAACAGAGGGGCTGAAACAGAGGGGCTGAAACAGAGGGGCTGAATCAGAGGGGCTGAATCAGAGGGGCTGAATCAGAGGGGCTGAAACAGAGGGTGAGAAACAGAGGGGCTGAAACAGAAGGGCTGAAACACAGGGCGAGAAACAGAGGGGCTGAATGAGAGGGGCTGAATCAGAGGGGCTGAATCAGAGGGGCTGAAACAGAGGGGCTGAAGCAGAGGGGCTGAAACAGAGGGGCTGAATCAGGGGGGCTGAATCAGAGGGGCTGATTCAGCGGGGCTGAAACAGAGGGGCTGAATCAGCGGGGCTGAAACAGAGGGCGAGAAACAGAAGGGCTGAAACAGAGGGCGAGAAACAGAGGGGCAGAAACAGAGGGCGAGAAACAGAGGGGCTGAAACAGAGGGGCTGAAACAGAGGGCGAGAAACAGAGGGGCTGAAACAGAGGGCGAGAAACAGAGGGGCTGAAACAGAGGGCGAGAAACAGAGGGGCGGAAACAGAGAGCGAGAAACAGAGGGGCTGAAACAGAGGGCGAGAAACAGAGGGGCTGAAACAGAGGGCGAGAAACAGAGGGACTGAAACAGAGGGGCTAAAACAGAGGGGCTGAAACAGAAGGGCTGAATCAGCGGGGCTGAAACAGAGGGCGAGAAACAGAGGGGCTGAAACAGGGCGAGAAACAGAGGGGCTGAAACAGAGGGCGAGAAACAGAGGGGCTGAAACAGAGGGGCTGAAACATTGGGCGAGATACAGAGGGGCTGAAACAGAGGGGCTGAAACAGAGGCGCTGAAACAGAGGGCGAGAAACAGAGGGGCTGAAACAGAGGGGCTGAAACAGAGGGGAGGGAAACAGAGGGGAGGGAAACAGAGGGGCGGGAAACAGAGGGGCGGGAAACAGAGGGGCTGAATCAGAGGGGCTGAAACAGAGGGTGAGAAACAGAGGGGCTGAAACAGAGGGGCTGAAACATAGGGGCTGAAACACAGGGCGAGAAACAGAGGGGCTGAATCAGAGGGGCTGAATCATAGGGGCTGAATCATAGGGGCTGAAACAGAGGGGCTGAAACAGAGGGGCTGAATCAGAGGGGCTGAATCAGAGGGGCTGATTCAGAGGGGCTGAATCAGAGGGGCTGAAACAGAGGGTGAGAAACAGAGAAGCTGAAACAGAGGGGCTGAAACATCGGGGCTGAAACACAGGGCGAGAAACAGAGGGGCTGAATCAGAGGGGCTGAATCATAGGGGCTGAAACAGAGGGGCTGAAACAGAGGGGCTGAAACAGAGGGGCTGAATCAGAGGGGCTGAAACAGAGGGTGAGAAACAGAGGGGCTGAAACAGACGGGCTGAAACAGAGGGGCTGAAACAGAGGGCGAGAAACAAAGTGGCTGAAACAGACGGGCTGAAACAGCGGGCGAGAAACAGAGTGGCTGAAATAGACGGCGAGAAACAGAGGGGATGGAACAGAGGGCGAGAAACAGATGGGCTGAAACAGAGGGCGAGAAACAGAGGGGCTGAAACAGAGTGCGAGAAACAGAAGGGCTAAAACAGAGGGGCTGAAACAGTGGGCGAGATACAGAGGGGCTGAAACAGAGGGGCTGAAACAGAGGGGCTGAAACAGAGGGCGAGAAACAGAGGGGCTGAAACAGAGGGGCTGAAACAGAGGGGAGGGAAACAGAAGGGCGGGAAACAGAGGGGCGGGAAACAGAGGGGCTGAATCAGAGGGGCTGAATCAGAGGGGCTGAATCAGAGGAGCTGAAACAGAGGGTGAGAAACAGAGGGAATGAAACAGAGGGGCTGAAACAGAGGGGCTGAAAATGAGGGCGAGAAACAGAGGGGCTGAATCAGAGGGGCTGAATCAGAGGGGCTGAAACAGAGGGGCTGAAACAGAGGGGCTGAAACAGAGGGGCTGAATCAGAGGGGCTGAAACAGAGGGGCTGAATCAGAGGGGCTGAAACAGAGGGGCTGAAACAGAGTGCGAGAAACAGAGGGGCTGAAACAGCGGGCGAGAAACAGAGGGCGAGAAACAGAGGGGCTAAAACAGTTGGGCTGAAACAGACGGACTGAAACAGAGAGCCTGAAACAGAGGGCGAGAAACAGAGGGGCTGAAACAGAGGGCGAAAAACAGAGGGGCTGAAACAGAGGGCGAGAAACAGAGGGTGAGAAACAGAGGGCGAGAAACAGAGGGGCTGAAACAGAGGGGCTGAAACAGAGGTGCTGAAACAGAGGGGCTGAATCAGAGGGGCTGAAACAGAGGGCGAGAAACAGAGGGGCTGAAACAGAGGGCGAGAAACAGAGGGGCTGAAACAGAGGGGCTGAAACAGTGGGGGTGAAACAGAGGGCGAGAAACCGATGGGCTGAAACAGAGGGCGAGAAAGAGAGGGGCTGAAACAGAGGGCGAGAAACAGAGGGGATGGAACAGAGGGCGAGAAACAGATGGGCTGAAACAGAGGGCGAGAAACAGAGGGGTTGAAACAGAGGGCGAGAAACAGATGGGCTGAAACGGAGGGGCTGAAACAGTGGGTGAGATACAGAGGGGCTGAAACAGAGGGGCTGAAACAGACAGGCTGAAACAGAGGGCGAGAAACAGAGTGGCTGAATCAGAGGGGCTGAATCAGAGGGGCTGAATCAGAGGGGCTGAATCAGAGGGGCTGAAACAGAGGGTGAGAAACAGAGGGGCTGAAACAGAAGGGCTGAAACACAGGGCGAGAAACAGAGGGGCTGAATGAGAGGGGCTGAATCAGAGGGGCTGAATCAGAGGGGCTGAAACAGAGGGGCTGAAGCAGAGGGGCTGAAACAGATGGGCTGAATCAGGGGGGCTGAATCAGAGGGGCTGATTCAGAGGGGCTGAAACAGAGGGGCTGAATCAGCGGGGCTGAAACAGAGGGCGAGAAACAGAAGGGCTGAAACAGAGGGCGAGAAACAGAGGGGCAGAAACAGAGGGCGAGAAACAGAGGGGCTGAAACAGAGGGGCTGAAACAGAGGGCGAGAAACAGAGGGGCTGAAACAGAGGGCGAGAAACAGAGGGGCTGAAACAGAGGTGCTGAAACAGAGGGGCTGAAACAGAGGGGCTGAAACAGAGGGCGAGAAACAGAGGGGCTGAAACAGAGGGGCTGAAACAGAGGGGCTGAAACAGAGGGCGAGAAACAGTGCGGCTGAAACAGAGGGGCTGAAACAGAGGGGAGGGAAACAGAAGGGCGGGAAACAGAAGGGCGGGAAACAGAGGGGCTGAATCAGAGGGGCTGAATCAGAGGGGCTGAATCAGAGGAGCTGAAACAGAGGGTGAGAAACAGAGGGGATGAAACAGAGGGGCTGAAACAGAGGGCGAGAAACAGAGGGGCTGAATCATAGGGGCTGAATCAGAGGGGCTGAAACAGAGGGGCTGAAACAGAGGGGCTGAAACAGAGGGGCTGAAACAGAGGGGCTGAATCAGAGGGGCTGAAACAGAGGGGCTGAAACAGAGTGCGAGAAACAGAGGGGCTGAAACAGCAGGCGAGAAACAGAGGGCGAGAAACAGAGGGGCTAAAACAGTTGGGCTGAAACAGACGGACTGAAACAGAGAGCCTGAAACAGTGGGCGAGAAACAGAGGGGCTGAAACAGAGGGCGAAAAACAGAGGGTGAGAAACAGAGGGTGAGAAACAGAGGGGCTGAAACAGAGGGGCTGAAACAGAGGGGCTGAAACAGAGGGGCTGAATCAGAGGGGCTGAAACAGAGGGCGAGAAACAGAGGGGCTGAAACAGAGGGCGAGAAACAAAGGGGCTGAAACAGCGGTGCTGAAACAGAGGGGGTGAAACAGAAGGCGAGAAACAGATGGGCTGAAACAGAGGGCGAGAAACAGAGGGGCTGAAACAGAGGGCGAGAAACAGAGGGGATGGAACAGAGGGCGAGAAACAGATGGGCTGAAACAGAGGGCGAGAAACAGAGGGGCTGAAACAGAGGGCGAGAAACAGATGGGCTGAAACAGAGGGGCTGAAACAGTGGGTGAGATACAGAGGGGCTGAAACAGAGGGGCTGAAACAGACGGGCTGAAACAGACAGGCTGAAACAGAGGGGCTGAAACAGAGGGGAGGGAAACAGAGGGGCGGGAAACAGAGGGGCGGGGAACAGAGTGGCTGAATCAGAGGGGCTGAATCAGAGGGGCTGAATCAGAGGGGCTGAATCAGAGGGGCTGAAACAGAGGGTGAGAAACAGAGGGGCTGAAACAGAGGGGCTGAAACACAGGGCGAGAAACATAGGGGCTGAATGAGAGGGGCTGAATCAGAGGGGCTGAATCAGAGGGGCTGAAACAGAGGGGCTGAAACAGAGGGGCTGAAACAGAGGGGCTGAATCAGGGGGGCTGAATCAGAGGGGCTGATTCAGAGGGGCTGAAACAGAGGGGCTGAATCAGCGGGGCTGAAACAGAGGGCGAGAAACAGAAGGGCTGAAACAGAGGGCGAGAAACAGAGGGGCAGAAACAGAGGGCGAGAAACAGAGGGGCTGAAACAGAGGGGCTGAAACAGAGGGCGAGAAACAGAGGGGCTGAAACAGAGGGCGAGAAACAGAGGGGCTGAAACAGAGGTGCTGAAACAGAGGGGCTGAAAAAGAGGGGCTGAAACAGAGGGCGAGAAACAGAGGGGCTGAAACAGAGGGAGAGAAACAGAGGGGTTGAAACAGAGGGCGAGAAACAGAGGGGCTGAAACAGAGGGCGAGAAACATAGGGGCTGAAACAGAGGGGCTGAAACAGAGGGGATGAAACAGAGGGGCTGAATCACAGGGGCTGATTCAGAGGGGCTGAAACAGAGGGGCTTAATCAGCGGGGCTGAAACAGAGGGCGAGAAACAGAGGGGCTGAAACAGAGGGCGAGATACAGAGGGGCTGAAACAGAGGGCGATAAACAGAGGGGCTGAAACAGAGGGCGAGAAACAGAGGGGCTGAATCAGAGGGGCTGAAAGAGAGGGGGAGAAACAGAGGGGCTGAAGCATAGGGCGAGAAACAGATTGGCTGAAACACACGGGCTGAGACAGAGGGCGAGAAACAGAGTGGCTGAAACAGAGGGCGAGAAACAGAGGGGATGGAACAGAGGGCGAGAAACAGATGGGCTGAAACAGAGGGCGAGAAACAGAGGGGCTGAAACAGAGGGCGAGAAACAGAGGGTCTGAAACAGTGGGGCTGAAACAGTGGGCGAGATACAGAGGGGCTGAAACAGAGGGTCTGAAACAGAGGGGCTGAAACAGAGGGGCTGAAACAGAGGGCGAGAAACTGAGGGGCTGAACCAGAGGGGCTGAAACAGAGGGGAGGGAAACAGAGGGGCGGGAAACAGAGGGGCGGAAAACAGAGGGGCTGAATCAGAGGGGCTGGATCAGATGGGCTGAACCAGAGGGGCTGAATCAGAGGGGCTGAAACAGAGGGTGAGAAACAGAGGGGCTGAAACAGAGGGGCTGAAACAGAGGTGCTGAAACAGATGGTGAGAAACAGAGGGGCTGAATCAGAGGGGCTGAATCAGAGGGGCTGAAACAGAGGGGCTGAAACAGAGGGGCTGAAACAGAGGGGCTGAATCAGAGGGGCTGAAACAGAGGGCGAGAAACAGAGGGGCTGAATCAGAGGGGCTGAAACAGAGGGCGAGAAACAGAAGGGCTGAAACAGAGGGCGAGAAACAGAGGGGCTGAAACAGAGGGCGAGAAACAGAGGGGCTGAAACAGAGGTGCTGACACAGATGGGCTGAAACAGAGGGGCTGAAACAGAGGGTGAGAAATAGAGGGGCTGAAACAGAGGGCGAGAAACAGAGGGCTTGAAACAGGGGCGAGAAACAGAGGGGCTGAAACAGAGGGGCTGAAAGAGAGGGGCTGAAACAGAGGGCGAGAAACAGAGGGGCTGAAACAGAGGGCGCGAAACAGAGGGGCTGAAACAGAGGGGCTGAAACAGAGTGGCTGACACAGACGGGCTGAAACAGACGGCAAGAAACAGAGTGGCTGAAACAGAGGGCGAGAAACAGAGGGGATGGAACAGAGGGCGAGAAACAGATGGGCTGAAACAGAGGGCGAGAAACAGAGGGGCTGAAACAGAGGGCGAGAAACAGAGGGGCTGAATCAGAGGGGCTGAAACAGAGGGGCTGAAACAGAGGGGTTGAATCAGAGGGTGAGAAACAGAGGGGCTGAAACAGAGGGAGAGAAACAGAGGTGAGAAACAGAGGGGCTGAAACAGAGGGCGAGAAACAGAGGGGCTGAAACAGAGGGCGAGAAACAGAGGGGATGGAACAGAGGGCGAGAAACAGATGGGCTGAAACAGAGGGCGAGAAACAGAGGGGCTGAAACAGAGGGTGAGAAACCGAGGGGCTGAAACAGAGGGGCTGAAACAGTGGGCGAGATACAGAGGGGCTGAAACAGAGGGGCTGAAACAGAGCGGCTGAAACAGAGGGGTTGAAACAGAGGGCAAGAAACAGAGGGGCTGAATCAGAGGGGCTGAAACAGAGGGCGAGAAACAGAGGTGCTGAAACAGAGGGGTTGAAACAGAGGGCGAGAAACAGAGGGGCTGTATCAGAGGGGCTGAAACAGAGGGCGAGAAACAGAGGGGCTGAAACAGAGGGCGGGAAACAGAGGGGCAGAAACAGGGGGCGAGAAACAGAGGGGCTGAAACAGAGGGGCTGAACCAGAGGGTGAGAAACAGAGGGGCTGAAACAGAGGGCGAGAAACAGAGGGGCTGAAACAGAGGTGCTGAAACAGAGGGGCTGAAAAAGAGGGGCTGAATCAGAGGGCGAGAAACAGAGGGGCTGAAACAGAGGGCGAGAAACAGAGGGGTTGAAACAGAGGGCGAGAAACAGAGGGGCTGAAACAGAGGGCGAGAAACATAGGGGCTGAAACAGAGGGGCTGAAACAGAGGGGCTGAAACAGAGGGGCTGAATCACAGGGGCTGATTCAGAGGGGCTGAAACAGAGGGGCTGAATCAGCGGGGCTGAAACAGAGGGGGAGAAACAGAGGGGCTGAAACAGAGGGCAAGATACAGAGGGGCTGAAACAGAGGGCGAGAAACAGAGGGGCTGAAACAGAGGGCGAGAAACAGAGGGGCTGAATCAGAGGGGCTGAAACAGATGGCGAGAAACAGAGGGGCTGAAACAGAGGGGCTGAAAGAGAGGGGGAGAAACAGAGGGGCTGAAGCAGAGGGCGAGAAACAGAGTGGCTGAAACACACGGGCTGAAACAGAGGGCGAGAAATAGAGTGGCTGAAACAGAGGGCGAGAAACTTAGGGGATGGAACAGAGGGCGAGAAACAGATGGGCTGAAACAGAGGGCGAGAAACAGAGGGGCTGAAACAGAGGGCGAGAAACAGAGGGTCTGAAACAGTGGGGCTGAAACAGTGGGCGAGATACAGAGGGGCTGAAACAGAGGGGCTGAAACAGAGGGGCTGAACCAGAGGGGCTGAAACAGAGGGCGAGAAACAGAGGGGCTGAAACAGAGGGCGAGAAACAGAGGGGCTGAAACAGAGGTGCTGAAACAGAGGGGCTGAAAAAGAGGGGCTGAAACAGAGGGCGAGAAACAGAGGGCGAGAAACAGAGGGGCTGAAACAGAGGGGCTGAAACAGAGGGGAGGGAAACAGTAGGGCGGGAAACAGAGGGGCGGGAAACAGAGGGGCTTAATCAGAGGGGCTGAATCAGAGGGGCTGAATCAGAGGAGCTGAAACAGAGGGTGAGAAACAGAGGGGATGAAACAGAGGGGCTGAAACAGAGGGGCTGAAACAGAGGGCGAGAAACAGAGGGGCTGAATCATAGGGGCTGAATCAGAGGGGCTGAAACAGAGGGGCTGAAACAGAGGGGCTGAAACAGAGGGGCTGAAACAGAGGGGCTGAATCAGTGGGGCTGAAACAGAGGGGCTGAAACAGAGTGCGAGAAACAGATGGGCTGAAACAGCAGGCGAGAAACAGAGGGCGAGAAACAGAGGGGCTAAAACAGTTGGGCTGAAACAGACGGACTGAAACAGAGAGCCTGAAACAGTGGGCGAGAAACAGAGGGGCTGAAACAGAGGGCGAGAAACAGAGGGTGAGAAACAGAGGGCGAGAAACAGAGGGGCTGAAACAGAGGGGCTGAAACAGAGGGGCTGAATCAGAGGGGCTGAAACAGAGGGCGAGAAACAGAGGGGCTGAAACAGAGGGCGAGAAACAGAGGGGCTGAAACAGCGGGGCTGAAACAGAGGGGGTGAAACAGAGGGCGAGAAACAGATGGGCTGAAACAGAGGGCGAGAAACAGAGGGGCTGAAACAGAGGGCAAGAAACAGAGGGGATGGAACAGAGGGCGAGAAACAGATGGGCTGAAACAGAGGGCGAGAAACAGAGGGGCTGAAACAGAGGGCGAGAAACAGATGGGCTGAAACAGAGGGGCAGAAACAGTGGGTGAGATACAGAGGGGCTGAAACAGAGGGGCTGAAACAGACGGGCTGAAACAGACAGGCTGAAACAGAGGGCGAGAAACAGAGGGGCTGAAACAGAGGGGCTGAAACAGAGGGGCGGGGAACAGAGTGGCTGAATCAGAGGGGCTGAATCAGAGGGGCTGAATCAGAGGGGCTGAATCAGAGGGGCTGAAACAGAGGGTGAGAAACAGAGGGGCTGAAACAGAGGGGCTGAAACACAGGGCGAGAAACAGAGGGGCTGAATGAGAGGGGCTGAATCAGAGGGGCTGAATCAGAGGGGCTGAAACAGAGGGGCTGAAACAGAGGGGCTGAAACAGAGGGGCTGAATCAGGGGGGCTGAATCAGCGGGGCTGAAACAGAGGGCGAGAAACAGAAGGGCTGAAGCAGAGGGCGAGAAACAGAGGGGCAGAAACAGAGGGCGAGAAACAGAGGGGCTGAAACAGAGGGGCTGAAACAGAGGGCGAGAAACAGAGGGGCTGAAACAGAGGGCGAGAAACAGAGGGGCTGAAACAGAGGTGCTGAAACAGAGGGGCTGAAAAAGAGGGGCTGAAACAGAGGGCGAGAAACAGAGGGGCTGAAACAGAGGGAGAGAAACAGAGGGGTTGAAACAGAGGGCGAGAAACAGAGGGGCTGAAACAGAAGGCGAGAAACATAGGGGGAAAACAGAGGGGCTGAAACAGAGGGGCTGAAACAGAGGGGCTGAATCACAGGGGCTGATTCAGAGGGGCTGAAACAGAGGAGCTGAATCAGCGGGGCTGAAACAGAGGGCGAGAAACAGAGGGGCTGAAACAGAGGGCGAGATACAGAGGGGCTGAAACAGAGGGCGATAAACAGAGGGGCTGAAACAGAGGGCGAGAAACAGAGGGGCTGAATCAGAGGGGCTGAAACAGAGGGCGAGAAACAGAGGGGCTGAAACAGAGGGGCTGAAAGAGAGGGGGAGAAACAGAGGGGCTGAAGCAGAGGGCGAGAAACAGAGTGGCTGAAACACACGGGCTGAAACAGAGGGCGAGAAACAGAGTGGCTGAAACAGAGGGCGAGAAACAGAGGGGATGGAACAGAGGGTGAGGAACAGATGGGCTGAAACAGAGGGCGAGAAACAGAGGGGCTGAAACAGAGGGCGAGAAACAGAGGGTCTGAAACAGTGGGGCTGAAACAGTGGGCGAGATACAGAGGGGCTGAAACAGAGGGGCTGAAACAGAGGGGCTGAAACAGAGGGGCTGAAACAGAGGGCGAGAAACTGAGGGGCTGAACCAGAGGGGCTGAAACAGAGGGGAGGGAAACAGAGGGGCGGGAAACAGAGGGGCGGAAAACAGAGGGGCTGAATCAGAGGGGCTGGATCAGAGGGGCTGAATCAGAGGGGCTGAATCAGAGGGGCTGAAACAGAGGGTGAGAAACAGAGGGGCTGAAACAGAGGGGCTGAAACAGAGGTGCTGAAACAGATGGTGAGAAACAGAGGGGCTGAATCAGAGGGGCTGAATCAGAGGGGCTGAAACAGAGGGGCTGAAACAGAGGGGCTGAAACAGAGGGGCTGAATCAGAGGGGCTGAAACAGAGGACGAGAAACAGAGGGGCTGAATCAGAGGGGCTGAAACAGAGGGCGAGAAACAGAAGGGCTGAAACAGAGGGCGAGAAACAGAGGGGCAGAAACAGAGGGCGAGAAACAGAGGGTCTGAAACAGAGGGGCTGAAACAGAGGGCGAGAAACAGAGGGGCTGAAACAGAGGGCGAGAAACAGAGGGGCTGAAACAGAGGTGCTGACACAGATGGGCTGAAACAGAGGGGCTGAAACAGAGGGCGAGAAATAGAGGGGCTGAAACAGAGGGCGAGAAACAGAGGGCTTGAAACAGGGGCGAGAAGCAGAGGGGCTGAAACAGAGGGGCTGAAAGAGAGGGGCTGAAACAGAGGGCGAGAAACAGAGGGGCTGAAACAGAGGGCGAGAAACAGAGGGGCTGAAACAGAGGGGCTGAAACAGAGTGGCTGACCCAGACGGGCTGAAACAGACGGCAAGAAACAGAGTGGCTGAAACAGAGGGCAAGAAACAGAGGGGATGGAACAGAGGGCGAGAAACAGATGGGCTGAAACAGATGGCGAGAAACAGAGGGGCTGAAACAGAGGGCGAGAAACAGAGGGGCTGAATCAGAGGGGCTGAAACAGAGGGGCTGAAACAGAGGGGTTGAATCAGAGGGTGAGAAACAGAGGGGCTGAAACAGAGGGAGAGAAACAGAGGTGAGAAACAGAGGGGCTGAAACAGAGGGCGAGAAACAGAGGGGCTGAAACAGAGGGCGAGAAACAGAGGGGATGGAACAGAGGGCGAGAAACAGATGGGCTGAAACAGAGGGCGAGAAACAGAGGGGCTGAAACAGAGGGTGAGAAACCGAGGGGCTGAAACAGAGGGGCTGAAACAGTGGGCGAGATACAGAGGGGCTGAAACAGAGGGGCTGAAACAGAGCGGCTGAAACAGAGGGGTTGAAACAGAGGGCAAGAAACAGAGGGGCTGAATCAGAGCGGCTGAAACAGAGGGCGAGAAACAGAGGAGCTGAAACAGAGGGGTTGAAACAGAGGGCGAGAAACAGAGGGGCTGTATCAGAGGGGCTGAAACAGAGGGCGGGAAACAGAGGGGCTGAAACAGAGGGCGGGAAACAGAGGGGCAGAAACAGAGCGCGAGAAACAGAGGGCTGAAACAGAGGTGCTGAAACAGAGGGGCTGAAAAAGAGGGGCTGAAACAGAGGGCGAGAAACAGAGGGGCTGAAACAGAGGGCGAGAAACAGAGGGGTTGAAACAGAGGGCGAGAAACAGAGGGGCTGAAACAGAGGGCGAGAAACATAGGGGCTGAAACAGAGGGGCTGAAACAGAGGGGCTGAAACAGAGGGGCTGAATCACAGGGGCTGATTCAGAGGGGCTGAAACAGAGGGGCTGAATCAGCGGGGCTGAAACAGAGGGGGAGAAACAGAGGGGCTGAAACAGAGGGCAAGATACAGAGGGGCTGAAACAGAGGGCGAGAAACAGAGGGGCTGAAACAGAGGGCGAGAAACAGAGGGGCTGAATCAGAGGGGCTGAAACAGATGGCGAGAAACAGAGGGGCTGAAACAGAGGGGCTGAAAGAGAGGGGCTGAATCAGAGGGGCGGAAACAGAGGGGCTGTATCAGAGGGGCTGAAACAGAGGGCGAGAAACAGAGGGGCTGAAACAGAGGGCGAGAAACAGAGGGGCTGAAACAGAGGGGCTGAAACAGAGGGCGAGAAACAGAGGGGCTGAAACAGAGGGCGAGAAACAGAGGGGCTGAATCAGAGGGCGAGAAACAGAGGGGCTGAAACAGAGGGGCTGAAACAGAGGGGCTGAAACAGTGGGCGAGAAACAGAGTGGCTGCAACAGACGGCGAGAAACAGAGGGGCTGAAACAGAGGGCGAGAAACAGAGGGGCTGAAACAGAGGGGCTGAAACAGAGGGGCTGAAACAGAGGGGCTGAAACAGAGGGCGAGAAACTGAGCGGCTGAAACAGAGGGCGAGAAACAGAGGGGCTGAAACAGAGGGCGAGAAACAGAGGGGCTGAAACAGAGGGGCTGAAACAGAGGGGCTGAAACAGAGGGGCTGAAACAGAGGGCGTGAAACAGAGGGGCTGAAACAGAGGGCGAGAAACAGAGGGGCTCAAACAGAGGGCGAGAAACAGAGGGGCTGAAACAGAGGGGCTGAAACAGAGGGGCTGAAACAGAGGGGCTGAAACAGAGGGCGAGAAACAGAGGGGCTGTATCAGAGGGGCTGAATCAGAGGGGCTGAAACAGAGGGGCTGAAACAGAGGGCGAGAAACAAAGGGGCTGAAACAGCGGGCGAGAAACAGATGGCGAGAAACAGAGGGGCTGAAACAGAGGGGCTGAAACAGACGGGCTGAAACAGAGAGCCTGAAACAGAGGGCGAGAAACGGAGGGGCTGAAACAGAGGGTGAGAAACTGAGGGCGAGAAACAGAGGGACTGAAACAGAGGGGTTGAAACAGAGGGGCTGAATCAGAGGGGCTGAAACAGAGGTGCTGAATCAGAGGGGCTGAAACAGAGGGCGAGAAACAGAGGGGCTGAAACTGAGGGCGAAAAACAGAGGGGCTGAAACAGAGGGCGAGAAACAGAGGGGCTGAAACAGAGAGCGCGAAACAGAGGGGCTGAAACAGAGGGGCTGAAACAGAGGGGCTGAAACAGAGGGGCTAAATCAGAGGGGCTGAAACAGAGGGCGAGAAACAGAGGGGCTGAAATAGAGGGCGAGAAACAGAGGGGCTGAAACAGAGGGGCTGAAACAGAGCGGCTGAAACAGAGGGCGAGAAACAGAGGGGCTGAAACAGAGGGCGAGTAACAGAGGGGCTGAAACAGAGGGCGATAAACAGAGGGACAGAAACAAAGGGGCTGAAAGAGAAGGGCTGAAACAGAGGGACTGAAACAGAGGGCGAGAAACAGTGGGGCTGAACCAGAGGGGCTGAATCAGAGCGGCTGAAACAGAGGGGCTGAAACAGAGGGCGAGAAACAGAGGGGCTGAAACAGAGGGCGAGAAACAGAGGGGCTGAAACAGAGGGGAAGAAATGGAGGGGCTGAAACAGAGGGCGAGAAACAGAGGGCGAGAAACAGAGGGGCTGAAACAGAGGGGCTGAAACAGAGGGCGAGAAACAGAGAGGCTGAAACAGAGGGCGAGAAACAGAGGGGCTGAAACAGAGGGCGAGAAACAGAGGGGCGGAATCAGAGGTGCTGAAACAGAGGGGCTGAAACAGAGGAGCTGAAACAGAGGGCGAGAAGCAGAGGGGCGGAATCAGAGGGGCTGAAACAGAGGGGCTGAAACAGAGGGCGAGAAAAGAGGGGCTGAAACAGAGGGGTTGAAACAGAGGGCGAGAAACAGAGGGGCTGAAACAGGGGGGCTGAAACAGAGGGGCTGAAACAGAGGGGCTGAAACAGAGGGCGAGAAACAGAGGGGCTGAAACAGAGAGCGCGAAACAGAGGGGCTGAAACAGTGGGCGAGAAACAGAGGGGCTGAATCAGAGGGGCTGAATCAGAGGGGCTGAAACAGACGGGCTGAAACAGAGGGCGAGAAACAGAGGGGCTGAAACAGAGGGCGAGAAACAGAGGGGCTGAAACAGAGGGCGAGAAACAGAGGGGCTGAAACAGAGGGGCTGAAACAGAGGGGCTGAAACCGACGGCGAGAAACAGACGGGCTGAAACAGACGGCAAGAAACAGAGGGGCTGAAACAGAGGGGCTGAAACAGAGGGGCTGAAACATAGGCGCTGAAAGAGAAGGGCTGAAACAGAGGGACTGAAAGAGAGGGCGAGAAACAGTGGGGCTGAACCAGAGGGGCTGAATCAGAGCGGCTGAAACAGAGGGGCTGAAACAGAGGGCGAGAAACAGAGGGGCTGAAACAGAGGGCGAGAAACAGAGGGGCTGAAACAGAGGGGAAGAAATGGAGGGGCTGAAACAGAGGGCGAGAAACAGAGGGCGAGAAACAGAGGGGCTGAAACAGAGGGGCTGAAACAGAGGGCGAGAAACAGAGAGGCTGAAACAGAGGGCGAGAAACAGAGGGGCTGAAACAGAGGGCGAGAAACAGAGGGGTGGAATCAGAGGGGCTGAAACAGAGGGGCTGAAACAGAGGGGCTGAAACAGAGGGCGAGAAGCAGAGGGGCTGAATCAGAGGGGCTGAAACAGAGGGGCTGAAACAGAGGGCGAGAAAAGAGGGGCTGAAACAGAGGGGCTGAAACAGAGGGCGAGAAACAGAGGGGCTGAAACAGAGGGGCTGAAACAGAGGGGCTGAAACAGAGGGGCTGAAACAGAGGGCGAGAAAACGAGGGGCTGAAACAGAGAGCGCGAAACAGAGGGGCTGAAACAGAGGGCGAGAAACAGAGGGGCTGAATCAGAGGGGCTGAATCAGAGGGGCTGAAACAGAGGGGCTGAAACAGAGGGCGAGAAACAGAGGGGCTGAAACAGAGGGCGAGAAACAGAGGGGCTGAAACAGAGGGGCTGAAACAGAGGGGCTGAAACCGAGGGCGAGAAACAGAGGGGCTGAAACAGACGGCAAGAAACAGAGGGGCTGAAACAGAGGGGCTGAAACAGAGGGGCTGAAACAGAGGGGCTGAATCACAGGGGCTGATTCAGAGGGGCTGAAACAGAGGGGCTGAATCAGCGGGGCTGAAACAGAGGGGGAGAAACAGAGGGGCTGAAACAGAGGGCAAGATACAGAGGGGCTGAAACAGAGGGCGAGAAACAGAGGGGCTGAAACAGAGGGCGAGAAACAGAGGGGCTGAATCAGAGGGGCTGAAACAGATGGCGAGAAACAGAGGGGCTGAAACAGAGGGGCTGAAAGAGAGGGGCTGAATCAGAGGGGCGGAAACAGAGGGGCTGTATCAGAGGGGCTGAAACAGAGGGCGAGAAACAGAGGGGCTGAAACAGAGGGCGAGAAACAGAGGGGCTGAAACAGAGGGGCTGAAACAGAGGGCGAGAAACAGAGGGGCTGAAACAGAGGGCGAGAAACAGAGGGGCTGAATCAGAGGGCGAGAAACAGAGGGGCTGAAACAGAGGGGCTGAAACAGAGGGGCTGAAACAGTGGGCGAGAAACAGAGTGGCTGCAACAGACGGCGAGAAACAGAGGGGCTGAAACAGAGGGCGAGAAACAGAGGGGCTGAAACAGAGGGGCTGAAACAGAGGGGCTGAAACAGAGGGGCTGAAACAGAGGGCGAGAAACTGAGCGGCTGAAACAGAGGGCGAGAAACAGAGGGGCTGAAACAGAGGGCGAGAAACAGAGGGGCTGAAACAGAGGGGCTGAAACAGAGGGCGAGAAACAGAGGGGCTGAACCAGAGGGGCTGAAACAGAGGGCGAGAAACAGAGGGGTTGAAACAGAGGGCGAGAAACAGAGGGGCTGAAACAGAGGTGCTGAAACAGAGGGGCTGAAAAAGAGGGGCTGAAACAGAGGGCGAGAAACAGAGGGGCTGAAACAGAGGGGCTGAAACAGAGGGGCTGAAACAGAGGGCGAGAAACAGAGGGGCTGAAACAGAGGGGCTGAAACAGAGGGGAGGGAAACAGTAGGGCGGGAAACAGAGGGGCGGGAAACAGAGGGGCTTAATCAGAGGGGCTGAATCAGAGGGGCTGAATCAGAGGAGCTGAAACAGAGGGTGAGAAACAGAGGGGATGAAACAGAGGGGCTGAAACAGAGGGGCTGAAACAGAGGGCGAGAAACAGAGGGGCTGAATCATAGGGGCTGAATCAGAGGGGCTGAAACAGAGGGGCTGAAACAGAGGGGCTGAAACAGAGGGGCTGAAACAGAGGGGCTGAATCAGTGGGGCTGAAACAGAGGGGCTGAAACAGAGTGCGAGAAACAGATGGGCTGAAACAGCAGGCGAGAAACAGAGGGCGAGAAACAGAGGGGCTAAAACAGTTGGGCTGAAACAGACGGACTGAAACAGAGAGCCTGAAACAGTGGGCGAGAAACAGAGGGGCTGAAACAGAGGGCGAGAAACAGAGGGTGAGAAACAGAGGGCGAGAAACAGAGGGGCTGAAACAGAGGGGCTGAAACAGAGGGGCTGAATCAGAGGGGCTGAAACAGAGGGCGAGAAACAGAGGGGCTGAAACAGAGGGCGAGAAACAGAGGGGCTGAAACAGCGGGGCTGAAACAGAGGGGGTGAAACAGAGGGCGAGAAACAGATGGGCTGAAACAGAGGGCGAGAAACAGAGGGGCTGAAACAGAGGGCAAGAAACAGAGGGGATGGAACAGAGGGCGAGAAACAGATGGGCTGAAACAGAGGGCGAGAAACAGAGGGGCTGAAACAGAGGGCGAGAAACAGATGGGCTGAAACAGAGGGGCAGAAACAGTGGGTGAGATACAGAGGGGCTGAAACAGAGGGGCTGAAACAGACGGGCTGAAACAGACAGGCTGAAACAGAGGGCGAGAAACAGAGGGGCTGAAACAGAGGGGCTGAAACAGAGGGGCGGGGAACAGAGTGGCTGAATCAGAGGGGCTGAATCAGAGGGGCTGAATCAGAGGGGCTGAATCAGAGGGGCTGAAACAGAGGGTGAGAAACAGAGGGGCTGAAACAGAGGGGCTGAAACACAGGGCGAGAAACAGAGGGGCTGAATGAGAGGGGCTGAATCAGAGGGGCTGAATCAGAGGGGCTGAAACAGAGGGGCTGAAACAGAGGGGCTGAAACAGAGGGGCTGAATCAGGGGGGCTGAATCAGCGGGGCTGAAACAGAGGGCGAGAAACAGAAGGGCTGAAACAGAGGGCGAGAAACAGAGGGGCAGAAACAGAGGGCGAGAAACAGAGGGGCTGAAACAGAGGGGCTGAAACAGAGGGCGAGAAACAGAGGGGCTGAAACAGAGGGCGAGAAACAGAGGGGCTGAAACAGAGGTGCTGAAACAGAGGGGCTGAAAAAGAGGGGCTGAAACAGAGGGCGAGAAACAGAGGGGCTGAAACAGAGGGAGAGAAACAGAGGGGTTGAAACAGAGGGCGAGAAACAGAGGGGCTGAAACAGAAGGCGAGAAACATAGGGGGAAAACAGAGGGGCTGAAACAGAGGGGCTGAAACAGAGGGGCTGAATCACAGGGGCTGATTCAGAGGGGCTGAAACAGAGGGGCTGAATCAGCGGGGCTGAAACAGAGGGCGAGAAACAGAGGGGCTGAAACAGAGGGCGAGATACAGAGGGGCTGAAACAGAGGGCGATAAACAGAGGGGCTGAAACAGAGGGCGAGAAACAGAGGGGCTGAATCAGAGGGGCTGAAACAGAGGGCGAGAAACAGAGGGGCTGAAACAGAGGGGCTGAAAGAGAGGGGGAGAAACAGAGGGGCTGAAGCAGAGGGCGAGAAACAGAGTGGCTGAAACACACGGGCTGAAACAGAGGGCGAGAAACAGAGTGGCTGAAACAGAGGGCGAGAAACAGAGGGGATGGAACAGAGGGTGAGGAACAGATGGGCTGAAACAGAGGGCGAGAAACAGAGGGGCTGAAACAGAGGGCGAGAAACAGAGGGTCTGAAACAGTGGGGCTGAAACAGTGGGCGAGATACAGAGGGGCTGAAACAGAGGGGCTGAAACAGAGGGGCTGAAACAGAGGGGCTGAAACAGAGGGCGAGAAACTGAGGGGCTGAACCAGAGGGGCTGAAACAGAGGGGAGGGAAACAGAGGGGCGGGAAACAGAGGGGCGGAAAACAGAGGGGCTGAATCAGAGGGGCTGGATCAGAGGGGCTGAATCAGAGGGGCTGAATCAGAGGGGCTGAAACAGAGGGTGAGAAACAGAGGGGCTGAAACAGAGGGGCTGAAACAGAGGTGCTGAAACAGATGGTGAGAAACAGAGGGGCTGAATCAGAGGGGCTGAATCAGAGGGGCTGAAACAGAGGGGCTGAAACAGAGGGGCTGAAACAGAGGGGCTGAATCAGAGGGGCTGAAACAGAGGACGAGAAACAGAGGGGCTGAATCAGAGGGGCTGAAACAGAGGGCGAGAAACAGAAGGGCTGAAACAGAGGGCGAGAAACAGAGGGGCAGAAACAGAGGGCGAGAAACAGAGGGTCTGAAACAGAGGGGCTGAAACAGAGGGCGAGAAACAGAGGGGCTGAAACAGAGGGCGAGAAACAGAGGGGCTGAAACAGAGGTGCTGACACAGATGGGCTGAAACAGAGGGGCTGAAACAGAGGGCGAGAAATAGAGGGGCTGAAACAGAGGGCGAGAAACAGAGGGCTTGAAACAGGGGCGAGAAACAGAGGGGCTGAAACAGAGGGGCTGAAAGAGAGGGGCTGAAACAGAGGGCGAGAAACAGAGGGGCTGAAACAGAGGGCGAGAAACAGAGGGGCTGAAACAGAGTGGCTGACCCAGATGGGCTGAAACAGACGGCAAGAAACAGAGTGGCTGAAACAGAGGGCAAGAAACAGAGGGGATGGAACAGAGGGCGAGAAACAGATGGGCTGAAACAGATGGCGAGAAACAGAGGGGCTGAAACAGAGGGCGAGAAACAGAGGGGCTGAATCAGAGGGGCTGAAACAGAGGGGCTGAAACAGAGGGGTTGAATCAGAGGGTGAGAAACAGAGGGGCTGAAACAGAGGGAGAGAAACAGAGGTGAGAAACAGAGGGGCTGAAACAGAGGGCGAGAAACAGAGGGGCTGAAACAGAGGGCGAGAAACAGAGGGGATGGAACAGAGGGCGAGAAACAGATGGGCTGAAACAGAGGGCGAGAAACAGAGGGGCTGAAACAGAGGGTGAGAAACCGAGGGGCTGAAACAGAGGGGCTGAAACAGTGGGCGAGATACAGAGGGGCTGAAACAGAGGGGCTGAAACAGAGCGGCTGAAACAGAGGGGTTGAAACAGAGGGCAAGAAACAGAGGGGCTGAATCAGAGGGGCTGAAACAGAGGGCGAGAAACAGAGGAGCTGAAACAGAGGGGTTGAAACAGAGGGCGAGAAACAGAGGGGCTGTATCAGAGGGGCTGAAACAGAGGGCGGGAAACAGAGGGGCTGAAACAGAGGGCGGGAAACAGAGGGGCAGAAACAGAGCGCGAGAAACAGAGGGCTGAAACAGAGGTGCTGAAACAGAGGGGCTGAAAAAGAGGGGCTGAAACAGAGGGCGAGAAACAGAGGGGCTGAAACAGAGGGCGAGAAACAGAGGGGTTGAAACAGAGGGCGAGAAACAGAGGGGCTGAAACAGAGGGCGAGAAACATAGGGGCTGAAACAGAGGGGCTGAAACAGAGGGGCTGAAACAGAGGGGCTGAATCACAGGGGCTGATTCAGAGGGGCTGAAACAGAGGGGCTGAATCAGCGGGGCTGAAACAGAGGGGGAGAAACAGAGGGGCTGAAACAGAGGGCAAGATACAGAGGGGCTGAAACAGAGGGCGAGAAACAGAGGGGCTGAAACAGAGGGCGAGAAACAGAGGGGCTGAATCAGAGGGGCTGAAACAGATGGCGAGAAACAGAGGGGCTGAAACAGAGGGGCTGAAAGAGAGGGGCTGAATCAGAGGGGCGGAAACAGAGGGGCTGTATCAGAGGGGCTGAAACAGAGGGCGAGAAACAGAGGGGCTGAAACAGAGGGCGAGAAACAGAGGGGCTGAAACAGAGGGGCTGAAACAGAGGGCGAGAAACAGAGGGGCTGAAACAGAGGGCGAGAAACAGAGGGGCTGAATCAGAGGGCGAGAAACAGAGGGGCTGAAACAGAGGGGCTGAAACAGAGGGGCTGAAACAGTGGGCGAGAAACAGAGTGGCTGCAACAGACGGCGAGAAACAGAGGGGCTGAAACAGAGGGCGAGAAACAGAGGGGCTGAAACAGAGGGGCTGAAACAGAGGGGCTGAAACAGAGGGGCTGAAACAGAGGGCGAGAAACTGAGCGGCTGAAACAGAGGGCGAGAAACAGAGGGGCTGAAACAGAGGGCGAGAAACAGAGGGGCTGAAACAGAGGGGCTGAAACAGAGGGGCTGAAACAGAGGGGCTGAAACAGAGGGCGTGAAACAGAGGGGCTGAAACAGAGGGCGAGAAACAGAGGGGCTCAAACAGAGGGCGAGAAACAGAGGGGCTGAAACAGAGGGGCTGAAACAGAGGGGCTGAAACAGAGGGGCTGAAACAGAGGGCGAGAAACAGAGGGGCTGTATCAGAGGGGCTGAATCAGAGGGGCTGAAACAGAGGGGCTGAAACAGAGGGCGAGAAACAAAGGGGCTGAAACAGCGGGCGAGAAACAGATGGCGAGAAACAGAGGGGCTGAAACAGAGGGGCTGAAACAGACGGGCTGAAACAGAGAGCCTGAAACAGAGGGCGAGAAACGGAGGGGCTGAAACAGAGGGTGAGAAACTGAGGGCGAGAAACAGAGGGACTGAAACAGAGGGGTTGAAACAGAGGGGCTGAATCAGAGGGGCTGAAACAGAGGTGCTGAATCAGAGGGGCTGAAACAGAGGGCGAGAAACAGAGGGGCTGAAACTGAGGGCGAAAAACAGAGGGGCTGAAACAGAGGGCGAGAAACAGAGGGGCTGAAACAGAGAGCGCGAAACAGAGGGGCTGAAACAGAGGGGCTGAAACAGAGGGGCTGAAACAGAGGGGCTAAATCAGAGGGGCTGAAACAGAGGGCGAGAAACAGAGGGGCTGAAATAGAGGGCGAGAAACAGAGGGGCTGAAACAGAGGGGCTGAAACAGAGCGGCTGAAACAGAGGGCGAGAAACAGAGGGGCTGAAACAGAGGGCGAGTAACAGAGGGGCTGAAACAGAGGGCGATAAACAGAGGGACAGAAACAAAGGGGCTGAAAGAGAAGGGCTGAAACAGAGGGACTGAAACAGAGGGCGAGAAACAGTGGGGCTGAACCAGAGGGGCTGAATCAGAGCGGCTGAAACAGAGGGGCTGAAACAGAGGGCGAGAAACAGAGGGGCTGAAACAGAGGGCGAGAAACAGAGGGGCTGAAACAGAGGGGAAGAAATGGAGGGGCTGAAACAGAGGGCGAGAAACAGAGGGCGAGAAACAGAGGGGCTGAAACAGAGGGGCTGAAACAGAGGGCGAGAAACAGAGAGGCTGAAACAGAGGGCGAGAAACAGAGGGGCTGAAACAGAGGGCGAGAAACAGAGGGGCGGAATCAGAGGGGCTGAAACAGAGGGGCTGAAACAGAGGAGCTGAAACAGAGGGCGAGAAGCAGAGGGGCGGAATCAGAGGGGCTGAAACAGAGGGGCTGAAACAGAGGGCGAGAAAAGAGGGGCTGAAACAGAGGGGTTGAAACAGAGGGCGAGAAACAGAGGGGCTGAAACAGGGGGGCTGAAACAGAGGGGCTGAAACAGAGGGGCTGAAACAGAGGGCGAGAAACAGAGGGGCTGAAACAGAGAGCGCGAAACAGAGGGGCTGAAACAGTGGGCGAGAAACAGAGGGGCTGAATCAGAGGGGCTGAATCAGAGGGGCTGAAACAGACGGGCTGAAACAGAGGGCGAGAAACAGAGGGGCTGAAACAGAGGGCGAGAAACAGAGGGGCTGAAACAGAGGGCGAGAAACAGAGGGGCTGAAACAGAGGGGCTGAAACAGAGGGGCTGAAACCGACGGCGAGAAACAGACGGGCTGAAACAGACGGCAAGAAACAGAGGGGCTGAAACAGAGGGGCTGAAACAGAGGGGCTGAAACATAGGCGCTGAAAGAGAAGGGCTGAAACAGAGGGACTGAAAGAGAGGGCGAGAAACAGTGGGGCTGAACCAGAGGGGCTGAATCAGAGCGGCTGAAACAGAGGGGCTGAAACAGAGGGCGAGAAACAGAGGGGCTGAAACAGAGGGCGAGAAACAGAGGGGCTGAAACAGAGGGGAAGAAATGGAGGGGCTGAAACAGAGGGCGAGAAACAGAGGGCGAGAAACAGAGGGGCTGAAACAGAGGGGCTGAAACAGAGGGCGAGAAACAGAGAGGCTGAAACAGAGGGCGAGAAACAGAGGGGCTGAAACAGAGGGCGAGAAACAGAGGGGTGGAATCAGAGGGGCTGAAACAGAGGGGCTGAAACAGAGGGGCTGAAACAGAGGGCGAGAAGCAGAGGGGCTGAATCAGAGGGGCTGAAACAGAGGGGCTGAAACAGAGGGCGAGAAAAGAGGGGCTGAAACAGAGGGGCTGAAACAGAGGGCGAGAAACAGAGGGGCTGAAACAGAGGGGCTGAAACAGAGGGGCTGAAACAGAGGGGCTGAAACAGAGGGCGAGAAAACGAGGGGCTGAAACAGAGAGCGCGAAACAGAGGGGCTGAAACAGTGGGCGAGAAACAGAGGGGCTGAATCAGAGGGGCTGAATCAGAGGGGCTGAAACAGAGGGGCTGAAACAGAGGGCGAGAAACAGAGGGGCTGAAACAGAGGGCGAGAAACAGAGGGGCTGAAACAGAGGGGCTGAAACAGAGGGGCTGAAACCGAGGGCGAGAAACAGAGGGGCTGAAACAGACGGCAAGAAACAGAGGGGCTGAAACAGAGGGGCTGAAACAGAGGGGCTGAAACAGAGGGGCTGAATCACAGGGGCTTATTCAGAGGGGCTGAAACAGAGGGGCTGAATCAGCGGGGCTGAAACAGAGGGGGAGAAACAGAGGGGCTGAAACAGAGGGCAAGATACAGAGGGGCTGAAACAGAGGGCGAGAAACAGAGGGGCTGAAACAGAGGGCGAGAAACAGAGGGGCTGAATCAGAGGGGCTGAAACAGATGGCGAGAAACAGAGGGGCTGAAACAGAGGGGCTGAAAGAGAGGGGCTGAATCAGAGGGGCGGAAACAGAGGGGCTGTATCAGAGGGGCTGAAACAGAGGGCGAGAAACAGAGGGGCTGAAACAGAGGGCGAGAAACAGAGGGGCTGAAACAGAGGGGCTGAAACAGAGGGCGAGAAACAGAGGGGCTGAAACAGAGGGCGAGAAACAGAGGGGCTGAATCAGAGGGCGAGAAACAGAGGGGCTGAAACAGAGGGGCTGAAACAGAGGGGCTGAAACAGTGGGCGAGAAACAGAGTGGCTGCAACAGACGGCGAGAAACAGAGGGGCTGAAACAGAGGGCGAGAAACAGAGGGGCTGAAACAGAGGGGCTGAAACAGAGGGGCTGAAACAGAGGGGCTGAAACAGAGGGCGAGAAACTGAGCGGCTGAAACAGAGGGCGAGAAACAGAGGGGCTGAAACAGAGGGCGAGAAACAGAGGGGCTGAAACAGAGGGGCTGAAACAGAGGGGCTGAAACAGAGGGGCTGAAACAGAGGGCGTGAAACAGAGGGGCTGAAACAGAGGGCGAGAAACAGAGGGGCTCAAACAGAGGGCGAGAAACAGAGGGGCTGAAACAGAGGGGCTGAACCAGAGGGGCTGAAACAGAGGGGCTGAAACAGAGGGCGAGAAACAGAGGGGCTGTATCAGAGGGGCTGAATCAGAGGGGCTGAAACAGAGGGGCTGAAACAGAGGGCGAGAAACAAAGGGGCTGAAACAGCGGGCGAGAAACAGATGGCGAGAAACAGAGGGGCTGAAACAGAGGGGCTGAAACAGACGGGCTGAAACAGAGAGCCTGAAACAGAGGGCGAGAAACGGAGGGGCTGAAACAGAGGGTGAGAAACTGAGGGCGAGAAACAGAGGGACTGAAACAGAGGGGTTGAAACAGAGGGGCTGAATCAGAGGGGCTGAAACAGAGGTGCTGAATCAGAGGGGCTGAAACAGAGGGCGAGAAACAGAGGGGCTGAAACTGAGGGCGAAAAACAGAGGGGCTGAAACAGAGGGCGAGAAACAGAGGGGCTGAAACAGAGAGCGCGAAACAGAGGGGCTGAAACAGAGGGGCTGAAACAGAGGGGCTGAAACAGAGGGGCTAAATCAGAGGGGCTGAAACAGAGGGCGAGAAACAGAGGGGCTGAAATAGAGGGCGAGAAACAGAGGGGCTGAAACAGAGGGGCTGAAACAGAGCGGCTGAAACAGAGGGCGAGAAACAGAGGGGCTGAAACAGAGGGCGAGTAACAGAGGGGCTGAAACAGAGGGCGATAAACAGAGGGACAGAAACAAAGGGGCTGAAAGAGAAGGGCTGAAACAGAGGGACTGAAACAGAGGGCGAGAAACAGTGGGGCTGAACCAGAGGGGCTGAATCAGAGCGGCTGAAACAGAGGGGCTGAAACAGAGGGCGAGAAACAGAGGGGCTGAAACAGAGGGCGAGAAACAGAGGGGCTGAAACAGAGGGGAAGAAATGGAGGGGCTGAAACAGAGGGCGAGAAACAGAGGGCGAGAAACAGAGGGGCTGAAACAGAGGGGCTGAAACAGAGGGCGAGAAACAGAGAGGCTGAAACAGAGGGCGAGAAACAGAGGGGCTGAAACAGAGGGCGAGAAACAGAGGGGCGGAATCAGAGGGGCTGAAACAGAGGGGCTGAAACAGAGGAGCTGAAACAGAGGGCGAGAAGCAGAGGGGCGGAATCAGAGGGGCTGAAACAGAGGGGCTGAAACAGAGGGCGAGAAAAGAGGGGCTGAAACAGAGGGGCTGAAACAGAGGGCGAGAAACAGAGGGGCTGAAACAGGGGGGCTGAAACAGAGGGGCTGAAACAGAGGGGCTGAAACAGAGGGCGAGAAACAGAGGGGCTGAAACAGAGAGCGCGAAACAGAGGGGCTGAAACAGTGGGCGAGAAACAGAGGGGCTGAATCAGAGGGGCTGAATCAGAGGGGCTGAAACAGACGGGCTGAAACAGAGGGCGAGAAACAGAGGGGCTGAAACAGAGGGCGAGAAACAGAGGGGCTGAAACAGAGGGCGAGAAACAGAGGGGCTGAAACAGAGGGGCTGAAACAGAGGGGCTGAAACCGACGGCGAGAAACAGACGGGCTGAAACAGACGGCAAGAAACAGAGGGGCTGAAACAGAGGGTCTGAAACAGAGGGGCTGAAACATAGGCGCTGAAAGAGAAGGGCTGAAACAGAGGGACTGAAAGAGAGGGCGAGAAACAGTGGGGCTGAACCAGAGGGGCTGAATCAGAGCGGCTGAAACAGAGGGGCTGAAACAGAGGGCGAGAAACAGAGGGGCTGAAACAGAGGGCGAGAAACAGAGGGGCTGAAACAGAGGGGAAGAAATGGAGGGGCTGAAACAGAGGGCGAGAAACAGAGGGCGAGAAACAGAGGGGCTGAAACAGAGGGGCTGAAACAGAGGGCGAGAAACAGAGAGGCTGAAACAGAGGGCGAGAAACAGAGGGGCTGAAACAGAGGGCGAGAAACAGAGGGGTGGAATCAGAGGGGCTGAAACAGAGGGGCTGAAACAGAGGGGCTGAAACAGAGGGCGAGAAGCAGAGGGGCTGAATCAGAGGGGCTGAAACAGAGGGGCTGAAACAGAGGGCGAGAAAAGAGGGGCTGAAACAGAGGGGCTGAAACAGAGGGCGAGAAACAGAGGGGCTGAAACAGAGGGGCTGAAACAGAGGGCGAGAAACAGAGGGGCTGAAACAGAGGGCGAGAAACAGAGGGGCTGAAACAGAGGGGCTGAAACAGAGGGCTGAATCAGAGGGGCTGATTCAGAGGGGGTGAAACAGAGGGGCTGAATCAGCGGGGCTGAAACAGAGGGCGAGAAACAGAGGGGCCGAAACAGAGGGCGAGAAACAGAGGGGCAGAAACAGAGGGCGGGAAACAGAGGGGCTGAAACAGAGGGGCTGAAACAGAGGGCGAGAAACAGAGGGGCTGAAACCGAGGGCGAGAAACAGAGGGGCTGAAACAGAGGGGCTGAAACAGAGGGGCTGAAACAGTGGGCGAGAAACAGAGTGGCTGCAACAGACGGCGAGAAACAGAGGGGCCGAAACAGAGGGCGAGAAACAGAGGGGCTGAAACACAGGCGCTGAAACAGAGGGGCTGAAACAGAGGGGCTGAAACAGAGGGCGAGAAACTGAGCGGCTGAAACAGAGGGCGAGAAACAGAGGGGCTGAAACAGAGGGCGAGAAACAGAGGGGCTGAAACAGAGGGGCTGAAACAGAGGGGCTGAAACAGAGGGGCTGAAACAGAGGGCGAGAAACAGAGGGGCTCAAACAGAGGGCGAGAAACAGTGGGGCTGAAACAGAGGGGCTGAAACAGAGGGGCTGAAACAGAGGGCGAGAAACAGAGGGGCTGTATCAGAGGGGCTGAATCAGAGGGGCTGAAACAGAGGGGCTGAAACAGAGGGCGAGAAACAAAGGGGCTGAAACAGCGGGCGAGAAACAGATGGCGAGAAACAGAGGGGCTGAAACAGATGGGCTGAAACAGACGGGCTGAAACAGAGAGCCTGAAACAGAGGGCGAGAAACGGAGGGGCTGAAACAGAGGGCGAACAACAGAGGGGCTGAAACAGAGGGCGAGAAACACAGGGGCTGAAACAGAGGGTGAGAAACTGAGGGCGAGAAACAGAGGGACTGAAACAGAGGGGCTGAAACAGAGGGGCTGAATCAGAGGGGCTGAAACAGAGGTGCTGAATCAGAGGGGCTGAAACAGAGGGCGAGAAACAGAGGGGCTGAAACTGGGGGCGAAAAACAAAGGGGCTGAAACAGAGGGCGAGAAACAGAGGGGCAGAAACAGAGAGCGCGAAACAGAGGGGCTGAAACAGAGGGGCTGAAACAGAGGGGCTGAAACAGAGGGGCTAAATCAGAGGGGCTGAAACAGAGGGCGAGAAACAGAGGGGCTGAAATAGAGGGCGAGAAACAGAAGGGCTGAAACAGAGGGGCTGAAACAGAGGGGCTGAAACAGAGGGCGAGAAACAGAGGGGCTGAAACAGAGGGCGAGTAACAGAGGGGCTGAAACAGAGGAGCTGAAACAGACGGGCTGAAACAGAGAGCCTGAAACAGAGGGCGAGAAACAGAGGGGCTGAAAGAGAGGGGCTGAATCAGAGGGGCGGAAACAGAGGGGCTGTATCAGAGGGGCTGAAACAGAGGGCGAGAAACAGAGGGGCTGAAACAGAGGGCGAGAAACAGAGGGGCTGAAACAGAGGGGCTGAAACAGAGGGCGAGAAACAGAGGGGCTGAAACAGAGGGCGAGAAACAGAGGGGCTGAAACAGAGTGGCTGAAACAGAGGGGCTGTATCAGAGGGGCTGAAACAGAGGGCGAGAAACAGAGGGGCTGAAACAGAGGGCGAGAAACAGAGGGGCTGAATCAGAGGGGCTGAAACAGAGGGCGAGAAACAGAGGGGCTGAAACAGAGGGCGAGAAACAGAGGGGCTGATACAGAGGGCGAGAAACCGAGGGGCTGAAACAGAGGGGCTGAAATAGAGGGCGAGAAACAGAGGGGCTGAAACAGAGGGCGAGAAACAGAGGGACTGAAACAGAGGGGCTGAAACAGAGGCGCTGAAACAGAGGGCGAGAAACAAAGGGGCTGAAACAGAGGGCAAGAAACAGAGGGGCTGAAACACGGGGCGTGAAACAGAGGGGCTGAAACAGAGGGGCGGGAAACAGAGGGGCTGAATCAGAGGGGCTGAATCAGAGGGGCTGAAACAGAGGGTGAGAAAAAGAGGGGCTGAAACAGAGGGGCTGAAACAGAGGGGCTGAAACAGATGGCGAGAAACAGAGGCGCTGAATCAGAGGGGCTGAAACAGAGGGGCTGAATCAGTGGGGCTGAAACAGAGGGGCTGAATCAGAGGGGCTGAAACAGAGGGCGAGAAACAGAGGGGCTGAAACAGAGGGTGGGAAACAGAGGGGCTGATACAGAGGGGCTGAAACAGAGGGCGAGAAACAGGGGGGCTGACACAGAGGGGCTAAAATAGAGGGTCTGAAACAGAGGGGCTGAAACAGAGGGCGAGAAACAGAGGGGCTGAATCAGAGGGGCTGAATCAGAGGGGCTGAATCAGAGGGGCTGAAACAAAGGATGAGAAACAGAGGGGCTGAAACAGATGGGCTGAAACAGAGGGACTGAAACAGAGGGCGAGAAACAGAGGGGCTGAATCAGAGGGGCTGAATCAGAGGGGCTGAATCAGAGGGGCTGAAACAGAGGGACTGAAACAGAGGGGCTGAAACAGAGGGCGAGAAACAGAGGGGCTGAAACAGAGGGCGAGAAACAGAGGGGCTGAAACAGAGGGCGAGAAACCGAGGGGCTGAAACAGATGGTCTGAAACAGAGGGGCTGAAACAGAGGGCTGAATCAGAGGGGCTGATTCAGAGGGGGTGAAACAGAGGGGCTGAATCAGCGGGGCTGAAACAGAGGGCGAGAAACAGAGGGGCCGAAACAGAGGGCGAGAAACAGAGGGGCTGAAACAGAGGGCGAGAAACAGAGGGGCTGATACAGAGGGCGAGAAACCGAGGGGCTGAAACAGAGGGCGAGAAACACAGGGGCTGAAACAGAGGGTGAGAAACTGAGGGCGAGAAACAGAGGGACTGAAACAGAGGGGCTGAAACAGAGGGGCTGAAACAGACGGGCTGAAACAGAGAGCCTGAAACAGAGGGCGAGAAACGGAGGGGCTGAAACAGAGGGCGAACAACAGAGGGGCTGAAACAGAGGGCGAGAAACACAGGGGCTGAAACAGAGGGTGAGAAACTGAGGGCGAGAAACAGAGGGACTGAAACAGAGGGGCTGAAACAGAGGGGCTGAATCAGAGGGGCTGAAACAGAGGTGCTGAATCAGAGGGGCTGAAACAGAGGGCGAGAAACAGAGGGGCTGAAACTGGGGGCGAAAAACAAAGGGGCTGAAACAGAGGGCGAGAAACAGAGGGGCAGAAACAGAGAGCGCGAAACAGAGGGGCTGAAACAGAGGGGCTGAAACAGAGGGGCTGAAACAGAGGGGCTAAATCAGAGGGGCTGAAACAGAGGGCGAGAAACAGAGGGGCTGAAATAGAGGGCGAGAAACAGAAGGGCTGAAACAGAGGGGCTGAAACAGAGGGGCTGAAACAGAGGGCGAGAAACAGAGGGGCTGAAACAGAGGGCGAGTAACAGAGGGGCTGAAACAGAGGAGCTGAAACAGACGGGCTGAAACAGAGAGCCTGAAACAGAGGGCGAGAAACAGAGGGGCTGAAAGAGAGGGGCTGAATCAGAGGGGCGGAAACAGAGGGGCTGTATCAGAGGGGCTGAAACAGAGGGCGAGAAACAGAGGGGCTGAAACAGAGGGCGAGAAACAGAGGGGCTGAAACAGAGGGGCTGAAACAGAGGGCGAGAAACAGAGGGGCTGAAACAGAGGGCGAGAAACAGAGGGGCTGAAACAGAGTGGCTGAAACAGAGGGGCTGTATCAGAGGGGCTGAAACAGAGGGCGAGAAACAGAGGGGCTGAAACAGAGGGCGAGAAACAGAGGGGCTGAATCAGAGGGGCTGAAACAGAGGGCGAGAAACAGAGGGGCTGAAACAGAGGGCGAGAAACAGAGGGGCTGATACAGAGGGCGAGAAACCGAGGGGCTGAAACAGAGGGGCTGAAATAGAGGGCGAGAAACAGAGGGGCTGAAACAGAGGGCGAGAAACAGAGGGACTGAAACAGAGGGGCTGAAACAGAGGCGCTGAAACAGAGGGCGAGAAACAAAGGGGCTGAAACAGAGGGCAAGAAACAGAGGGGCTGAAACACGGGGCGTGAAACAGAGGGGCTGAAACAGAGGGGCGGGAAACAGAGGGGCTGAATCAGAGGGGCTGAATCAGAGGGGCTGAAACAGAGGGTGAGAAAAAGAGGGGCTGAAACAGAGGGGCTGAAACAGAGGGGCTGAAACAGATGGCGAGAAACAGAGGCGCTGAATCAGAGGGGCTGAAACAGAGGGGCTGAATCAGTGGGGCTGAAACAGAGGGGCTGAATCAGAGGGGCTGAAACAGAGGGCGAGAAACAGAGGGGCTGAAACAGAGGGTGGGAAACAGAGGGGCTGATACAGAGGGGCTGAAACAGAGGGCGAGAAACAGGGGGGCTGACACAGAGGGGCTAAAATAGAGGGTCTGAAACAGAGGGGCTGAAACAGAGGGCGAGAAACAGAGGGGCTGAATCAGAGGGGCTGAATCAGAGGGGCTGAATCAGAGGGGCTGAAACAAAGGATGAGAAACAGAGGGGCTGAAACAGATGGGCTGAAACAGAGGGACTGAAACAGAGGGCGAGAAACAGAGGGGCTGAATCAGAGGGGCTGAATCAGAGGGGCTGAATCAGAGGGGCTGAAACAGAGGGACTGAAACAGAGGGGCTGAAACAGAGGGCGAGAAACAGAGGGGCTGAAACAGAGGGCGAGAAACAGAGGGGCTGAAACAGAGGGCGAGAAACCGAGGGGCTGAAACAGATGGTCTGAAACAGAGGGGCTGAAACAGAGGGCTGAATCAGAGGGGCTGATTCAGAGGGGGTGAAACAGAGGGGCTGAATCAGCGGGGCTGAAACAGAGGGCGAGAAACAGAGGGGCCGAAACAGAGGGCGAGAAACAGAGGGGCAGAAACAGAGGGCGGGAAACAGAGGGGCTGAAACAGAGGGGCTGAAACAGAGGGCGAGAAACAGAGGGGCTGAAACTGAGGGCGAGAAACAGAGGGGCTGAAACAGAGGGGCTGAAACAGAGGGGCTGAAACAGTGGGCGAGAAACAGAGTGGCTGCAACAGACGGCGAGAAACAGAGGGGCTGAAACAGAGGGCGAGAAACAGAGGGGCTGAAACAGAGGCGCTGAAACAGAGGGGCTCAAACAGAGGGCGAGAAACAGAGGGGCTGAAACAGAGGGGCTGAAACAGAGGGGCTGAAACAGAGGGCGAGAAACAGAGGGGCTGTATCAGAGGGGCTGAATCAGAGGGGCTGAAACAGAGGGGCTGAAACAGAGGGCGAGAAACAAAGGGGCTGAAACAGCGGGCGAGAAACAGATGGCGAGAAACAGAGGGGCTGAAACAGATGGGCTGAAACAGACGGGCTGAAACAGAGAGCCTGAAACAGAGGGCGAGAAACGGAGGGGCTGAAACAGAGGGCGAACAACAGAGGGGCTGAAACAGAGGGCGAGAAACACAGGGGCTGAAACAGAGGGTGAGAAACTGAGGGCGAGAAACAGAGGGACTGAAACAGAGGGGCTGAAACAGAGGGGCTGAATCAGAGGGGCTGAAACAGAGGTGCTGAATCAGAGGGGCTGAAACAGAGGGCGAGAAACAGAGGGGCTGAAACTGGGGGCGAAAAACAAAGGGGCTGAAACAGAGGGCGAGAAACAGAGGGGCTGAAACAGAGAGCGCGAAACAGAGGGGCTGAAACAGAGGGGCTGAAACAGAGGGGCTGAAACAGAGGGGCTAAATCAGAGGGGCTGAAACAGAGGGCGAGAAACAGAGGGGCTGAAATAGAGGGCGAGAAACAGAAGGGCTGAAACAGAGGGGCTGAAACAGAGGGGCTGAAACAGAGGGCGAGAAACAGAGGGGCTGAAACAGAGGGCGAGTAACAGAGGGGCTGAAACAGAGGAGCTGAAACAGACGGGCTGAAACAGAGAGCCTGAAACAGAGGGCGAGAAACAGAGGGGCTGAAAGAGAGGGGCTGAATCAGAGGGGCGGAAACAGAGGGGCTGTATCAGAGGGGCTGAAACAGAGGGCGAGAAACAGAGGGGCTGAAACAGAGGGCGAGAAACAGAGGGGCTGAAACAGAGGGGCTGAAACAGAGGGCGAGAAACAGAGGGGCTGAAACAGAGGGCGAGAAACAGAGGGGCTGAAACAGAGGGGCTGAAACAGAGGGCTGAATCAGAGGGGCTGATTCAGAGGGGGTGAAACAGAGGGGCTGAATCAGCGGGGCTGAAACAGAGGGCGAGAAACAGAGGGGCCGAAACAGAGGGCGAGAAACAGAGGGGCAGAAACAGAGGGCGGGAAACAGAGGGGCTGAAACAGAGGGGCTGAAACAGAGGGCGAGAAACAGAGGGGCTGAAACCGAGGGCGAGAAACAGAGGGGCTGAAACAGAGGGGCTGAAACAGAGGGGCTGAAACAGTGGGCGAGAAACAGAGTGGCTGCAACAGACGGCGAGAAACAGAGGGGCCGAAACAGAGGGCGAGAAACAGAGGGGCTGAAACACAGGCGCTGAAACAGAGGGGCTGAAACAGAGGGGCTGAAACAGAGGGCGAGAAACTGAGCGGCTGAAACAGAGGGCGAGAAACAGAGGGGCTGAAACAGAGGGCGAGAAACAGAGGGGCTGAAACAGAGGGGCTGAAACAGAGGGGCTGAAACAGAGGGGCTGAAACAGAGGGCGAGAAACAGAGGGGCTCAAACAGAGGGCGAGAAACAGTGGGGCTGAAACAGAGGGGCTGAAACAGAGGGGCTGAAACAGAGGGCGAGAATCAGAGGGGCTGTATCAGAGGGGCTGAATCAGAGGGGCTGAAACAGAGGGGCTGAAACAGAGGGCGAGAAACAAAGGGGCTGAAACAGCGGGCGAGAAACAGATGGCGAGAAACAGAGGGGCTGAAACAGATGGGCTGAAACAGACGGGCTGAAACAGAGAGCCTGAAACAGAGGGCGAGAAACGGAGGGGCTGAAACAGAGGGCGAACAACAGAGGGGCTGAAACAGAGGGCGAGAAACACAGGGGCTGAAACAGAGGGTGAGAAACTGAGGGCGAGAAACAGAGGGACTGAAACAGAGGGGCTGAAACAGAGGGGCTGAATCAGAGGGGCTGAAACAGAGGTGCTGAATCAGAGGGGCTGAAACAGAGGGCGAGAAACAGAGGGGCTGAAACTGGGGGCGAAAAACAAAGGGGCTGAAACAGAGGGCGAGAAACAGAGGGGCTGAAACAGAGAGCGCGAAACAGAGGGGCTGAAACAGAGGGGCTGAAACAGAGGGGCTGAAACAGAGGGGCTAAATCAGAGGGGCTGAAACAGAGGGCGAGAAACAGAGGGGCTGAAATAGAGGGCGAGAAACAGAAGGGCTGAAACAGAGGGGCTGAAACAGAGGGGCTGAAACAGAGGGCGAGAAACAGAGGGGCTGAAACAGAGGGCGAGTAACAGAGGGGCTGAAACAGAGGTGCTGAAACAGACGGGCTGAAACAGAGAGCCTGAAACAGAGGGCGAGAAACAGAGGGGCTGAAAGAGAGGGGCTGAATCAGAGGGGCGGAAACAGAGGGGCTGTATCAGAGGGGCTGAAACAGAGGGCGAGAAACAGAGGGGCTGAAACAGAGGGCGAGAAACAGAGGGGCTGAAACAGAGGGGCTGAAACAGAGGGCGAGAAACAGAGGGGCTGAAACAGAGGGCGAGAAACAGAGGGGCTGAAACAGAGTGGCTGAAACAGAGGGGCTGTATCAGAGGGGCTGAAACAGAGGGCGAGAAACAGAGGGGCTGAAACAGAGGGCGAGAAACAGAGGGGCTGAATCAGAGGGGCTGAAACAGAGGGCGAGAAACAGAGGGGCTGAAACAGAGGGCGAGAAACAGAGGGGCTGATACAGAGGGCGAGAAACCGAGGGGCTGAAACAGAGGGGCTGAAATAGAGGGCGAGAAACAGAGGGGCTGAAACAGAGGGCGAGAAACAGAGGGACTGAAACAGAGGGGCTGAAACAGAGGCGCTGAAACAGAGGGCGAGAAACAAAGGGGCTGAAACAGAGGGCAAGAAACAGAGGGGCTGAAACACGGGGCGTGAAACAGAGGGGCTGAAACAGAGGGGCGGGAAACAGAGGGGCTGAATCAGAGGGGCTGAATCAGAGGGGCTGAAACAGAGGGTGAGAAAAAGAGGGGCTGAAACAGAGGGGCTGAAACAGAGGGGCTGAAACAGATGGCGAGAAACAGAGGCGCTGAATCAGAGGGGCTGAAACAGAGGGGCTGAATCAGTGGGGCTGAAACAGAGGGGCTGAATCAGAGGGGCTGAAACAGAGGGCGAGAAACAGAGGGGCTGAAACAGAGGGTGGGAAACAGAGGGGCTGATACAGAGGGGCTGAAACAGAGGGCGAGAAACAGGGGGGCTGACACAGAGGGGCTAAAATAGAGGGTCTGAAACAGAGGGGCTGAAACAGAGGGCGAGAAACAGAGGGGCTGAATCAGAGGGGCTGAATCAGAGGGGCTGAATCAGAGGGGCTGAAACAAAGGATGAGAAACAGAGGGGCTGAAACAGATGGGCTGAAACAGAGGGACTGAAACAGAGGGCGAGAAACAGAGGGGCTGAATCAGAGGGGCTGAATCAGAGGGGCTGAATCAGAGGGGCTGAAACAGAGGGACTGAAACAGAGGGGCTGAAACAGAGGGCGAGAAACAGAGGGGCTGAAACAGAGGGCGAGAAACAGAGGGGCTGAAACAGAGGGCGAGAAACCGAGGGGCTGAAACAGATGGTCTGAAACAGAGGGGCTGAAACAGAGGGCTGAATCAGAGGGGCTGATTCAGAGGGGGTGAAACAGAGGGGCTGAATCAGCGGGGCTGAAACAGAGGGCGAGAAACAGAGGGGCCGAAACAGAGGGCGAGAAACAGAGGGGCAGAAACAGAGGGCGGGAAACAGAGGGGCTGAAACAGAGGGGCTGAAACAGAGGGCGAGAAACAGAGGGGCTGAAACTGAGGGCGAGAAACAGAGGGGCTGAAACAGAGGGGCTGAAACAGAGGGGCTGAAACAGTGGGCGAGAAACAGAGTGGCTGCAACAGACGGCGAGAAACAGAGGGGCTGAAACAGAGGGCGAGAAACAGAGGGGCTGAAACAGAGGCGCTGAAACAGAGGGGCTGAAACAGAGGGGCTGAAACAGAGGGCGAGAAACTGAGCGGCTGAAACAGAGGGCGAGAAACTTCAATGCGTATACTTCAATGCAAGGAGTATCAGAAATAAGGTGGGTGAACTTAAGGCGTGGATCGGTACCTGGGACTACGATGTTGTAGCCATCACGGAAACATGGATAGATGAGGGACAGGAATGGCTGTTGGAGGTTCCTGGTTACAGATGTTTCAGTAAGATTAGGGAGGGTGGTAAAAAAGGAGGGGGGGTGGCATTGCTAATTAGAAATGGTATAACGGCTGCAGAAAGGAAGTTTGAGGGAGATCTGCCTCTGGAGGTAGTATGGGCTGAAGTCAGAAATAGGAAAGGTGCAGTCACCTTGTTGGGTGTTTATTATAGGCCCCCCAATAGCAGCAAAGATGTGGAGAAACAGATTGGGAAACAGATTTTGGAAAGGTGCAGAAGCCACAGGGTCGTAGTCATGGGCGACTTCAACTTCCCAAATATTGATTGGAAGCTCTTTAGATCAAGTAGATTGGATGGGGCGGTGTTTGTGCAGTGTGTCCAGGAAGCTTTTCTAACGCAGTATGTAGATTGTCCAACCAGAGGGGAGGCCATATTGGATTTGGTACTCGGTAACGAACCGGGACAAGTGGTGGGCTTGTTAGTGGGTGAACATTTTGGTGATGGCGACCACAATTCTGTCACTTTCACCTTGGTTATGGAGAGGGATAGGTGCACACAACAAGGAAGTTTTTACAATTGGGGGAAGGGAAATTACGATGCTGTAAGACAGGATTTGAGGAGCATACGTTGGGAGCATAGGCTGTCAGGGAAGGATGTGGTGGAAATGTGGGACTTTTTCAAGGAGCAGATACGACGTGTCCTTGATATGTATGTACCGATCAGGCAGGAAAGAAATGGTCGTGTGAGGGAGCCTTGGTTGACGAGGGAGGTTGAATGTCTAGTAAAGAGGAAGAAGGAGGCTTACATAAGGTTGAGGAAACAAGGTTCAGACAGAGCAGTGGAGGGATACAGGATAGCCAGAAGGGACCTGAAGAAAGGGATTAGGAGAGCTAAGAGAGGGCATGAAAAATCCCTGGCGGATAGGATCAAGGATAACCCCAAGGCATTCTATGCGTATGTGAGAAACCTGAGAATGACGAGAACGAGGGTAGGTCCGATCAAGGACAGTGGTGGGAGACTGTGTATTGAGTCGGAAGAGATAGGAGAGGTCTTGAACAAGTACTTCTCTTCAGTATTTACGAACGAGAGGGACTGTATTGTTGAAGAGGAGAGTGTGAAACGGACTGATAAGCTAGAAGAGATATCTGTTAGGAAGGAAGATGTGTTGGACATTTTGAACAACTTGAGGATAGACAAGTCCCCCGGGCCTGACGGGATATATCCTAGGATTATGTGGGAAGCAAGAGAGGAAATTGCAGTACCGTTGGCAATGATCTTCTCGTCTTCACTGGCAACGGGGGTGGTACCAGGGGACTGGAGAGTAGCGAATGTTGTGCCCCTGTTCAAAAAAGGGAATAGGGATAACCCCGGGAATTACAGGCCAGTTAGTCTTACTTCTGTGGTAGGCAAAGTAATGGAAAGGGTACTGAGGGATAGGATTTACGAGTATCTGGAACGGCACTGCTTGATTAGGGACAGCCAGCACGGATTTGTGAAGGGTAGGTCTTGCCTTACAAGTCTTATTGAATTCTTCGAGGAGGTGACCAAGCATGTGGATGAGGGTAGAGCAGTGGATGTAGTGTACATGGATTTTAGTAAGGCATTTGATAAGGTTCCCCATGGTAGGCTTATGCGGAAAGTCAGGAGGCATGGGATAGAGGGAAATTTGGCCAATTGGATAGAAAACTGGCTAACCGGTCGAAGGCAGAGAGTGGTGGTAGATGGTAAATATTCAGCATGGAGTCCAGTTACAAGTGGAGTTCCGCAGGGATCAGTTCTGGGCCCTCTGCTGTTTGTAATTTTTATTAATGACTTAGATGAGGGAGTCGAAGGGTGGGTCAGTAAATTTGCAGATGATACAAAGATAGGTGGAGTTGTGGACAGTGAGGAGGGCTGTTGTCGGCTGCAGAGGGACTTAGATATGATGCAGAGCTGGGCTGAGGAGTGGCAGATGGAGTTCAACCCTGCCAAGTGTGAAGTTGTCCATTTTGGAAGAACAAATAAGAATGCGGAATACAGGGTTAATGGTAGGGTTCTTGGTCAGGTGGAGGAACAGAGGGATCTTGGGGTCTATGTACATAGATCTTTGAAGGTTGCCACTCAGGTGGATAGAGTTTGTAAGAAGGCCTATGGAGTATTATCGTTCATTAGCAGAGGGATTGAATTCAAGAGTCGTGAGGTGATGTTGCAGCTGTACAGGACTTTGGTTAGGCCACATTTGGAGTACTGTGTGCAGTTCTGGTCGCCTCACTTTAGGAAAGATGTGGAAGCTTTGGAGAGGGTGCAGAGAAGATTTACCAGGATGTTGCCTGGAATGGAGAGTAGGTCATACGAGGATAGGTTGAGAGTTCTCGGCCTTTTCTCGTTGGAACGGCGAAGGATGAGGGGTGACTTGATAGAGGTTTATAAGATGATCAGAGGAATAGATAGAGTAGACAGTCAGAAACTTTTTCCCCGGGTACAACAGAGTGTTACAAGGGGACATAAATTTAAGGTGAAGGGTGGAAGGTATAGGGGAGATGTCAGGGGTGGGTTCTTCACCCAGAGAGTGGTGGGGGCATGGAATGCGCTGCCCGTGGGAGTGGTAGAGTCAGATTCATTGGCGACCTTTAAGCGGCATTTGGATAGGTACATGGATGGGTGCTTAATCTAGGATAGAAGTTCGGCACAACATCGTGGGCCGAAGGGCCTGTTCTGTGCTGTATTGTTCTATGTTCTAAACAGAGGGGCTGAAACAGAGGGCGAGAAACAGAGGGGCTGAAACAGAGGGGCTGAAACAGAGGGGCTGAAACAGAGGGGCTGAAACAGAGGGCGTGAAACAGAGGGGCTGAAACAGAGGGCGAGAAACAGAGGGGCTCAAACAGAGGGCGAGAAACAGAGGGGCTGAAACAGAGGGACTGAAACAGAGGGGCTGAAACAGAGGGCGAGAAACAGAGGGGCTGAAACAGAGGGCGAGAAACCGAGGGGCTGAAACAGAGGGGCTGAAATAGAGGGCGAGAAACAGAGGGGCTGAAACAGAGGGCGAGAAACAGAGGGACTGAAACAGAGGGGCTGAAACAGAGGCGCTGAAACAGAGGGCGAGAAACAAAGGGGCTGAAACAGAGGGCAAGAAACAGAGGGGCTGAAACATGGGGCGTGAAACAGAGGGGCTGAAACAGAGGGGCGGGAAACAGAGGGGCTGAATCAGAGGGGCTGAATCAGAGGGGCTGAATCAGTGGGGCTGAAACAGAGGGGCTGAATCAGAGGGTGGGAAACAGAGGGGCTGATACAGAAGGGCTGAAACAGTGGGCGAGAAACAGAGGGGCTGAAACACGGGGCGTGAAACAGAGGGGCTGAAACAGAGGGGCGGGAAACAGAGGGGCTGAATCAGAGGGGCTGAATCAGAGGGGCTGAAACAGAGGGTGAGAAAAAGAGGGGCTGAAACAGAGGGCCTGAAACAGAGGGGCTGAAACAGATGGCGAGAAACAGAGGGGCTGAATCAGAGGGGCTGAAACAGAGGGGCTGAATCAGAGGGGCTGAATCAGAGGGGCTGAAACAAAGGATGAGAAACAGAGGGGCTGAAACAGATGGGCTGAAACAGAGGGACTGAAACAGAGGGCGAGAAACAGAGGGGCTGAATCAGAGGGGCTGAATCAGAGGGGCTGAATCAGAGGGGCTGAAACAGAGGGGCTGAAACAGAGGGGCTGAAACAGAGGGTGAGAAACAGAGGGGCTGAAACAGTGGGCGAGAAACAGAGGGGCTGAAACAGAGGGTGAGAAACCGAGGGGCTGAAACAGATGGTCTGAAACAGAGGGGCTGAAACAAGGGCTGAATCAGAGGGGCTGATTCAGAGGGGGTGAAACAGAGGGGCTGAATCAGCGGGGCTGAAACAGAGGGGCTGAAACAGAGGGGCGGGAAACAGAGGGGCTGAATCAGAGGGGCTGAATCAGAGGGGCTGAAACAGAGGGTGAGAAAAAGAGGGGCTGAAACAGAGGGCCTGAAACAGAGGGGCTGAATCAGAGGGGCTGAAACAGAGGGGCTGAATCAGTGGGGCTGAAACAGAGGGGCTGAATCAGAGGGTGGGAAACAGAGGGGCTGATACAGAGGGGCTGAAACAGAGGGCGAGAAACAGGGGGGCTGACACAGAGGGGCTAAAATAGAGGGTCTGAAACAGAGGGGCTGAAACAGAGGGCGAGAAACAGAGGGGCTGAATCAGAGTGGCTGAATCAGAGGGGCTGAAACAAAGGATGAGAAACAGAGGGGCTGAAACAGATGGGCTGAAACAGAGGGACTGAAACAGAGGGCGAGAAACAGAGGGGCTGAACCAGAGGGGCTGAATCAGAGGGGCTGAACCAGAGGGGTGAAACAGAGGGGCTGAAACAGAGGGGCTGAAACAGAGGGTGAGAAACAGAGGGGCTGAAACAGTGGGCGAGAAACAGAGGGGCTGAAACAGAGGGTGAGAAACCGAGGGGCTGAAACAGATGGTCTGAAACAGAGGGGCTGAAACAGAGGGCTGAATCAGAGGGGCTGATTCAGAGGGGGTGAAACAGAGGGGCTGAATCAGCGGGGCTGAAACAGAGGGCGAGAAACAGAGGGGCCGAAACAGAGGGCGAGAAACAGAGGGGCAGAAACAGAGGGCGGGAAACAGAGGGGCTGAAACAGAGGGGCTGAAACAGAGGGCGAGAAACAGAGGGGCTGAAACAGAGGGCGAGAAACAGAGGGGCTGAAACAGAGGGGCTGAAACAGAGGGGCTGAAACAGTGGGCGAGAAACCGAGGGGCTGAAACAGATGGTCTGAAACAGAGGGGCTGAAACAGAGGGCTGAATCAGAGGGGCTGATTCAGAGGGGGTGAAACAGAGGGGCTGAATCAGCGGGGCTGAAACAGAGGGCGAGAAACAGAGGGGCCGAAACAGAGGGCGAGAAACAGAGGGGCTGAAACAGAGGGCGGGAAACAGAGGGGCTGAAACAGAGGGGCTGAAACAGAGGGCGAGAAACAGAGGGGCTGAAACCGAGGGCGAGAAACAGAGGGCCTGAAACAGAGGGGCTGAAACAGAGGGGCTGAAACAGTGGGCGAGAAACAGAGTGGCTGCAACAGACGGCGAGAAACAGAGGGGCTGAAACAGAGGGCGAGAAACAGAGGGGCTGAATCAGTGGGGCTGAAACAGAGGGCGAGAAACAGAGGGGCTGAAACAGAGGGCGAGAAACAGAGGGGCTGAAACAGAGGGCGAGAAACCGAGGGGTTGAAACAGAGGGGCTGAAATAGAGGGCGAGAAACAGAGGGTCTGAAACAGAGAGCGAGAAACAGAGGGACTGAAACAGAGGGTCTGAAACAGAGGCGCTGAAACAGAGGGCGAGAAACAGAGGGGCTGAAACAGAGGGCAAGAAACAGAGGGGCTGAAACACGGGGCGTGAAACAGAGGGGCTGAAACAGAGGGGCGGGAAACAGAGGGAATGAATCAGAGGGGCTGAATCAGATGGGCTGAAACAGAGGGTGAGAAAAAGAGGGGCTGAAACAGAGGGGCTGAAACAGAGGGGCTGAAACAGATGGCGAGAAACAGAGGGGCTGAATCAGAGGGGCTGAAACAGAGGGGCTGAATCAGAGGGGCTGAAACAGAGGGGCTGAATCAGAGGGGCTGAAACAGAGGGCGAGAAACAGAGGGGCTGAAACAGAGGGTGGGAAACAGAGGGGCTGATACAGAGGGGCTGAAACAGAGGGCGAGAAACAGGGGGGCTGACACAGAGGAGCTAAAATAGAGGGTCTGAAACAGAGGGGCTGAAA
Organism: Chiloscyllium punctatum; assembly: GCF_047496795.1. Lineage (NCBI taxonomy): Eukaryota > Metazoa > Chordata > Chondrichthyes > Orectolobiformes > Hemiscylliidae > Chiloscyllium > Chiloscyllium punctatum. The sequence goes on along the minus strand of NW_027309790.1, from coordinate 5,444,642 downwards.
CAGAGGGCGAGAAACAGAGGGGCTGAATCAGAGGGGCTGAATCAGAGGGGCTGAATCAGAGGGGCTGAAACAAAGGATGAGAAACAGAGGGGCTGAAACTGATGGGCTGAAACAGAGGGACTGATACAGAGGGCGAGAAACAGAGGGGCTGAATCAGAGGGGCTGAATCAGAGGGGCTGATTCAGAGTGGGTGAAACAGAGGGGCTGAATCATTGGGGCTGAAACAGAGGGCGAGAAACAGAGGGGCCGAAACAGAGGGCGAGAAACCGAGGGGCTGAAACAGAGGGCGGGAAACAGAGGGGCTGAAACAGAGGGGCTGAAACAGAGGGCGAGAAACAGAGGGGCTGAAACCGAGGGCGAGAAACAGAGGGGCTGAAACAGAGGGGCTGAAACAGAGGGGCTGAAACAGTGGGCGAGAAACAGAGTGGCTGCAACAGACGGCGAGAAACAGAGGGGCTGAAACAGAGGGCGAGAAACAGAGGGGCTGAATCAGAGGGGCTGAAACAGAGGGCGAGAAACAGAGGGGCTGAAACAGAGGGCGAGAAACAGAGGGGCTGAAACAGAGGGCGAGAAACCGAAAGGGTTGAAACAGAGGGGCTGAAATAGAGGGCGAGAAACAGAGGGTCTGAAACAGAGAGCGAGAAACAGAGGGACTGAAACAGAGGGTCTGAAACAGAGGCGCTGAAACAGAGGGCGAGAAACAGAGGGGCTGAAACAGAGGGCAAGAAACAGAGGGGCTGAAACACGGGGCGTGAAACAGAGGGGCTGAAACAGAGGGGCGGGAAACAAAGGGGATGAATCAGAGGGGCTGAATCAGAGGGGCTGAAACAGAGGGTGAGAAAAAGAGGGGCTGAAACAGAGGGGCTGAAACAGAGGGGCTGAAACAGATGGCGAGAAACAGAGGGGCTGAATCAGAGGGGCTGAAACAGAGGGGCTGAATCAGAGGGGCTGAAACAGAGGGGCTGAATCAGAGGGGCTGAAACAGAGGGCGAGAAACAGAGGGGCTGAAACAGAGGGTGGGAAACAGAGGGGCTGATACAGAGGGGCTGAAACAGAGGGCGAGAAACAGGGGGGCTGACACAGAGGAGCTAAAATAGAGGGTCTGAAACAGAGGGGCTGAAACAGAGGGCGAGAAACAGAGGGGCTGAATCAGAGGGGCTGAATCAGAGGGGCTGAATCAGAGGGGCTGAAACAAAGGATGAGAAACAGAGGGGCTGAAACAGATGGGCTGAAACAGAGGGACTGAAACAGAGGGCGAGAAACAGAGGGGCAGAATCAGAGGGGCTGAATCAGAGGGGCTGAATCAGAGGGGCTGAAACAGAGGGGCTGAAACAGAGGGGCTGAAACAGAGGGCGAGAAACAGAGGGGCTGAAACAGAGGGCGAGAAACAGAGGGGCTGAAACAGAGGGCGAGAAACCGAGGGGCTGAAACAGATGGTCTGAAACAGAGGGGCTGAAACAGAGGGCTGAATCAGAGGGGCTGATTCAGAGGGGGTGAAACAGAGGGGCTGAATCAGCGGGGCTGAAACAGAGGGCGAGAAACAGAGGGGCCGAAACAGAGGGCGAGAAACAGAGGGGCAGAAACAGAGGGCGGGAAACAGAGGGGCTGAAACAGAGGGGCTGAAACAGAGGGCGAGAAACAGAGGGGCTGAAACCGAGGGCGAGAAACAGAGGGGCTGAAACAGAGGGGCTGAAACAGAGGGGCTGAAACAGTGGGCGAGAAACAGAGTGGCTGCAACAGACGGCGAGAAACAGAGGGGCTGAAACAGAGGGCGAGAAACAGAGGGGCTGAAACAGAGGCGCTGAAACAGAGGGGCTGAAACAGAGGGGCTGAAACAGAGGGCGAGAAACTGAGCGGCTGAAACAGAGGGCGAGAAACAGAGGGGCTGAAACAGAGGGCGAGAAACAGAGGGGCTGAAACAGAGGGGCTGAAACAGAGGGGCTGAAACAGAGGGGCTGAAACAGAGGGCGAGAAACAGAGGGGCTCAAACAGAGGGCGAGAAACAGAGGGGCTGAAACAGAGGGGCTGAAACAGAGGGGCTGAAACAGAGGGCGAGAAACAGAGGGGCTGTATCAGAGGGGCTGAATCAGAGGGGCTGAAACAGAGGGGCTGAAACAGAGGGCGAGAAACAAAGGGGCTGAAACAGCGGGCGAGAAACAGATGGCGAGAAACAGAGGGGCTGAAACAGATGGGCTGAAACAGACGGGCTGAAACAGAGAGCCTGAAACAGAGGGCGAGAAACGGAGGGGCTGAAACAGAGGGCGAACAACAGAGGGGCTGAAACAGAGGGCGAGAAACACAGGGGCTGAAACAGAGGGTGAGAAACTGAGGGCGAGAAACAGAGGGACTGAAACAGAGGGGCTGAAACAGAGGGGCTGAATCAGAGGGGCTGAAACAGAGGTGCTGAATCAGAGGGGCTGAAACAGAGGGCGAGAAACAGAGGGGCTGAAACTGGGGGCGAAAAACAAAGGGGCTGAAACAGAGGGCGAGAAACAGAGGGGCTGAAACAGAGAGCGCGAAACAGAGGGGCTGAAACAGAGGGGCTGAAACAGAGGGGCTGAAACAGAGGGGCTAAATCAGAGGGGCTGAAACAGAGGGCGAGAAACAGAGGGGCTGAAATAGAGGGCGAGAAACAGAAGGGCTGAAACAGAGGGGCTGAAACAGAGGGGCTGAAACAGAGGGCGAGAAACAGAGGGGCTGAAACAGAGGGCGAGTAACAGAGGGGCTGAAACAGAGGAGCTGAAACAGACGGGCTGAAACAGAGAGCCTGAAACAGAGGGCGAGAAACAGAGGGGCTGAAAGAGAGGGGCTGAATCAGAGGGGCGGAAACAGAGGGGCTGTATCAGAGGGGCTGAAACAGAGGGCGAGAAACAGAGGGGCTGAAACAGAGGGCGAGAAACAGAGGGGCTGAAACAGAGGGGCTGAAACAGAGGGCGAGAAACAGAGGGGCTGAAACAGAGGGCGAGAAACAGAGGGGCTGAAACAGAGGGGCTGAAACAGAGGGCTGAATCAGAGGGGCTGATTCAGAGGGGGTGAAACAGAGGGGCTGAATCAGCGGGGCTGAAACAGAGGGCGAGAAACAGAGGGGCCGAAACAGAGGGCGAGAAACAGAGGGGCTGAAACAGAGGGGCTGAAACAGAGGGCGAGAAACAGAGGGGCTGAAACAGAGGGCGAGAAACAGAGGGGCTGAAACAGAGGGTGAGAAACCGAGGGGCTGAAACAGATGGTCTGAAACAGAGGGGCTGAAACAGAGGGCTGAATCAGAGGGGCTGATTCAGAGGGGGTGAAACAGAGGGGCTGAATCAGCGGGGCTGAAACAGAGGGCGAGAAACAGAGGGGCCGAAACAGAGGGCGAGAAACAGAGGGGCAGAAACAGAGGGCGGGAAACAGAGGGGCTGAAACAGAGGGGCTGAAACAGTGGGCGAGAAACAGAGTGGCTGCAACAAACGGCGATAAACAGAGGGGCTGAAACAGAGGGCGAGAAACAGAGGAGCTGAAACAGAGGGCGAGAAACAGAGGGGCTGAAACAGAGGGGCTGAAACAGAGGGGCTGAAACAGAGGGCGTGAAACAGAGGGGCTGAAACAGAGGGCGAGAAACAGAGGGGCTCAAACAGAGGGCGAGAAACAGAGGGGCTGAAACAGAGGGGCTGAAACAGAGGGGCTGAAACAGAGGGGCTGAAACAGAGGGCGAGAAACAGGGGCTGAAACAGAGGGCGAGAAACCGAGGGGCTGAAACAGAGGGGCTGAAATAGAGGGCGAGAAACAGAGGGGCTGAAACAGAGGGCGAGAAACAGAGGGACTGAAACAGAGGGGCTGAAACAGAGGCGCTGAAACAGAGGGCGAGAAACAAAGGGGCTGAAACAGAGGGCAAGAAACAGAGGGGCTGAAACACGGGGCGTGAAACAGAGGGGCTGAAACAGAGGGGCGGGAAACAGAGGGGCTGAATCAGAGGGGCTGAATCAGAGGGGCTGAAACAGAGGGTGAGAAAAAGAGGGGCTGAAACAGAGGGGCTGAAACAGAGGGGCTGAAACAGATGGCGAGAAACAGAGGGGCTGAATCAGAGGGGCTGAAACAGAGGGGCTGAATCAGTGGGGCTGAAACAGAGGGGCTGAATCAGAGGGTGGGAAACAGAGGAGCTGATACAGAGGGGCTGAAACAGAGGGCGAGAAACAGGGGGGCTGACACAGAGGGGCTAAAATAGAGGGTCTGAAACAGAGGGGCTGAAACAGAGGGCGAGAAACAGAGGGGCTGAATCAGAGGGGCTGAATCAGAGGGGCTGAATCAGAGGGGCTGAAACAAAGGATGAGAAACAGAGGGGCTGAAACAGATGGGCTGAAACAGAGGGACTGAAACAGAGGGCGAGAAACAGAGGGGCTGAATCAGAGGGGCTGAATCAGAGGGGCTGAATCAGAGGGGCTGAAACAGAGGGGCTGAAACAGAGGGGCTGAAACAGAGGGTGAGAAACAGAGGGGCTGAAACAGAGGGACTGAAACAGAGGGCGAGAAACAGAGGGGCTGAATCAGAGGGGCTGAATCAGAGGGGCTGAATCAGAGGGGCTGAAACAGAGGGGCTGAAACAGAGGGGCTGAAACAGAGGGCGAGAAACAGAGGGGCTGAAACAGAGGGCGAGAAACAGAGGGGCTGAAACAGAGGGCGAGAAACCGAGGGGCTGAAACAGATGGTCTGAAACAGAGGGGCTGAAACAGAGGGCTGAATCAGAGGGGCTGATTCAGAGGGGGTGAAACAGAGGGGCTGAATCAGCGGGGCTGAAACAGAGGGCGAGAAACAGAGGGGCCGAAACAGAGGGCGAGAAACAGAGGGGCAGAAACAGAGGGCGGGAAACAGAGGGGCTGAAACAGAGAAGCTGAAACAGTGGGCGAGAAACAGAGTGGCTGCAACAGACGGCGAGAAACAGAGGGGCTGAAACAGAGGGCGAGAAACAGAGGGGCTGAAACAGAGGGCGAGAAACAGAGGGGCTGAAACAGAGGGGCTGAAACAGAGGGGCTGAAACAGAGGGGCTGAAACAGAGGGCGTGAAACAGAGGGGCTGAAACAGAGGGCGAGAAACAGAGGGGCTCAAACAGAGGGCGAGAAACAGAGGGGCTGAAACAGAGGGGCTGAAACAGAGGGGCTGAAACAGAGGGGCTGAAACAGAGGGCGAGAAACAGGGGCTGAAACAGAGGGCGAGAAACTGAGGGGCTGAAACAGAGGGCCTGAAACAGAGGGCGAGAAACAGAGGGACTGAAACAGAGGGGCTGAAACAGAGGCGCTGAAACAGAGGGCGAGAAACAAAGGGGCTGAAACAGAGGGCAAGAAACAGAGGGGCTGAAACACGGGGCGTGAAACAGAGGGGCTGAAACAGAGGGGCGGGAAACAGAGGGGCTGAATCAGAGGGGCTGAATCAGAGGGGCTGAAACAGAGGGTGAGAAAAAGAGGGGCTGAAACAGAGGGGCTGAAACAGAGGGGCTGAAACAGATGGCGAGAAACAGAGGGGCTGAATCAGAGGGGCTGAAACAGAGGGGCTGAATCAGTGGGGCTGAAACAGAGGGGCTGAATCAGAGGGTGGGAAACAGAGGGGCTGATACAGAGGGGCTGAAACAGAGGGCGAGAAACAGGGGGGCTGACACAGAGGGGCTAAAATAGAGGGTCTGAAACAGAGGGGCTGAAACAGAGGGCGAGAAACAGAGGGGCTGAATCAGAGGGGCTGAATCAGAGGGGCTGAAACAGTGGGCGAGAAACAGAGTGGCTGCAACAAACGGCGAGAAACAGAGGGGCTGAAACAGAGGGCGAGAAACAGAGGAGCTGAAACAGAGGGCGAGAAACAGAGGGGCTGAAACAGAGGGGCTGAAACAGAGGGGCTGAAACAGAGGGCGTGAAACAGAGGGGCTGAAACAGAGGGCGAGAAACAGAGGGGCTCAAACAGAGGGCGAGAAACAGAGGGGCTGAAACAGAGGGGCTGAAACAGAGGGGCTGAAACAGAGGGGCTGAAACAGAGGGCGAGAAACAGGGGCTGAAACAGAGGGCGAGAAACCGAGGGGCTGAAACAGAGGGGCTGAAATAGAGGGCGAGAAACAGAGGGGCTGAAACAGAGGGCGAGAAACAGAGGGACTGAAACAGAGGGGCTGAAACAGAGGCGCTGAAACAGAGGGCGAGAAACAAAGGGGCTGAAACAGAGGGCAAGAAACAGAGGGGCTGAAACACGGGGCGTGAAACAGAGGGGCTGAAACAGAGGGGCGGGAAACAGAGGGGCTGAATCAGAGGGGCTGAATCAGAGGGGCTGAAACAGAGGGTGAGAAAAAGAGGGGCTGAAACAGAGGGGCTGAAACAGAGGGGCTGAAACAGATGGCGAGAAACAGAGGGGCTGAATCAGAGGGGCTGAAACAGAGGGGCTGAATCAGTGGGGCTGAAACAGAGGGGCTGAATCAGAGGGTGGGAAACAGAGGAGCTGATACAGAGGGGCTGAAACAGAGGGCGAGAAACAGGGGGGCTGACACAGAGGGGCTAAAATAGAGGGTCTGAAACAGAGGGGCTGAAACAGAGGGCGAGAAACAGAGGGGCTGAATCAGAGGGGCTGAATCAGAGGGGCTGAATCAGAGGGGCTGAAACAAAGGATGAGAAACAGAGGGGCTGAAACAGATGGGCTGAAACAGAGGGACTGAAACAGAGGGCGAGAAACAGAGGGGCTGAATCAGAGGGGCTGAATCAGAGGGGCTGAATCAGAGGGGCTGAAACAGAGGGGCTGAAACAGAGGGGCTGAAACAGAGGGTGAGAAACAGAGGGGCTGAAACAGAGGGACTGAAACAGAGGGCGAGAAACAGAGGGGCTGAATCAGAGGGGCTGAATCAGAGGGGCTGAATCAGAGGGGCTGAAACAGAGGGGCTGAAACAGAGGGGCTGAAACAGAGGGCGAGAAACAGAGGGGCTGAAACAGAGGGCGAGAAACAGAGGGGCTGAAACAGAGGGCGAGAAACCGAGGGGCTGAAACAGATGGTCTGAAACAGAGGGGCTGAAACAGAGGGCTGAATCAGAGGGGCTGATTCAGAGGGGGTGAAACAGAGGGGCTGAATCAGCGGGGCTGAAACAGAGGGCGAGAAACAGAGGGGCCGAAACAGAGGGCGAGAAACAGAGGGGCAGAAACAGAGGGCGGGAAACAGAGGGGCTGAAACAGAGAAGCTGAAACAGTGGGCGAGAAACAGAGTGGCTGCAACAGACGGCGAGAAACAGAGGGGCTGAAACAGAGGGCGAGAAACAGAGGGGCTGAAACAGAGGGCGAGAAACAGAGGGGCTGAAACAGAGGGGCTGAAACAGAGGGGCTGAAACAGAGGGCGTGAAACAGAGGGGCTGAAACAGAGGGCGAGAAACAGAGGGGCTCAAACAGAGGGCGAGAAACAGAGGGGCTGAAACAGAGGGGCTGAAACAGAGGGGCTGAAACAGAGGGGCTGAAACAGAGGGCGAGAAACAGGGGCTGAAACAGAGGGCGAGAAACCGAGGGGCTGAAACAGAGGGGCTGAAACAGAGGGCGAGAAACAGAGGGACTGAAACAGAGGGGCTGAAACAGAGGCGCTGAAACAGAGGGCGAGAAACAAAGGGGCTGAAACAGAGGGCAAGAAACAGAGGGGCTGAAACACGGGGCGTGAAACAGAGGGGCTGAAACAGAGGGGCGGGAAACAGAGGGGCTGAATCAGAGGGGCTGAATCAGAGGGGCTGAAACAGAGGGTGAGAAAAAGAGGGGCTGAAACAGAGGGGCTGAAACAGAGGGGCTGAAACAGATGGCGAGAAACAGAGGGGCTGAATCAGAGGGGCTGAAACAGAGGGGCTGAATCAGTGGGGCTGAAACAGAGGGGCTGAATCAGAGGGTGGGAAACAGAGGGGCTGATACAGAGGGGCTGAAACAGAGGGCGAGAAACAGGGGGGCTGACACAGAGGGGCTAAAATAGAGGGTCTGAAACAGAGGGGCTGAAACAGAGGGCGAGAAACAGAGGGGCTGAATCAGAGGGGCTGAATCAGAGGGGCTGAATCAGAGGGGCTGAAACAAAGGATGAGAAACAGAGGGGCTGAAACAGATGGGCTGAAACAGAGGGACTGAAACAGAGGGCGAGAAACAGAGGGGCTGAATCAGAGGGGCTGAATCAGAGGGGCTGAATCAGTGGGGCTGAAACAGAGGGGCTGAAACAGAGGGGCTGAAACAGAGGGTGAGAAACAGAGGGGCTGAAACAGAGGGCGAGAAACAGAGGGGCTGAAACAGAGGGCGAGAAACCGAGGGGCTGAAACAGATGGTCTGAAACAGAGGGGCTGAAACAGAGGGCTGAATCAGAGGGGCTGATTCAGAGGGGGTGAAACAGAGGGGCTGAATCAGCGGGGCTGAAACAGAGGGCGAGAAACAGAGGGGCCGAAACAGAGGGCGAGAAACAGAGGGGCAGAAACAGAGGGCGGGAAACAGAGGGGCTGAAACAGAGGGGCTGAAACAGAGGGCGAGAAACAGAGGGGCTGAAACCGAGGGCGAGAAACAGAGGGGCTGAAACAGAGGGGCTGAAACAGAGGGGCTGAAACAGTGGGCGAGAAACAGAGTGGCTGCAACAGACGGCGAGAAACAGAGGGGCTGAAACAGAGGGCGAGAAACAGAGGGGCTGAATCAGAGGGGCTGAAACAGAGGGCGAGAAACAGAGGGGCTGAAACAGAGGGCGAGAAACAGAGGGGCTGAAACAGAGGGCGAGAAACCGAGGGGTTGAAACAGAGGGGCTGAAATAGAGGGCGAGAAACAGAGGGTCTGAAACAGAGAGCGAGAAACAGAGGGACTGAAACAGAGGGTCTGAAACAGAGGCGCTGAAACAGAGGGCGAGAAACAGAGGGGCTGAAACAGAGGGCAAGAAACAGAGGGGCTGAAACACGGGGCGTGAAACAGAGGGGCTGAAACAGAGGGGCGGGAAACAGAGGGGATGAATCAGAGGGGCTGAATCAGAGGGGCTGAAACAGAGGGTGAGAAAAAGAGGGGCTGAAACAGAGGGGCTGAAACAGAGGGGTTGAAAAAGATGGCGAGAAACAGAGGGGCTGAATCAGAGGGGCTGAAACAGAGGGGCTGAATCAGAGGGGCTGAAACAGAGGGGCTGAATCAGAGGGGCTGAAACAGAGGGCGAGAAACAGAGGGGCTGAAACAGAGGGTGGGAAACAGAGGGGCTGATACAGAGGGGCTGAAACAGAGGGCGAGAAACAGGGGGGCTGACACAGAGGGGCTAAAATAGAGGGTCTGAAACAGAGGGGCTGAAACAGAGGGCGAGAAACAGAGGGGCTGAATCAGAGGGGCTGAATCAGAGGGGCTGAATCAGAGGGGCTGAAACAAAGGATGAGAAACAGAGGGGCTGAAACAGATGGGCTGAAACAGAGGGACTGAAACAGGGCGAGAAACAGAGGGGCTGAATCAGAGGGGCTGAATCAGAGGGGCTGAATCAGAGGGGCTGAAACAGAGGGGCTGAAACAGAGGGGCTGAAACAGAGGGCGAGAAACAGAGGGGCTGAAACAGAGGGCGAGAAATAGAGGGGCTGAAACAGAGGGCGAGAAACCGAGGGGCTGAAACAGATGGTCTGAAACAGAGGGGCTGAAACAGAGGGCTGAATCAGAGGGGCTGATTCAGAGGGGGTGAAACAGAGGGGCTGAATCAGCGGGGCTGAAACAGAGGGCGAGAAACAGAGGGGCCGAAACAGAGGGCGAGAAACAGAGGGGCAGAAACAGAGGGCGGGAAACAGAGGGGCTGAAACAGAGGGGCTGAAACAGAGGGCGAGAAACAGAGGGGCTGAAACCGAGGGCGAGAAACAGAGGGGCTGAAACAGAGGGGCTGAAACAGAGGGGCTGAAACAGTGGGCGAGAAACAGAGTGGCTGCAACAGACGGCGAGAAACAGAGGGGCTGAAACAGAGGGCGAGAAACAGAGGGGCTGAAACAGAGGCGCTGAAACAGAGGGGCTGAAACAGAGGGGCTGAAACAGAGGGGCTGAAACAGAGGTGCTGAATCAGAGGGGCTGAAACAGAGGGCGAGAAACAGAGGGGCTGAAACTGGGGGCGAAAAACAAAGGGGCTGAAACAGAGGGGCTGAAACAGAGGGGCTGAATCAGAGGGGCTGAAACAGAGGTGCTGAATCAGAGGGGCTGAAACAGAGGGCGAGAAACAGAGGGGCTGAAACTGGGGGCGAAAAACAAAGGGGCTGAAACAGAGGGCGAGAAACAGAGGGGCTGTAACAGAGAGCGCGAAACAGAGGGGCTGAAACAGAGGGGCTGAAACAGAGGGGCTGAAACAGAGGGGCTAAATCAGAGGGGCTGAAACAGAGGGCGAGAAACAGAGGGGCTGAAATAGAGGGCGAGAAACAGAAGGGCTGAAACAGAGGGGCTGAAACAGAGGGGCTGAAACAGAGGGCGAGAAACAGAGGGGCTGAAACAGAGGGCGAGTAACAGAGGGGCTGAAACAGAGGAGCTGAAACAGACGGGCTGAAACAGAGAGCCTGAAACAGAGGGCGAGAAACAGAGGGGCTGAAAGAGAGGGGCTGAATCAGAGGGGCGGAAACAGAGGGGCTGTATCAGAGGGGCTGAAACAGAGGGCGAGAAACAGAGGGGCTGAAACAGAGGGCGAGAAACAGAGGGGCTGAAACAGAGGGGCTGAAACAGAGGGCGAGAAACAGAGGGGCTGAAACAGAGGGCGAGAAACAGAGGGGCTGAAACAGAGGGGCTGAAACAGAGGGCTGAATCAGAGGGGCTGATTCAGAGGGGGTGAAACAGAGGGGCTGAATCAGTGGGGCTGAAACAGAGGGCGAGAAACAGAGGGGCCGAAACAGAGGGCGAGAAACAGAGGGGCAGAAACAGAGGGTGGGAAACAGAGGGGCTGAAACAGAGGGGCTGAAACAGAGGGCGAGAAACAGAGGGGCTGAAACCGAGGGCGAGAAACAGAGGGGCTGAAACAGAGGGGCTGAAACAGAGGGGCTGAAACAGTGGGCGAGAAACAGAGTGGCTGCAACAGACGGCGAGAAACAGAGGGGCCGAAACAGAGGGCGAGAAACAGAGGGGCTGAAACACAGGCGCTGAAACAGAGGGGCTGAAACAGAGGGGCTGAAACAGAGGGCGAGAAACTGAGCGGCTGAAACAGAGGGCGAGAAACAGAGGGGCTGAAACAGAGGGCGAGAAACAGAGGGGCTGAGACAGAGGGGCTGAAACAGAGGGGCTGAAACAGAGGGGCTGAAACAGAGGGCGAGAAACAGAGGGGCTCAAACAGAGGGCGAGAAACAGTGGGGCTGAAACAGAGGGGCTGAAACAGAGGGGCTAAAACAGAGGGCGAGAAACAGAGGGGCTGTATCAGAGGGGCTGAATCAGAGGGGCTGAAACAGAGGGGCTGAAACAGAGGGCGAGAAACAAAGGGGCTGAAACAGCGGGCGAGAAACAGATGGCGAGAAACAGAGGGGCTGAAACAGATGGGCTGAAACAGACGGGCTGAAACAGAGAGCCTGAAACAGAGGGCGAGAAACGGAGGGGCTGAAACAGAGGGCGAACAACAGAGGGGCTGAAACAGAGGGCGAGAAACACAGGGGCTGAAACAGAGGGTGAGAAACTGAGGGCGAGAAACAGAGGGACTGAAACAGAGGGGCTGAAACAGAGGGGCTGAATCAGAGGGGCTGAAACAGAGGTGCTGAATCAGAGGGGCTGAAACAGAGGGCGAGAAACAGAGGGGCTGAAACTGGGGGCGAAAAACAAAGGGGCTGAAACAGAGGGCGAGAAACAGAGGGGCTGAAACAGAGAGCGCGAAACAGAGGGGCTGAAACAGAGGGGCTGAAACAGAGGGGCTGAATCAGAGGGGCTGAAACAGAGGGCGAGAAACAGAGGGGCTGAAACAGAGGGTGGGAAACAGAGGGGCTGATACAGAGGGGCTGAAACAGAGGGCGAGAAACAGGGGGGCTGACACAGAGGGGCTAAAATAGAGGGTCTGAAACAGAGGGGCTGAAACAGAGGGCGAGAAACAGAGGGGCTGAATCAGAGGGGCTGAATCAGAGGGGCTGAATCAGAGGGGCTGAAACAAAGGATGAGAAACAGAGGGGCTGAAACAGATGGGCTGAAACAGAGGGACTGAAACAGAGGGCGAGAAACAGAGGGGCTGAATCAGAGGGGCTGAATCAGAGGGGCTGAATCAGAGGGGCTGAAACAGAGGGGCTGAAACAGAGGGGCTGAAACAGAGGGCGAGAAACAGAGGGGCTGAAACAGAGGGCGAGAAACCGAGGGGCTGAAACAGAGGGGCTGAAACAGAGGGCGAGAAACAGAGGGACTGAAACAGAGGGGCTGAAACAGAGGCGCTGAAACAGAGGGCGAGAAACAAAGGGGCTGAAACAGAGGGCAAGAAACAGAGGGGCTGAAACACGGGGCGTGAAACAGAGGGGCTGAAACAGAGGGGCGGGAAACAGAGGGGCTGAATCAGAGGGGCTGAATCAGAGGGGCTGAAACAGAGGGTGAGAAAAAGAGGGGCTGAAACAGAGGGGCTGAAACAGAGGGGCTGAAACAGATGGCGAGAAACAGAGGGGCTGAATCAGAGGGGCTGAAACAGAGGGGCTGAATCAGTGGGGCTGAAACAGAGGGGCTGAATCAGAGGGTGGGAAACAGAGGGGCTGATACAGAGGGGCTGAAACAGAGGGCGAGAAACAGGGGGGCTGACACAGAGGGGCTAAAATAGAGGGTCTGAAACAGAGGGGCTGAAACAGAGGGCGAGAAACAGAGGGGCTGAATCAGAGGGGCTGAATCAGAGGGGCTGAATCAGAGGGGCTGAAACAAAGGATGAGAAACAGAGGGGCTGAAACAGATGGGCTGAAACAGAGGGACTGAAACAGAGGGCGAGAAACAGAGGGGCTGAATCAGAGGGGCTGAATCAGAGGGGCTGAATCAGTGGGGCTGAAACAGAGGGGCTGAAACAGAGGGGCTGAAACAGAGGGTGAGAAACAGAGGGGCTGAAACAGAGGGCGAGAAACAGAGGGGCTGAAACAGAGGGCGAGAAACCGAGGGGCTGAAACAGATGGTCTGAAACAGAGGGGCTGAAACAGAGGGCTGAATCAGAGGGGCTGATTCAGAGGGGGTGAAACAGAGGGGCTGAATCAGCGGGGCTGAAACAGAGGGCGAGAAACAGAGGGGCCGAAACAGAGGGCGAGAAACAGAGGGGCAGAAACAGAGGGCGGGAAACAGAGGGGCTGAAACAGAGGGGCTGAAACAGAGGGCGAGAAACAGAGGGGCTGAAACCGAGGGCGAGAAACAGAGGGGCTGAAACAGAGGGGCTGAAACAGAGGGGCTGAAACAGTGGGCGAGAAACAGAGTGGCTGCAACAGACGGCGAGAAACAGAGGGGCTGAAACAGAGGGCGAGAAACAGAGGGGCTGAATCAGAGGGGCTGAAACAGAGGGCGAGAAACAGAGGGGCTGAAACAGAGGGCGAGAAACAGAGGGGCTGAAACAGAGGGTGAGAAACCGAGGGGTTGAAACAGAGGGGCTGAAATAGAGGGCGAGAAACAGAGGGTCTGAAACAGAGAGCGAGAAACAGAGGGACTGAAACAGAGGGTCTGAAACAGAGGCGCTGAAACAGAGGGCGAGAAACAGAGGGGCTGAAACAGAGGGCAAGAAACAGAGGGGCTGAAACACGGGGCGTGAAACAGAGGGGCTGAAACAGAGGGGCGGGAAACAGAGGGGATGAATCAGAGGGGCTGAATCAGAGGGGCTGAAACAGAGGGTGAGAAAAAGAGGGGCTGAAACAGAGGGGCTGAAACAGAGGGGTTGAAAAAGATGGCGAGAAACAGAGGGGCTGAATCAGAGGGGCTGAAACAGAGGGGCTGAATCAGAGGGGCTGAAACAGAGGGGCTGAATCAGAGGGGCTGAAACAGAGGGCGAGAAACAGAGGGGCTGAAACAGAGGGTGGGAAACAGAGGGGCTGATACAGAGGGGCTGAAACAGAGGGCGAGAAACAGGGGGGCTGACACAGAGGGGCTAAAATAGAGGGTCTGAAACAGAGGGGCTGAAACAGAGGGCGAGAAACAGAGGGGCTGAATCAGAGGGGCTGAATCAGAGGGGCTGAATCAGAGGGGCTGAAACAAAGGATGAGAAACAGAGGGGCTGAAACAGATGGGCTGAAACAGAGGGACTGAAACAGGGCGAGAAACAGAGGGGCTGAATCAGAGGGGCTGAATCAGAGGGGCTGAATCAGAGGGGCTGAAACAGAGGGGCTGAAACAGAGGGGCTGAAACAGAGGGCGAGAAACAGAGGGGCTGAAACAGAGGGCGAGAAACAGAGGGGCTGAAACAGAGGGCGAGAAACCGAGGGGCTGAAACAGATGGTCTGAAACAGAGGGGCTGAAACAGAGGGCTGAATCAGAGGGGCTGATTCAGAGGGGGTGAAACAGAGGGGCTGAATCAGCGGGGCTGAAACAGAGGGCGAGAAACAGAGGGGCCGAAACAGAGGGCGAGAAACAGAGGGGCAGAAACAGAGGGCGGGAAACAGAGGGGCTGAAACAGAGGGGCTGAAACAGAGGGCGAGAAACAGAGGGGCTGAAACCGAGGGCGAGAAACAGAGGGGCTGAAACAGAGGGGCTGAAACAGAGGGGCTGAAACAGTGGGCGAGAAACAGAGTGGCTGCAACAGACGGCGAGAAACAGAGGGGCTGAAACAGAGGGCGAGAAACAGAGGGGCTGAAACAGAGGCGCTGAAACAGAGGGGCTGAAACAGAGGGGCTGAAACAGAGGGGCTGAAACAGAGGTGCTGAATCAGAGGGGCTGAAACAGAGGGCGAGAAACAGAGGGGCTGAAACTGGGGGCGAAAAACAAAGGGGCTGAAACAGAGGGGCTGAAACAGAGGGGCTGAATCAGAGGGGCTGAAACAGAGGTGCTGAATCAGAGGGGCTGAAACAGAGGGCGAGAAACAGAGGGGCTGAAACTGGGGGCGAAAAACAAAGGGGCTGAAACAGAGGGCGAGAAACAGAGGGGCTGTAACAGAGAGCGCGAAACAGAGGGGCTGAAACAGAGGGGCTGAAACAGAGGGGCTGAAACAGAGGGGCTAAATCAGAGGGGCTGAAACAGAGGGCGAGAAACAGAGGGGCTGAAATAGAGGGCGAGAAACAGAAGGGCTGAAACAGAGGGGCTGAAACAGAGGGGCTGAAACAGAGGGCGAGAAACAGAGGGGCTGAAACAGAGGGCGAGTAACAGAGGGGCTGAAACAGAGGAGCTGAAACAGACGGGCTGAAACAGAGAGCCTGAAACAGAGGGCGAGAAACAGAGGGGCTGAAAGAGAGGGGCTGAATCAGAGGGGCGGAAACAGAGGGGCTGTATCAGAGGGGCTGAAACAGAGGGCGAGAAACAGAGGGGCTGAAACAGAGGGCGAGAAACAGAGGGGCTGAAACAGAGGGGCTGAAACAGAGGGCGAGAAACAGAGGGGCTGAAACAGAGGGCGAGAAACAGAGGGGCTGAAACAGAGGGGCTGAAACAGAGGGCTGAATCAGAGGGGCTGATTCAGAGGGGGTGAAACAGAGGGGCTGAATCAGCGGGGCTGAAACAGAGGGCGAGAAACAGAGGGGCCGAAACAGAGGGCGAGAAACAGAGGGGCAGAAACAGAGGGTGGGAAACAGAGGGGCTGAAACAGAGGGGCTGAAACAGAGGGCGAGAAACAGAGGGGCTGAAACCGAGGGCGAGAAACAGAGGGGCTGAAACAGAGGGGCTGAAACAGAGGGGCTGAAACAGTGGGCGAGAAACAGAGTGGCTGCAACAGACGGCGAGAAACAGAGGGGCCGAAACAGAGGGCGAGAAACAGAGGGGCTGAAACACAGGCGCTGAAACAGAGGGGCTGAAACAGAGGGGCTGAAACAGAGGGCGAGAAACTGAGCGGCTGAAACAGAGGGCGAGAAACAGAGGGGCTGAAACAGAGGGCGAGAAACAGAGGGGCTGAGACAGAGGGGCTGAAACAGAGGGGCTGAAACAGAGGGGCTGAAACAGAGGGCGAGAAACAGAGGGGCTCAAACAGAGGGCGAGAAACAGTGGGGCTGAAACAGAGGGGCTGAAACAGAGGGGCTAAAACAGAGGGCGAGAAACAGAGGGGCTGTATCAGAGGGGCTGAATCAGAGGGGCTGAAACAGAGGGGCTGAAACAGAGGGCGAGAAACAAAGGGGCTGAAACAGCGGGCGAGAAACAGATGGCGAGAAACAGAGGGGCTGAAACAGATGGGCTGAAACAGACGGGCTGAAACAGAGAGCCTGAAACAGAGGGCGAGAAACGGAGGGGCTGAAACAGAGGGCGAACAACAGAGGGGCTGAAACAGAGGGCGAGAAACACAGGGGCTGAAACAGAGGGTGAGAAACTGAGGGCGAGAAACAGAGGGACTGAAACAGAGGGGCTGAAACAGAGGGGCTGAATCAGAGGGGCTGAAACAGAGGTGCTGAATCAGAGGGGCTGAAACAGAGGGCGAGAAACAGAGGGGCTGAAACTGGGGGCGAAAAACAAAGGGGCTGAAACAGAGGGCGAGAAACAGAGGGGCTGAAACAGAGAGCGCGAAACAGAGGGGCTGAAACAGAGGGGCTGAAACAGAGGGGCTGAATCAGAGGGGCTGAAACAGAGGGCGAGAAACAGAGGGGCTGAAACAGAGGGTGGGAAACAGAGGGGCTGATACAGAGGGGCTGAAACAGAGGGCGAGAAACAGGGGGGCTGACACAGAGGGGCTAAAATAGAGGGTCTGAAACAGAGGGGCTGAAACAGAGGGCGAGAAACAGAGGGGCTGAATCAGAGGGGCTGAATCAGAGGGGCTGAATCAGAGGGGCTGAAACAAAGGATGAGAAACAGAGGGGCTGAAACAGATGGGCTGAAACAGAGGGACTGAAACAGAGGGCGAGAAACAGAGGGGCTGAATCAGAGGGGCTGAATCAGAGGGGCTGAATCAGAGGGGCTGAAACAGAGGGGCTGAAACAGAGGGGCTGAAACAGAGGGCGAGAAACAGAGGGGCTGAAACAGAGGGCGAGAAACCGAGGGGCTGAAACAGATGGTCTGAAACAGAGGGGCTGAAACAGAGGGCTGAATCAGAGGGGCTGATTCAGAGGGGGTGAAACAGAGGGGCTGAATCAGCGGGGCTGAAACAGAGGGCGAGAAACAGAGGGGCCGAAACAGAGGGCGAGAAACAGAGGGGCAGAAACAGAGGGCGGGAAACAGAGGGGCTGAAACAGAGGGGCTGAAACAGAGGGCGAGAAACAGAGGGGCTGAAACCGAGGGCGAGAAACAGAGGGGCTGAAACAGAGGGGCTGAAACAGAGGGGCTGAAACAGTGGGCGAGAAACAGAGTGGCTGCAACAGACGGCGAGAAACAGAGGGGCTGAAACAGAGGGCGAGAAACAGAGGGGCTGAAACAGAGGCGCTGAAACAGAGGGGCTGAAACAGAGGGGCTGAAACAGAGGGCGAGAAACTGAGCGGCTGAAACAGAGGGCGAGAAACAGAGGGGCTGAAACAGAGGGCGAGAAACAGAGGGGCTGAAACAGAGGGGCTGAAACAGAGGGGCTGAAACAGAGGGGCTGAAACAGAGGGGCTGAAACAGAGGTGCTGAATCAGAGGGGCTGAAACAGAGGGCGAGAAACAGAGGGGCTGAAACTGGGGGCGAAAAACAAAGGGGCTGAAACAGAGGGGCTGAAACAGAGGGGCTGAATCAGAGGGGCTGAAACAGAGGTGCTGAATCAGAGGGGCTGAAACAGAGGGCGAGAAACAGAGGGGCTGAAACTGGGGGCGAAAAACAAAGGGGCTGAAACAGAGGGCGAGAAACAGAGGGGCTGTAACAGAGAGCGCGAAACAGAGGGGCTGAAACAGAGGGGCTGAAACAGAGGGGCTGAAACAGAGGGGCTAAATCAGAGGGGCTGAAACAGAGGGCGAGAAACAGAGGGGCTGAAATAGAGGGCGAGAAACAGAAGGGCTGAAACAGAGGGGCTGAAACAGAGGGGCTGAAACAGAGGGCGAGAAACAGAGGGGCTGAAACAGAGGGCGAGTAACAGAGGGGCTGAAACAGAGGAGCTGAAACAGACGGGCTGAAACAGAGAGCCTGAAACAGAGGGCGAGAAACAGAGGGGCTGAAAGAGAGGGGCTGAATCAGAGGGGCGGAAACAGAGGGGCTGTATCAGAGGGGCTGAAACAGAGGGCGAGAAACAGAGGGGCTGAAACAGAGGGCGAGAAACAGAGGGGCTGAAACAGAGGGGCTGAAACAGAGGGCGAGAAACAGAGGGGCTGAAACAGAGGGCGAGAAACAGAGGGGCTGAAACAGAGGGGCTGAAACAGAGGGCTGAATCAGAGGGGCTGATTCAGAGGGGGTGAAACAGAGGGGCTGAATCAGCGGGGCTGAAACAGAGGGCGAGAAACAGAGGGGCCGAAACAGAGGGCGAGAAACAGAGGGGCAGAAACAGAGGGCGGGAAACAGAGGGGCTGAAACAGAGGGGCTGAAACAGAGGGCGAGAAACAGAGGGGCTGAAACCGAGGGCGAGAAACAGAGGGGCTGAAACAGAGGGGCTGAAACAGAGGGGCTGAAACAGTGGGCGAGAAACAGAGTGGCTGCAACAGACGGCGAGAAACAGAGGGGCCGAAACAGAGGGCGAGAAACAGAGGGGCTGAAACACAGGCGCTGAAACAGAGGGGCTGAAACAGAGGGGCTGAAACAGAGGGCGAGAAACTGAGCGGCTGAAACAGAGGGCGAGAAACAGAGGGGCTGAAACAGAGGGCGAGAAACAGAGGGGCTGAGACAGAGGGGCTGAAACAGAGGGGCTGAAACAGAGGGGCTGAAACAGAGGGCGAGAAACAGAGGGGCTCAAACAGAGGGCGAGAAACAGTGGGGCTGAAACAGAGGGGCTGAAACAGAGGGGCTAAAACAGAGGGCGAGAAACAGAGGGGCTGTATCAGAGGGGCTGAATCAGAGGGGCTGAAACAGAGGGGCTGAAACAGAGGGCGAGAAACAAAGGGGCTGAAACAGCGGGCGAGAAACAGATGGCGAGAAACAGAGGGGCTGAAACAGATGGGCTGAAACAGACGGGCTGAAACAGAGAGCCTGAAACAGAGGGCGAGAAACGGAGGGGCTGAAACAGAGGGCGAACAACAGAGGGGCTGAAACAGAGGGCGAGAAACACAGGGGCTGAAACAGAGGGTGAGAAACTGAGGGCGAGAAACAGAGGGACTGAAACAGAGGGGCTGAAACAGAGGGGCTGAATCAGAGGGGCTGAAACAGAGGTGCTGAATCAGAGGGGCTGAAACAGAGGGCGAGAAACAGAGGGGCTGAAACTGGGGGCGAAAAACAAAGGGGCTGAAACAGAGGGCGAGAAACAGAGGGGCTGAAACAGAGAGCGCGAAACAGAGGGGCTGAAACAGAGGGGCTGAAACAGAGGGGCTGAAACAGAGGGGCTAAATCAGAGGGGCTGAAACAGAGGGCGAGAAACAGAGGGGCTGAAATAGAGGGCGAGAAACAGAAGGGCTGAAACAGAGGGGCTGAAACAGAGGGGCTGAAACAGAGGGCGAGAAACAGAGGGGCTGAAACAGAGGGCGAGTAACAGAGGGGCTGAAACAGAGGAGCTGAAACAGACGGGCTGAAACAGAGAGCCTGAAACAGAGGGCGAGAAACAGAGGGGCTGAAAGAGAGGGGCTGAATCAGAGGGGCGGAAACAGAGGGGCTGTATCAGAGGGGCTGAAACAGAGGGCGAGAAACAGAGGGGCTGAAACAGAGGGCGAGAAACAGAGGGGCTGAAACAGAGGGGCTGAAACAGAGGGCGAGAAACAGAGGGGCTGAAACAGAGGGCGAGAAACAGAGGGGCTGAAACAGAGTGGCTGAAACAGAGGGGCTGTATCAGAGGGGCTGAAACAGAGGGCGAGAAACAGAGGGGCTGAAACAGAGGGCGAGAAACAGAGGGGCTGAATCAGAGGGGCTGAAACAGAGGGCGAGAAACAGAGGGGCTGAAACAGAGGGCGAGAAACAGAGGGGCTGATACAGAGGGCGAGAAACCGAGGGGCTGAAACAGAGGGGCTGAAATAGAGGGCGAGAAACAGAGGGGCTGAAACAGAGGGCGAGAAACAGAGGGACTGAAACAGAGGGGCTGAAACAGAGGCGCTGAAACAGAGGGCGAGAAACAAAGGGGCTGAAACAGAGGGCAAGAAACAGAGGGGCTGAAACACGGGGCGTGAAACAGAGGGGCTGAAACAGAGGGGCGGGAAACAGAGGGGCTGAATCAGAGGGGCTGAATCAGAGGGGCTGAAACAGAGGGTGAGAAAAAGAGGGGCTGAAACAGAGGGGCTGAAACAGAGGGGCTGAAACAGATGGCGAGAAACAGAGGCGCTGAATCAGAGGGGCTGAAACAGAGGGGCTGAATCAGTGGGGCTGAAACAGAGGGGCTGAATCAGAGGGGCTGAAACAGAGGGCGAGAAACAGAGGGGCTGAAACAGAGGGTGGGAAACAGAGGGGCTGATACAGAGGGGCTGAAACAGAGGGCGAGAAACAGGGGGGCTGACACAGAGGGGCTAAAATAGTGGGTCTGAAACAGAGGGGCTGAAACAGAGGGCGAGAAACAGAGGGGCTGAATCAGAGGGGCTGAATCAGAGGGGCTGAATCAGAGGGGCTGAAACAAAGGATGAGAAACAGAGGGGCTGAAACAGATGGGCTGAAACAGAGGGACTGAAACAGAGGGCGAGAAACAGAGGGGCTGAATCAGAGGGGCTGAATCAGAGGGGCTGGATCAGAGGGGCTGAAACAGAGGGACTGAAACAGAGGGGCTGAAACAGAGGGCGAGAAACAGAGGGGCTGAAACAGAGGGCGAGAAACAGAGGGGCTGAAACAGAGGGCGAGAAACCGAGGGGCTGAAACAGATGGTCTGAAACAGAGGGGCTGAAACAGAGGGCTGAATCAGAGGGGCTGATTCAGAGGGGGTGAAACAGAGGGGCTGAATCAGCGGGGCTGAAACAGAGGGCGAGAAACAGAGGGGCCGAAACAGAGGGCGAGAAACAGAGGGGCAGAAACAGAGGGCGGGAAACAGAGGGGCTGAAACAGAGGGGCTGAAACAGAGGGCGAGAAACAGAGGGGCTGAAACTGAGGGCGAGAAACAGAGGGGCTGAAACAGAGGGGCTGAAACAGTGGGCGAGAAACAGAGTGGCTGCAACAGACGGCGAGAAACAGAGGGGCTGAAACAGAGGGCGAGAAACAGAGGGGCTGAAACAGAGGCGCTGAAACAGAGGGGCTGAAACATGGGGCGTGAAACAGAGGGGCTGAAACAGAGGGGCGGGAAACAGAGGGGCTGAATCAGAGGGGCTGAATCAGAGGGGCTGAATCAGCGGGGCTGAAACAGAGGGCGAGAAACAGAGGGGCCGAAACAGAGGGCGAGAAACAGAGGGGCAGAAACAGAGGGCGGGAAACAGAGGGGCTGAAACAGAGGGGCTGAAACAGAGGGCGAGAAACAGAGGGGCTGAAACTGAGGGCGAGAAACAGAGGGGCTGAAACAGAGGGGCTGAAACAGTGGGCGAGAAACAGAGTGGCTGCAACAGACGGCGAGAAACAGAGGGGCTGAAACAGAGGGCGAGAAACAGAGGGGCTGAAACAGAGGCGCTGAAACAGAGGGGCTGAAACAGAGGGGCTGAAACAGAGGGCGAGAAACTGAGCGGCTGAAACAGAGGGCGAGAAACAGAGGGGCTGAAACAGAGGGCGAGAAACAGAGGGGCTGAAACAGAGGGGCTGAAACAGAGGGGCTGAAACAGAGGGGCTGAA
The DNA here is from genome assembly GCF_047496795.1 of Chiloscyllium punctatum. Lineage (NCBI taxonomy): Eukaryota > Metazoa > Chordata > Chondrichthyes > Orectolobiformes > Hemiscylliidae > Chiloscyllium > Chiloscyllium punctatum. The sequence continues at coordinate 5,422,902 of NW_027309790.1, read as the reverse complement.
ACAGAGGGCGTGAAACAGAGGGGCTGAAACAGAGGGCGAGAAACAGAGGGGCTCAAACAGAGGGCGAGAAACAGAGGGGCTGAAACAGAGGGGCTGAAACAGAGGGGCTGAAACAGAGGGCGAGAAACAGAGGGGCTGAAACAGAGGGCGAGAAACCGAGGGGCTGAAACAGAGGGGCTGAAATAGAGGGCGAGAAACAGAGGGGCTGAAACAGAGGGCGAGAAACAGAGGGACTGAAACAGAGGGGCTGAAACAGAGGCGCTGAAACAGAGGGCGAGAAACAAAGGGGCTGAAACAGAGGGCAAGAAACAGAGGGGCTGAAACATGGGGCGTGAAACAGAGGGGCTGAAACAGAGGGGCGGGAAACAGAGGGGCTGAATCAGAGGGGCTGAATCAGAGGGGCTGAATCAGTGGGGCTGAAACAGAGGGGCTGAATCAGAGGGTGGGAAACAGAGGGGCTGATACAGAAGGGCTGAAACAGTGGGCGAGAAACAGAGGGGCTGAAACACGGGGCGTGAAACAGAGGGGCTGAAACAGAGGGGCGGGAAACAGAGGGGCTGAATCAGAGGGGCTGAATCAGAGGGGCTGAAACAGAGGGTGAGAAAAAGAGGGGCTGAAACAGAGGGCCTGAAACAGAGGGGCTGAAACAGATGGCGAGAAACAGAGGGGCTGAATCAGAGGGGCTGAAACAGAGGGGCTGAATCAGAGGGGCTGAATCAGAGGGGCTGAAACAAAGGATGAGAAACAGAGGGGCTGAAACAGATGGGCTGAAACAGAGGGACTGAAACAGAGGGCGAGAAACAGAGGGGCTGAATCAGAGGGGCTGAATCAGAGGGGCTGAATCAGAGGGGCTGAAACAGAGGGGCTGAAACAGAGGGGCTGAAACAGAGGGTGAGAAACAGAGGGGCTGAAACAGAGGGCGAGTAACAGAGGGGCTGAAACAGAGGAGCTGAAACAGACGGGCTGAAACAGAGAGCCTGAAACAGAGGGCGAGAAACAGAGGGGCTGAAAGAGAGGGGCTGAATCAGAGGGGCGGAAACAGAGGGGCTGTATCAGAGGGGCTGAAACAGAGGGCGAGAAACAGAGGGGCTGAAACAGAGGGCGAGAAACAGAGGGGCTGAAACAGAGGGGCTGAAACAGAGGGCGAGAAACAGAGGGGCTGAAACAGAGGGCGAGAAACAGAGGGGCTGAAACAGAGTGGCTGAAACAGAGGGGCTGTATCAGAGGGGCTGAAACAGAGGGCGAGAAACAGAGGGGCTGAAACAGAGGGCGAGAAACAGAGGGGCTGAATCAGAGGGGCTGAAACAGAGGGCGAGAAACAGAGGGGCTGAAACAGAGGGCGAGAAACAGAGGGGCTGATACAGAGGGCGAGAAACCGAGGGGCTGAAACAGAGGGGCTGAAATAGAGGGCGAGAAACAGAGGGGCTGAAACAGAGGGCGAGAAACAGAGGGACTGAAACAGAGGGGCTGAAACAGAGGCGCTGAAACAGAGGGCGAGAAACAAAGGGGCTGAAACAGAGGGCAAGAAACAGAGGGGCTGAAACACGGGGCGTGAAACAGAGGGGCTGAAACAGAGGGGCGGGAAACAGAGGGGCTGAATCAGAGGGGCTGAATCAGAGGGGCTGAAACAGAGGGTGAGAAAAAGAGGGGCTGAAACAGAGGGGCTGAAACAGAGGGGCTGAAACAGATGGCGAGAAACAGAGGCGCTGAATCAGAGGGGCTGAAACAGAGGGGCTGAATCAGTGGGGCTGAAACAGAGGGGCTGAATCAGAGGGGCTGAAACAGAGGGCGAGAAACAGAGGGGCTGAAACAGAGGGTGGGAAACAGAGGGGCTGATACAGAGGGGCTGAAACAGAGGGCGAGAAACAGGGGGGCTGACACAGAGGGGCTAAAATAGAGGGTCTGAAACAGAGGGGCTGAAACAGAGGGCGAGAAACAGAGGGGCTGAATCAGAGGGGCTGAATCAGAGGGGCTGAATCAGAGGGGCTGAAACAAAGGATGAGAAACAGAGGGGCTGAAACAGATGGGCTGAAACAGAGGGACTGAAACAGAGGGCGAGAAACAGAGGGGCTGAATCAGAGGGGCTGAATCAGAGGGGCTGGATCAGAGGGGCTGAAACAGAGGGACTGAAACAGAGGGGCTGAAACAGAGGGCGAGAAACAGAGGGGCTGAAACAGAGGGCGAGAAACAGAGGGGCTGAAACAGAGGGCGAGAAACCGAGGGGCTGAAACAGATGGTCTGAAACAGAGGGGCTGAAACAGAGGGCTGAATCAGAGGGGCTGATTCAGAGGGGGTGAAACAGAGGGGCTGAATCAGCGGGGCTGAAACAGAGGGCGAGAAACAGAGGGGCCGAAACAGAGGGGCTGAAACAGAGGGCGAGAAACAGAGGGGCTGAAACTGAGGGCGAGAAACAGAGGGGCTGAAACAGAGGGGCTGAAACAGTGGGCGAGAAACAGAGTGGCTGCAACAGACGGCGAGAAACAGAGGGGCTGAAACAGAGGGCGAGAAACAGAGGGGCTGAAACAGAGGCGCTGAAACAGAGGGGCTGAAACATGGGGCGTGAAACAGAGGGGCTGAAACAGAGGGGCGGGAAACAGAGGGGCTGAATCAGAGGGGCTGAATCAGAGGGGCTGAATCAGCGGGGCTGAAACAGAGGGCGAGAAACAGAGGGGCCGAAACAGAGGGCGAGAAACAGAGGGGCAGAAACAGAGGGCGGGAAACAGAGGGGCTGAAACAGAGGGGCTGAAACAGAGGGCGAGAAACAGAGGGGCTGAAACTGAGGGCGAGAAACAGAGGGGCTGAAACAGAGGGGCTGAAACAGTGGGCGAGAAACAGAGTGGCTGCAACAGACGGCGAGAAACAGAGGGGCTGAAACAGAGGGCGAGAAACAGAGGGGCTGAAACAGAGGCGCTGAAACAGAGGGGCTGAAACAGAGGGGCTGAAACAGAGGGCGAGAAACTGAGCGGCTGAAACAGAGGGCGAGAAACAGAGGGGCTGAAACAGAGGGCGAGAAACAGAGGGGCTGAAACAGAGGGGCTGAAACAGAGGGGCTGAAACAGAGGGGCTGAAACAGAGGGCGTGAAACAGAGGGGCTGAAACAGAGGGCGAGAAACAGAGGGGCTCAAACAGAGGGCGAGAAACAGAGGGGCTGAAACAGAGGGGCTGAAACAGAGGGGCTGAAACAGAGGGCGAGAAACAGAGGGGCTGAAACAGAGGGCGAGAAACCGAGGGGCTGAAACAGAGGGGCTGAAATAGAGGGCGAGAAACAGAGGGGCTGAAACAGAGGGCGAGAAACAGAGGGACTGAAACAGAGGGGCTGAAACAGAGGCGCTGAAACAGAGGGCGAGAAACAAAGGGGCTGAAACAGAGGGCAAGAAACAGAGGGGCTGAAACATGGGGCGTGAAACAGAGGGGCTGAAACAGAGGGGCGGGAAACAGAGGGGCTGAATCAGAGGGGCTGAATCAGAGGGGCTGAATCAGTGGGGCTGAAACAGAGGGGCTGAATCAGAGGGTGGGAAACAGAGGGGCTGATACAGAAGGGCTGAAACAGTGGGCGAGAAACAGAGGGGCTGAAACACGGGGCGTGAAACAGAGGGGCTGAAACAGAGGGGCGGGAAACAGAGGGGCTGAATCAGAGGGGCTGAATCAGAGGGGCTGAAACAGAGGGTGAGAAAAAGAGGGGCTGAAACAGAGGGCCTGAAACAGAGGGGCTGAAACAGATGGCGAGAAACAGAGGGGCTGAATCAGAGGGGCTGAAACAGAGGGGCTGAATCAGAGGGGCTGAATCAGAGGGGCTGAAACAAAGGATGAGAAACAGAGGGGCTGAAACAGATGGGCTGAAACAGAGGGGCTGAATCAGTGGGGCTGAAACAGAGGGGCTGAATCAGAGGGGCTGAAACAGAGGGCGAGAAACAGAGGGGCTGAAACAGAGGGTGGGAAACAGAGGGGCTGATACAGAGGGGCTGAAACAGAGGGCGAGAAACAGGGGGGCTGACACAGAGGGGCTAAAATAGTGGGTCTGAAACAGAGGGGCTGAAACAGAGGGCGAGAAACAGAGGGGCTGAATCAGAGGGGCTGAATCAGAGGGGCTGAATCAGAGGGGCTGAAACAAAGGATGAGAAACAGAGGGGCTGAAACAGATGGGCTGAAACAGAGGGACTGAAACAGAGGGCGAGAAACAGAGGGGCTGAATCAGAGGGGCTGAATCAGAGGGGCTGGATCAGAGGGGCTGAAACAGAGGGACTGAAACAGAGGGGCTGAAACAGAGGGCGAGAAACAGAGGGGCTGAAACAGAGGGCGAGAAACAGAGGGGCTGAAACAGAGGGCGAGAAACCGAGGGGCTGAAACAGATGGTCTGAAACAGAGGGGCTGAAACAGAGGGCTGAATCAGAGGGGCTGATTCAGAGGGGGTGAAACAGAGGGGCTGAATCAGCGGGGCTGAAACAGAGGGCGAGAAACAGAGGGGCCGAAACAGAGGGCGAGAAACAGAGGGGCAGAAACAGAGGGCGGGAAACAGAGGGGCTGAAACAGAGGGGCTGAAACAGAGGGCGAGAAACAGAGGGGCTGAAACTGAGGGCGAGAAACAGAGGGGCTGAAACAGAGGGGCTGAAACAGTGGGCGAGAAACAGAGTGGCTGCAACAGACGGCGAGAAACAGAGGGGCTGAAACAGAGGGCGAGAAACAGAGGGGCTGAAACAGAGGCGCTGAAACAGAGGGGCTGAAACATGGGGCGTGAAACAGAGGGGCTGAAACAGAGGGGCGGGAAACAGAGGGGCTGAATCAGAGGGGCTGAATCAGAGGGGCTGAATCAGCGGGGCTGAAACAGAGGGCGAGAAACAGAGGGGCCGAAACAGAGGGCGAGAAACAGAGGGGCAGAAACAGAGGGCGGGAAACAGAGGGGCTGAAACAGAGGGGCTGAAACAGAGGGCGAGAAACAGAGGGGCTGAAACTGAGGGCGAGAAACAGAGGGGCTGAAACAGAGGGGCTGAAACAGTGGGCGAGAAACAGAGTGGCTGCAACAGACGGCGAGAAACAGAGGGGCTGAAACAGAGGGCGAGAAACAGAGGGGCTGAAACAGAGGCGCTGAAACAGAGGGGCTGAAACAGAGGGGCTGAAACAGAGGGCGAGAAACTGAGCGGCTGAAACAGAGGGCGAGAAACAGAGGGGCTGAAACAGAGGGCGAGAAACAGAGGGGCTGAAACAGAGGGGCTGAAACAGAGGGGCTGAAACAGAGGGGCTGAAACAGAGGGCGTGAAACAGAGGGGCTGAAACAGAGGGCGAGAAACAGAGGGGCTCAAACAGAGGGCGAGAAACAGAGGGGCTGAAACAGAGGGGCTGAAACAGAGGGGCTGAAACAGAGGGCGAGAAACAGAGGGGCTGAAACAGAGGGCGAGAAACCGAGGGGCTGAAACAGAGGGGCTGAAATAGAGGGCGAGAAACAGAGGGGCTGAAACAGAGGGCGAGAAACAGAGGGACTGAAACAGAGGGGCTGAAACAGAGGCGCTGAAACAGAGGGCGAGAAACAAAGGGGCTGAAACAGAGGGCAAGAAACAGAGGGGCTGAAACATGGGGCGTGAAACAGAGGGGCTGAAACAGAGGGGCGGGAAACAGAGGGGCTGAATCAGAGGGGCTGAATCAGAGGGGCTGAATCAGTGGGGCTGAAACAGAGGGGCTGAATCAGAGGGTGGGAAACAGAGGGGCTGATACAGAAGGGCTGAAACAGTGGGCGAGAAACAGAGGGGCTGAAACACGGGGCGTGAAACAGAGGGGCTGAAACAGAGGGGCGGGAAACAGAGGGGCTGAATCAGAGGGGCTGAATCAGAGGGGCTGAAACAGAGGGTGAGAAAAAGAGGGGCTGAAACAGAGGGCCTGAAACAGAGGGGCTGAAACAGATGGCGAGAAACAGAGGGGCTGAATCAGAGGGGCTGAAACAGAGGGGCTGAATCAGAGGGGCTGAATCAGAGGGGCTGAAACAAAGGATGAGAAACAGAGGGGCTGAAACAGATGGGCTGAAACAGAGGGACTGAAACAGAGGGCGAGAAACAGAGGGGCTGAATCAGAGGGGCTGAATCAGAGGGGCTGAATCAGAGGGGCTGAAACAGAGGGGCTGAAACAGAGGGGCTGAAACAGAGGGTGAGAAACAGAGGGGCTGAAACAGAGGGCGAGTAACAGAGGGGCTGAAACAGAGGAGCTGAAACAGACGGGCTGAAACAGAGAGCCTGAAACAGAGGGCGAGAAACAGAGGGGCTGAAAGAGAGGGGCTGAATCAGAGGGGCGGAAACAGAGGGGCTGTATCAGAGGGGCTGAAACAGAGGGCGAGAAACAGAGGGGCTGAAACAGAGGGCGAGAAACAGAGGGGCTGAAACAGAGGGGCTGAAACAGAGGGCGAGAAACAGAGGGGCTGAAACAGAGGGCGAGAAACAGAGGGGCTGAAACAGAGTGGCTGAAACAGAGGGGCTGTATCAGAGGGGCTGAAACAGAGGGCGAGAAACAGAGGGGCTGAAACAGAGGGCGAGAAACAGAGGGGCTGAATCAGAGGGGCTGAAACAGAGGGCGAGAAACAGAGGGGCTGAAACAGAGGGCGAGAAACAGAGGGGCTGATACAGAGGGCGAGAAACCGAGGGGCTGAAACAGAGGGGCTGAAATAGAGGGCGAGAAACAGAGGGGCTGAAACAGAGGGCGAGAAACAGAGGGACTGAAACAGAGGGGCTGAAACAGAGGCGCTGAAACAGAGGGCGAGAAACAAAGGGGCTGAAACAGAGGGCAAGAAACAGAGGGGCTGAAACACGGGGCGTGAAACAGAGGGGCTGAAACAGAGGGGCGGGAAACAGAGGGGCTGAATCAGAGGGGCTGAATCAGAGGGGCTGAAACAGAGGGTGAGAAAAAGAGGGGCTGAAACAGAGGGGCTGAAACAGAGGGGCTGAAACAGATGGCGAGAAACAGAGGCGCTGAATCAGAGGGGCTGAAACAGAGGGGCTGAATCAGTGGGGCTGAAACAGAGGGGCTGAATCAGAGGGGCTGAAACAGAGGGCGAGAAACAGAGGGGCTGAAACAGAGGGTGGGAAACAGAGGGGCTGATACAGAGGGGCTGAAACAGAGGGCGAGAAACAGGGGGGCTGACACAGAGGGGCTAAAATAGAGGGTCTGAAACAGAGGGGCTGAAACAGAGGGCGAGAAACAGAGGGGCTGAATCAGAGGGGCTGAATCAGAGGGGCTGAATCAGAGGGGCTGAAACAAAGGATGAGAAACAGAGGGGCTGAAACAGATGGGCTGAAACAGAGGGACTGAAACAGAGGGCGAGAAACAGAGGGGCTGAATCAGAGGGGCTGAATCAGAGGGGCTGGATCAGAGGGGCTGAAACAGAGGGACTGAAACAGAGGGGCTGAAACAGAGGGCGAGAAACAGAGGGGCTGAAACAGAGGGCGAGAAACAGAGGGGCTGAAACAGAGGGCGAGAAACCGAGGGGCTGAAACAGATGGTCTGAAACAGAGGGGCTGAAACAGAGGGCTGAATCAGAGGGGCTGATTCAGAGGGGGTGAAACAGAGGGGCTGAATCAGCGGGGCTGAAACAGAGGGCGAGAAACAGAGGGGCCGAAACAGAGGGGCTGAAACAGAGGGCGAGAAACAGAGGGGCTGAAACTGAGGGCGAGAAACAGAGGGGCTGAAACAGAGGGGCTGAAACAGTGGGCGAGAAACAGAGTGGCTGCAACAGACGGCGAGAAACAGAGGGGCTGAAACAGAGGGCGAGAAACAGAGGGGCTGAAACAGAGGCGCTGAAACAGAGGGGCTGAAACATGGGGCGTGAAACAGAGGGGCTGAAACAGAGGGGCGGGAAACAGAGGGGCTGAATCAGAGGGGCTGAATCAGAGGGGCTGAATCAGCGGGGCTGAAACAGAGGGCGAGAAACAGAGGGGCCGAAACAGAGGGCGAGAAACAGAGGGGCAGAAACAGAGGGCGGGAAACAGAGGGGCTGAAACAGAGGGGCTGAAACAGAGGGCGAGAAACAGAGGGGCTGAAACTGAGGGCGAGAAACAGAGGGGCTGAAACAGAGGGGCTGAAACAGTGGGCGAGAAACAGAGTGGCTGCAACAGACGGCGAGAAACAGAGGGGCTGAAACAGAGGGCGAGAAACAGAGGGGCTGAAACAGAGGCGCTGAAACAGAGGGGCTGAAACAGAGGGGCTGAAACAGAGGGCGAGAAACTGAGCGGCTGAAACAGAGGGCGAGAAACAGAGGGGCTGAAACAGAGGGCGAGAAACAGAGGGGCTGAAACAGAGGGGCTGAAACAGAGGGGCTGAAACAGAGGGGCTGAAACAGAGGGCGTGAAACAGAGGGGCTGAAACAGAGGGCGAGAAACAGAGGGGCTCAAACAGAGGGCGAGAAACAGAGGGGCTGAAACAGAGGGGCTGAAACAGAGGGGCTGAAACAGAGGGCGAGAAACAGAGGGGCTGAAACAGAGGGCGAGAAACCGAGGGGCTGAAACAGAGGGGCTGAAATAGAGGGCGAGAAACAGAGGGGCTGAAACAGAGGGCGAGAAACAGAGGGACTGAAACAGAGGGGCTGAAACAGAGGCGCTGAAACAGAGGGCGAGAAACAAAGGGGCTGAAACAGAGGGCAAGAAACAGAGGGGCTGAAACATGGGGCGTGAAACAGAGGGGCTGAAACAGAGGGGCGGGAAACAGAGGGGCTGAATCAGAGGGGCTGAATCAGAGGGGCTGAATCAGTGGGGCTGAAACAGAGGGGCTGAATCAGAGGGTGGGAAACAGAGGGGCTGATACAGAAGGGCTGAAACAGTGGGCGAGAAACAGAGGGGCTGAAACACGGGGCGTGAAACAGAGGGGCTGAAACAGAGGGGCGGGAAACAGAGGGGCTGAATCAGAGGGGCTGAATCAGAGGGGCTGAAACAGAGGGTGAGAAAAAGAGGGGCTGAAACAGAGGGCCTGAAACAGAGGGGCTGAAACAGATGGCGAGAAACAGAGGGGCTGAATCAGAGGGGCTGAAACAGAGGGGCTGAATCAGAGGGGCTGAATCAGAGGGGCTGAAACAAAGGATGAGAAACAGAGGGGCTGAAACAGATGGGCTGAAACAGAGGGACTGAAACAGAGGGCGAGAAACAGAGGGGCTGAATCAGAGGGGCTGAATCAGAGGGGCTGAATCAGAGGGGCTGAAACAGAGGGGCTGAAACAGAGGGGCTGAAACAGAGGGTGAGAAACAGAGGGGCTGAAACAGAGGGCGAGTAACAGAGGGGCTGAAACAGAGGAGCTGAAACAGACGGGCTGAAACAGAGAGCCTGAAACAGAGGGCGAGAAACAGAGGGGCTGAAAGAGAGGGGCTGAATCAGAGGGGCGGAAACAGAGGGGCTGTATCAGAGGGGCTGAAACAGAGGGCGAGAAACAGAGGGGCTGAAACAGAGGGCGAGAAACAGAGGGGCTGAAACAGAGGGGCTGAAACAGAGGGCGAGAAACAGAGGGGCTGAAACAGAGGGCGAGAAACAGAGGGGCTGAAACAGAGTGGCTGAAACAGAGGGGCTGTATCAGAGGGGCTGAAACAGAGGGCGAGAAACAGAGGGGCTGAAACAGAGGGCGAGAAACAGAGGGGCTGAAACAGAGGGGCTGAAACAGAGGGCGAGAAACAGAGGGGCTGAAACAGAGGGCGAGAAACAGAGGGGCTGAAACAGAGTGGCTGAAACAGAGGGGCTGTATCAGAGGGGCTGAAACAGAGGGCGAGAAACAGAGGGGCTGAAACAGAGGGCGAGAAACAGAGGGGCTGAATCAGAGGGGCTGAAACAGAGGGCGAGAAACAGAGGGGCTGAAACAGAGGGCGAGAAACAGAGGGGCTGATACAGAGGGCGAGAAACCGAGGGGCTGAAACAGAGGGGCTGAAATAGAGGGCGAGAAACAGAGGGGCTGAAACAGAGGGCGAGAAACAGAGGGACTGAAACAGAGGGGCTGAAACAGAGGCGCTGAAACAGAGGGCGAGAAACAAAGGGGCTGAAACAGAGGGCAAGAAACAGAGGGGCTGAAACACGGGGCGTGAAACAGAGGGGCTGAAACAGAGGGGCGGGAAACAGAGGGGCTGAATCAGAGGGGCTGAATCAGAGGGGCTGAAACAGAGGGTGAGAAAAAGAGGGGCTGAAACAGAGGGGCTGAAACAGAGGGGCTGAAACAGATGGCGAGAAACAGAGGCGCTGAATCAGAGGGGCTGAAACAGAGGGGCTGAATCAGTGGGGCTGAAACAGAGGGGCTGAATCAGAGGGGCTGAAACAGAGGGCGAGAAACAGAGGGGCTGAAACAGAGGGTGGGAAACAGAGGGGCTGATACAGAGGGGCTGAAACAGAGGGCGAGAAACAGGGGGGCTGACACAGAGGGGCTAAAATAGAGGGTCTGAAACAGAGGGGCTGAAACAGAGGGCGAGAAACAGAGGGGCTGAATCAGAGGGGCTGAATCAGAGGGGCTGAATCAGAGGGGCTGAAACAAAGGATGAGAAACAGAGGGGCTGAAACAGATGGGCTGAAACAGAGGGACTGAAACAGAGGGCGAGAAACAGAGGGGCTGAATCAGAGGGGCTGAATCAGAGGGGCTGAATCAGAGGGGCTGAAACAGAGGGACTGAAACAGAGGGGCTGAAACAGAGGGCGAGAAACAGAGGGGCTGAAACAGAGGGCGAGAAACAGAGGGGCTGAAACAGAGGGCGAGAAACCGAGGGGCTGAAACAGATGGTCTGAAACAGAGGGGCTGAAACAGAGGGCTGAATCAGAGGGGCTGATTCAGAGGGGGTGAAACAGAGGGGCTGAATCAGCGGGGCTGAAACAGAGGGCGATAAACAGAGGGGCCGAAACAGAGGGCGAGAAACAGAGGGGCAGAAACAGAGGGCGGGAAACAGAGGGGCTGAAACAGAGGGGCTGAAACAGAGGGCGAGAAACAGAGGGGCTGAAACTGAGGGCGAGAAACAGAGGGGCTGAAACAGAGGGGCTGAAACAGAGGGGCTGAAACAGTGGGCGAGAAACAGAGTGGCTGCAACAGACGGCGAGAAACAGAGGGGCTGAAACAGAGGGCGAGAAACAGAGGGGCTGAAACAGAGGCGCTGAAACAGAGGGGCTGAAACAGAGGGGCTGAAACAGAGGGCGAGAAACTGAGCGGCTGAAACAGAGGGCGAGAAACAGAGGGGCTGAAACAGAGGGCGAGAAACAGAGGGGCTGAAACAGAGGGGCTGAAACAGAGGGGCGGGAAACAGAGGGGCTGAATCAGAGGGGCTGAATCAGAGGGGCTGAATCAGTGGGGCTGAAACAGAGGGGCTGAATCAGAGGGTGGGAAACAGAGGGGCTGATACAGAAGGGCTGAAACAGTGGGCGAGAAACAGAGGGGCTGAAACAGAGGGCGTGAAACAGAGGGGCTGAAACAGAGGGCGAGAAACAGAGGGGCTCAAACAGAGGGCGAGAAACAGAGGGGCTGAAACAGAGGGGCTGAAACAGAGGGGCTGAAACAGAGGGCGAGAAACAGAGGGGCTGAAACAGAGGGCGAGAAACCGAGGGGCTGAAACAGAGGGGCTGAAATAGAGGGCGAGAAACAGAGGGGCTGAAACAGAGGGCGAGAAACAGAGGGACTGAAACAGAGGGGCTGAAACAGAGGCGCTGAAACAGAGGGCGAGAAACAAAGGGGCTGAAACAGAGGGCAAGAAACAGAGGGGCTGAAACATGGGGCGTGAAACAGAGGGGCTGAAACAGAGGGGCGGGAAACAGAGGGGCTGAATCAGAGGGGCTGAATCAGAGGGGCTGAATCAGTGGGGCTGAAACAGAGGGGCTGAATCAGAGGGTGGGAAACAGAGGGGCTGATACAGAAGGGCTGAAACAGTGGGCGAGAAACAGAGGGGCTGAAACACGGGGCGTGAAACAGAGGGGCTGAAACAGAGGGGCGGGAAACAGAGGGGCTGAATCAGAGGGGCTGAATCAGAGGGGCTGAAACAGAGGGTGAGAAAAAGAGGGGCTGAAACAGAGGGCCTGAAACAGAGGGGCTGAAACAGATGGCGAGAAACAGAGGGGCTGAATCAGAGGGGCTGAAACAGAGGGGCTGAATCAGAGGGGCTGAATCAGAGGGGCTGAAACAAAGGATGAGAAACAGAGGGGCTGAAACAGATGGGCTGAAACAGAGGGACTGAAACAGAGGGCGAGAAACAGAGGGGCTGAATCAGAGGGGCTGAATCAGAGGGGCTGAATCAGAGGGGCTGAAACAGAGGGGCTGAAACAGAGGGGCTGAAACAGAGGGTGAGAAACAGAGGGGCTGAAACAGTGGGCGAGAAACAGAGGGGCTGAAACAGAGGGTGAGAAACCGAGGGGCTGAAACAGATGGTCTGAAACAGAGGGGCTGAAACAAGGGCTGAATCAGAGGGGGTGAAACAGAGGGGCTGAATCAGCGGGGCTGAAACAGAGGGGCTGAAACAGAGGGGCGGGAAACAGAGGGGCTGAATCAGAGGGGCTGAATCAGAGGGGCTGAAACAGAGGGTGAGAAAAAGAGGGGCTGAAACAGAGGGCCTGAAACAGAGGGGCTGAAACAGATGGCGAGAAACAGAGGGGCTGAATCAGAGGGGCTGAAACAGAGGGGCTGAATCAGTGGGGCTGAAACAGAGGGGCTGAATCAGAGGGTGGGAAACAGAGGGGCTGATACAGAGGGGCTGAAACAGAGGGCGAGAAACAGGGGGGCTGACACAGAGGGGCTAAAATAGAGGGTCTGAAACAGAGGGGCTGAAACAGAGGGCGAGAAACAGAGGGGCTGAATCAGAGGGGCTGAATCAGAGGGGTGAAACAGAGGGGCTGAAACAGAGGGGCTGAAACAGAGGGTGAGAAACAGAGGGGCTGAAACAGTGGGCGAGAAACAGAGGGGCTGAAACAGAGGGTGAGAAACCGAGGGGCTGAAACAGATGGTCTGAAACAGAGGGGCTGAAACAGAGGGCTGAATCAGAGGGGCTGATTCAGAGGGGGTGAAACAGAGGGGCTGAATCAGCGGGGCTGAAACAGAGAGCGAGAAACAGAGGGGCCGAAACAGAGGGCGAGAAACAGAGGGGCAGAAACAGAGGGCGGGAAACAGAGGGGCTGAAACAGAGGGGCTGAAACAGAGGGCGAGAAACAGAGGGGCTGAAACAGAGGGCGAGAAACAGAGGGGCTGAAACAGAGGGGCTGAAACAGAGGGGCTGAAACAGTGGGCGAGAAACCGAGGGGCTGAAACAGATGGTCTGAAACAGAGGGGCTGAAACAGAGGGCTGAATCAGAGGGGCTGATTCAGAGGGGGTGAAACAGAGGGGCTGAATCAGCGGGGCTGAAACAGAGGGCGAGAAACAGAGGGGCCGAAACAGAGGGCGAGAAACAGAGGGGCTGAAACAGAGGGCGGGAAACAGAGGGGCTGAAACAGAGGGGCTGAAACAGAGGGCGAGAAACAGAGGGGCTGAAACCGAGGGCGAGAAACAGAGGGGCTGAAACAGAGGGGCTGAAACAGAGGGGCTGAAACAGTGGGCGAGAAACAGAGTGGCTGCAACAGACGGCGAGAAACAGAGGGGCTGAAACAGAGGGCGAGAAACAGAGGGGCTGAATCAGAGGGGCTGAAACAGAGGGCGAGAAACAGAGGGGCTGAAACAGAGGGCGAGAAACAGAGGGGCTGAAACAGAGGGCGAGAAACCGAGGGGTTGAAACAGAGGGGCTGAAATAGAGGGCGAGAAACAGAGGGTCTGAAACAGAGAGCGAGAAACAGAGGGACTGAAACAGAGGGTCTGAAACAGAGGCGCTGAAACAGAGGGCGAGAAACAGAGGGGCTGAAACAGAGGGCAAGAAACAGAGGGGCTGAAACACGGGGCGTGAAACAGAGGGGCTGAAACAGAGGGGCGGGAAACAGAGGGGATGAATCAGAGGGGCTGAATCAGAGGGGCTGAAACAGAGGGTGAGAAAAAGAGGGGCTGAAACAGAGGGGCTGAAACAGAGGGGCTGAAACAGATGGCGAGAAACAGAGGGGCTGAATCAGAGGGGCTGAAACAGAGGGGCTGAATCAGAGGGGCTGAAACAGAGGGGCTGAATCAGAGGGGCTGAAACAGAGGGCGAGAAACAGAGGGGCTGAAACAGAGGGTGGGAAACAGAGGGGCTGATACAGAGGGGCTGAAACAGAGGGCGAGAAACAGGGGGGCTGACACAGAGGAGCTAAAATAGAGGGTCTGAAACAGACGGGCTGAAACAGAGGGCGAGAAACAGAGGGGCTGAATCAGAGGGGCTGAATCAGAGGGGCTGAATCAGAGGGGCTGAAACAAAGGATGAGAAACAGAGGGGCTGAAACAGATGGGCTGAAACAGAGGGACTGAAACAGAGGGCGAGAAACAGAGGGGCTGAATCAGAGGGGCTGAATCAGAGGGGCTGATTCAGAGGGGGTGAAACAGAGGGGCTGAATCAGCGGGGCTGAAACAGAGGGCGAGAAACAGAGGGGCCGAAACAGAGGGCGAGAAACAGAGGGGCTGAAACAGAGGGCGGGAAACAGAGGGGCTGAAACAGAGGGGCTGAAACAGAGGGCGAGAAACAGAGGGGCTGAAACCGAGGGCGAGAAACAGAGGGGCTGAAACAGAGGGGCTGAAACAGAGGGGCTGAAACAGTGGGCGAGAAACAGAGTGGCTGCAACAGACGGCGAGAAACAGAGGGGCTGAAACAGAGGGCGAGAAACAGAGGGGCTGAATCAGAGGGGCTGAAACAGAGGGCGAGAAACAGAGGGGCTGAAACAGAGGGCGAGAAACAGAGGGGCTGAAACAGAGGGCGAGAAACCGAGGGGTTGAAACAGAGGGGCTGAAATAGAGGGCGAGAAACAGAGGGTCTGAAACAGAGAGCGAGAAACAGAGGGACTGAAACAGAGGGTCTGAAACAGAGGCGCTGAAACAGAGGGCGAGAAACAGAGGGGCTGAAACAGAGGGCAAGAAACAGAGGGGCTGAAACACGGGGCGTGAAACAGAGGGGCTGAAACAGAGGGGCGGGAAACAGAGGGGATGAATCAGAGGGGCTGAATCAGAGGGGCTGAAACAGAGGGTGAGAAAAAGAGGGGCTGAAACAGATGGGCTGAAACAGAGGGACTGAAACAGAGGGCGAGAAACAGAGGGGCTGAATCAGAGGGGCTGAATCAGAGGGGCTGAATCAGAGGGGCTGAAACAGAGGGGCTGAAACAGAGGGGCTGAAACAGAGGGTGAGAAACAGAGGGGCTGAAACAGTGGGCGAGAAACAGAGGGGCTGAAACAGAGGGTGAGAAACCGAGGGGCTGAAACAGATGGTCTGAAACAGAGGGGCTGAAACAAGGGCTGAATCAGAGGGGGTGAAACAGAGGGGCTGAATCAGCGGGGCTGAAACAGAGGGGCTGAAACAGAGGGGCGGGAAACAGAGGGGCTGAATCAGAGGGGCTGAATCAGAGGGGCTGAAACAGAGGGTGAGAAAAAGAGGGGCTGAAACAGAGGGCCTGAAACAGAGGGGCTGAAACAGATGGCGAGAAACAGAGGGGCTGAATCAGAGGGGCTGAAACAGAGGGGCTGAATCAGTGGGGCTGAAACAGAGGGGCTGAATCAGAGGGTGGGAAACAGAGGGGCTGATACAGAGGGGCTGAAACAGAGGGCGAGAAACAGGGGGGCTGACACAGAGGGGCTAAAATAGAGGGTCTGAAACAGAGGGGCTGAAACAGAGGGCGAGAAACAGAGGGGCTGAATCAGAGGGGCTGAATCAGAGGGGCTGAAACAAAGGATGAGAAACAGAGGGGCTGAAACAGATGGGCTGAAACAGAGGGACTGAAACAGAGGGCGAGAAACAGAGGGGCTGAATCAGAGGGGCTGAATCAGAGGGGCTGAACCAGAGGGGTGAAACAGAGGGGCTGAAACTGAGGGGCTGAAACAGAGGGTGAGAAACAGAGGGGCTGAAACAGTGGGCGAGAAACAGAGGGGCTGAAACAGAGGGTGAGAAACCGAGGGGCTGAAACAGATGGTCTGAAACAGAGGGGCTGAAACAGAGGGCTGAATCAGAGGGGCTGATTCAGAGGGGGTGAAACAGAGGGGCTGAATCAGCGGGGCTGAAACAGAGGGCGAGAAACAGAGGGGCCGAAACAGAGGGCGAGAAACAGAGGGGCAGAAACAGAGGGCGGGAAACAGAGGGGCTGAAACAGAGGGGCTGAAACAGAGGGCGAGAAACAGAGGGGCTGAAACAGAGGGCGAGAAACAGAGGGGCTGAAACAGAGGGGCTGAAACAGAGGGGCTGAAACAGTGGGCGAGAAACCGAGGGGCTGAAACAGATGGTCTGAAACAGAGGGGCTGAAACAGAGGGCTGAATCAGAGGGGCTGATTCAGAGGGGGTGAAACAGAGGGGCTGAATCAGCGGGGCTGAAACAGAGGGCGAGAAACAGAGGGGCCGAAACAGAGGGCGAGAAACAGAGGGGCTGAAACAGAGGGCGGGAAACAGAGGGGCTGAAACAGAGGGGCTGAAACAGAGGGCGAGAAACAGAGGGGCTGAAACCGAGGGCGAGAAACAGAGGGGCTGAAACAGAGGGGCTGAAACAGAGGGGCTGAAACAGTGGGCGAGAAACAGAGTGGCTGCAACAGACGGCGAGAAACAGAGGGGCTGAAACAGAGGGCGAGAAACAGAGGGGCTGAATCAGAGGGGCTGAAACAGAGGGCGAGAAACAGAGGGGCTGAAACAGAGGGCGAGAAACAGAGGGGCTGAAACAGAGGGCGAGAAACCGAGGGGTTGAAACAGAGGGGCTGAAATAGAGGGCGAGAAACAGAGGGTCTGAAACAGAGAGCGAGAAACAGAGGGACTGAAACAGAGGGTCTGAAACAGAGGCGCTGAAACAGAGGGCGAGAAACAGAGGGGCTGAAACAGAGGGCAAGAAACAGAGGGGCTGAAACACGGGGCGTGAAACAGAGGGGCTGAAACAGAGGGGCGGGAAACAGAGGGGATGAATCAGAGGGGCTGAATCAGAGGGGCTGAAACAGAGGGTGAGAAAAAGAGGGGCTGAAACAGAGGGGCTGAAACAGAGGGGCTGAAACAGATGGCGAGAAACAGAGGGGCTGAATCAGAGGGGCTGAAACAGAGGGGCTGAATCAGAGGGGCTGAAACAGAGGGGCTGAATCAGAGGGGCTGAAACAGAGGGCGAGAAACAGAGGGGCTGAAACAGAGGGTGGGAAACAGAGGGGCTGATACAGAGGGGCTGAAACAGAGGGCGAGAAACAGGGGGGCTGACACAGAGGAGCTAAAATAGAGGGTCTGAAACAGAGGGGCTGAAACAGAGGGCGAGAAACAGAGGGGCTGAATCAGAGGGGCTGAATCAGAGGGGCTGAATCAGAGGGGCTGAAACAAAGGATGAGAAACAGAGGGGCTGAAACAGATGGGCTGAAACAGAGGGACTGAAACAGAGGGCGAGAAACAGAGGGGCTGAATCAGAGGGGCTGAATCAGAGGGGCTGATTCAGAGGGGGTGAAACAGAGGGGCTGAATCAGCGGGGCTGAAACAGAGGGCGAGAAACAGAGGGGCCGAAACAGAGGGCGAGAAACAGAGGGGCTGAAACAGAGGGCGGGAAACAGAGGGGCTGAAACAGAGGGGCTGAAACAGAGGGCGAGAAACAGAGGGGCTGAAACCGAGGGCGAGAAACAGAGGGGCTGAAACAGAGGGGCTGAAACAGAGGGGCTGAAACAGTGGGCGAGAAACAGAGTGGCTGCAACAGACGGCGAGAAACAGAGGGGCTGAAACAGAGGGCGAGAAACAGAGGGGCTGAATCAGAGGGGCTGAAACAGAGGGCGAGAAACAGAGGGGCTGAAACAGAGGGCGAGAAACAGAGGGGCTGAAACAGAGGGCGAGAAACCGAGGGGTTGAAACAGAGGGGCTGAAATAGAGGGCGAGAAACAGAGGGTCTGAAAC